>NC_133615.1:32005745-32735705 GCF_964106895.1 Numenius arquata | reverse complement strand
CGATTACAGTTAGACCACGGAATCCTGTGCAATTCTGGAAAAAGGTCAAAGCTAAAGCTATGGAGTTGGGGGACTGGGATTTATCAGAGAATATATCCGTTCCCCTCACCACTGATGAACCTTTGAATGTTGAGACTGCTGGGCCTGCAGCATTTCCCGTGGTGTATCATGACCCAGCTGCAGGGGAGCCTCATGAGCATGCTACTTATTCCTCGAAGGTGATTCAGGATTTACAAAAGGCCACCGCCCAGTATGGCCCCAACTCCCCTGCAGTAATGCAACTGATACGATTATTGTCTATGGAAGCTATGACCCCTCATGATATTACTCATATAGCTCAGATCATTTTTCAACCTGTGCAGCTTGCAGTGTTTCGAAATATTTGGCAGCAAAGGGCTGAGGCGCAGGCCGTAGCGAATCTGCAGTTTCCACAAGGTGATCCTCGCTATGGCAATGGTGCTGATGTTTTAATGGGTGCTGGGCAATTCAACAACCCACAGCATCAAGCGCAATGGCCCCCCTTGGTGCTTGAACAAGTGAAAAATATAGGCATCGAGGCGATAATTCGCACTGCAGAATTGGCAGAGCCAAAACAAAAATATACCACCATTAAACAAGGCACTCGAGAGCCATTTCTCTCCTTTGTTGAAAAGTTACAAGCTGCTGTTGAACGTCAAGTGTTTGATGCACGCCTCTGTGAAATGTTAGTGAAACAATTGGCTCGTGACAACGCTAATGCGGACTGTCAAAAAATAATTGAGGCATTACCAGGAGACCCAACCTTAGAGGCAATGATTACTGCTTGTGCCAAGGTTGGATCTGTGGAGCATAAAATGACTGCACTCACCGCAGCAATGGCAGCCATGCGAGTACAGGGCCAAAAATGCTATGGCTGTGGTCAAACAGGTCATGTAAAAGCTGAATGCCCCAAGAAAAAAAACAGGAGAAACTGGCTCAGGAAAAGTCAATACGGCAGGGGGCACAGCAGAAATGAATTGCTATAGATGTGGAAGGGTTGGACATGTTGCTAAGCAATGTTACTCTAAATATCACCTTAATGGCCAACCATTACAGCCGGGAAACGGCAAGAAGAGCGCGAAGGGGCACGTGCAGACACAAATGCCCCATACGCAAATGCCCTACAATCCTGGCAATCCGTTTCTAGGGTCGGTGCAGACGCAACCCTCTGTGACAAGCTAACAGGGAAAACCAGTGGATCAGCCAGGATGGATGTATCCACCGCCCACACAGTGACTATAACAACTCAAGGGGTGCACAAAGTGCCCTTAGATGCCTGGGGGCCAATTGGTAGGGGACCGAGTGCTTTACTAATAGGAAGATCAAGTACCACCCTACAAGGACTCATGGTGCATGTGGGAGTTATTGATGCCGATTATACAGGACAAATTTGTGCTATGGTATCAACAGCAACCCCACTGGTAACAATAGAAAAAGGAACACGCTTAGCTCAACTTGTGCCATTTATGAGTTGTGTCCCCAGGACTGAACAGGTTGTTCGCGGTGACGGCGGATTTGGATCAACAGGAAAACCACTTGCTTTTTGGTCTCAGACAGTGTCGAAAAACGGCCGCAAATGATTTGTACACTCATGATGAACCAGGTGAAACTGACTGGGTTACTCGATACAGGGGCGGATGTGACTATCATTTCACTGCGCGAATGGCCTAATACTTGGCCTTTGGCCTCTGGCCTCAAACATCTTGGGTGTGGCAGGACTTGGAGGAGTTGCAAATAGCTTAATATCAGCCAAACCGATTACGATTGTTAATCCTGAAGGTCAAAGGGCTACGGTGAGACCTTATGTGACCTCGGCCCCATTAAATTTGTGGGGAAGGGATTGTTTAGGACAATGGGGAGTACGGATAACAACGGATTTTCAGTAGGGGTCACTGTATTGCAGGGCATTTCTCGACCCACTCTGGCATTAAGATGGTTAACTGAAAGACCGGTGTGGGTCGATCAGTGGCCCCTCAGTCAAGAAAAACTCACTGCCCTGCAGTCTCTTGTAGCACAACAACTAGCTGCAGGACACATAGAGGTCTCACACAGCCCTTGGAATACCCCTGTGTTTGTTATAAAGAAAAAATCTGGAAAATGGAGATTGTTACATGATCTGAGGAAGATTAATGAGGTTATGGCAACCATGGGAGCTTTACAACCTGGATTACCCTCTCCCACCATGATTCTGATGTGATGGGACATTGTTGTAATGGACTTGAAAGATTGTTTCTTTACGATTCCTTTAGCAGATCAAGATATGGAGAAATTTGCCTTTACTGTACCATCCATAAACAATATGGAACCTGCAAAAAGATATCCTTGGAAGGTGTTACCGCAAGGTATGAAAAACTCACCCACAATTTGCCAGTGGTTCGTGGCAAAGGCATTGAGTCCAGTACGTGCTTTGTTTCCATCAGGTTATTGCTATCATTATATGGATGACATTCTGTTAGCTGCAGCAACTCCACAGGAGTTAATTGAGATGGAGAACAAAACACGGGAATCTCTGTGCCGATATGGACTGATTGTTGCACCTGAAAAGGTGCAACGGCAGCAACCATGACTCTATTTAGGTATGAAAGTCTTAACTCAAATGGTGATGCCACAACCCATACAATTGCAAGTGGAAGTGAAAACATTAAATGACGTGCAAAAATTAGCAGGGATGATTAATTGGATTTGACCCTACGTGGGGATTCCTTCTTCTAAATTGCAACTGTTATTTGAACTACTGCAAGGAGACACAGATATTTCTGCCCCACGCACCTTGACGGTAGGTGCACAAAAAGCAATTGCAGACATTGAGCAAGCAATTAGTAGCAAACACGTATGGAGAATTGAACTGACAGTGCCTGTCCAGGCAATCATTTTGATTGACCAGTTGGTACCCTTTGCCATGATTGCACAATGGCATGAGAAGTGGGATGATTCTCTACATGTTTTGGAGTGGGTTTTCTTGCCAAATAAAACAAAAAAGACAGCCCCTGGCCTTTTTGAGCTGGTGGCTCAAGTAATTATAAAAATCAGGACACGCTGTATGGAATTAATGGCGAGAGACCCGGAAAAAATTGTACTCCCAGTGCAGAGTGATTATTTTGAATGGTGCCTGGCCAACAGCTCTGCCTTACAAGCAGCCATGATGAACTATACAGGGCAAATAAGTTATCATTTGCCCTCACATCCATTGGTCAAACTAGGAAGTCAGGTGAGATTTGGTCAGAAACAATTGAGTCAATTGGATCCAGTAGAGGGACCCACGGTGTTTACGGATGGATCAGGGAAAACAGGAAAAGCGTCCATCATTTGGAAAGATGGACTACAATGGCAGCATAAAATCGAACATCAAGAAGGCTCACCACAAGTGGTTGAACTTAGAGCGATGGCCATGGTGTTTCAAAGCTTCCCTGGCCCAGTAAACATCATAACGGATTCTGCTTATGTGGCTGGACTGATACAACGATTGGATAAAGCTGTGTTAGGGCATGTGTCTAATGAAACGCTGTTTGGGGTTCTGAAGCTATTATGGTTGGAAATTCAGAAACGTCACTATGAATATTATGTCATGCATATTAGAAGTCACACTACGTTACCGGGTTTTATAGTGGAAGGAAATGCAAAAGCAGATGCTTTGGTGTCCGCAGTGGCATTAGGACCTGTTCCCGATATTAAACAACAGGAAATAGCTTCACATCGCTTTTACCATCAGGGCTATCGGGCCCTGAAACGCCAATTTCATATTTCCAATTCTGAGGCGCGTGCCATCGTTGCTGCATGCCCTGATTGTCAGGGCCATCATGTCCCTATTTACTATGGCACCAACCCTCGTGGCCTCCGTGCCTTGCAGATCTGGCAGACCGATGTTACGCATGTACCTGAATTTGGGCGTTTGAAATACGTGCATGTCTCTATAGACACTTTTTCATCAGCTCTTGTTGCCACTGCTCCTACTGGTGAATCTGCACGTGATGTCATCCGCCATTGGCAACGTGCATTTTCCGTTTTAGGTGTTCCCCAACAAGACAGACAATGGCCCGGCTTACGTGTCTCAGAAAGTCGCATTATTTTTGCAGCTTTGGGGGATATCCCATGTTACTGGAATTCCCCATTCTCCCACAGGACAAAGCATTGTAGAACGAGCCCACGGTACACTCAAGCGCTTCCTCCAAAAACAAAAAGGGGGAATGCTGGGTGAACCACCTGATGCACAATTGGCCAAAGCTACGTATGTTTTAAATTTTTTACAGGTTTCTGATGATTCTCCGACCCCAACACCACCCATCCTTTGCCATTTCAATTCCCTGGTAACTCAGGAGGGAGTGGGTCCAGGGGCAAAGGTGTTAGTGCGGGATCTACATACGGGTCAATGGATGGGTCCGTATGATCTATTAACCTGGGGAAGAGGTTATGCTTGTGTTTCCACAGATCACGGGCCGCAATGGATGCCTGCACGGAATGTGAAGCCTGTGTTATCTTCCTCATGATGTGTGCCATTGTCAACGCATTTTGGGTGCCAACGCAGACAAGGACCAACATATGGATCACTTTAGCCAACATGACTGGCCAAGATTCCATATGTCTGGCCACTGCATCGCCAGAGAATCTGTTTACTACATGACTTGTTGGTGTTCCAGTGGACAAGTGGCCGGTACCACATGAAGCACGGGCAACCTTTCAGAACGAGTTGTTGGTTAATACATGGGACGCATGGGTGCTTTATTTGCCTAAAGTGCCTTTGGAACCTCAAGAGCTTGAGCTTTTGGGATCTATAAAAATGGACTATTGTTTATATTTTAATTATACAAGCAATTTACTATTAGATGTAGACTCAGGCATGCTACGTTACAAAATAGAGCGGCGATAGATTTTTTGTTATTAGCTCGAGGACATGGATGCGAGGCTATTGATGGAATGTGTTGCATGAACTTGTCAGCTCACTCTGAATCAATTCATAAAAGCATACAGTTGTTGAAGGAAGGAGTACAAAAGCTGCAAGTCGATAATGGATGGGATTGGTTGAACAGATTGTTTAGTGGATGGGGACTGTCGGGATGGTTGTTGTCAGTAGTAAGAACAGGATTAGTTATTTTACTGATTGTTGTAATTGTGCTATTAATGTTGCCATGTGTCATCTCCTTGCTGCAAAGGGCCCTGCAGCGGACGACGAAGGCAATCTTTTTGGCACAAATACAAAAAGGGGGAATTGTGGGGGACTGCAGCGGGTCCGTGGAACCCTTGATTGTGGGAATGGAATCAGGAATTGACCTTGCAGAGATTAAAGTATATCCTTGAGAAAGAAGGGAGTAGAAAACATCCTGAGAAGTAAAACAACTTTTAGGTACCAGCTGGAGACTGACAAGATAAGGAGTAGCTCTGATGTTTTGCAAAAGACAACCAATGATATATTGTTATGACAATATGTAACCAATAGTAAAAGAACACGTGTTAAGAAAGAATATATAAGAAAGTACGTGTGCTAATAAAAAGAAGACTGTTACTGCTTGAACTTCGGAAGACTGCTGTCCGTGTCGTTTGTCCGTCTCAACAATGACACCAGTGGATACAATCAACAAAAGCAACGACAAGCCTTTGAACAAATTAAACAGGAAATAGTCCATGCAGTAGCCCTGGGGCCAGTCTGAGCAGAACAAGATGTTAAAATATGCTCTACACCACAGCCGGCGACAGTGGTCCTACATGGAGCCTGTGGCAGAAAGCACCAGGGGAGACATGAGGTTGACCCCTAGGGTTTTGGAGTTGAGGATATAGGGGATCTGAGGCCCACTATACTCCCAGCTGGAAAAGAGATATTAGCAGCATATGTACTGCACTGGAGAAGGGTGGAGCTCCAGAACACCTGCAATACATTGACGACATCGTGTGGGGTAATACAGCAGAAGTTCTCGAGAAAGGTAAGAGAATAATCAACATTATTCTGAAAGTGGTTTTTGCCATAAAAAGAGGTAAGGTCAAGGGACCTGCATGAGAGAGCCAGTTTTTAGGAATTAAGTGGCAAGATGGGCGTCACCAGATCCCAATGGATGTGATTAACAAAATAACAGCTATGTCCCCACCTACTAATAAAAAGGAAATGCAAGCTGGTTTGGGTGTTGTGTGTTTCTGGAGAATGCATATTCCAGGTTATAGTCAGATTGTGAGTCCTCTCTATGGAGTGACTCAAAAGAAAAATGAGTTTATGTGGGGTCCTGAGCAACAAAAGGCCTTTGAGCAAATTGAACAAGAGATTGGGCCAGTCCAAACAGGACGGGACATTAAAAATGTGCTCTACACTGCAGCCAGGGAGAACGGCCCTACCTGGAGCCTATGGCAGAAAGCACCAGGGGAGACTCGAGGTCGACCCCTAGGATTCTGGAGTCAAGGATACAGAGGATCTGAGGCCAACTATACCCCAACCGAGAAAGACATCTTGGCAGCATATGAATGAGTTGAAGCTGCTTCAAAGGTAATTGGTACTGAAGCCCAGCTCCTCTTAGTACCTTGAATGCCGGTTCTGGGCTGGATGTTCAAAGAAAGGGTCCCCTGTACACATCATGCAACTGATGCTACATGCAGTAAGTGGATTGCACTGGTCATACAGCGAGCTCGAATGGGAAACCCCAGTTGCCCAGGAATTCTGAAAGTGATCATGGACTGGCCAGAAGCCAAAGAGTTTGGAATGCCAAAGAGGAGGAGGTGATGTGTGTGGAAGAGACCCCACCGTATAATAAACTACCAGAAAATGAGAAGAAATATGCCCTGTTCACTGATGGGTCCTGTCATATTGTAGGAAAGCATCGAAGGTGGAAAGCTGCTGTGTGGAGTCCTACAAGACGAGTTGCAGAAGCCACTGAAGGACAAGGTGAATCAAGTCAATTTGCAGAGGTAAAAGCCATCCAGCTGGCCTTAGACATTGCTGAACGAGAAAAGTGGCCAATACTCCCTCTCTGTACACCGCCCGGAACACCATCCTGGGCCTTGAAAAGCAAGTCCTGTGGTGACATGGCACCCCAGAGAGAATTGAGTCGGACAATGGGACTCATTTCCAAAACACCTGGGCCAAAGAGCATGGTATTGAATGGGTCTATCACATCCCTTATCACGCACCAGCCTCTGCGAAGATAGAACAATACAATGGACTGCTAAAGACTACACTGAAAGCAGGGGATGGTGCAACCTTAAAACATGATAGGTCTACATGAAAGTCTACTAAAACTATTTGATGTACTTTATAAAAGGTAGCCAGGATTTTTTAGAAGAACTGTGCAATAATTTGATGCACAGTGAACACAAGATAACAGTACAAGAAACTCAAGCCTTGTTTCAAGAGAACACTTGAAAGAATGCTACTTTGGATAGGTGATTAAAAACTTTATTAATGGAAAGGGAAACTTTTACATCGTAATATGTTTCAGATTTTCCAATTAAAAAATGTTTGCACAGTACCTAATTTTGGGGGGCTTTGTTTTCACATGTCTTCAAACAGGATGGAAGATCAGATTTCTATTCCTTTTCAAAGTACTTGCACTCTGATGTACTATAATGTTATTCCCTTGCAACTTAAGTCCTTTTCAGAGGTAGTTAAAGATCCATGATCAGATGCTCAAGGCTTTGGAGGCCTTGTTCTGTCTTACTAACTGTAAGGTCACTTCCGTTCCTACTCAGACTCACAAGTGGCAGTGGTATGAGTAGAGCGGTCATCCTTGATCTTCTGCTGACAGCTGCCCATGTGAGGCAATGACAGCATGGAAAATGCACACTCAAGCTGGAGGCTCTGTTCTCTCCTTCACAGATTGTACCTGGGGTCTGGTTGGGACCAGGAGCAATGTGTCCTCGCACATCCCTGAAACCATCCAGAACTGTGTTAGACGTCCAATAATGGCATGTGGTATCCTAGAGACAGCTGACCAGTACTCTCTTCTCTACAAGGAGGTATTTCATAGAATCATAGAATGGTTTAGGTTGGAAGGGACCTTAAAGATCATTGAGTTCCAACCCCCCTGTCCTGGGCAGGGACACCTCCCACTAGACCAGGTTGCTCAAAGCCCCATCCAGCCTGGCCTTGAACACCTCCAGGGATGGGGCAGCCACAGCTTCTCTGGGCAACCTGGGCCAGTGTCTCACCACCCTCACAGGAAAGAATTTCTTCCTAATATCTAATCTGAATCTCCCCTCTTCAAGTTTAAAACCGTTACCCCTCATCCTATCGCTACATTCCCTGATAAAGAGTCCCTCCCCATCTCTCCTTTAGCCCCCTTTAAGTACTGAAAGGCTGCTATAAGGTCTCCCCAGAGCCTTCTCTTCTCCAGGCTGAACAACCCCAACTCTCTCAGCGTGTCCTCATAGGAAAGGTGCTCCAGCCCTCTGATAATCTTTGAGGCCCTCCTCTGGACCCATTCCAACAGGTCCATGTTCTTCCTGTGCTGAGGACTCCAGAGCTGGACACAGTACTCCAGGTGGGGTCTTCCCAGAACAGAGCAGAGGGGCAGAATCCCCCCGCCCTTGCCCTGCTGGCCACGCTGCTTTTGATGCAGCCCAGGATGTGACTGGCCTTCTGGGCTGCCAGTGCACATTGCTGTCTCGTGTTGAGCTTCTCATACACCACTACCCCCATGTCCTTCTCCTCAGGGCTGCTCTCAATCCATTCTCTGCCCAGACTGTAATCATGCCTGGGATGGCCGTGACCCAGGTGCAGGACCTTGCACTTGGCCTGGTTGAACTTCATGAGGTTCACACGGGCCCACCTCACAAGCCTGTCCAGGTCCCTCTGGATGGTATCCCTTCCCTCCAGTGTGTCAACCACTCCACACAGCTTGGTGTTGTCAGCAAACTTGCTGAGGGTGCACTCAATCCCACTGTCCATGTCTCCCAACAAAGATGTTAAACAGCACTAGTCCTAGTACTGACCCCTGAGGAACACCACTCATCTCTGGCTTCCACTTGGACATTGAGCCGTTGACCGCAACCTGGTCCTTCAACTTACGAGGTGTGAGGAGAAAGGTTGGCAGTGAAGACCGAGGCAAAAAAGTTGTTGAGAACCTCAGCCTTCTCCTCGTCTGTTGTTACCAGTTTGCCAGTCTTGCTCATCCAGGGGGGGTACGTTTTTCTTTAACCTTCCTTTACTGGTTGACATACCTGTAGAAGCCCTTCTTGTTGGGGCTTGAAAAGCGTCCTAAAAGATCTGTCATCTCTGTTCTGCTCCCTTGTCCCTGAGGACTGTTTCCCAGGGGGTCCTACTAACTCCTTGAAGAGCTGGAGGTTTACTTTCCTAAAATTCAAGGTCCTGACTATGCACCTTGCCTGACACAATTGTAGCACACCACTTGACTGCCTTTGACTCCAGTTCATACTGAAGTTCTAGCATGTCTGGCATGGCAGCACTTGGTGGTATGACTTCATTCAGGCCACAATAGTCCACAGTTAGCCTCCACTCTCCATTAGAACTTCACAGTGGTCATATAGGCCTGTTTAAGGGAGAGAGAGTCTTGCTGATCACTCCTTGGCTCTCCAGTTGACTTATCAGCTTATGGATGGGAATCAGAGAGTCTCGGTTGGTGCGATATTGACACACATGCACCGCTGTGTTAGAGATTGACACCTGATATTCTTCGACCCTCAACAACCCCACAACAGAAGGATCCTTTGAGAGACCAGGCAAGGTAGACAACTGTTTAACTTCTTCCGCCTCCAAGGCAGCTATGCCAAAAGCCCACCGGTACCCTTTTGGGTCCTTAAAATACCCTCTCCTGAGATAATCTATACCAAGGATGCATGGAGTGTCTGGGCCAGTCACAATGGGATGTTTTTGCCACTCATTCCCTGTTAGGCTCACTTCAGCTTCCAGTACAGTCAACTCTTGGGATCCCCCTGTCACTCCAGAAGTACAAATGGGTTCTGTCCCTCTATAGCTTGATGGTATTAGGGTACACTGTGTGCCTGTGTCCACTAGAGCTTTATACTCCTGTGGGTCTGATGTTCCAGGCCATCGAATCCACACTGTCCAATAAACCCGGTTGTCCCTTTCCCCCACCTGGCTGGAGGCAGGGCCCCTCTAATACTGGTCATAGTATCCGTTACTCGCTTCTTGCAGAAATGACTTGGAAGTTCCTTCAAGGGGATCAGAAGTAGGCTCAGGCCTTCTATTCTGTCTGGGGAACTGCACATTGGAAACCGAGGTGGCACTTTTCCTGGAGGGATCCCCTTTTGTGATTATTCTTCCGTGGAACTCACGTACTTGTGCCTCTAGGGTCAGGGTAAGTTGTCCGTCCCATTCCTCATGTGGTTTCTGTGGTCATGCAGGTAGAACCACAGGGTGCTTCGTGGTGTGCACCCTCTATATCCTCTCTCTGGAACAGAGAAGCACCTGCTCCCAATAGCTGAGATATTGGCTCGTACAGGTGGGGAGAACGACATATTCTCTTCAAGCTGCTGGACCTTCTGGGACAGTTTCTCCACAGCTGAGATGAGGGAGGAAGAGAGACTTTCTTCGTATTGCCGAAGTCGGGCAGCCACCTCATCCACCGTTGGTCCCTCTTCGCCTTTCCATTCCATCACTGCCAATGAGTTGGCATATGACGATGGGGCGCTCCGTACAAACTTCCGCCACATGGACCTTGTGCATTGGATCTCATCAGGATCTGTGGGTAAATGTGCATTGTCCAGGTCATGATAAATCATCTCCCGCATGGCTAATTCTCTAAGGTACTGGATACCTCTTTCCATGGTGGTCCACTTGCTCGGATGACCTACAACATCTTCACTGAAGGGGTACCTTTCCCTCATGCCTGACAGGAATCGCCTCCAGAGGCTGAGGGTTTGTGTCTTTTTCCCAATCGCCTTGTCAATGCCCCCTTCCTTAGACAGAGATCCCAGCTGCCTGCCTTCCCTACCCTCTAATTCCAGGCTACTGGCCCCCATTATCCCAGCACCGGAGCAGCCAGGTGACAATGTGCTCGCCCAGAAGTCGGCTGAAATCTTTTTGCATATCCCGCAGCTCGCTCAGGGATAGGGATCGGGTGATTATCTCTGGTTCTGCCTCTTCCTCCTGTTCTCATGGTGGCCTTGGTTCATCATCATCCCTCACTGAGCTACCTGATTTCTTGGTGTATCTCTTCTTCTGGATAGGGGCAACTGATATGGGCACGGGTTGGATTTCTGGTTCAGTTGCAGTGCCTGCCTGCAGGGTTGAAGTAGCCACAGTGCCTGCCACTGGGGTGGGAGTAGCCGCACTGTCTGTCGGTCTGGTTTCCCTCTCTCTCTCCTGAGGTTGCTGCACAATACTGAGCAGTGTTTGGTAGATACTGGCCAAGGCCCAGCACAGTATGGTGAGATGTGCCTCTCTAGAATAGCCACAGCATTTTCCTTTCAAATATTCTGTCACTTTATCAGGGTCCTGTAATTGTTTGGTAGTGAAGTCCCAAACCATTGGAGATGAAAAGCTTTCTAGATATTGCTCATATTCTCCCACACGCCATGCCACCCATGACTATCCAGCCTCAGGGCAGAGCTCTGGGTAGTAGCCTTAAATAGTTGTTTAACCCTAAACAAGACCTGGAACACATTCAGGAGACCTAGCAATAGGACCAGGCTGGTTTGAACATCCCAAGAGTATTCAAAATTCTCAAAAGCTGTCACATCTGGCCCAAAGGAGAAAAGGGAAGCAAAAGAGCTGGGGACAGTATCCCCCTCCACCCCCCTGTTTCCCCCATAGATTGGGTGTGATTATTAATAAATTTCAAGAGATGACATCTGAGGTACAGGTAGGACAGCAGTGCCGCATAAACACCCCAACATAACCATCTGAACAGTGCTGTTATCATATCATAAGTCAATATTACACAGGATAGCAAAATGATGATCCTCTCCCAGAGGTGATAAACATCATCATGGGGAGTACATAGAGCATATAAGAATTTACATAACACAGCCATGAAAACAAATGAAGCAACACAATAAATTCATTTTAACACACTTTGATCAGATCTGTTATCTCAACCCTTCATGCCCCATGTTGAGCACCAAAAAGGACTGTCATGGTTTAGCCCCAGCCAGCAACAAAGAACTATGTGGCCTTTTGCTCACCACCCCACCAGTTGTGAGATGGGGGGAGAATCGGAAGAAAAAGGCAAAACTTGTGAGTTAAGATGAAGGCAGTTCAACAGAACAGCAAAGGAAAGAGGAAAATAACAGCAATAATACGGATAGAGGAATCTACAAACATGATTACTGTACCACCGCTCACCAACCGGAACCCAAAGCCCAGCCCACTCCAAGTAGCAATTTCAATTTTTCATAAGATGCTGGTTTTGAGTGGTTTATAATTTGACTATTGCAATTTGCTTCCCTTAGGAAAAAGCATGTGAAGAAAAACGTCTATTGTACTATTTTTAAATGAGTAATGAAAGTTCACAAAAACATTGGGTTGTAGTTACATCTCTAGTGCCCAAATTGGTTTTGTTTCTTCTACAAATAAAAAAAACCAACCAAACACTCATTTAAAAATATCTCCCTCATCTTAAAAATTTCCTGTGAATCATCTAGTTCTGGCCTTTATAATAATCTGGTGGTTTTTTCTTTTATGAAAATTGTACATTTCCTATTGCTGACAGGCTTAGAGTTTAACTAGATGGCAAACCTGCAAAGGAAGTGGAGCAACATTAAGAAACATATAAGAGAGTCCAAAGAAGTGTTGAAAAAGGGTTACACAGATAGAGAGCACTGCAGACTGGGGATCCTTCTCCATGGAAGAGGAACTGGGTTGGCAGCTGCCAGGAGAAGGATCCAGCAGTCTGGGAGTATCAAGGTTTTCCAAGAGTACAAGTTACACACCGTGGGCCCCTGGTGGTCCCAGACTTCTGCATCTAGAACAAGGGCACACCTGGAATCAACTCCCCAATTAATTTCTATTAGCATGCACTATGCTGTGGTCCACATAGCTACATGGGCCATAAGACTGATGTGACATCAGCAGTTATCTGTAGATATAATGGCTTGTAGCAGCACTCATTAGTTATATGTGATAATACATGGACTATACTGAGTTCCTCTGATATTAATGACAATTTTCTCAGCCTTCTTTCTACAGAAATTCAGAATGGAAATCTGTTTAAATGAGGCACAAAAGGAAGGCTTGGTTTCCATCTCTTATGTTTAACTAAAGAGGAAGGTAAAGAAAAATGAATACTAAAATAATTTTTCAAAGAATCTTGTGTCACCTTTGGCATTTACATTGTTTATGTGAATTGTATAAACATCTAACTGTTTATGTAGAGTAAACATTCCTTTGCAAGATTAGTAGCAGCTTGTATGGTCTCCTGCTTGGGGACTTATTACCTATTACTTATTTCTGAATTTTATTACTTTGCTAACAAATGCAGATTTCTTTGTAATTCAACTGGCCATTTAAAGTTCTGAAGTCTGTGACCATGACAAGATTTGCTGCAATTTCTCCCTAATTTTCACGTTAGTACAGTAGAAGGGAACTGTTAGCAAAGGAATGGGATAACAAAAAAACCAACCCAACTATAAAGAAACAAACACAATAGTGAATTATCTTGACCCTCGAATATTATTACACTGATGACTGGTCTGTGCAGGTTGTCTGACTATTGAAGAGCCACTCACCTAGTAAAATTTTAAAGGTGTAAGCTTTATAAGAATTCTCCTTTAGTACTGATTAAGCTGAAAATTAAGAGTACATGTAACATGGAGTATGTACTGCACTTCTTTTTTTCATGGGAATACAAAAGCAATTTCCAGGTCTGAATTTCAGTATAGGCTATTAATAAGTATTGCCTCCAGGGAAAAATCTGTATTACTTTGGAAATAGCAAGATTTCCCTTGGGCTGATATAAGAGAAATAACAGGCTTTTTTAAGGCCTAGATTCAAGAGATTTTTTTGGTTTTGTTTCTTTTTTCAAATAACAGTAAAATGAAGACAATATTAGTTACATTGCAGTTTGATATAACCAACAAAACATTTTCCCTAGTAAGGAACAGAGCCTGCTCAGTGAGTCTCTGAGTATTATTCAGGAAAAGAAAGTTACCTCTAGTCTTTCTCATCGCCTGCTTCTCCTTTTCTTCTCAGTCAGCATTAGCCCAATTCTCTTCTAGGTCTGGCTACAGGGTGGATGGACATGCCAAGTCTAGCACTTTGGAGTGGTCTTGTTTTAAAAACTCTCTCAAAAAAAGCTGGCACAAGAAATGAATCCAAGTCTTTTCTATAACATCCAGATTCTGGAACTCTTCTTGCAGCCTTACCTAGACAATGTTCAATCAGAAAATGCAGAAAAGTACTGGGAAAACTTCACTCCTGTTTTTAATGCCTGGGTCAACTCTGGCTTCTGTGATCCATACTTATCACTGAGAGCAAGAAAGCAGCTGGTAGCTGTGAAAACTGAGGGGTCTCTGGCCAACCATGTCTTAGGATTCTCATTAAATGGTGAGCCTGTCAGGAGATACAGAGCTACATGACCAGATACCGCAAGAGGTCGGAGCAAAACACAGCTCCAACCCCAGGAGGAAGTGACTGGGGGCGTTTTGCTGGAAAGAGCACATTAAAGGGCAGAAAAGGAAGGAGAAACTCCCTCTCTCTCTCTTCAGAGCTTCTGCTAGCAGCAGCCACAAAAAATATTTTCTTGATGGTGTTTTAACATGAAAATATTGGAAAACTGGACATAAGCAAATCTAAATGAAAGACATTCTTTCAGCCCATAGATTAGTGAACAATGCAGTAACAGTAAATTTCTGCCATTTTATTCTTTTATAGCTATCAGGGACATCCAGAGATTTCATAGAAGGTGAGTAAAAGCCATCCAGTCTGTCTGTTTACCACTGATCTTCCCCTTGACATATTCCTCAGCCCCTATTGTTCCTCCCCCTGAGAGCTGTGGTCACTAAGACATCATTCCTCCTCTGCCTTAGAGGAGGTTATCTGCAGCCTTTGAGAGGCTGTGTTAGTGCTGATCTATTCATCGTCTGGCGGATAATGCTCTCATAGGCAATTCCATGAGCAATATCCATCTCAAAGACAAAGTACATCTTTTACATGCCTGGTTTCCAGTCACATAGAAGTAAGTGTTGTGCTGGGCCCCTTTTCTTTGACAACGGAAATCATGACCCAGTGCAAGTTGCGTTTATTACCCATTTTATTTCAATCAATCAGTTGGGTTGAAAGAGGTTTTGCCTAAAGAATGGCCTGTATCCTTTGGTGGCAAGCACCTTGCTTTGGTTGAACTAAGAAAACTAGTAACAAATATTCAGCTTTCCATATAAGGAAAAAAAAGGTGCTTGTAAAGTATGCATCTAAAATATTGATCTGACTGAAATCTGAAGCTGTACATTAAAAAATGAACCTTTCAAAATTAGGTGGAGAATGTCGGGAAAGGACCCTTACAAGCTATTGGAGCTCTGCCCTTAACTTTACATTGTTATTGTTGTTTAAATAGGAAAAGTAATCCAGTGAAAATTAAATGAGCAATTTTCATGTGAATGCCTCCAGGCATTATTAAGATTTGCAATACTAGGTATCGTGCTGTTTCATAATAAATTGAACAAGGTAGTAAATACCTACTGCCTTTATAATGGAGAAAATATTTTGCATTACCATTGTTTCTGAAACAGGATGATTGAACTGATTTTTTTCCATAAATACATAGCCACAGGTTAAATGCTCCAGCATTTAATCCTCCATTCATCCTTCTATACTTTGGCAACAGGCAAAATAACCCTCATTAAATTAATCAGTGTCTTCAGCTACTGTATGTGCTCATTATCAACTCTCTAACATTGTATGTTCTGAAGATATATCCTTAAGGGAAATAATTGTAAGCATTGGTTCATTAGCAAGTATGATCAATATGGGTCATCAAAAGCATTTTTCATGGATAACAAATAGAACGAATTACTAAAACAATAAAAGAAGTATCCAAGATCTACAGCAGGTCGATCTACATGATGCAATGTTTCATTAACATAATTAGAAGCAGATTTATAATAAGTTAATTTTCTACCTCCTTTTGTCTAAAAGAGACCAGAGATACTCTGCTGCTGCTTGCAAAAAGCTTGTGCCCTCGTTGGCAAAATGTCAGGTGAAATTAGAATATGCAATGCAGAAAATGTTATTTTAGATGTGATGATACACTCCCTTTAGAAATCTTGCTGATTACACACAAAATGCGTAATTATAGTCACTTGTGTATTATACTTCATTAGAATGACAAAGTTGGTGAGAAATTTAACCTACCCAGTATTAAATGAATACAACTCAAGTACACTATTAGGATCATCATCAGCTGAAAAATCAACACAAGGGGATGTTTAAGGTACATAATATAGTGGGGTTTTTTCCCCATAGATTAAAATAACTCAGTATTAGAATCATAGAATCATTCAGGTTGGAAAAGACCCTTGGGATCATCAAGTCCAATCATCAACCCTACTGTACAAAGTTCTCCCCTACACCATATTCCCCAACACCACATCTAAATGACTTTTCTAAATGACATCTAAATGACACATTCAGGGATGGTGACTCAACCACCTCCCCGGGCAGCCTGTTCCAGTGTCTGACCACTCTTTCTGTGAAGAATTTTTTCCTAATGTCCAGTCTAAACCTACCCTGATGCAGCTTGAAGCCATTCCCTCTTGTTCTATCGCTATTTGCTTGTGAGAAGAGACCAGCACCAACCTCTCTACAATGTCCTTTCAAGTAGTTGTAGAGAGTGATGAGGTCTCCCCTCAGTCTCCTCTTCCTCATACTAAACAGTCCCAGCTCCTTCAATCGCTCTTCATAAGATTTATTCTCCAGGCCCTTCACCAGCTTCGTTGCCCTCCTCTGTACCCGCTCCAGCACCTCGATATCTCTCTTGTATTGAGGTGCCCAAAACTGGACACAATACTCCAGGTGTGGCCTCACCAGTGCTGAGTACAGGGCGACAATCACCTCCCTACTTCTGCTGGTCACACTATTTCTAATACAAGCCAGGATGCCATTGGCTTTCTTGGCCACCTGGGCACGCTGCCGGCTCATATTCAGCCACTTGTCAATTAGAACCCCCAAGTCCTTTTCTGCCAGGCAGCTTTCCATCCACACTTCCCCAAGCCTGTAGCGATACATGGGGTTATTGCGGCCCAAGTGCAGGACTTGGCACTTGACCTTGTTGAACCTCATCCCATTGGTCTCAGCCCATTGATCCAGCCTGTCCAGATCCCTCTGTAGAGCCTTCCTGCTCTCAAGCAGGTCAGTACTGTCCTGGGTCTGTTGGGGATAGGGTTAATTCTCCCCAGGATCTAGCAGGGACACAGGTATTCCATCCCATGGGAGCCATGCCCAGGGGGTAGCCGAAGCTAGCTGGGGAAGGGGAGGGACAGGAAGTCGGGGGGGGGGGGAAGAGGAAGTCACACCCAGCGGAGCAGAAGGGTCGGGGGCGTCCAGGGGCACGGTCGGCAAGTGGTGATATCGTACTCGTGGTTGAATATTCCTCTGTCAGTGTTATTGTTGTTGTTTCTTGCTCCCTTTGCTGTTCTGTTAAATTGCCTTTGTCTCAACCCATGAGTTTTTTGCCTTTTTCTTCCGATTCTCCCCTCATGGCCGTGGTGGCGGTGGGGGCTCCAGTCTGCGCGAGCAGCTGCCACGTGGTTCTTTGTTGCTGTCTGAGGCCAAACCACGACAGTCCTTTTTGGCGCCCAACGTGAGGCACTCGGAGGGTTGAGATAACGACAGATCTGATCAGTGTGTGTTAAAAGGAATTTGTTATCTGTATTTATTATATTATTTGGTGGGCACAATGTTGCTTTGTTTGTTTTCATGGCTGTGTTATGTAAACTCTTACATGCTCTATGTACTCCCCGTGATGATGTTTATCACTTCTGGGAGAGGGATCAGGATTATAATTTTGCTGTCCTGTGTGATATCAACTTATAATATGATAGCATCACTGTTCAGATGGTTATGTTGGGGCATTTATTCGGCACTGTTTTCCTGCCCGTATCTCGGGGAATTTACTAATCAAACACATTGAGTCTATGGGGGAAGCAGGGTGGGATACTTTCCCCAGTTCTTTCACCTCCCTTTTCTCTTTCGTGCTGGGTATGCCAGTTTTTGAGAATTTTGAATACCCTTAGGACGTGCAAACCACCTTAGTCCTATTGCTAGGTCTCCTGAATGTATTTCAGTTTTTGTTTAGGGTTAAGCAACTATTTAAGACTACCACCCCGAGATCTGCCCCGAGGCTGGAGAGTCATGGATGGCATGGCATGTGGGAGACCATGGGCAGGTATTTAGAGAGTTTTTCACCTCCAATGGTCTGGGATTTCACCACCGAACAATTACAGGACCCTGATAAAGTGATAGAATATTTGAAAGGAAAATGCTGTGGCTAATCCAGAGAGGCACAACTCACTGCATTGTGCTGGGCCCTGGCTGGTATCTACCAAGCATTGCTCAATGGTGCGCAGCATCCTCAGGAGGAAGAGATGGAATCCAGGCCGACAGGCAGTGTGGCTACTGCCACCCCTGCGACAGACACTGCGGCTACTCCAACCCCTGCGACAGACACTGCGGCTACTCCAACCTCTGCAGCAGGCGCTGTGGCTACTCCAACCCCTGCAGCAGGCACTGCAACTGAACCAGAAATCCAACCTGTGCCCATATCAGTTGCCCCTATCCAGAAGAAGAGATACACCAAGAAATCAGGTAGCTCAGTGAGGGATGATGATGATCCAGGGTCATCACGAAAACAGGAGGAAGAGGCAGAACCAGAGATAATCACTCGATCCCTATCCCTGAGTGAGCTGCGGGATGTGAAAAGATTTCAGCCGACTTCTGGGCGAGCACATTGTCACCTGGCTGCTCCGGTGCTGGGATAATGGGGGCCAGTAGCCTGGAATTAGAGGGTAGGGAAGGCAGGCAGCTGGGATCTCTGTCTAAGGAAGGGGGCATTGACAAGGCGATTGGGAAAAAGACACAAACCCTCAGCCTCTGGAGGCGATTCCTGTCAGGCATGAGGGAAAGGTACCCCTTCAGTGAAGATGTTGTAGGTCATCCGAGCAAGTGGACCACCATGGAAAGAGGTATCCAGTACCTTAGAGAATTAGCCATGCGGGAGATGATTTATCATGACCTGGACAATGCACATTTACCCACAGATCCTGATGAGATCCAATGCACAAGGTCCATGTGGCGGAAGTTTGTACGGAGCGCCCCATCGTCATATGCCAACTCATTGGCAGTGATGGAATGGAAAGGCGAAGAGGGACCAACGGTGGATGAGGTGGCTGCCCGACTTCGGCAATACGAAGAAAGTCTCTCTTCCTCCCTCATCTCAGCTGTGGAGAAACTGTCCCAGAAGGTCCAGCAGCTTGAAGAGAATATGTCGTTCTCCCCACCTGTACGAGCCAATATCTCAGCTATTGGGAGCAGGTGCTTCTCTGTTCCAGAGAGAGGATATAGAGGGTGCACACCACGAAGCACCCTGTGGTTCTACCTGCATGACTGGCGTCTAGCAACTGTGACGCCCATCCACAAGAAGGGTCGGAAGGATGATCCGGGGAACTACAGGCCTGTCAGTCTGACCTCGGTGCCTGGGAAGGTGATGGAACAGATCATCCTGAGTGCCATTATGCAACACATGAAGGATGCCCAGGTGATCAGGCCCAGCCAGCACGGGTTCATGAGGGGCAGGTCCTGCTTGACAAACTTGATCTCCTTCTATGACAAAGTGACTCACTTGCTGGATGAAGGAAAGGCTGTGGATGTTGTTTACCTGGACTTTAGCAAGGCCTTTGATACAGTCTCCCACAGTATCCTCCTGGAGAAACTGGCTGCCCATGGCTTAGATGGGTATACTCTCCGCTGGGTTAAAAACTGGCTGGAGGGCCGGGCCCAGAGAGTTGTGGTGAATGGGGTGAAGTCCAGTTGGCGACCAGTCACGAGTGGTGTCCCACAGGGCTCGGTACTGGGGCCAGTTCTCTTCAACATCTTTATCAATGATCTGGACGAGGGGATTGAATGCACCCTCAGCAAATTTGCAGATGACACTAAGTTGGGTGGCAGTGTTCATCTGCTGGAGGGTAGAGAGGCTTTGCAGAGGGATCTGGGCAGGCTGGATGGATGGGCTGAGACCAACGGGATGAGGTTCAACAAGGCCAAGTGCCGGGTCCTGCACTTGGGTCACAACATCCCCAGGCAGCGCTACAGGCTTGGGGAAGAATGGCTGGAGAGCTGCCTGGCAGAAAAGGACCTGGGGGTGTTGGTCGACTGTCGGCTGAACATGAGCCAGCAGTGTGCCCAGGTGGCCAAAAAGGCCAACAGCATCCTGGCCTGTATCAGGAATAGCGTGGTGAGTAGGACCCGAGAAGTGATTGTCCCCCTGTACTCGGCACTGGTGAGACCCCACCTCGAGTACTGTGTCCAGTTTTGGGCCCCCTACCACAAGAAGGACATTGAGGTGCTGGAGCAGGTCCAGAGAAGGGCAACGAAGCTGGTGAGGGGTCTGGAGAATAAGTCTTACGAAGAGAGGCTGAGGGAGCTGGGGTTGTTCAGTCTGGGGAAGAGGAGACTGAGGGGAGACCTTATCGCTCTCTACAACTACCTGAAAGGAGGCTGTAGAGAGGCGGGGGTCTGTCTCTTCTCTCAAGTTACAGATGATAGGACAAGGGGCAATGGCTTCAAGTTACGCCAGGGGAGGTTCAGGTTAGATATTAGGAAATATTTCTTTACTGAAAGGGTTGTCAGACATTGGAATGGGCTGCCCAGGAAAGTGGTTGAGGCACCATCCCTGGAGGTATTCAAGAGAGGAGTTGACATGGTGCTCAGGGATATGGATTAGTGTTGGGTGGTGTTTTGTGTGTGTTTTTTTGTTTGGGTTTTTTTGTTGGGTTTGGTGGTTAGTGGTTTTTTTTTTGTTGTTTTTGTTTTTGTGGGGGTTTTTTTTGTTTTTTTGTTTGTTTTTTTTTGTTTGTTTAATCGGTTGGACTAGATGATCTTAAAAGGTCCCTTCCAACCTAGGTGATTCTGTGATTCTGTGATTCTGTGACCACAGAAACCACATGAGGAATGGGACGGACAACCTACCCTGACCCTAGAGGCACAAGTACGTGAGTTCCACGGAAGAATAATCACAAAAGGGGATCCCTCCAGGAAAAGTGCCACCTCGGTTTCCAATGTGCAGTTCCCCAGACAGAATAGAAGGCCTGAGCCCACTTCTGATCCCCTTGAAGGAACTTCCAAGTCATTTCTGCAAGAAGCGAGTAACGGATACTATGACCAGTATTAGAGGGGCCCTGCCTCCAGCCAGGTGGGGGAAAGGGACAACCGGGTTTATTGGACAGTGTGGATTCGATGGCCTGGAACATCAGACCCACAGGAGTATAAAGCTCTAGTGGACACAGGCACACAGTGTACCCTAATACCATCAAGCTATAGAGGGACAGAACCCATTTGTACTTCTGGAGTGACAGGGGGATCCCAAGAGTTGACTGTACTGGAAGCTGAAGTGAGCCTAACTGGGAATGAGTGGCAAAAGCATCCCATTGTGACTGGCCCAGACGCTCCATGCATCCTTGGTATAGATTATCTCAGGAGAGGGTATTTTAAGGACCCAAAAGGGTACCGGTGGGCTTTTGGCATAGCTGCCTTGGAGGCGGAAGAAGTTAAACAGTTGTCTACCTTGCCTGGTCTCTCAGAGGATCCTTCTGTTGTGGGGTTGTTGAGGGTCGAAGAACAACAGGTGCCAATCGCTACCACAACAGTTTATCGGCGGCAATATCGAACTAACTGAGATTCTCTGATTCCCATCCATAAGCTGATTCGTCAACTAGAGATTCAAGGAGTGATCAGCAAGACTCGCTCGCCCTTTAACAGTCCCATATGGCCAGTGCAGAAATCTAATGCAGAGTGGAGGCTAACTGTGGACTATTGTGGCCTGAATGAAGTCACTCCACCGCTGAGTGCTGCTGTGCCGGACATGTTAGAACTTCAATACGAACTGGAGTCAAAGGCAGCCAAGTGGTATGCCACAAGTGATATCGCTAATGCATTCTTCTCAATCCCTCTGGCAGTAGAGTGCAGGTCACAGTTTGCTTTCACTTGGAGAGGTGTCCAGTACACCTGGAACCGACTGCCCCAGGGGTGGAAACATAGCCCCACCATTTGCCATGGACTGATCCAGACTGCACTGGAACAGGGTCCTGAGTAGCGACAAGCTTTTGAACAAATTAAACAGGAAATAGTCCATGTAGTAGCTCTGGGGCCAGTCCGGGCAGGACAAGATGTTAAAAACGTGCTCTACACCGCAGCCGGGGAGAATGGCCCTACCTGGAGCCTCTGGCAGAAAGCGCCAGGGGAGACACGCGGTCGACCCCTAGGATTTTGGAGTCGGGGATACAGAGGATCTGAAGCCCGCTATACTCCTACAGAAAAGGAGATACTGGCAGCATATGAAGGGGTTCGAGCTGCTTCAGAAGTGGTTGGTACAGAAGCACAACTCCTCTTGGCACCTCGGCTGCCGGTGCTGGGCTGGATGTTCAAAGAAAAGGTCCCTGCCACACATCATGCAACGGATGCTACATGGAGTAAGTGGATTGCACTGATCACGCAGCGAACTCGAGTGGGAAACCCCAGTCACCCAGGAATTCTAGAGGTGATTATGGACTGGCCAGAAGGCAAGGATTTTGGAATGTCACTGGAGGAGGAGGTGATGCGTGCAGAAGAGGCTCTACCGTATAATGAACTACCAGAAAATGAGAAGAGATATGCCCTGTTCACTGATGGGTCCTGCCGGATTGTGGGAAAGCATAGAAAGTGGAAGGCTGCCGTGTGGAGTCCTACAAGACGAGTTGCAGAAGCCACTGAAGGACAAGGTGAATCAAGCCAGTTTGCAGAGGTGAAAGCAATTCAGCTGGCTTTGGACATTGCCGAGTGGGAAAAATGGCCAGTACTTTATCTCTACACCAATTCATGGATGGTGGCAAATGCCTTGTGGGGGTGGTTATGGCAGTGGAAGCAGAGCAACTGGCAACGCAGAGGCAAACCCATCTGGGCTGCTGAATTGTGGCAAGATATCGCTGCCTGGGTAGAGAATCTGGTTGTGAAAGTACGTCATGTAGATGCCCATGTACCCAAGAGCCGGGCCACTGAGGAACATCAGAAAAACCAGCAGGTGGATCGGGCTGCTAAGACTGAAGTGGCCGAGGTGGATCTGGACTGGCAACATAAGGGTGAATTATTCATAGCTCGATGGGCCCATGACTCCTCAGGCCATCATGGAAGAGATGACACATATAGATGGGCTCGTGACCGAGGGGTAGATTTGACCATGGACACTGTTGCACAGGTCATCCATATATGTGAGACATGCGCTGCAATCAAGCAAGCCAAGCGATTAAAGACTCTTTGGTATGGAGGACAATGGATGAAATATAAATATGGGGAGGCCTTGCAAATGGATTATATTACACTCCCACAAACCCGTCAAGGCAAGCGCCATGTGCTCACAATGGTGGAAGCAACCACTGGATGGCTGGAAACATACCCTGTGCCCCATGGCACCGCCCGGAACACCATCCTGGGCCTTGAAAAGCAAGTCCTGTGGTGACATGGCACCCCAGAGAGAATTGAGTCGGACAACGGGACTCATTTCCGAAACAGCCTCATTGACACCTGGGCCAAAGAGCATGGTATTGAATTACACATGGCCAAAGAGCATGGTATTGAATTCAATTGAATTGAATTGAATGGGTCTATCACATCCCTTATCATGCACCAGCCTCTGGGAAGATAGAACGATACAATGGACTGTTAAAAACTGCACTGAGAGCAATGGGTGGTGGGACTTTAAAAAATTGGGATACACATTTGGCAAAGGCTACCTGGCTAGTTAACACCAGGGGATCTACCAACCGAGCTGGCCCTGACCAATCAAAAACTCCACGTACTGTGGAGGGAGATAAAGTTCCCGTAGTGCACATGAAGAATATGTTAGGGAAGACAGTCTGGGTTAGTCCTGCCTCAGGCAAAGGCAAACCCATCCATGGGATTGCTTTTGCTCAAGGACCTGGGTGCACATGGTGGGTGACGCAGAAGGATGGGGAAGTTCGATGTGTACCACACGGGGACCTGATTTTGGGTGAGAATAGCCAGTGAATGAAACTGTATGATGTTAATTGCTAAATGACCCTGCCACTGTACATCTCATTTCTGTAACTGCTATTGGTTGTACTATAGTAAGAATCACCCAAACTAATGACAAATGGACTCTGATGAAAAACCAAGTGCAGCAGTGAAGGGATCAGAACTGACCTCAGCAGCTGGCGTCCAGCAACTTAATTGAGATCAACATCTTCAACCCATGGACCATGGACATGAGCTGCACCGGATACATCAGCTGCAAGCCCCAAAAATACAGCATGCGACAGTCCAGCCCCACACACACCATCTTGCATGCCCTGAGAGACT
Organism: Numenius arquata; assembly: GCF_964106895.1. Classification (NCBI taxonomy): domain Eukaryota; kingdom Metazoa; phylum Chordata; class Aves; order Charadriiformes; family Scolopacidae; genus Numenius; species Numenius arquata. The sequence goes on along the minus strand of NC_133615.1, from coordinate 32,711,236 downwards.
GTTCTAACAGATGGAGCCCAAAGTCATGGATTAAATGAACTCAACGGACATTTTAGAGTGATGGCCCACAGACTAAGGACATTATACCTGCATGGAGATATACATACATATATATATATATGTGTCAAGGGAAACTGATAGTATTTAATTGGAAACTGTAGGATCTGGGCATGGCAGGAAATGGCATGGAATAAGGGGTTGATGATGTCCTGGGTCTGTTGGGGATAGGGTTAATTCTCCCCAGGATCTAGCAGGGACACAGGTATTCCATCCCATGGGAGCCATGCCCAGGGGGTAGCCGAAGCTAGCTGGGGAAGGGGAGGGACAGGAAGTCGGGGGGGGGGGGAGGAAGAGGAAGTCACCACCAGGGGAGCAGAAGGGTCAGGGGCGTCCAGGGGCACGGTCGGCAAGTGGTGGTATCGTACTCGTGGTTGTATATTCCTCTGTCAGTGTTGTTATTGTTGTTGTTTCTTGCTCCCTTTGCTGTTCTGTTAAATTGCCTTTGTCTCAACCCACGAGTTTTTTGCCTTTTTCTTCCGATTCTCCCCTCATGGCCGTGGTGGCGGTGGGGGCTCCAGTCTGCGCGAGCAGCTGCCACGTGGTTCTTTGTTGCTGTCTGAGGCCAAACCACGACAGACACTCCCGCCCAACTTGGGGTCATCTGCAAACTTGCTGAGGGTGCACTCGATCCCCTTGTCCAGATTATTGATAAAGATATTAAATAGAACTGGCCCCAATACCGAGCCCCGGGGGACACCACTCATGACCGGCCGCCAGCTGGATTTAACTCCATTCACCACCACTCTCTGGGCCCGGCCACCCAGCCAGTTTTTAACCCAGAAGAGAGTACTCCCATCCAAGCCATGGGCAGCCAGTTTCTCCAGGAGGATACTGTGGGAAATGGTATCACAGGCTTTACTAAAGTCCAGGTAAACAACTTCCACAGCCTTTCCCTCATCCACCAAGCAGGTCACTTTGTCATAGAAGGAGATCAGGTTTGCCAAGCAGGACCTGCTTTTCATAAACCCCTGCTGATTGGGCTTGATCACCTGGTTGTCTTTCATGTGCCATGTGATGGCACTCAGGATGATCTCTTCAATGACCTTCCCAGGTGCCGAGGTCAGATTGACAGGCCTGTAGTTCCCCAGATCCTCCTTCCCGCCCTTCTTGTGGATGGGTATCACATTTGGTAACCTCCAGTCAACTGGGACCTCCCCGGTTTACCAGGACTGCTGGTAAATGATGGAAAGTGGCTCAGTGAGCACTTCCACCAGCTCCCTCAGTACCCTCGGGTGGATCTCATCCGGCCCCATAGACTTGGTTGTGTCTAAGTGGTGTAGCAGGTCGCTAACCATTTCCCCCTGGATTATGGGGGCTTCATTCTGGTCCCCATCCCTATCTACTAGCTATGGGGTCTGGGTACCCAGAGAACAACTGGTCCTGCTATTAAAGACTGAGGCAAAGAAGGCATGGAGATTACCATTAGTCCTCCTTTTACTGCTAATTTATTTATAGAAACTTTTTTCATTGTCCTTAACATCCAAAGCCAGGTTAAGTTCTAGTTGGGCTTTGGCCCTTCTAATTTTCTTCCTACTTAGACTTACAACATCTTTGTAGTCCTCATGAGTTGCCTGCCCCTTCTTCCAAACGCCATGAATTCTCATTTTTCCTCCTGAGTTCCAGCCAAAGCTCTCTGTTCAGCCAGGCTGGTCTTTTTCCCCGATGGCTCATTTTTCGGCACATGGGGATGGCCTGCTCCTGCAACTTGAAGATTTCCTTCTTGAAGAATGTCCAGCCTTCCTGGACTCCTTTGCCCTTCAGGACTGCCTCCCAAGGGACTCTGTCAAGCAGGTTCCTGAAAAGACCAATGTCCGCCCTCTGGAAGTCCAAGGTGGCAGTTCTGCTGACCCCCCCCTTCCTTGCTTCTCTGAGAATCGAAAACTTGATCATTTCATGATCACTGTGCCCAAGACGGCCTCCAACCCTCACATCCCCCCCCCCCCCCCCCCAAGTCCTTCTTTGTTCACAAACAGCAGGTCCAGCAGGGCTCCTTCCCTAGTTGGCTCCCTCACCAGCTGTGTCAGGAAGTTATCCCCAACACACTCCAGGAACCTCCTAGACTGTTCCCTCTCAGCTGTATCGTGTTCCCAGCAGATGTCTGGTAAGGTGAAGTCCCCCCATGAGGACAAGTGCTAGCAATCTTTTTGCTGGGATAAGCCTTACTTCCTACCTGACCATTCCCATGCGTGGCTGTAGTTTCTAACCCATCAATGACCCTCGCGTCTCTGCTGCTGCATGAATCTCCATCCCCTACCTTCACTGAGTCAGCAGACCGAGGGACCTCACTAGCACACCATCCCACAGACATTGGCACACCAGCCCCAGGCTTACCTCTAGAGCCTGGTTTCATCCCCTTCTCCGTTCAAATCTAGTTTAAAGCCCTTTTGATGAGCCCTGCCAACTCAGTGTCAGTGTCACAGAATAAAGTCTTTGATCTATGCTTTGTCCATGCAAAAACTGCCCTTGCAGAGACACCAAAGTTGTCTCTGAAACATGGCAGTAGAGCCCTGTCAACACAGTGCTGTGGCAAAGCTAAATACTGATGTGATGAGGAAGATAATCCCTCCTGACGGTCTTCTGAGAGACCCCATCACTGATGTGATCATTCTGCTCCCAGGGACTGATGTCTGGGGCTGCACTGTCCTGGGTAGAGGTACCTACTCATCTAGTGCACTACTACTCTTTCACTTCTGATAGCGAATAAAAAGCTTTTAGCGTGGCCCCTTCTTTTAAAGTCATCCCTGCTTTTTTGTGACTACAAGTCAAGACAAGAAGGGAGAAAGCGTTACCATGCCAGGACTGAACATTGGGCTGAACACACCACACTAACACATTTCTGGAAAGCAGCAAGCACTGTGTTAAAATCTCATTTTACTCCCAGAGTACTTAGGAAGGCCTGAAAAGCACAGGAGGGGACAAGTAATCTCATAGATGCCCAGCTGTATCCAACATCAGCAGGGAAAAATAATCAAGTTCAGAATGGACTGAAAGTTAGAACATCATCAACTCTGCAAATCCATAACATGCTGTGCAAAACTAAAAAAAGTAGAGACCTGTAAAACAAAGTAAATCTCTAAGTTTCTTGCAGATTCTCTGCAAGAAACTGATTCCTTGGCCTGGAATTTGCTTTTAGTTTAAACTAATTTAATTACAGAGGGAGCACGCAGGCCATGAAACAATCCAGTGGTCAAAACTACACCTTTTTAGGTAAGTACAGCTCTAAAGCATGATTATACTATATGGTTTAATGGACTGAAGAGTATGTCTATACTGTTTAAGGAAATCAGAATGCTTTGCATCTCCTCTTTCCTGTGATTACTGTCAATAAATGCTTGTGGAGTACCCACACCCATTAGCATAGCCCAGTAAATGGGTTTCCCCCACCGTTGCAAGGCAACAGCTCCTCTTAACAGATTAATACAATCAGATCCTCCTGTTCAACATGAAATGAGAATGTCAGCAAGGTCTCCTTCCACATGATAATCCCTTACAAATTGTAATTCCTGTTGTAATTACAGGCTTTAATAGGTATAGAGGGCTGTTAGGTGCAGAGCAACTATTCCCACTATGGACTCCTCAGGAATACACTCAGTGCAGCCAAACTATTTATGCACTTGAGACAGTGCTGTGATCTAAGGATCCTATCCTTAGTTCTGAAGAGTCACTTAATACATCTCCATTTGGATTTCTTTTTGGTGACTTCTGTGTCTTCCATGTGTTCTGTTGAAAGGTGGTTTGATTTTCATTTGATCCAGCAATTCACGTTATAGGGCACAATAAAAAAACAAACAAAAGACCATTTCAAGCTTTTATATATATAGTGGATTAAAATATAAGAAGAATGGCAATTGAAAAAGTGGACAGAAAGATTAAAACTTACAAAGCTGTTCAAAAATGTTAAATGTACAAAAACCTAATTAGTACTGAAAAATATTTAAATCTTCCAAGTCTAATGACTTTTAGAATCTGAGCTCTTGACCCATCAGTTTTTTTTCTTTTGCTCTTTCTAGTCTCTCAGGGGGAAAGTGAGCAGCTGTGCGTGTCATTGGCAGCTGGCCAGGGTCAGTCCACCACAAAAACCTTACGAGACTTAGAAAAGCTTATTTATGACTCAAGACATGGGAGCTGAAGCTGGGATCGGTCTTTTCATCAGAAGAGCTACAGAACTGCCATAAAATTGAGACAGATACCAGAAGCTGTCTAGCTCTGCAAGGGGGAGTTGACTTCCAGGTGAAAGTCTCCATAGCTCATTAGAGTCACTCAGAGATTACACAGCCTAAGATTAAACCACTAAGAACTCAGTTTACCTCCTTGGAAGGGTTGTTTTGTTTTGGGGTTTATTTGTTTTTTAAATAAAACCCTAAGCTTCCCACAGTTCTGATAGGCAGAATCTCCTACATACAGCTATGCAGGATATGGCAAGATAGGGACACAGGAGAGTGACTCATCTCACTATTATAGACAAGCTATCAAGTACCAAAGCACATAAAGTTGCAACATCAAAATAATACTGAAATTCCCACAATTCCTTTCTGAATACAACACTTAGTTATTATTTTTATATAATTTTAAGTTTAAGGCCAGGCTGGATGGGGCTTTGAGCAACCTGCTCTAGTGGAGGTGTCCCTGCCCATGGCAGGGGGGTTGGAACTCGATGATCTTTAAGGTCCCTTCCAACTCTAACCATTCTATGATTCTATGATAATTTTAACTTAATTTTGTCTTGTATCAGCAACTGGTTTTGAATCATAAACAGACTAATTCCAACCAGTAGAACAGCCAGGAACCAGAAAAGTCATGTCCTTACATTTATGAGTCTATGTTGCACACACAGACCCCACACAGACAGCATGCAAACCCAGGTCATCAGGAGGACTGGCTTTTCTTCTCAACTCTAGGAACAGATTGCAACCAGTGACTACATGCCAAAAGTACCCATCATGTCTTTTTGGTGGGACCATCTGGGGGCTTGATGCAAAAGCATTGGTCTCTGTTACAGAACTATCCAACTTTCTATTTGTGACTATTACTGACTAAAGTGCATATCTTCCCTACCTACTCATACGGACTATGAGGTACTACAGGATACTCCCAGCAGTCTACAGACAGGAGCACCTGGATCTGCAACCAACACTAATGCATCTCTTGCAATGCTTTCTGCATTTGTCTCTACAAGGTAGATGATGGCTGGAACTCCCCATGCTGTTGTGAGGCTGATGGCAGCAGTTATGGTGGCACCTCTCATGTTACATTTGGCAACAGGGATGAACACGTGCCCCCCATTACGCTCAGTATAGAGACAAGGAGCATCTAAACTCTACTTCCCAACGAAGGCTGGGTCTGGTCCTATTACTGAATACAATAGTAGGCAAATCACTGCAAATAAAGCACCATTTTATCCAGCAAGAAACATAAGTTAAAATTTTCCCTTTCTCCCTCTTTATGTGAAAATTTGGTCCTTGTTCTACCTTAAAAATACTAGATAATATTTCCTCCAATTTTTAAGGCTTGATCGAAAGCCCAATCCAGTTATATCAGTGGCCTTTGCATCAAGTCTTTTTTCATTATAAAGTCCAATTACAAACATTTAATATTTCTCTCAAGTCATTGATAAACAGCACCAGAAAGTAACAGAAAATTCAGAAAATTAAAAAAGATAAATCTTACAAAGAAAAACAGACATCTGAGAAAAATATTGCCCATGACAACCAGCAACTAGATGAAAAAAACGACAATTATGTTCTAGTTACAGATTTATTATAAATTCATGATGGAAGAGATGAGAGGTAGGTCACCTGTAAATGATACTGGGCAAGGGATAAACAATAAAATATTGTTTATGTCTTCAGTTTCAGACATCCAACATAGCCAAAATGTTAGCAAAGAAAGACTGAGGAGTCTTGTAAGGGACAAATTAAAAAGTATAATTCTGCAAGTACTTGTTAAATAACCCTTAAAAAAATAACCCTTGTGAATATACAATTTGGTGTGCTGAATTATCCTTCAAATAAAGAGGAATAGGTATTCAAATTTCACAATGGAGTTAAAATTCTATGGTTACTCACCACTAACTTAATCCTATGCCTCTGATAACTGCCTCACACAGGTCAAAAACCTGTTCCCATAAAATATGGGCTAAGACAACTGAACTCATTGTATGTACTTGGGATACAAGGCATTTAAAAATAACCTCTGAGTCATTTTGCTGATTCACACTAAGAGCTTATTATCAGAAGGCATTTTGGCAGTAATGTAAATTCATGCCAATTTTCTTTGAGATCATTCCTAAAAAAGCAGAAATAGAAGTCAGTGCCAGAATGACTGTCACACAAGCACAACAATTTATTAGCTGAAAACAGATAAAGTCACTTATTTTCCCATCTCTGGAATTTTGATTAGTACTAAGAAAGGAAGGCTTTGACAATTCATGTATCCAAATGTACAGGCTGTTGCACTGTAATCCTTTCTGAGTCACCAAAATCCTACCATCTCACACACACACAAAAAAAAAAGCTTGCAAGTGGATGCAAGTGCTGCATGTGCTCTTCTACCAATTATCCTTGCAAGGACACCCAGGCTCCCCTGCCTCAGCGCTGCTGGGCAGCCCCACCAATGCAAACTTGCACCACTTGCAGCAATGCCCTGCAGGGACACCAATCACAGCCGCAGCAGCTGCAGTTCAACGCAATGACAGACTGAATAGGTAAGTCTAGACAAACAAGAAAAAACTAACCAAAAATACAATTCCTAGAGGATTCTATAATCTTTATGTTGAAAAAAAAAGAGGCGCACATTCTTATTTCATTTATCATATGAAAGCAGAGCATTTGCTTTATTTTAATTCATGCAATGCTATCAAGAGGTATCATCTAAACAAGACAGCAAAAAAACCCTAGACACACTGGAATATTTTTGCTAAACAAGGAGCACAAGATCTTTTTTTTCCTTAAGTTTTTAAATAAAACACATACATGATAAAAATTATGGTCACTCCGATTAGTGATGGAGCTCAGGGAGGAGGTAAGCAAGTTGAGGAAAATCAGGAAATGTGAGAGAGAAGGACTGCCAGAGTTGCACCCTGCCTCCCATAACAGAAACCAAGCAGGCAGACAGAGCCCCTTCAGAGAACTCCCTGTCCTCTCTCTGCCAGGCTGAAGAAGGTAACTTAGAGGATGGGGGGCTGGCCCGACAAAGCAGGCATGTCTCCGCAGTAACTCCCCCACCTCCCCAGGTACCTTTAAAAAACAAATATGAGGCTCTGCAAAGGGAACCCAATCATGACGGGAAGGGTAATTCACTGTCTACAGAGGTGTTGCCAGGGTTAAGTCATACTAAATCCAGCATTAAAATATGCTCAGGTCAGAAAAAAAGACGGGTCATTGTTATAGGCAACTCCATCCTGAAGGGAGCGGAAGGCCCGATATGCAGACCTGACCCGCTTCTCAGAGAGGTCTGCTGCCTCCCTGGGACCCGGGTGAAAGACATAAAGAGAAAACTTCCCTCCCTGGTAGGCCCTACAGATTATTACCCCTTACTCATTTTAAAAAAATCAGGCAGGCAGAGATGAGCTATTAACAAGAAACCCAAGGGCAATCAAAAGAGACTTCCGGGCCTTGGGAAAAGTGGTCAAGGGGTCAGGAGAGCAAGTAGTGTTCTCCTCTGTCATCCCAGTCGCAGGGAAGCACGAGGAAAGTAACAAGAAGAGCCAGCAGATCAATACCTGGCTCCGAGCCTGGTGTCAGAGGCACAACCTTGGGCATTTTTGAGCACAGGAAGGTTTACATGACACCAGGCCTACTGGAGACAGATGGGGTACACCTGTCTCTAAAGGGGAAGAGGGTCTTTGCACAGGAGTTGGCAGGCCTCATCAAAAGGTCTTTAAACTAAGTTTCAAGGGGGGGAATCCATCACCAGAAACGCAAAGGTGATGGATGGATTGGGAACTATGGCTGAGCCTGGGAATGGTCAGGTACAAGTTAGGCCTTCCTGTACCAAAAAGGTGGTGGGGCCAGTAGCCCAGCTGAAGCGCTTTTACACTAATGCACGCAGAATGGGCAACAAACAGGAGGAACTGGAAGCCATTGTGCAGCAGGAAAACTATGATGTAGTCGCCATCATGGAAACATGGTGGGATGACTCGCATGACTGGAGTGCTGCAATGGATGGCTACAAACTCTTCAGAAGGGACAGGCAAGGAAGGAGAGGAGGTGGCCCTGTATGTTAGGGAGGGTTACGAATGTTAAGAACTAATTGAGGGTAATAATACGGTTGAGCGCCTAAGGGTAAGAATCAGGGGGAGGGCCAGCAAGGCTGATATCGTGGTGGGAGTCTGTTACAGACCGCCCAACCAGGATGTAGAGGCAGATGAAATATTCTATAAGCAGCTGGGAGAGGTCTCAAGATCGCTTGCCCTTGTCCTGGTGGGAGACTCCAACCTACCAGATATCAGCTGGGCACAGAGCTGAGAGGGAACAGTCTAGGAGGTTCCTGGAGTGTGTTGGGGATAACTTCCTGACACAGCTGGTGAGGGAGCCAACTAGGGAAGGAGCCCTGCTGGATCTGCTGTTTCTAAATAGAGAAGGACCTGTGGGGGATGTGACGGTTGGAGGCCATCTTGGGCACAGTGACCATGAAATGATAGAGTTCTCAGTTCTCACGGAAGCAAGGATGGGAGCCAGCAGGACTGCCACCATGGACTTCCGGAGGGCAGACTTTGGTCTTTTCAGGGGCCTGCTTGACAGAGTCCCTTGGGAGGCAGCCCTGAAGGGCAAAGGAGTTCAGGAAGGCTGGATGTTTTTCAAGGAGCAAGTCTTAAAAGCGCAGGAGCAGGCCGTCCCTGTGTGCTGTAAAGTGAGCCGTCGGGGGAAAAGACCGGCCTGGCTGAACAAAGAGATATGGTCACAACTCAGGGAAAAAAGGAGAGTTTATGGCCTTTGGAAAAAGGGGCAGGCCACTCAGGAAGATTACAAAGGTATTGTAAGGCTATGTAGTGAAAAGATTAGAAAGGCCAAAGCCCAACTAGAACTTAACCTGGCCTTGCATGTTAAAAACAATAAAAAGAATTTCTATAAATATATTAGTAACAAGAGGAGGACTCGGGAGAATCTCCATCCTCTATTGGATGTGGGAGGTAGCAGAGTGACAAAGGATGAGGAGAAGGCTGAGGTACTTAATGCCTTCTTTGCCTCTGTCTTTAGTAGACTTGGTTGTTCCCTGAGTACCCAGACCCCTGAGCTAGCAGATAGGAGAGGGGAGCAGAATGAAGACCCCATAATTCAAAGGGAGGTGGTGAGGGACCTGCTCCAACACCTAGATATAAACAAGTCTATGGGGCCGGATGGGATCCACCTGAGGGTACTGAGGGAGCTGGCAGAAGTGCTCACTGAGCCACTTTCCATCATTTACCAGCAGTGCTGGCAAACTGGGGAGGTCCCAGCTGACTGGCGTCCAGCAACTGTGACACCCATCCACAAGAAGAGCCGGAAGGATGATCCAGGGAACTACAGGCCTGTCAGTCTGACCTTGGTGCCTGGGAAGGTCATTGAAGAGATCATCCTGAGTGCCATCACACGGCACATGAAGGATACCCAGGTGATCAGGCTCAGACAGCATGGGTTCACGAAAGGCAGGTCCTGCTTGGCAAACCTGATCTCCTTCTATGACAAAGTGACAGAATCACAGAATCATATGGGGTTGGAAGGGACCTCTGGAGATCATCTAGTCCAACCCCCCCTGCCAAAGCAGGTCCACCTAGAGCAGGTTTCACAGGAACATGTCCAGGTGGGTTTTGAACGTCTCCAGAGAGGGAGACTCCATCACCGATCTGGGTAGCATGTTCCAGGGCTCTGCCACCCTCACAGGAAAGAAGTTCCTCCTCATGTTTAGATGGGACTTCCTATGTTCAAGTTTGTGCCCATTTCTTCTTGTCCTGTCACTGGGCACCACTGAAAAAAGACCAGCCCCATCCTCTTGACACCCTCCCTTTAAGTATTTATAGGCATTGATCAGATCCCCCCTCAGCCTTCTTTTCTCCAGACTAAAAAGACCCAAGTCCCTCAGCTTCTCCTCATAAGAGAGATGCTCCAGGCCCCTAATCATCCTTGTAGCCCTCTGCTGCACCCTCTCCAGCAGTTGCCTGTCCTTCTTGAACTGGGGAGCCCAGAACTGGACACAGTACTCCAGATGGGGCCTCACCAGGGCAGAGCAGAGGGGCAGGATGACCTCTCTCGACCTGCTGGTCACACTCTTCCTGATGCCCCCCAGGATGCCATTGGCCTTCTTGGCCGCAAGGGTACATTGCTGCCTCATGGTCATCCTATTGTCCACCAGGACTCCTAGCTCTTTCTCCTCAGAGGTGCTCTCCAGCAGGTCAGCCCCCAACCTGTACTGGTGCAGGGGGTTATTCCTCCCCAGGTGCAGCACCCTACACTTGCCTTTGTTCAAGTTCATCAGGTTCCTCTCTGCCCAACTCTCCAGCCTGTCCAGGTCTCGCTGAATGGCAGCACAGCCTTCTGGTGTGTCAGCCACCCCTCCCAGTTTTGCATCGTCAGCAAACTTGCTGAGGGTACACTCCATCCCTTCATCCAGGTCATTGATGAATATATTGAAGAGGACTGGACCCAGTACTGACCCCTGGGGAACACCACTTGTTGTGGACCTCCAACTAGATTCTGTGCCCCTAATAACAACCCTCTGAGCTCTGTCTTTCAGTTAGTTTTTAATCCACCCCACTGTCCATTCTTCTAATCCATACTTCTTAAGCTTATCTATGAGGATGCTCTGGGAAACTGTGTCAAAAGCCTTGCTGAAGTCAAGGTAGACAACATCCACCGCCCTCCCCTCATCTATCCAACCAGTCATGCCATCATAGAAGGCTATCAGGTTAGTCAGACATGACTTCCCCTTGGAGAATCCATGTTGACGACTTCTGATAGCTTTCTTTTCCTTCATATGCTTTGAGATGAGGCCCAGAACGAGTCATTCCATCATCTTTCCAGGGATGGCGGTGAGGCTGACCGGACTGTAGTTTCCCAGGTCCTCCTTCTTGCCCTTTTTCAAGACTGGGATGACATTGGCTTTTCTCCAGTCCTCGGTCACCTCACCTGTTCTCCAGGACCTTTCAAAGATGATTAAGAGCGGCTCAGCAATAGACTTCTGCCAGCTCCCTCAGCACTCATGGGTGCATCCCATCAGGACCCATGGACTTGTGGGTATCCAGTTTACTTAACTGCTCCTTAACTTGGTCTTCCTCCATCAAGGGAAAGGCTTCCTTTGTCCAGACTTTGTTTCCTTCAAAGTCTGGGACTCCTGAGAGCTGGCCTGAGCAGTAAAGACTGAAGCAAAGAAGGCATTCAGCAACTCCACCTTCTCTGCATCCTCTCTCACCATGGCACCCGTCTCATTCAGCAGCAGGCCCACATTTTCTCTAGTTTCCCTTTTACCTCCAATATATTTGAAAAAACCCTTCTTGTTGATTTTGACATCCCTTGCCAATTTTAATTCCATGGAGGCTATGGCTTTCCTCATTTCATCCCTGCATACTCTGATGGCATTCTTATAATCTTCCCAAGTGGTCAGTCCCTTCTTCCATGCACTGTAAACTTCCTTCTTCCACTTGAGCTTTTTCAGAAGCTCCCTGCTCAACCACGCAGGGCTCCTGCTTCCCTTGCCTGATTTCTTGCTTTTAGGGATGCACTGATCCTGAACTTGGAGAAAGTGATATTTGAATATCGACCAGCTCTCTTGAGCCCCCCTACCTTCCAGAGCCCTATCCCATGGGATTTCTCCAAGCAGTTTCTTTAAGAGGCCCTCCTGAAATCCAAGGTTACAGTCCTACTTGTTGTTTTGCACATACTACCCACGATCCTGAACTCTATCTTTTCATGATCACTGCAGCTAAGGCTGCCCCCAACCTTAATGTCCTCCACCAGTCCCTCTTTTTTTGTCAGCACTAGGTCCAGTAGTGCCTCTCTCCTTGTTGGCTCCTCCACCACCCGAGTCAAGAAGTTATCATCAATACACTGGAGGAACCTCCTGGACTGCATGCCTGGCTGTGTAGCCTTCCCAGCAGATATCAGGGTGATTGAAGTCCCCCATGAGAACCAAAGCCTGCGATTGCGAGGCTACTTTGAGCTGACTGTAAAAGGCCTCATCAGCTTCCCCATCCTGATCAGGTGGCCTGTAATAAACATCCATAACAGTGTCCCTCATATTGGCCTGCCCCTTAATCCTCACCCACAAGCTCTCAACTCTCTCTTCATCGGCCCCCAGGGAGGGCTTTAGGGACATCTCCTCACACTCTAGCCATCCCTTAACATAGAGGGCAACACCTGCACCCCTCCTTCCTCGCCTGCCCCTTCTGAACAGCTTGTAGCCCTCAATAGCCACACTCCAGTCGTAGGATTCATCCCACCAGGTTTCAGTGATGGCCACTATGTCATAGCTTTCCAGCAGCACAGTGGCTTCCAACGCCTCCTGCTTGTTGCCCATGCTGCGTGCATTGGTGTAGAGGCACTTCAGCTGGGCTGTTGGCTGTGCCACCTTCTTAGGGGAACACCCCTTGAGGTGTCTCACAGGTGTTTCTCTGTTTACTTCAACTGTCTCAGGAGCTGCTGGCTCAGGAGCTGTTGGCTCTTCTCCATAAGACTTCGACTGCAATGCAGCGTCATCAGCATGGCTCAGGGAGCCAGACTGAAGGCCCTTACTAGCATCCTGTCCCCCTAACCCTGATGTGTTATTGCACAGCTTGCTACAGACAAGCCTGATATTATTAACCCCCCCTCCCCTCACATCTAGTTTAAAGCCCTGTCAATCAACCCCACAATCTCTTGGGCAAGAACCCCCTTCCCCCTTTGGTGCCTCCCATTTGATGTTAACAGGCCCGGTGCTGTATAGGCCAATCCATTGTCAAAGAACCCAAAGTTATAGCGGTGACACCAGCCACGGAGCCACGTATTAATTGACTGTATCCATCTGTTCTTCCCAGCGTAATTGCCCACAACTGGAAGGAGTGATGAAAAGATAACCTGTGCCCTTGAATCCCTTAACAGCCCTCCCAACTTCCTGAAGTCTCTTTTTATGGATCTTTTATGGACCCACTTATGGACCCACTGGAGATCATCCTGAGTGCCATCACACGGCACATGAAAGACAACCAGGTGATCAAGCCCAATCAGCAGGGGTTTATGAAAAGCAGGTCCTGCTTGGCAAACCTGATCTCCTTCTATGACAAAGTGACCTGCTTGGTGGATGAGGGAAAATCTGTGAATGTTGTTTACCTGGACTTTAGTAAAGCCTGTGATACCATTTCCCACAGCATTCTCCTGGAGAAACTGGCTGCCCATGGCTTGGATGGGAGTACTCTCTGCTGGGCTAAAAACTGGCTGGGTGGCCGGGCCCAGAGAGTGGTGGTGAATGGAGTCAAATCCAGTTGGCGGCCGGTCACGACTGGTGTTCCCCAGGGCTTGGTATTGTGGCTGGTTCCATTTAACATCTTTATCAACGATCTGGACAAGGGGATCGAGTGCACCCTCAGCAAGTTTGCAGATGACACCAAGTTGGGTGGGAGTGTTGATCTGCTGGAGGGTAGAAAGGCTCTACAGAGGGATCTGGACAGGCTGGATTGATGGGCTGAGACCAATGGGATGAGCTTCAACAAGGCCAAGTGCCAGGTCCTGCACTTGGGTCACAACAACCCCATAAGTGCTACAGGCTTGGGGAAGAGTGACTGGAGAGCTGCCCGGCGGAAAAGGACCTGGGGGTGTTGGTCGAGTGTTGGCTGAATATGAGCCAGCAGCGTGCCCAGGTGGCCAAGAAGGCCAACAGCATCCTGGCCTGTACCAGGAACAGTGTGGCCAGCAGGACTGGGGCAGTGACTGTCGCCCTGTACTGGGCACTGGTGAGGCCCCACCTTGAGTACTGTGTCCAGTTTTGGGCCCCTTACCACAAAAAAGACATTGAGGTGCTGGAGCGGGTCCAGGGAAGGGCAACGAAGCTGGTGAGGGGTCTGGAGCATAAGTCTTATGAGGAGAGGCTGAGGGAGCTGGGGGTGTTCAGCCTGGAGAAAAGGAGGGTGAGGGGAGACCTTCTCGCTCTCTACAACTACCTGAAAGGAGGGTGTAGAGAAGCAGGTGTCGGTCTCCCAAGTCACAGGCGACAGGACAAGAGGAAATGGCCTCAAATTGCGCCAGGGGAGGTTCAGATTGGATATTAGGAAAAATTTTTACACTGAAAGGGTTATTAAGCATTGGAATGGGCTGCCCAGGGAAGTGGTTGAGGCACCATCCCTGGAGGTATTTAAAAGATGAGTTGACATAGTTCTTAGTGACATGGTTTAGTGATGGCTTTTTATCAGAGTTAGGTTGATGGTTGGACTAGATGATCTTAAAGGTCCCTTCCAACTTAGACAATTCTATGATTCTATGAAGTGCACTGCATATTTCATTTCTTTAAAGATAAATTCTTCTCATTTCACTTATCAGAATACCCTCTCTGTAAAACGAGGCAACTGATATAACTGAGAAGTTGAATTGTCTTCATGACATTTAAATTGAAATGAAAGTTATGTATGCTAGGCCTGAATTTACTTTTATGCTTCTATGTAATTCAGGAACTACATGCCTTTACCCCAAATCTTCGCACTGAGTATTCTTGTACTGGTTCTGTTGTTTTACAAACCAAGGGAAGAATCATAGATGTATATTTTTTTCTTACATCTGGCAATGTTTTACTTTCTATAGATATGGGGGCATATGGCAAAATCTGCTATAATCTACGCTGCAGGAGGAAGAGTTAGTAACACAAAACATTTGAGTACATTATTCAAGACCATCAGGTCAATGATGTCATGCTAGCAAGACGTCAGGATCTCTTTGTCATCAGTGTATAGCAACTGACCTTAGTAATGGGATGCCGTAACATGATATAACATTTCATAGCCTTTTTCACCATACTTAAGAGATGCTCCTGAAGCTGGAATTTATAACATTCATCAATACTAGGTTGTACTAGTCAATGTGCACATGGTCACAATAATTTCACCAATGAAAGCAACCTATACTCCTTGGAGAAGGGTATATATTTTTATACAAAACCCAAGATTAATTTCACACATACTCACTCAGCAATTGTGTTAAAGTAATGAGATGTTAGAAAACTTATCAAACACTTGATTCCCACGCACTTAGAATAAAATCAAATTTTTACACTTCACAAAACTGTTGGGTCTTTTTATTTATTTTATGAATCCTCTAAAGGGAGGACAGGCTTGAAGTAAATGCAGCAGAAGAGAAGATTTAGTCTCGTGAGCCCTGTAAAATTCTAATTTCTTCATGCAAGCCAAAGAAAGTTCCTGTGAGCCAAGGTAGACCATCCACCCCTCAGCTTTTTCATACTAAGAAAGAAAAAAGTCCAAGCCATTTGGGGACAAACATGGGGCTTGAGCCACACTTGTACAACAGCCATGACACCATTTCTGACTCTATCAAACTGTAGAGCTAACCTTTCAGGTTATTTTCTGTACGTGCTCTACCTACCACAGTGAGGAACAGCTTCAGTCTCCAGGACTACTAGATTGGTGCTACATGAACAAACTGTTCAGTAAAAAGTGAGTTTCACTTAACTTTAATGGGGCCCTAGAACTAACATCTACTGCCAAAGTAATCATGGTGAGATACATGAAGCTAACCTAAAAGGCTGATTATTTTAAGCTTCAGACATTTCCTGTTGTCAGAAAGTTAAAACAAACTATAATATTCAAGCCATATTTCAAGAGAAAGAAAAAAAGTATTCATTGTAAGGAATCAAAAATGAAAGCGGGCTATCCAATACCTGAGTGTATTTATTAATTCTGCTCTTAAAAAAAAACATACAAAACAAAACTTTGTCAAACACTTCCAGAAACTTACCTCGAATTTCAGGAGAAAATCGAGCTGAATGGCGAGACACAAAAAGTTTCAGTTCTTGATCCAAGTTGCATTCAATCAAGTTTGTGTCCCATGATCGGATTCCTAAAATTCAAAATGCAAAATACATCTAGCTTGATATTTGAGCACTGTAAGTTTTAATTGATTATTTCTCCATTTACATGCATGTTATTTGCATATTTTTAAATTCCAAAACCAGCCTCTCTTCCTTTCAAGCCACGCAGCTATCCTTTGCAAAGTGCTGAGTGCTCAGAAGCAGCACTCTGGACAGGGATCAGTCACAAGCAAGAGGACATCTGCCTTTCCAAAAGGTAACAATCCTTTAAAGCTGGTTCCCACATCCTAGTAGCCACATTACAAGAACTGGAATTGACTTTAAAATAGCAATACACTGATTTATAAAACTGAAAAGAATGAACCACTCAGGGGATACGTTAGCCCTATTGCAAAACCATTGTATTTGTCCCTCTGAGAAAAAAAAAAGACAGCATCACCTAGCATGTTGCAAATTAATATTTAAATACAAAGTATTAAGTTGTTGACTACTTCATTCAAAAGCTTTGAAGCATCCCATATTTTAAATTAAAATTTAAGTGATCTTTTATTTATGAAATATCAAAATTCTAGTTTTGAGATTTTAAAATGCTATGCTTGATCTTTTTTCTTTTAAAAATTAAACATCACATCTCTATTCCCTACCATTTTTCCCCCCAACTACTTAGGAAGTGAGACACTTGACACATATATGATCATAAAATGTATTATTCCAAAAAATATTTTTAAGGATTGACATTTCTCCAGGGAAAAAAAATAAATCACTGCAGCCAAAAGACAAATTTATAGTTTCCTACCATAAGATTTTGATGACTAAATTTAAAAAAAAAACCACACAAAAAAACGCACAACAAATTAACAGGAGAACATGTTTTAAGATTTTTTTATAGTTTTCTTGTTCTGTTTTGAAAATAATGAGCAGGCAGTTGCAATACTGGTAAGTTCAGGCACTGCTGCAATTTTGAACACCAACATTATAGTGATTTTTGGTTTTTTTCCCTAAAGGAATTACATTAGATTTACACAAATTAGCTGGCAAATGCAGAAGGGACTGCAGGTGAGGAAGTGTCTAGTGGCCCCTTCCCACATGCCTGACCATGCCTTTGCATGAAATTGTTTAGTTAAATCACTTTGGGGTTTGGTACCTTTGGGGTGGAGGAGATGCCTGAAGAGGTGTGTGGCCAACCCCTTACCGTGAGACTAGCACTAACACTTTTGCTGGTAAGTCTGTCAGGATATCAGGCTGCAAACTTTACTGTCAACGCTGCCTCTCATGCTTTATTCTCTTTCAAGGCAGCAAAAATGTCAAGCCTCGCACTGGCAGAAGCCATGTTGTAGGGCTGAAGGATGAGGAAGAGAAAGTGGGGGAAGAGTAGAGAAACCAGATCTGTGCTACTGGTCTCCCATTGTAGCTTTGGGTAGGTTCTCCATGCAAATATGAACATCTGCATTTCAAGAGCCTGAAGCCTCTTCAGGGAGAATTCATCCAGGGCTTCAGCATTCCAGTCAAGGTAGGAGCAGGCTTCTTACTGGGATATGCTACCAGCTATTAAGTAGCTGCCATTTGAAACTAAATAGATTTGGAAATACACTATTGCCTGTGTGTTTCATAACCACTCAAGAGAAAATTAACTGAACTATAACCAGCCACCTCCAGTTCCTGAATTATACATCATTTTTCAGAGGCATAAGCAGCGAGTCTCTTCTGTTATTTTCATTTTTCAAAAATCTCTTGGCCATATAGTGCATTTTTGGAACGTAGTTTTGGCAGACAAATACAGCTCAGCAGGCTTTAACGTTTTCTAGGTGTTGGAATATTTGAGAGCAAGAAAGTAAAGATGATATAATACCACACATGTACAGCACATATGAAAACTATGACTAGTAAACTGACATTGATCACAAAACTAAAGTACATTGAATGAATGAGTGCTGAACTTCAAGAAGCTAGAAGATAAACAGCTTGCTGGCCTCTGACAACAAGCTTGCATGGGGAGACTACAAAGCTTTCCAGAGGTCAATTAAGCAATATGGACTATGATTCAGCAATGCTGTTAATGATAGGATCTGTCTACCATCCATCCCTACCTGCTTTTGTCATGAATCCAAATTTGCAGTAGGGATAAGATTCTGATTAGGCATAGTCAGACTGCTGAGCTAGGCAATGTCCCAAATACAGAACTCAATGTGAAATAAATGCCCCCCCCCCCAAAAAGTCTAGACATACCATGTGCACAATAGTCCTAAAAGCTGAAGTTGGGAATTGAATAGAATATATATAGCATATAGAATATAAGCATTCTGAATGCAAAAATTATGCATATACATTATAATGTAGTATAATGTATTATATACATTATATAAGCAAATCAGGTTTGGGTAAAATGGAGGCAGTTCTGGAACTAAAATCCAAGGTCAATCCAATGATGTATATCATTAACAGCATGAAAATAACTACTGGAAGTATGACTGAACTGGAGCTATTTCTTTCTTTCTGCAGGCTTAGGAGTGCAATGTCACTAGACACAGGACTTATCAGACAGCAGACAGGGCACACCCAGTGGCATCTGCCAAATCAGTGGAAAAATCTTGAAGCTTTCTCTTTGCTCCTTCCTTCTTTTTTGGTGGACAGTGGGCTGGAGGATTGCTCCCTTAGCAAAGTGACATCCTAAATGTAATTACTGAAAATGCAGCTTGCCACACCATTCCCTCTTTATGATATATTAAGAAATGACTCTTCATTCCACCAGGTTGCGTAGCATCACACCACTGATGTGTTATCAGCAGATGTTTTCTTTGACACATTGTGCTGCAGTTCAGTGCATGAATCCACACTTTTCAGTGATAGTACATAGGAGATGCACCAGAGAAGACAGTGAGGCAGTTATCAAGAACCCTTAACACATTTAAGGCTTTGTTGAGAATAAAGGTTGAAAGAAGCCATTTTTTCCAGACTACAGCACACTTTCCAATAAGAGATTAGTCAAGCCCATATTTGCCTCACACAGATAGAGCTTCAGAGTCCCAGTATACTCATCCAGAACAATGCACCTCAAAATTTGATCAAGGTTTTTTCCTAGCAGGCAAAATCCCAATCAGATCATCTGACACCAGAAGCAGTGAGGTCACTTCTAATCCAAAATGATGAATAAAAAGGCCAAAGCATTCCGTCTGAACATCTAAAACTTTAAGTGGGTGTTATGCTTAGTGGCAAGAGGTAGCAGCAACAGAGCTATGCAGCAGCAACTGTACAATAGAAGCTTCAAGAAGAGACTGAAGAGCATTTATTCAGAGGAAGGATGACATCAAATGTCTTGAGGGCATACGTTTTATTCATTTGCTCTATAAATTTTAATAATTTCATTAAATGCAGCCAATTTACTTCTGACACAACCAAAAATTAGATAGCATTAGGAAAGTGCAATGCTGAAGAGGCTCTGAATGACAAAGCATCTGCCTCAGTAGTTCTCCCTAGGAGACAATGGTAGCAATAAAGATGAACAGGTCGCGTTGAAGCTGGTTAGCTGTGATTAGGCAGCCCTTTACCACAAACAGTCATGAAAAAAGAATCATGAGAAAAAGCCAACTAAAGCAACAATAGTTGAGGAAACAACATTAGAGACAAATGAAGTCCTAGCTGGACTGCTGAACCACACCTATATGGCAAGTCTGCTACCAATTCCCCTTACCAAGGTCTCTTTCTTCCTTCTAACAATGGCAGGTTTCTGATATTTCTGCTTTCACCAGCCCAGAACAAAAATATGGTACAAAATCATGTATCAATTGAGTTTAATAAACTTTAGGGTCGAGCAATCATTTTCTTTGTGCTTCATACCACTATTATGGCAACTGGGCTTTTTTCCCCTCTCCGTGTACACTGCAATCTATTGTATCAGAAACCACACCCAGAACTTATAAAACTGTCATTTCACTTGTGATACCTTTCTGTATTGCTGTCTTAAGAAAAGGACAAATAAACAGTGAGTCATAGCATCCTGTAGCTGCACAATAATAAGGCTGAGCACTCAGGTATTAACCTTATTACCCATATCTTTTTCTTTATTGAAATACATATTTGCATATAAAACCTAGGTTCTGAAAAATTCTCCAGCCAAGAGAAAAGTCTCGTTGCCGAAAGTTAGACACAATAGGCACAGTTGCATTCCTGCTCAGGGAGTCTGCCACTGAGAAGGAAAACGCCCCGAATCCCGCTGGTTTGGTTTCGCAGTGGGGGACAGGGGTTTGCTGGGGAACGGAGGGAAACGCCGAGCAACCGCCCCACAACCCGACCGCCCCAGCCCCAGACGCGGGTTTTTTTCGGTGGCGCGGACGCCCTTTGTCCGCTCCGGGCCGCCATAGGGACCGCAGTGCGGACTGCGCCACGCCCACCCGCCGCTGTCTCCGGGCAGACGGGCTCGGTAGCGCCGCGGGCGCTTTGCTCCTGCCACAGCCCCTCTGCCCCAACAATGGTGAGGAGGGCCTTGCCCCCTTCTCCCGCCGCTAGCGGCAGGGCAGACGCTCCTGGGGATGGACGCACCGAGCCGACTGCGGATCTTTGTGCGGGCGGCAGCAGGGAGACGCCGCCGTCGGACGCCGCACGGGGCCCGGCCCGCAGCCGCTGACTGCCGCGGGCGGCTTCTCGGCGCTCGCACCCGACGGAGGAACTCCGAATCCGGTGGGGCCGGAGGGGCGCGCGCGCAGACGGGACGACGAGCCCCTCGTAAAATAAAAATAGGAAACCAGAGACCACGACTTCGCAGCTCAAGTGTCTGTGTCGTGTGTGTGTGCGTGTCGCCCTGACCATGAGCAAAGGGCGGCTGGGCCCCCCGCCCCGCCGGCCGAGTCCGGGCAGCGGAAGGGGAAGAAAAATGGGAGCGGCTGCCTGGGGGACCCAGCCGCAGCCGCTTCCGAGGGGAAGGCATTGACAGGTTGGGGGCTCCGGGGGGCTGCCGCGCTGCCTGCGGCGGCCCCGCTCCCCGCCGCCTCACCTCGCTCGATGTTGGCGATAGCCCGCCGCAGGTGCTCCTCGGTCACCAGCTCGCCGATGACCACCAGCAGGTAAAATTTGCTGTCCAGGAAGCGGTGCGAGAGGCTGGGCGAGAGGGAGGTGTTTTTGGGGATGCTACAGGAGGGCTCGGAGTCCACTTCCACCACCACCACGGTGGCCATCGCGGGCGCCCCGCTCCGTCCTGCGGCTCCGGGGCGCTGGGGGGAGAAGGGCCGCTAGACGGCTGCTCCGCAGGAGGCAGGGACTGAAGGCCGGTGGGGAGGCGGCGGCGGTTTTATACGGAGACGGTGCAGGGCAGGGACTTGGAGAGGAGGAGGAGGGTGGAGCGTGGAGCCGGCGCATCCCTGCACCGCCACTTTTCCAGCATCCACAGCTGATGTCATCTGCGGCAAATCCTCATCGCGGCGGCCCCCGGAAGCAGGAAGGACGCGGGGAGCGAACAATGCCCCGAGGGGCCGCCTCGAGGGTGGCCTCGGGGTGCGCCCCGGACCGCCGCGTAACTCTTCTGCCGGTGCTATCCCGGCCGATGAAGGTCCCGCGTTCCACACACACACACACACACACACACACACACCCCCCTTCCCCTGTGCCCTCCTGCTGTCTTACCCTGCTGGTTTGGTCATCCCATGTCCCTTATATCCCCAGGGCCTCACTCTGCTGGCTTGGCCATCTCCCACTCCCCGAGTCTCTCCCAGGGTCTCAGCCTTGAAGCATGGTGGCCGTGCCATGAGGAGCCACAGGTGATGCCCTGGCAGACCTGGTGAGCTCATCTGGGAATGCCAGCATCACTCCAGCTGCACTCCTGATGCTGGATGAAAAAAGCAACTCCACTGTCCAAGGCCAAGAGTCCAGTCTGCATCTTGCTGTAGCACTGCAGCAAAATTTGAGCCATATTTCCCCCTGTCACAACTGGCAATTTAAATATTCTTGTTACCTTTTTTTTTGTTTGAAAGCAGTTCACTTAATAAGATACTTCAAACAGGTTTTCTGCACATATTCAAGGCCCATAGATATATGACTTACCCCAGAAAAGCACTGTTTCTGGACAAGCTGCTAAAACCCATACTCTGAAGGCTCCAGGAGTTCAAAGGGCTTTGGGTAACTACTTTTGACCAGGCTCAAGCAACTCCAGGGAGCAATATTATCAGAAAACATCTACAATTACCAAAACAAAGGCTTGATTCCTCTTGATTACTGTGTAAAAGTTAGACATCTGCTCCCCGATCAGAGACCCGCTCAAGAGAGAAGTTCAGTTGCCTCCTTGTGGGAAAGTACCGGAAGATTGGCGAGGAGAACTGTAAACACGCTCAAGTGACTCGCAGGTGGGGTGCTGGAAAACACATATATCACATTAATTGTTGCTTTGTGTGCTTGTGTGCTCAACAAGTAGGACATCTGCACTTAGATAACACAGGCCTGGGATGGACTCAGGGGCACCTTATCGAACATGCCCGAGATTCCTGCCCTGCTGTTGAAGAGATCAAAGCACAGCGGAAAACTCTGCCTGCCAGAATCCTTGAAATACAGGCCCAAACAGCAAGTGGGAGCTCTCGCTCTCTCACTCCCTTGCTAACAAGGACTCTCTTGCTAATAAGGACTCTCTCGTGCTCCGTGGTGCCTGCATCCCCTGCTTGCCTGCCTCTGCCCGGGTGCTGCTTCAGAGGTTCCCTGATCCACGAGGTATTGAGATTAAATTTGTTCTTTGCCCTTAATCCATGGTTTTGTGGTTGTTCCTGCGTCCTGCCTGCATCGGCTCACACACTCCTAGAAGTGTTTTATCCTCCCCTAAAGTGGGATAGAGCAGTCTGAGATAAATCACCTCTCTAAGATGTTCCTCTCACTTTACTGACAGAAGCCAGGCACTGGTTTACACTTTAAAAAAAGCAGTCGTTAAAATTGTAGCAGAGGATGTAATTTATGGCTACAGGTCCTGTTTGCAGCTTTCTGACCTGGTTTTGAAGCGCTTTCTCTGGAGGAAGCAAACCCATGGTTCCTTGCACTGCTGGCTTCCAGAGGAAATGGCTTTTCCTTCCCGGAAGAGCCAGCTCCCCCTCTCTTACCCACAGGTCTCAATTCCCCCCCCCCCCCGCACCAAGATTTTATAAGCCTATTCTCTTCCAAGCACAGAGAAGCATCCTCACAGCTCTGAAATATGAATGAGCAGGAAGAGTCATAGACATATGAGGGTCTCCCAGCCCTGCAAATGCCAAGAGCAGTAGCCCAGGCTTGCTTCCAATCACATGGACTGATCGACAGAGAAAGTGAATTGACTTCAAGAGCACGTCATATCTCAGCTCTCTGTTCTTGCTCTCCAAGCTTTAGGTTTTCTGTAAGGTTTTTTGTAAGTGTGTGAGCCAATGCAGGCAGGAACAATCACAAAACCATGGATGAAAGGCAAAGAACAAATTTAATCTCGATACTCAGGGAATCTCTGAAGCAGCACCTGGGCAGAGGCAGGCAAGCAGGGGATGCAGGCACCGTGGAGCGAGAGAGAGTCCTTATTAGCAAGAGAGTCCTTGTTAGCAAGGGAGTGCAAGAGCTCACACTTTTTGTTCGGGCCTGTATTTCAAGGATTCTGGGAGGCAGAGTTTTCCGCTGTGCTTTGATCTCTTCAACAGCAGGGCAGGAATCTCAGGTGTGTTCGATAAGGTGCCCCTGAGTCCATCCCAGGCCTGTGTTATCTAAGTGCAGATGTCCTACTTGTTGAGCACACAGAACTAAGCAACAATTAATGTGATATATGTGTTTTCCAGCACCCCACGTGCGAGTCCTGACTTCTCTAACTCCTCCCCCCACAGCGGTGCAGGGGGATGGAGAATGGGGGTTGTGGTCAGTTCATTATGCGTTGTTTCTGTTTCTCCTTCTTCCTCATGCTCTTCCCCTGCTCCAACGTGGGCTCTTCCCATGGGAGACAGTCCTTAATGAACCGCTCCAGTGTGTGTCCTTTCCATGGGGTGGAGTCCTTCAGGAACGGACTGCTCCAGCGTGGGTCCCCTGCGGGGTCATAGGTCCTGCCCAAAAGCCTGCTCCAGCGTGGGTCCCCTGCGGGGTCATAGGTCCTGCCCAAAAGCCTGCTCCAGCATGGGCTCCTCTCCACAGGCTATAGTTCCTGCCAGGAGCCTGGTCCAGCATGGGCTCTCTACAGGGTCACAGCTTCCTTCAGGGCACATCCACCTGCTCTGACATGGGGGTCCTCCATGGGCTGCAGGTGGATATCTCCTCCACCATGGACCTCAGTGGGCTGCAGGGGGACAGCCTGCCTCACCATGGTCTTCACCAGGGGCTGCAGGGGAATCTCTGCTCCGGTGCCTGGAGCACCTCCTCCCCCTCCTTCTTCACTGCCCTTGGTGTCTGCAGAGTTGTTTCTCTTGCATATTCTAACTCCTCTCTCCCAGCTGCTGTTGCGCAGCAGTTTCTACCCCTTCTTAAATATATTATCACAGAGGCGCTACCACTGTCTTGGAGCTGGCTGGAACTGGCTCTGTCTGACATGGGGGCAGCTTCTGGTGCCTTCTCACAGAAGCCACCTCTGCAGCGCCCCCATCCCCCCCCCCCCCCTCCCCCCCCCCCCCGTTCTAAAACCTTGCCACTAAAACCTTGCCATGTAAACCAAATACTGAATTAATAAGATTTTTATATTGGAAGATGCAATGTGCTAGTGCAAAGGAAGTTGTTGGTCTGTCATCAGTGTTATTTGTGTATCAGGTGTGGACTCTATAGCATGCTGGTTACCTCTCAGAAATCCTGGTTTTACCAATATATATGTATAATCATGTTCTTTTAGCTCATATGACAGGCATCATGTTGTCAGGCCAGAGAGCAACTTGCTAACAGACTTGTGAAAGAGCAATGGTGAGTAGTATCTCATACAGACATAGCAGCCAGCTCCCTCCCATGCATTGTCAAGCATTAATTAATAGCATTTACAAAGTCTTTACACCCATGGATGATTAGGAGTGCAGCAAAGATGGAGGGAAATCCCTGACAAGCACCCAAGATTTCTATTGCCTAGATAGATTAATTAGAGGGATTTGCAGACGTATCTCAAATGCTTATTCTACAGGTATGTATGATTGGACAGAGGAAGAATCAAACTGTCCAGAACTGACAGCATCATTCAGAAAGTGAAATGTTGCTATGTACTCTAAATTTGCAAGTTAAGCTGATGGAATGTAGGCTTGAAACAGTTAAATAAGAGACTGTTAAACACATTTTAAATTTAAGCTGGATTGTGATTTACATTTTATTTTACTAGTACTCTTTTATTGCTAGACTTACAACTAGAAGCTTGGCTCTTTGTTTTATCAATCAAAATAGAATAGAATAGAATAGAATAGAATAGAATAGAATAGAATAGAATAGAATAGTTTGGTTGGAAGAGACCTACAATGATCATGTAGTCCAACTGCCTGACCAATTCAGGGCTGACCAAAAGCAAAAGCATGTTATTAAGGGCATTGTCCAAATGCTTCTGAAGCACCGACAGACATGGGACATCAACCACCTCTCTAGGAAGCCTGTTCTGGTGTTTGACCACCCTCTCAGTAAAGAAATGCTTCCTCATGTCAAGTCCAAACCTCCCCTGGTGCAGCTTTGAACCATTCCCATGCATCCTGTCCCTGGATCCCAGGGAGAAGAGTCCAGCACCTCCCTCTCCACTGCCCCTCCTCAGGAAGCTGTAGAGAGCAATGAGGTCGCCCCTCAGCCTCCTTTTCTCCAAACTAGACAAGCCCGGAGTCCTCAGCCACTTCTCATAGGACATGCCTTCCAGCCCCTTCCACCAGCTTTGTTGCCCTCCTCTGGACTCATTCGAGTACCTTCACATCCTTCTTAACTTGTGGGCCCCAGAACTGCACACAGGACTCAAGGTGAGGCCGCACCAACGCTGAATACAGCAGGATCATCATCTCTGGCAAAGAAACACCACTCCCATCTTAGGTTCCTGGAGAAAGGTGTTCCAAGGTGCAAGGGGCACATTTAGGGTACACTGTCTCCATGAGGA
Source organism: Numenius arquata (assembly GCF_964106895.1). Lineage (NCBI taxonomy): Eukaryota > Metazoa > Chordata > Aves > Charadriiformes > Scolopacidae > Numenius > Numenius arquata. Next base: position 32,685,189 of record NC_133615.1, on the reverse strand, counting down.
CAGTGAAGTCAGATGATCCCCAAAATACTTTTAGTGGATGCAAGGACTGGGGCCTGAGACCTGGTAAGGAACAAAGGACTGGAGTGGGAATACCTAAAGGTACTGACTTTCAAGCAGGTTTTCCCCCGGACAAGTGTCCATCTTGCTAGAAGCAAATGGCCAAGAGACACAACATGACTCCGGGAAAGAACTGAAACATCACATCTGGGCTTTGATTCCTCTATAATGAATAAAAGATTCTCTCTGGTCTAGTCTAAACATATGCATAAGTATATCAGTAAAACACAGATGATTAAAGTGGGTGTAATCTCCTTAACACAAATGAGATATGCCCTTCTCTGTGCAAAGCCAAACATCGCTGGTACACTGTAGTTATGTAGGGTTTACCTCAAAGTGGGAGAAGAGAGAGAGAGAGAGCATGTGCCAGAGCTATCAGTGAAAAAAAATCAGACATTTTGTCAGAGTCCAAGAAATCATAGCTGAATTTAATAGAATGAAGTATGCTTAACAAGATATCAGAAAAATACTTAAAAATAAAAAGCAAAATAAATAGTACCATGTTTCCCAAGGACAAAGATAGCATAAGCCTTGTTTTCTTTTTTATAATATAGGATATTTCTGAATAACTGTTAGCTGCCTGCTATACCTATGCACACTCAGACCAGTGATCATGAAGCTATTTTCCCAGCAGGTGACTTTTCAGTAAGTCGTGCTTGTATGACATCTCACTTGTAAATGAAGAAGTGGATCTATATGACCAGAAATTTGATGGAAGACAAATTGCTGATGGTGTTATTCCGGTGGTTGCTCTCTCTGCATAGCCTCGGTATGATACAAAGCATGACACATTGCTTAGACATTCAGTGCAATAAAGTGTAAATAACTGAAAGCTTTTTGATGTTATCCTGTCTTTTTTTAGCATGTGTCTTTAATAACTAATTCATTTGTATCTTAAAAGTTTCTTGTTCCATATCAACAGTCATTTCCATAGTTTTGCTTATTAACCTTGAGAGATCATGATCTTTTTTCCACTTTCTTTGGTCAGCCCTGAATTGGTCAGGCAGTTGGACTAGATGATCATTATTATTTTTAATAATAAAGTAATAATGAGAGAAATATAATAATATTAATAAGAAAATAATTAAATATATACAGTACATACAAAACCAGTTTTGAGCTCCCAGGATGATGATCACGTCACCGGCAGGCACTGGGAAAGTCCCAGACTGGACTCAGCAAGGGACGGAAGCTGAACTCAGGAACTGGAGTCAGGAACGCACGAATCGGGATCAAAGGCAGATGAACAGACAGGGTCCTCCTCAGACACCGGCCATTGAAGAAAGAGGGCTGACCCTTTGATCCCTCAGCTTTTATACTGAGCATGGGGCAGATGGGATGGAATACCCTGTTGGTCAGGTTTGGGTCACCTGTCCTGTCAGCTCCTTGCCACAGATGTGACCCCTCTACGCTTTTCCGTTTCCAACCCTCCAATGGGGCAAATAACGAAATGAGCTGACCTTGGTTGTTAATAGCAACAAGTATAAACAGGAGTCTCTCTACACACTGTTCATTGGCATGAAGTACAATCATTGGTCTTATCACTCTAAAAGTGAACGGTTTTCTCCACAATATGCTGTTAATTTCAGAGAGTTAGAAGAGGCTGAGCTAAGAAGTAAAATTACAGAACAGAAAGTTGGTTCTATTTTACCTCAAACCGGGACAAACTGAAATGTTGCACTGTTTTAGTACTTCACCAATACCCTTTCTCTGAATGGGTTTCTTTTGCTGAAACTTTTCTAGTTTTTAAAGGTTGTTGCCAAAAAACATGAAGGAACAATATTGAAGAGGGTAAATTGTGGAGACAGTGGATAGGAGGCTCAGACTAAAAATGGTTTTAAAATAAATTCTGTTAGGAAATTGATTGTTCCTCACACTTTGTAATCAGCCCTTTGCTAGCCTTTGGGAAAATCATACCCAAAGCAAGGCAACATTCAGCTTCCAAAGGCAGAAATAGAAGGCATTGATGATTTTCCTAAAATGTCTCATTTACATTTTGACTGTTTCATATTGTGCATTGAATATTTCTATAATAATTTGGCACTGTGTTAATTCTGACATATTATATCTATCTACCCAGCCATGTGTGTATATAGATGTGTGTGAGTGTGATACAGCTTACACAGGAACTTTTATATGTTTAAATGCATTTCTTAAATATGTTGTATCAGATATGAAATATATGGTTTATTAAGCAAATTCATGTCACAGACTGAATATAGAAATTCTATCAATTCTCATAAATATATATATGTTTCTGACATGTATATACTTTTTCTGATTTGACATCTTTGTCCAAGACAATCTACAGGAGCAGACAGCAATATCTTTCTTTCATGAGCTTTGTGGGGCCAAAAGGATCGATATTTTAATAATTATCCTATAAACTGGAATGTTTAATATATAATTCACCAAAATGCACCAATTTTTTATGGATAGAGCAGGAAGTCTACTCATCATTACTAAATTTCTCCCAGATTGGTGCTTTATTTAAAAAATCCAGACTGAAATGCAGGATTAGTTTTCAGTAAGATCTCCCTGATTATGAATTTTAAGACTTTTCAAAATACATGCATTTCTAGTGTTAGCTGCTGTGCCTGTGCCAATGAGTATGTGTCGTTCAGCACACACAGGCATTTCTATGTGGCTGAACATGTTCGTTAAATGTGCCAGCTCAAACACTACATATATGATCTGATAAGTGAGAGCATCTTGTGGAGACTGACTATAAACTCTATAATTTCTCATTGACTGGGTAGTTTCTAATTGAGCTTTACTCATGGAGCAGCCAGATACCACAGGCCACTTTCTCTTTGAAAGGACTAAAGGCAGCACAAATGATCTGCGTGGGCAAACCTCCTTGGCTGGGAGGAGAGTTCTGGCATCTTGGAGCTGACCCCTGCGGGCTGGTGGACTGGCACTGAAGAAATCTGACTGCATCAGAGGCAACCTCACTGCTGGCTGTAAGGTTTTCCCAGGTTCTCTCTGCCCTGCCAGCTCTCCTCTGCTGAGCTTTGAAGTCTCTGCCTGCTCCATTTAATTTTTTCCCTCTTATTATCCTGGCTGTCAGCTTATTAGTCAATCATCGGCTTTGTACCTTCTGCCATACAAACTCCTCTTATGTAGAAACTCCTTCCCTCATTATAGCTTCATCTTGAATCCAAAGGAGCTTTCTCACACATCATATAATACTCCACAGAGTCAAGATGAACTGCAACAAGGGCTTTGAAGTGGTCCATTTTTTTGCACATATCGCCTGAAAGATTTGTATTGGTCTTACAACCACCATGATACTGAATCAAAAATGAAAGCAACATCCACACCAGATGGAGTCAGATAATATATCCCCTTTTTTAAGCAATGCATGGGGGAGAGGAGAGAAGTTATTGATTCTGTTCCTTTTGTAGACAATTACATTGACTGGTAGTATAACATGAGCAAGAAAGATTGCTATCAGTGTCACATACTGAACACCAAGAACAAAGCAGTTAATTTTGAAGAGAAGTCATCAAGAGGTGAGAGAGGAAAAGCAATTGTGCTAGCAACTTACCCCACTCCCCAGATGATTAAGGTCCTTAGGGTCTACATGATAGCATTGGCTTTGAGTTTATGCCATTTTGGAAAAGATTACCAAACTGTGCCATCATCGATCCAAGCTTTGCTGCACTGTTGCTACACAGACCCATTTATGGTAGCAGGTCTGCAGGCTTGATGGGTGTGGGGGGAATATTAGCCTCACAGGTGGTAGAGTTTGCAGTCATGGTGCTTTTGAGATGCTTCAGAAATAATCTTCCATACTGAACAGAAATGTTTCCACAAAAAGTTTGCTACCACTAGCATGCTGGGATAGGTCCCCAGAAGAAGCCCCCCCCCATAAGATGAGCACCATGCATAAAGCAGCTACCCCAAATCACCATCAGTTATTTCACATTACATCTTTATGTGAAGGTTATATAAGAATGAATCCTATGGAGTTTATAAAAGAAATGATTAAATGTACAAATGAGATCTCTATCATCAGATGATAGTTCTAGGAGAGGCCAGGGAGGAATAAGAGATATTACAAAGCAATAGATGTGTTCATTAAGCAAACCTAAAGACATGAAGCAGAAATTATGTTATCTCCTGTTCCAGTACACAGACAGCATAAACAGCAGGAAGGAAAATAGGAATGAGAAATGCCATTGTGAGCCAAAGGAGCTGGTTTGGAGGCAACACAGCACAAACAATGTAGTGCTACCCCACCCCCCGTCTGCCCCCTGGGTATGCCAGCCCCCCAGACTTCCTAGGACAGGGAGCTGCCTGTAGACAAGCAATAGGGAAGGCCATTCTTAGTGAGTATAATGCTAAGGAAGCACTCTGTTTTCATACCTATTTCTGTGATTGCCAGCATACCTTTTGACCCTTCTTGACAGAATGTAGCAAACTTAGTCTTTTTTTCTCTTTCATTCATCCCCAAGCAACTGAACACAGACTGCTCCACTCTCAGAGAGTGGCAAATGTGTCAGCAAGTGCCGGATGATTCGTGAAGTGCTGTGCACGCTTTGCAGATTTAGGTGATCTAGTGGCTCTACAGGGCAGTCCTTTACTAACCTGCAAAGCCCTGGTTGTGGGCTGGTAACAGCAAACACCAAGACTGTAGGGAGATATTGAGATTCAGCAATAACTTCAAACTCGGCACAGTTACCTACAGAAATAACATCTGACTTACATTGCTAATGGTCTCTGGGCTTGAAAAGCAAAACCAAGAGCCACACACTACAGTTCAGAATGCAATTGCAAAAAAAATCCCAAAAGACCAATCCAACCCTATACTGTTCACAGCACTTTTATAAAATGATGTGTTTAATAAACAGTTTCCACACGTACAATCACAAAATGCAGTAGGGACTGCAGGTGTGGCAAAATGGGCCGATTGCCCTCTTTGGGAGCTCCCCAGAGGATCTGGATGTCTATCTGTGAGAGCTGCAGTGAGTCCTCACTTTCCAGATGTCTTCTGATGTGACCTTGGGCAAGTAACTTAATTCCTCTCTGTCTCAGATCTCTGGCCATAAAATTATGCTCTTATTCTAAATCCTTTACTGACCTTGTTTACTTACAGTGCAAATTTATCAGAACAGATACTGATACTTATTATGCGTCTGTACAGCAGGTAGCAAACAGAAAGCCTGACCTTGGCTGAAGGTCACAAGTGACCCATGCTTTGAGGAACAAACAGCTGTAGGGTGTATCTTATGAACAGATAAGCTGGCAGAAGTCATTGCTGAGCCGCTCTCCATCATCTTTGAAAGGTCCTGGAGAACAGGTGAGGTGACCGAGGACTGGAGAAAAGCCAATGTCATCCCAGTCTTGAAAAAGGGCAAGAAGGAGGACCTGGGAAACTACAGTCCGGTCAGCCTCACCACCATCCCTGGAAAGATGATGGAATGACTCGTTCTGGGCCTCATCTCAAAGCATATGAAGGAAAAGAAAGCTATCAGAAGTCGTCAACATGGATTCTCCAAGGGGAAGTCATGTCTGACTAACCTGATAGCCTTCTATGATGGCATGACTGGTTGGATAGATGAGGGGAGGGCGGTGGATGTTGTCTACCTTGACTTCAGCAAGGCTTTTGACACCATCTCCCACAGCATCCTCATAGATAAGCTTAAGAAGTGTGGATTAGAAGAATGGACAGTGGGGTGGATTGAAAACTGTCTGAAAGGCAGCTCAGAGGGTTGTTATTAGCAGCACAGAATCTAGTTGGAGGTCAGTAGGGGTCTTTAGGGGTCCGTAGGGGCCTGTAGGGGACGGTATGGGCCTGTATGGGCCTGTATGGGTTCGCAAGTGTTTGTAGGGGTCAATAGAGGTCTATAGGGGTCTGTAAGGGTCTGTAGGGGTCCTTAGTGCTAGGTAGAGGTTAGTAGGGACCTGTAGGGGTCTGTAGGGGTCTGTAGGGGTCCTTAAGGGCCCGTAGTTGCCCGTAGGGGGTCTCTAGAGTTCTGTAGGGGTCCACACAGGCCAGTAAAGGTCTTTAGGGGTCCGTAGGGGTCCGTAGAGCCCTGCAGGGTCCCTTAGGGGCCCGTAGGAGTCTGTAGGGTTCCCTAGGGGTCTGTAGGAGTCCGTAGGGGTCCGTAATGGCCCGTAGGGTCTTGTAGGGGTCTGTAGGGGTCAATACAGCTCTGTAGGGGTGCATAGGGGTCCGTAGGTGTCTGTAGGTGTCTGCAGGTGTTCGTAGGGGCCCGTAGGGGCCTCTATTGGCCTGTAGGGGTACGTAGGATTCCGTAGGTGTCTGAAGGAGCCTGTAGGGGCTTTTATTGGCCCGTAGGGGTTTTTAGGGGTCTGTAGGGCTTTTTAGGGTTCTGTAGGGGCCTCTAGGGGATTGTAGCTGTCTGTAGGGGTCCGTAGGAGCCCGTATGGGCCCATACAGATCTTATGGGGTCCGTAGGGGCCCATAGGGGACAGTACGGGTCCGTAGGGATCCGTTGGGGCTCGTAGAGTTCTGTAGGTGTCTATAGGGGCCTGTAAAGGTGAGTAGGGGTCTGTAGGGTTCCGTAGGGGTCCCTTGGGGCCTGTAGGGGCCTGTAATTGCCCGTAGGGGTTGGTAGGTGTCTGTAGGGGTCTGTAGGGGCCTGTAGGGTTCTGTAAGGGTCCTTAGGTGTGGGTAGGGGTCCATAGGGGTCCGTAGGGGTCTGTAGGGGCCTGTAAAGGTCTGTAGGTGTCTGTAGGGTTCCTTACGGGCTTGTAGAGGTCTGCAGGGGGCCGTAGGGGTCTGTAGGGGCCTGTATTTGCCCATAGGAGTCTGTAGGTGTCTGTAGGGGTCCGTAGGGGCTCGTAGGGGTCTGCAGGGGGGCGTAGGGGTCTGTAAGGGCCTGTAGGGGCCTCTATTTGCCCGTAGGAGTCTGTAGGTGTCTGTAGGGGTCCGTAGGGGCTCGTAGGGGTCTGCAGGGGGGCGTAGGGGTCTGTAAGGGCCTGTAGGGGCCTCTATTTGCCCGTAGGAGTCTGTAGGTGTCTGTAGGGGTCCGTAGGGGCTCATAGGGATCTGTAGGAGCCTGTAGGGGCCTGTAGGAGTCTGTATGGGTCTGTAGGTGTCCGTAGGGGCACATAGGTGTCTGTAGAGGTTCCTAGAGGTCCTTAGGGGTCCGTACATGTTTGTAAGGGCCTCTAGGGGCCTGTAGGGGTCTGTAGGGGTCTGTAGGTGTCCGTAGGGGCACATAGGTTTCTCTAAAAGTTCCTAGTGGTCCTTAGAGGTTCATACGTGTTCGTAGGGGCCTGTAGGGGCCTGTAGGGGCCTGTAGCAGTCCACAGGGATCTTTAGGGGAGTGTAGGGGTATGTAGGGGGTCTGTAGGGGTCTGTAGGTGTCCGTAGGGGCACATAGGTTTCTCTAAAAGTTCCTAGTGGTCCTTAGAGGTTCATACGTGTTCGTAGGGGCCTGTAGGGGCCTGTAGGGGCCTGTAGCAGTCCACAGGGATCTTTAGGGGAGTGTAGGGGTATGTAGGGGGTCTGTAGGGGCCCCTATCTGTCCATAGGGTTCCATAGGGGTCCGTAGGGGCCTGTATGGGTCCGTAGGGGTCTGTAGTGGTCAATACAGGTCTGTAGGGGCCCCGTAAGCGTCTGTAGGGGTTTGTAGGTGTCCAAAGGGGCCCGAAGGTGTCCGTACGGGCCTGTATCAGTATGTACAGTTCCGTAGAGGTCAATAGGGGTCCATAGGGGTCTGTAGGGATCCGTAGGGGCCCGTAGGGGCCTGTATTGGCCCGTAGGGGTGTGTAGGGGTCCGTAGGTGTCTGTAGGGGCCCACAGGGGCCCGTTGGGGTCCCTAGGGGTCCCTAGGGGTCTATAGTAGTCCGTAGGGGTCTGTAGGCATATGTAAAGGTCGGTAGGTGTCCGTAGGGGCCCGTAGGGGTCTGTAGGGGTTCGTAGGGGTCTATAGGGGCCTGTAGGGGTGTGTAGGGACCCATAGGGGTCTGTAGGAGTCCCAGGGGTCTATAAGAGTATGTAGGGTTCTGTAGGGGTCTGTAAATGTCGGTAGGTGTCCGTAGGGGCTCGTACAGGCCCGTATAGGTCCATAGGGGTCCATATAGGCCCGTAGGGTTCCTTGGGATACATATGGGCCTGTAGGGGCTCGTACAGGCCCGGAGGGACCCGGAGGGGTCTGTAGGGGACCGTATAGGCTTGTAGATGCCTGTAGGGGTCCGCAGGTGTTTGTAGGGGCCCATAGAGGCCCATAGGGGCTTGTAGGGTTCTGTAGGGGTCTGTAGGGGTCCGTATGTGTCCATAGGGGCCCGTAGGGGTCCATAGAGATCCATAGAAGCCCATAGTGGTCTGTAGGGGTTTTAGGGGTCTATAGGGGTCCCTAGTGGTCTGTAGGGGTCCGTAGAGCCCCATAGGTGCCCGTAGGGTTCTGTAGGGGTCCCTAGGGGGCTATAGGAGTCCGTAGGGGTTTGTAGGCATCCGTAAGGGTCGGTAGGTGTCCATAGGGGCCCGTACGGGCCCCTATCGGTCTCTAGGAGTCTGTAGGGGTCAATAGGGGTCCATAGGCGTCGGTAGGAGACTGTAGTCATCCATAGGGGTAGGTAGGGGTCTGTAGGGGCCCGTAGGGGCCTGTATTGGACCATAGGGGTGCATAGGTGTCCGCAGGTGTCTGTAGGTGACCGTAAGGACTTGTAGGGGCCCGTATGGGTCTCTAGGGGTCCGTAGGGGTTTTTAGGGGCCAGTAGGGGTCTGTAGGTGTTCGTAGAGCCCCGTAGGGGCCCGTAGGGGTCTGTAGGGGTCCCTAGGGATCTATAAGAGTATGTAGGGGTCTGTAGGGGTCTGTAGGGGTCTGTAGGTGTCTGTAGGGGCCTGTACAGGCCCATATCGGTATGTAGGAGTCCGTAGGGGTCAATAGGAGTCCATAGGGGTCTGTAGGAGTCCATAGGGGTAGGTAGGTGTTAGTAGGGTTTAGTAGGGGCCTGTAGGGGCCTGTAGGGGCCTGTAGGGGTCTGTAGGGGCTGGTAGGGGCTTTTAGGCATCTTTATGGGTCTGTAGGGGTCCGTAGGTGTCTGTATGGGCCTGTATTGGCCTGTAGGGGTGCGTAGGGGTCTGTAGGGGCTGGTAGGGGCTTTTAGGCGTCTTTATGGGTCCGTAGGGGTCTGTATGGGCCTGTACGAGCTCGTATAGTTCCGTAGGGGCCTGTAGTGGTCCTTAGGGGTCAATAGGTGTCTGTAGATTTCTGTAGGGGGTCTGTAGGGGTCTTTAGGGGTCCTTAGGTATCCGTAGAAGCCTGTACAGGCCCCTATTGGCCCATGCAGGTCTGTAGGTGTCTGTAGGAGCCCGTAAGGGCCTGTACGGTTCCGTAGGGGTCTGTAGGGTTCAATATGGGTCTGTAGGGGTCCCGTAGGGGTCTGTAGGGGTTCGTAGGTGTCCAAAGGGGCCCAAAGGTGTCCATAGGGGTTTGTAGGGGTCTATAAGGTTTCGTAGGTGTTCATAGGGGCCTGTATGAGTCTCTACAGGTCCGTAGGTGCCCTTAGGTGACTCTAGGGGCCTGTACTGGCCTATATCTGTCTGTAGGGGTCCGTAGTGGGGAATAGGGGTCCATAGGGGTCCGTAGGGGTCTGTAGGATTCAATATGGGTAGGTAGGGGTCTATAGGGGTCTTTAAAATTCCATATAAGCTCGTATGGTTCTGTAGGGGTCTGTAAAGGCCTGTAGGTGTCTGTAGGGTTCTGTAGGGGCTTGTTGGCATCCGTAGGAGTCCATAGGGGCCCGTAGGGGCCTGTATTTGCCCGTAGGTGTCCGTAGGCATCCATAGGTGTCTGTAGGGGCCTGCAGGGGCTCATATGGGTCTCTAGGGGACAGTAGGGGTCCGTAGCGGCCAGTAGGGGCCCGTATGAGTTTGTAGGGGTCTGTAGAGCCCAGTAGGGGCTTGTAGGGGTCCATAAAAGTCTGTAGGGGTCCGTAGGCATCTGTAGGGTTCTGTAAGGGTCGATAGGTGTCCGCAGGGGCCCGTAAAAGCCTGTATAGGTCTGTAGGGGTCCAAAGGGTTCTGTAGGGGTCTGTAAGGGCCCGTAAGGACCTGTAGGGGTCTGTAGGGGACCGTATGGGCTTGTAGGGGCCTGTAGGTGTCAGTAGGTGTCCGTAGGGGCCTGTAGTAGTCCGTAGGGGGTTCTAGGGTTCTGTAGGGGTCCATAAGGGCCCGTAGGGGTCTGTAGGGGACTGTATGGGCTTGTAAGGGCCTGTAGGGGTCTGTAGGGGCCCCTAGAGGCCCATAGGGGCTTGTAGGGTTCTGTAGGGTTCTGTAGAGGTCCGTATGTGTCCATAGGGGCCCATAGGGGTCCATAGAGTTCCATAGAAGCCTGTAGTGGTCTGTAGGGGTTTGCAGGGGTCCATAGGGGCCCGTAGGGGTCGATAGGGGTCCCTAGCGGTCTATAGGGGTCCGTAGGGGTCCGTAGGAGTCCGTAGGGGCCTGTAGGGATCTGTCGAAGTCTGTAGGGGTCCGTAAAGCCACGTAGGGGCCCATAGTAGTCCGTAGGGGTCTGTAGGCATCCGTAAGGGTTGGTAGGTGTCCGTAGGGGCCCATACGGGCCTGTAGGGGTCTGTAGGGGTCCGTAGGGGTCTGTAGCGGCCCCTAGGGGCCTGTAGGGGTCTGTATTGGCCCGTAGGAGTGCCTAGAGGTCCGCCGGTGTCTGTAGGTGACTGTAAGGGCCTGTATGGGTCTCTAGGGGTCCATAGTGGCCAGTAAGGGTCTGAAGGTGTCTGTAGGGGTCAGTAGAGCATTGTAGGGGCCCGTAGGGGTCCCTAGGGGTCTATAGGAGTCCGTAGGGGTCTGCAGGGTTTAGTAAGGATTGGTAGGTGTCCGTAGGGGCCAGTAGGGGTCTTCAGGGGTCTATATGGGCCTGCAGGGGCCTGTAGGGACCCATAGGGGTCTGTAGGAGTCCATAGGTGTCCGTAGGTGTCTGTAAGGGCCCGTACAGGCCCGTATCGGTCTGTCGGGGTCTGTAGGGGTCCATAGATGTCTGGAGGGGTCTGGAGGGGTCTGTAGGTGTGAGTAGGGGTCCGTAGGTGCCTGTAGGGTCCCGTATGGGTCTTTAGGGGTCCGTATGGAGTTGTAGGGGCCTGTATGGGCTAGTAGGGGTCTATAGGGGTCCGTACGGGTCAATAGGGGCCCGTAGAGGCCCGTAGAGGTCTGTAGAATCCTGTAGGGGCCCATAGGGGTCTGTAGGGGTCTGTAGGTGTTCATAAACGTCTGTAGGGGCCCGTATGCATCTCTAGGGGTCCATAGGTGTCTGTAGGGGTCTATAGGGATCTGTAGGGGTCCGTAGAGCCTTGCAGGGGCTTGTAGGGGTCTCTAGGGGGTCTGTAGGAGTCCGTAGGCGTCTGTAGGGATTTGTAAGAGTCGGTAGTTGTCTGTAGAGGCCCATACAGGCCCATATAGGTTCGTAGGGGTTCATATGGGCCCATAGTAGTCCTTGGGGTCCGTATGGGTCTGTAGGGGCTCGTAGTAGTCCATAGGGGTCCGTAGGGTTCTGTAGGGGCCCGTAAGAGCCTGTAGGGACTTGTAGGGGTCTGTAGGTGTCCATAGGGGCCCGTAGGGGTTCATAGGGGTCGGTAGGGGCTGATAGGGGTCTGTAGGTGTCCGTAGGGGCTACTAGGGGTCCATAGCAGTCTTTAGGGTTCTGTAGGGCCTCGTAGGGGTCTGTAGGGGTCTGTAGGGAACTGTAAAGGGCCGTAGGGGTCTGTAGGGGCCTGTATGGGTCCGTAGGAGTCTGTAGGGGCCCGTAGGGACCAGTATTGTCCCATACGGGCCCGTATAGGTCAGTAAGGGTTTGTAGGGGTCCGTAGGGGTCAATAGGGGTCAATAGGGGTTTCTAGGGGTCTGTAGGGGTCTGTAAGGGTTGGTAGGTGTCCGTAGAGACAGTGTCCCTACATTGGAAGGTGTCCGACGGACAATGTCCGTCTTTATAGGTCTGTAGGGGTCCATATGGGCCCATAGGGGTCCTTGGGGTCCGTATGGGTCTGTAGGGGCCCGTAGTAGTCCGTAGGGGTCTGTAGGTTTCCGTAGGGGCCTGTATGGGCCTCTAGAGGTCTGTAGGTGTTTTTATAGGGGTTAATATGGGCCTGTAGGGGCTTGTAGGGTTCTGTAGGGGTTTGTAGGGGTCTGTAGGGGCCTGTAGGGGTCAATTGGAGTCCCTAGCAGGATGTACTGATCTGTAGGGGTTAGTATGGGCTTGTGGGGGTCTGTAGGAGCCCTTGGGGGCCTGTAGGGGTTTCTAGGGGTTCTTAAGGGTACTTAGGCGTCCGTAGGTGTTTATAGGGGCCCGTAGCAGCCCTTAGCAGTTCGTAGGGGCTGGTAGGGACCTTTGGGTGTAGGTAGGGGTCTGTAGGGGTCTGTATGTATCCGTATGGGCGTGTAGGGGTCCATAGGGGTCTGTAGGGGTCCGCAGATGTCCATAGGGGCTTGTAGATGCTTTTTTGGGTTCTGTAGGGGTTTTTTGGGGTCTGTAGATGTCTGTAGGGGGTCTGCTGGGGTCCCTAGGGGCTTTTATGGGTTTGTAGTGGTCTCTAGGGGTTAATAAGGGTCTGTAGGTTCTGTAGGGCCTTGTAGAGGTCTGTAGGGGTCCGTCAGGTTCCGTAGGGGCCTGTACTGGCCTGTAGGGGTTCGTAGGGTTCAGTAGGGTCAGTAGGAGTCTGTAGGTGTCTGTAGGGGTCAGTAGGGGTTCTTAGGGTGCCTGTAGGGGTCTATAGGTGTTGCTAGGGGTCTGTAGGGGTCTGTAGGTGTCCAAACAGGTAGAAAGAGTTCCGTAGGTGTCCCTAGGGATCTGTAGGGGTCCGTAGGGGCTTGTAGGAATTTGTAGGGGTCTGTAGGGGATTGTAGGGGGTCTGACGCGGGCGGAGTGATTAACTTCACTCATAAGAGAGAAGTAGTGAAATATTTATTAAGGTGAAACAGTGATTTAAAAAAAACAGTAGTAAATGCGATAGTGTTTTACAAGATTCAATGTCAAGGTACACGCTGTTATTTACTGCATAAAGGACAGGGTCAGACAAGCTGTCAGGGAGACCCTCCCGTTGAGTCATAAAGTTCAAAAAGGACCCCCTTGCTTTCTAAACTCCTTCTCAGAGAGGAGGAGGTTTGTAGGGTTCCATGGGGCCTGTAGGGGCCTCGTAGGGTTCCGTAGGGGTCCCTAGGGGTCTGTGGATGTCTGTAGGAGTCCAAATGGGGCCGAAGAAGTACGTAGGTGTTTCTAGGGGTCTGTAAGGGTCCGTAGGTGTCCGTAGGGTTCCCTAGGGGCCTGTATTGGCCCGTAGGGGTCCATATGGGTCAATAGTGGTCTGTAGTGGCCCGTAGGGGCTTGTAGGGATTTGTAGGGGTCTGTAGGGGTTGATAAGGGTTCGTAGGGGTCTGTAGGGCCTTTTAGGGGTCTGTAAAGGTCTGTAGGGTTCCGTAGGGGTCTGTAGGGGCCTGTACAGGCCCGTATAGGTCCGTGGGCATCCGTAGGGGTCCATATGGGCTTTTGGGGTCCTTGGGTTCTGTAGGGGCTTGTAGGGGCCCATAGTAGTCTGTAGGGATCTGTAGGGGTTCGTAGGGGTCTGTAGGGGTTCGTAGGGGTCTGTAAAGGCTTGTAAGGGCCTGTAGGGGTCTGTAGGGGGTCCATAGGCATCCATAAGGGCTTGTAGGAATCTCTAGTGGTCTGTAGGTGTCTGTAGGGGCCTGTAGGGGCCCATAGTGGTCTGTAGGGGTCCGTAGAGGTCCGCAGGGGCCTGTAGGGGCCCATAGTGGTCTGTAGGGGTCCGTAGTGGTCCGCAGGGGCCTGTAGGTGTCGATAGGTGTCCCTAGTGGTCTTTGCGGTTCGTAGGGTTCGTAGAGGTCGGTAGAGGCCAGTAGGGGCCTCTAAGGGTCTGTAGGGTTCCGTAAGGGCTTTTAGGGGTCAGTAGGAGTCCATAGGCGTCCGTAGGGGCCCGTAGGTGTCTTTAGGGGTCAGCAGAGGTCTGTAGGGGTCTGTAGGGGACTGTAGGCATCCATAGGGGTCTGTAGGGTTCTGTAGGATGCCGTAGGGGTCTGTAGGGGTCCGTAGGAGCTTGTAGGGGTCAGTAGGTTTCCGTTTGGGCCCGTAGGGATCCATAGGGGTCTCTATAGGTAAGCGGGGGTCTGTAGGGGCCTGTAGGCTTCCATAGGGGTCTGTAGGGTTCTGTAGGAGCCCGTAGGGGCTTTTAAGGGCCTGTAGTGGTCTGTAGGGGTCAGTAGAAGTGCATCGAGGGTCGTAAGGGTCGATAGGGGTCCCTAGTGGTCTGTAGGTGTCCGTAGGGACCTGTAGGTGCCCATATGGGCCCATAGGGGTCCGTAGGGGTCCGTAGAGATGTGCTGGGGTCGATAGGGGTACATAGGGCACTGTAGGGGTCCATAGAGGCCCCATAGAGGGCTGTATTGTCCCATAGACATCCATAAGGGTCGGTAGGGGCCCATAGGGGTCAGTAGGGATCCTTAGGGGCCTGTATTAGCCCATGGGCATTCATAGGGGTCCGTAGGGGCTGTAGGGGCCTGTAGGCGTCTGTAGGGTTCCGTAGGTGTCTGTAGGGGTATGTAGGAGTCCCTAGGGGCCTGTAGGGACCAGTAGGGGTCTGTAGCGGTCTGTCAGTTGGTAGGTGTCGGTAAGGGCCTGTATAGGCATATATAGGTCCATAGAGGTCCGTAGGGGTCCGTATGGGCCCCTAGGGGTCCTTGGGGTCTGTGTGGGTCTGTAGGTGCTTGTAGTCATCAGTAGGGGTCCGTAAAAGTCTGTAGGGGTCCGTAGGGCCCTGTAGTGTCCTGTAGTGGTCTTTAGGGGTCTGTAGGGTCCGTACGTGTCCGTAGGGGCCCGTATAGGCCAGTAGAGATCTGTACAGGCCCGTATCTGTTTGTAGGCATCTGTAGGGGTCAATAAGGGTCCCTAGGGGTCTGTAGGGGACTGTAGGGGTCCATAGGGGTAGGTAGGGGTCCGTAGGGGCCCATATGGGTCTCTAGGGGTCTGTAGTGGCCTGTAGGGGGCAGTAGAGGTCTGTAAGGGTCTATAGGGGTCCATAGGTGTCCAAAGGAGCCCAAAGGGGTCGGTAGGGGTCTGTAGGGGTCCGTATGTGTTTGTAGGGGGTCCGTAAGCATCCGTAGGGGTCTGTAGGGGTTCGTAAGGGTAGATAGCTGTCTGTAGGGACCTGTATGGGTCCGTAAGGGTCCGTAGAGGCCCATAAGGGTCCTTGGGGTCTATATGGGTCTGTAGGGGCCCGTACAGGCCCATATCGGTTTCTAGGGTACAAGGGGTCAATAGGGGTCCATAGGGGTCTGTAGGGGCCTGTACTGGCCCATAGGGGTCCTTAGGGGTCTGTAGGGGTTGGTAGGGTTCTGTAGGGGCCTGTAGGGGTCTGTAGGTGTCTGGAGGGGCCGGTAGGAATCCATAGGGGTTTTTAGGGTTCTGTAGGGGCTCGTAGGGTTCTGTCAGGGTCTGTAGGGGCCTGTAAAGTTCCATAGGGTTCTGTAGGGTTCCGTAGGGGCTTGTAGAGGTCTGTAGGGGTCAATAGGGGTCCATAGGGGTCTGTAGGGGTTCGTAAGGGCCTGTAGCCTTTACAGAGTACACCCTGGATCACCACCACAACCACAAGGAGAAAACGAAGGGTTATAGTCATTGGTGACTCCTTCCTAAGGGGTCAGAGGGACCAGTATGCCGTGTGGACCCTCCTCAGAGGGAAGTCTGCGTTCTTCCTGGAGCCCAGGTTAAGGACGTTACCAGGAAACCTCCGGGCTTAGTACATCCTTCAGACTATTATCCATTACTGATTTTCCATGTAGGCACAGAGGAATCTGCAACTCGCAGACCCAGATCCATAAAAAGAGACTTCAGGAAGTTGGGAGGGCTGTTAAGGGATTCAGGGGCACAGGTTATCTTTTCATCACTCCTTCCAGTTGTGGGCAATTACGCTGGGAAGAACAGATGGATACAGTCAATTAATACGTGGCTCCGTGGCTGGTGTCACCGCCATAACTTTGGGTTCTTTGACAATGGATTGGCCTATACAGCACCGGGCCTGTTAACATCAAATGGGAGGCACCAAAGGGGGAAGGGGGTTCTTGCCCAAGAGATTGTGGGGTTGATTGACAGGGCTTTAAACTAGATGTGAGGGGAGGGGGGGTTAATAATATCAGGCTTGTCTGTAGCAAGCTGTGCAATAACACATCAGGGTTAGGGGGACAGGATGCTAGTAAGGGCCTTCAGCCTGGCTCCCTGAGCCATGCTGATGACGCTGCATTGCAGTCGAAGTCTTATGGAGAAGAGCCAACAGCTCCTGAGCCAGCAGCTCCTGAGACAGTTGAAGTAAACAGAGAAACTCCTGTGAGACACCTCAAGGGGTGTTCCCCTAAGAAGGTGGCACAGCCAACAGCCCAGCTGAAGTGCCTCTACATCAATGCACTGTCGTGGTTTCGGCCGAATTTACCAAAACCAGACCGACAGATGGCCCTTCCCCCCCCTTCTCCCCCCCAAAAAAGAGGAGAGAGGAGGAGAAAGAGATAAGGAGATTCAGAAGTTTAGAATGAACCTAACTACTTTAATGAAGAATTAATATTAAAATAAAAATAAAGATGAAAATAATGAAATAGATACAATATATACAAAACCGTATCAAGCTCCCAGGATGACAGTCACATCACCGGCAGGCACTGGGGAAGTCCCAGACTAGACTCAGCTACGGATGGGAACTGGATTCCAGCTCTGGAGTCAGGAACACACGGATCAGGATCAAAGGCAGATGAACAGAGTCCTCTCTGGACGTCGGCCATCGCAGGAAGGGAGCTGACTCTTTGATCCCTCAGCTTTTATACTGAACATGGGGCAGATGGGATGGAATACCCCAGTTGGTCAGGTTTGGATCACCTGTCCTGTCCACTCCTCCCCACCGATGTGACCCCTCTACGTTTTTTCCGTTTCCGACCTCCTAAGGGGGCAAATAACGAAATTGGCTGACCTTGGTTGTTATAGCAATAAGTATAAGCAAGGGCCTCTCTGCATACCATTCCTTGGCATGTAGCACAAACGTTGGTCTTATCATTCTGAGAACAAGCAGTTTTCTCCACAATATGCCGTTAATTTCAGAGAGTTAGAGGTGGCCTAGCTAGGATGTAAAGTTACAGAACAGAAAATTGGTTCAGTTTTACTTCAAACCGGGACATGCACGCAGCATGGGCAACAAGCAGGAGGCGTTGGAAGCCACTGTGCTGCTGGAAAGCTATGATATAGTGGCCATCACTGAAACCTGGTGGGATGAATCCTACGACTGGAGTGTGGCTATTGAGGGCTACAAGCTGTTCAGAAGGGGCAGGCGAGGAAGGAGGGGTGCAGGTGTTGCCCTCTATGTTAAGGGATGGCTAGAGTGTGAGGAGATGTCCCTAAAGCCCTCCCTGGGGGCCGATGAAGAGAGAGTTGAGAGCTTGTGGGTGAGGATTAAGGGGCAGGCCAATATGAGGGACACTGTTATGGATGTTTATTACAGGCCACCTGATCAGGATGGGGAAGCTGATGAGGCCTTTTACAGTCAGCTCAAAGTAGCCTCGCAATCGCAGGCTTTGGTTCTCATGGGGGACTTCAATCACCCTGATATCTGCTGGGAAGGCTACACAGCCAGGCATGTACAATCCAGGAGGTTCCTCCAGTGTATTGATGATAACTTCTTGACTCGGGTGGTGGAGGAGCCAACGAGGAGAGAGGCACTACTGGACCTAGTGCTGACAAACAAAGAGGGACTGGTGGAGGACGTTAAGGTTGGGGGCAAGCTTGGTTGCTGCGACCATGCCAAGATAGAGTTCAATATAGTGGGCAGTACATGCAAACCAATAAGTAGGACTGAAACCTTGGATCTCAGGAGGGCTAACTTCGACCTTT
Source organism: Numenius arquata (assembly GCF_964106895.1). Classification (NCBI taxonomy): domain Eukaryota; kingdom Metazoa; phylum Chordata; class Aves; order Charadriiformes; family Scolopacidae; genus Numenius; species Numenius arquata. The sequence continues at coordinate 32,667,271 of NC_133615.1, read as the reverse complement.
TCAAGAAACTGCTAGGAGAAATCCCATGGGATAGGGCTCTGGAAGGTAGGGGGGCTCATGAGAGCTGGTCGATAATCAAACATCGCTTTCTCCAAGTTCAGGATTGGTGCATCCCTAAGGGCAAGAAATCAGGCAAGGGAAGCAGGAGCCCTGCGTGGTTGAGCAGGGAGCTTCTGAAAAAGCTCAAGTGGAAGAAGGAAGTTTACACCGAGTGGAAGAAGGGACTGACCGCTTGGGAAGATTATAAGAATGCCATCAGAGTATGCAGGGATGAAACGAGGAAAGCCATAGCCTCCTTGGAATTAAAATTGGCAAGGAATGTCAAAATCAACAAGAAGGGTTTTTTCAAATATATTGGAGGTAAAAGGGAAACTAGAGAAAATGTGGGCCTGCTGCTGAATGAGACAGGTGCCATGGTGAGAGAGGATGCAGAGAAGGTGGAGTTGCTGAATGCCTTCTTTGCTTCAGTCTTTACTGCTCAGGCCAGCTCTCAGGAGTCCCAGACTTTGAAGGAAACAAAGTCTGGACAAAGGAAGCCTTTCCCTTGATGGAGGAAGACCAAGTTAAGGAGCAGTTAAGTAAACTGGATACCCACAAGTCCATGGGTCCTGATGGGATGCACCCATGAGTGCTGAGGGAGCTGGCAGAAGTCATTGCTGAGCCGCTCTTCATCATCTTTGAAAGGTCCTGGAGAACAGGTGAGGTGACCGAGGACTGGAGAAAAGCCAATGTCATCCCAGTCTTGAAAAAGGGCAAGAAGGAGGACCTGGGAAACTACAGTCCGGTCAGCCTCACCACCATCCCTGGAAAGATGATGGAATGACTCGTTCTGGGCCTCATCTCAAAGCATATGAAGGAAAAGAAAGCTATCAGAAGTCGTCAACATGGATTCTCCAAGGGGAAGTCATGTCTGACTAACCTGATAGCCTTCTATGATGGCATGACTGGTTGGATAGATGAGGGGAGGGCGGTGGATGTTGTCTACCTTGACTTCAGCAAGGCTTTTGACACAGTTTCCCACAGCATCCTCATAGATAAGCTTAAGAAGTGTGGATTAGAAGAATGGACAGTGGGGTGGATTAAAAACTAACTGAAAGACAGAGCTCAGAGGGTTGTTATTAGGGGCACAGAATCTAGTTGGAGGTCCACAACAAGTGGTGTTCCCCAGGGGTCAGTACTGGGTCCAGTCCTCTTCAATATATTCATCAATGACCTGGATGAAGGGATGGAGTGTACCCTCAGCAAGTTTGCTGATGACACAGAACTGGGAGGAGTGGCTGACACACCAGAAGGCTGTGCCACCATTCAGTAAGACCTGGACAGGCTGGAGAGTTGGGCAGAGAGGAACCTGATGAACTTGAACAAAGGCAAGTGTAGGGTTCTGCACCTGGGGAGAAATAACCCCCTGCACCAGTACAGGTTGGGGGCTGACCTGCTGGAGAGCACCTCTGAGGAGAAAGAGCTAGGAGTCCTGGTGGACAATAGGATGACCATGAGGCAGCAATGTGCCCTTGCGGCCAAGAAGGCCAATGGCATCCTGGGGGGCATCAGGAAGAGTGTGACCAGCAGGTCGAGAGAGGTTATCCTGCCCCTCTGCTCTGCCCTGGTGAGGCCCCATCTGGAGTACTGTGTCCAGTTCTGGGCTCCCCAGTTCAAGAAGGACAGGGAACTGCTGGAGAGGGTGCAGCAGAGGGCTACAAGGATGATTAGGGGCCTGGAGCATCTCCCTTATGAGGAGAGGCTGAGGGACTTGGGTCTTTTTAGTCTGGAGAAAAGAAGGCTGAGGGGCGACCTGATCAATGCCTATAAATACTTAAAGGGAGGGTGTCAAGAGGATGGGGCCGGTCTTTTTTCAGTGGTGCCCAGTGACAGGACAAGAGGAAATGGGCACAAACTTGAACATAAGAAGTTCCACCTAAACATGAGGAGGAACTTCTTTACTTAGAGGGTGGCAGAGCACTGGAATAGGCTGCCCAGAGAGGTGGTGGAGTCTCCTTCTCTGGAGACATTCAAAACCCACCTGGACAAGTTCCTGTGCAACCTGCTCTAGGTGGACCTGCTTTGGCAGGGGGGTTGGACTAGATGATCTCCAGAGGTCCCTTCCAACCCCATGTGATTCTGTGATCCTATAGCGGTCCGTAGGGATCGAAAGGGGCCTGTAGGGGTCTGTAGTGGTCCGTATACGTCCAAAGGGGCCCGAAGGGGGCCGTAGGTATTCCTAGGGGTCTCTAGGGGTCCGTAGATGTCCGCAGGAGCCCCTAGGGGCATGTAGGGGTCCATAGGGGTCCGTAGGGGTTCGTAGGGGCCAGTAGGGGCCTGTAGGGATCTGTAGGAGCCTGTAGGGGCCCGTAGTAGTCTGTAGGGGTCCATAAGGGCCTGTAGAGACCCGTATAGGTCTGTAGGGGTCCGTATGGAGTTGTAGAGCTCCATAGCTGTCCACAGAGGCCTGTAGGTTGCGATAGGGGTCCCTAGCAGTCTGTAGGGGTCTGTAGAGGTTCGTAGGGGCCCATATAGGTCTGTAGCAGTTCCTAGGAGTCCTTAGGGGTCCATAGGTGCTTGTAGGGGCCCATAGGGGCCTGTAGCAGTCCGTAGGTGTCTGTAGGGGTCCGTAGGTGTCTATAGTGGCCTGTAGGGGTCCTGAGTGGTAGGTAGGGGTCTGTAGGGGTTTGTAGGGACCCCTAGGCATCTGTTGGGGTCTGTAGGGGTCCGTAGGAGCATGTAGGGGTCAGTAGCTGTCCAAAGGGTCTCAAAGAGGTCCGTAGGTTTCCCTAGAGGTCTATAGAGGTCTGTAGGTGTCTGTAGGGGCCCCTAGGGGTCTCTAGGGGTCTGTAGGGGTCTGTAAGGGTCAATAGGGGTCCGTAGTGGCCCCTAGGTGGCAGTATGGGACTGTAGGGATCTGTATGGGCCCGTAGAGTTCTTTTGGGTCCATATGGTTCTGTAGTGGCACTTAAGAGCCTGTAGGGCCCTGTAGGGGTCCGTAGCTGTCCATAGGTGTCTATAGTGGTCTGTAGGGGTCCTGAGGCATAGGTAGGGGTCCGTAGGGATCTGTAGGGGTCTCTAGGGGCACGTAGGGGTCTGTAGGCATCTGTAGGTGTCTGTAGGAACCTGTAGGGGCCCATATAGGCTTGTAGGGATCAATAGGGTTCTGTAGGGGTCAATAGGGGCTTGTAGAGGTCTGTAGGGTTCCATAGGGGCTTGTAGGATTCTGCAGAGGTCTGTAGGCATCAGCAAAGTCCTGGTAGGGGCCTGTAGGGGTGCGTAGGGGCCCATAGGGTCCCATATGGGTCTCCAGGAGTCTGTAGGGGTCCGTAGGGGCCACTAGGGGTCTATAGGTGTCTGTAGGGGTCTGTAGACCCTGTAGGGGCTTCTAGGGGTCTGTAGGAGTCCCTAGGGGTCTATAAGAGTCCATAGGGATCTGTAGGGGTCCATATGAGTCGGAAGGTGTCTGTAGGGGTCCGTAGGGGTCTGTAGCTTTCTGTAAAAGTTTATAGGGGTCTGTAGGGGCTGGTAGGGGCCTTAAGGGGTCTGTAACGGTCCGTAGTTGTCCGTATGGGCCTGTAGGGGCCTGTATCGTCCCGTAGGCTCTGTACAGGTGATAGGGATCCGTAGGGGTCTATAGGAGCTTTCAGGGACCCGTAGGGGTCTGTAGGATTCCATAGGGGCTTGTAGGGGTCTTTAGAGGTCTGTAGGAGTCCGTAGGTGTCCATATGGGCCTGTAGGGTGACGCGCGGAAACAAACCCTACAACTCGAATAGAGTTATAAAGCAGGTATGTTTATTGCGGCGCCGGGTGCAAGGGGGATTTCTCCTCCTAACTTGCACACCCTTAGGCTAAACCCGTAGTTATTTATAAGGTAAATCATACATATGCAAACTATGGGATGGGCTAATACAATTAGTTCTAACAATAGGTGTGACTATGTTAATTATTTCTGGAGCCTCATTATAATAAGTCTCATCCTTCAGGCATGTGCGTATCTTCTCCTGATGTTTTTCTTTGGGGGGGCGTCTTAGGGAGTAAGTTCCACGATCACTGAACCGATTCGATTGTTTTGCTGATAGAGGCCGTAAAAGTCTCTTGCTATCTTCCTGTAATCGATCAGGATGTTCCGCTTGTCTTCTGCGTGGTCTGGCAGGGGTCGTAAAGTCTCTGGTTATTTTCTCCTGTTATCAGTCAGGATGTTCCCATTTGCCTGCGAAGTGTTCCTTCAAGGCTGAGGCCCGCCTCCGCTAATTGGGCAATTCTTTGTTTTCTTTCCTCCCCTCCAAGGTTGAGATATACGTCCCTGTCATGGTTAATTCCTCTGTTTTCTGTTTCAAGGGGCCCGTAGATGTCTGTAGGGTTCCTTAGGGGCTTGTAGTGGTCTGTAGGGGTCCGTAAAGGCCCGTGCGGGCCTGTATTGGCCAGTAGGGGTACATAGAGGTCCGTAGGTGTCTGTAGGGGCCCATAGGGTCATGTATAAGTCTCTAGGGGTCCGTAAGGGTTCATATGGGTCAATAGGGGCCCGTGGAGGTCTGTAGGAGTCCGTAAGGGTCAATAGGGGTCTGTAGGGGTCCCTAGGGGTCTGTAGGGATCTGTAGGGGTCGATAGGGATCCGTAGGGACCCGTAGGTGCCAGTAGGTGTCTGTAGGGGTCCATATGGGCTTGTAGGGGCCTGTAGGGGTCTGTAGGGGTTCATAGGTCTCCATAAGGGCCCGTAGGGGTCCATAGAGGTTGGTAGGGGCCTGTAGTGGTCTGTAGATATCTGTAGGGTCTGGTAGGGGTTTTTAGGGGTCTGTATGGGTCTGTAGGTGTCCGTAGGTGCCTGTAGGGGCCCGTATAGCCTTGTAGGGGTCCATAGGGTTCTGTAGGGGTCAATAGAGGCTTGTAGAGGTCTGTAGGGTTCCGTAGGGGCTTGTAGGGTTCTGTAGGGTTCTGTAGGGTTCTGTAGAGTTCTGTAGGGGCCTGTAGGGGCTTGTAGAGTTCTGTACGGAGTCTGTAGGTGTCTGTAGGGGCACGTAGGGGTCTATTGGGGTTTGTAGGGGCCCATAGTGGTCTGTAGGGGTTCGTAGGGGTCCATAGGGGCCCATAGGGATCCTTAGGGGTCCCTAGTGGTCTATAGGGGTCCGTAGGTGTTTGTAGGGGCCGATAATGGCCTGAAGTGGTCTGTAGAGGTCCGTAGGGGAGTGTAGGGGTCAGTAGGGTCTGCAGGGGCCTGCAGGAATCTGTAGGGGTCTGTAGAGGCTTTTACAGGCCTTTAGGGGTCTGTAGGAGTCCTTTGGTGTCCGTATGGTCCTGTAGGGGCCCATATGGGCCCGTAGGGGTCTGTAGGGGTCTGTAGGGGTCGATAGGGGCCTGTAGGGCTCTGTGGGGTTCCATAGGGGCTTGTAGGGGTCTGTAGAGGCCTGTAGGGGCCTGTAGGGGCCCGTAGGCATCTCTAGGGGTCTGTAGGGGTCCATAGGGGTCAATAAGGGCCCGTAGAGGTCTGTAGGGGCCTGTAGAGGCTCATAGCGTCTGTAGGTTTCCGTAGGGGCTTGTAGGGGTCTGTAGGCTCTTTAGGGATCTGTAGGGGTTCGTAGAGCCCCACAGGGGCTTGTAGGGATCTGTAGGGGTCCCTAGGGGTTTATAGGAGTCTGTAGGGGTCTGTAGGGGCGCGTAGGGGTCTGTAATGATCAGTATATGTCCAAAGAATCTTGAAGGGGTTCGTACGTCACTAGGGGTCTGTAGGGGTTCTTAAATGTCTGTAGAAGCCCGTAGGGGCCCGTAGCGGTCCGTAGGGGTCTACAGGGGTCTGTAGGGGCTGGTAGGGGCTTTTAGGGTTCTGTAGGGGTCTGTAAGGGTCCCTTGGTGTCCATATGGGCCTGTAGGGGTCTGTAAGGGTCAATAAAAGTCTGTAAAGGTCTGTAGGGGCCCGTAGTGGCCCATAGGGGTCTGTAGGGTTCCATAGGGTCTTGTAGAGATCTGTAGAGGTCTGTAGAGGTCTTTAGGGGTCCATAGGGGTCTGTAGGAGTGTGTAAGAGTCTGTAGGTGTACAAAGGGTCCTGAATAGGTCCATAGTTTTCCCTAGGGGTCTATAGGGACTGGTAGGGGCCTTTATGGGTCTGTATGGGTCCGAAGGGGTCCGTATGAGCCTGTAGGGGCCCATATGGGCCTTTAGGGGTCTGTAGGGCTCTGTAGGAGTCTATAGCAGTCCGTAGGGGTCTGTAGGGTTTCATAGGGGCTTTTAGGGGTCTGTAGAGATCTGTAGGGGTCCATAGTGACCCGTGGGGCCTGTATTGGCCCGTAGCATTCTGTATCGGTCTGTAGGGGTCTGTAGGAGTCTGTAGAGGTCAGTAAGTGTCTAAAGGGGCCCAAAGAGGTTCGTAGGTTTCCCTAGGGGTCTGTAGAGGTCTGTAGGTGTCCGTAGGGGCCCCAGGCATCTGTAGGGGTCTCTAGCGGTCTATAGGTGTCTTTAAGGGCCCGTAGGTGCTAGCAGGGGTCTGTAGGCGTCTCTAGGGGTCCATAGAGACTTGTAGGGGCTCGTAGGGGGCCCAAGGAGTCTGTAGGGTTCCCTAAGCATCTGTAGGAGTCTGTAGGTATCTGTAAGGGTCGATAGATGTCCGTAGGGGCCTGTACGGGCCCGTATAGGTCTGTAGGGTCCGTATGGGCCCATAGGGGTGCTTGGGGTCTGTAGATGTCTGTAGGGGTCCGTAAAGGTGCGTAAGGGCCTGTATTGGACCATAGGGGTGCGTAGGGGTCCGTAGCTGTCTGTAAGGGTCCGTAGGGGCCCGTAGTGGTCTGTAGGGGTCTGTTGGGGTCTGTAGACCCCGTAGCGGCTTGTAGGGGTCCCTAGGGGTCTATAGGAGTCCATAGGGGTCCATAGGGGTCCGTATGGGCCCATAGGGTTCCTTGGGGTCAATATGGGTCTGTAGGGGTTAGTAAGGGTCTGTAGGCACCTGTAGGGGTCCATAGGTATCCAAAAAGGCTTGAAGGGGTCCGTAGGTTTCCCTAGGGGTCTGTAGGTGTTTGTAGGGGCCCCTAGGTGTCTAGATGGGGCCATAGGGGCCCGTAGCGCTCGGTAGGGGTCTGTAGGGGTCGATAAGAGTCTGTAAGGGTCTGTAGGGGCCCCTAGGTGTCTAGATGGGGCCATAGGGGCCCGTAGCGCTCGGTAGGGGTCTGTAGGGGTCGATAAGAGTCTGTAAGGGTCTGTAGGGGCCCGTAGGTGCCAGTAGGTGTCTGTAGGGGTCCATAGGGGCTTGTAGGGATCTGTAGAGGTCTGTAGGGAACCGTTAGAGCCCGTAGGGACCCGTAGAGGTCTGTAGGGGTCCGTATGGGCTTGTAGGGCCCTGTAGGGGGCAGTAGGGGTCCATAGGGGTCGGTAGGGGCCTGTAGTGGTCTGTAGGGGTTTGTAGAGGTCCATACACGCACGTAGGCATTGATCATAGAATCACAGAGTCATAGAATGATTAGAGTTGGAAGGGACCTTAAAGATCATTGAGTTCCAACCCCCCTGCCATGGGCGGGGACACCTCCCACTAGAGCAGGTTGCTCAAAGCCCCATCCAGCCTGGCCTTAAACACTTCCAGGGATGGGGCATCCACAACTTCCCTGGGCAACCTGTTCCAGTGCTTCACTACCCTCACAGTAAAGAATTTCCTCCTAATATCTAATCTAAATCTCCCCTCTTCCAATTTAAAACCATTACCCCTTGTCCTGTCACTACATCTCCTGACAAAGAGTCCCTCTCTGGCTCTCCTGTAGGCTCCCTTCAGATATTGGAAGGCTGCTATGAGGTCTCCCCGGAGCCTTCTCTTCTCCAGGCTGAACAACCCCAACTCTCTCAGACTGTCTTCATAGGGGAGGTGCTCCATCCCTCTGATCATCTTCGTGGCCCTCCGCTGGACCCGTTCCAACAGGTCCATGTCCTTCCTGTGTTGAGGACTCCAGAGCTGGACGCAGTACTCCAGGTGGGGTCTCACGAGCGCAGAGTAGAGGGGTAGAATCACCTCCTGCGACCTGCTGGCCACACTTCTCTTGATGCAGCCCAGGATGTGGTTGGCTTTCTGGGCTGCCAGTGCGCACTGCCGGCTCATGTTGAGCTTCTCATCCACGAGCACTCCCAAGTCCTTCTCCTCAGGGCTGCTCTCCAGCCATTCTCCACCCAACCTGTATTTGTGCCTGGGATTGCCATGTCCCAGGTGCAGGACCCTGCACTTGGCTTGGTTGAACTTCATGCAGTTTGCACGAGCCCACCTCTCCAGCCTGTCCAGGTCCCTCTGGATGGCATCCCTTCCCTCCAGCGTGTCGACCACGCCACACAGCTTGGTGTCGTCGGCAAACTTGCTGAGGGTGCACTCAATCCCACTGTCCATGTCTCTGACACAGATGTTGAACAGCACTGGTCCCAGTACCGACCCCTGAGGAACTCCACTTGTCACTGGCTGCCAATTGGACATTGAACCATTGACCACAACCCTTTGAGTGCGGCCATTCAGCCAGTCCCTTACCCACCGAGTGGTCCATCCATCAAACCCATGACTTTCCAATTTTGAGACCAGGATGTCGTGTGGGACAGTGTCAAATGCTTTGCATAAGTCCAGGTAGATGACGTCAGTCGCTCTGCCCTTGTCCACCAAGTCTGTGGCAGTATCGTAAAAGGCCACCAAATTTGTCAGGCACGATTTGCCCTTGGTGAAGCCATGCTGGCTGTCTCCAATCACCTCCTTATTTTCCATGTGCCTTAGCAGAGATTCCAGGAGGATCTGCTCCATGATCTTGCCAGGCACAGAGGTGAGGCTGACTGGCCTATAGTTCCCTGGGTCTTCTTTTTTTCCTTTTTTGAATATCGGGGTTATGTTCCCCTTTTTCCAGTCAGCAGGAACTTCGCCAGATTGCCACAATTTCTCAAATATGATGGAAAGCGGCTTAGCAACTTCATCCGCCAGCTCCCTCAGGACCCGTGGATGGATTTCGTCAGGTCCCATGGACTTATGCACCTTCAGGTTCCTTAATAGGTCTCGAACCTGATCTTCTCCTACTGTGGGCAGTTCTTCATTTGCAGAGCCCCTGTTTTTGCCTTCCGTGACTTGGGCAGTGTGGTTGGAGCCCTTGCCAGTGAAGACTGAGGCAAAAAAGTCGTTCAGTAGCTCAGCCTTATCCATATCATGGGAGGCCAGGTCTCCCGTTTCCTTCCGGAGAGGGCCCACAACTTCCCTAGTCTTGCCTTTGTCCCTGACATATCTATAGAAGTTTTTCTTATTGTTTTTGATGTCCCTGGCTAGATTTAGTTCTGCCTGGGCTTTAGCTTGCCTGATCTGGTTCCTGGCCACTCGGACAGTTTCTTTATATTCTGCCCATTCTACCCATCCCTGCTTCCACCCTCTATAGGCCTCTCTTTTGGTCTTGAGCTTGTCCAGCAGCTCCTCGTTCATCCACACAGGCCTGCTGGCTATTTTGCCTGACTTCTTTTTTGGGATGCACCTCTCCTGAGCTTGGAGGAGGTGATCCTTGAATGCCAACCAGCTTTCTTGGGCCCCTCCCCCCTCCAGTTCTTTCTCCCACACTACCTTGCCAATCAGATCTCTCAGGAGACCAAAGTCTGCTCTTCTGAAGTTCAGGGTAGCGAGCTTGCTGCACACCCTCCTTGCTTTCCTATGAGTCTTGAATTCTACCATTTCGTGGCCACTGCAGCTGAGGCTACCCTTGAACTTGACATCCCCCACCAGTCCCTCCTTGTTGGTAAGGACAAGGTCCAGCATGGCTCCTCTCCTTGTTGGCTCCTCGATCATTTGAAGAAGAAAATTATCATTAACGCATTCCAAGAACTTCCTGGATTTCTTGTGCCCTGCTGTGTTGTCCTTCCAAAAGATATCGGGGTGGTTGAAGTCCCCCATGAGGACCAGGGTGTGCAAGCGTAATGCTGCTTCTATCTGCCTATAGAGGGCCCCATCCTCTCTGTCACTCTGATCTGGTGGTCTGTAGCAGACCCCTACTGTAACATCACTTGCCCCTGTTCTCCCTTTAATCCTGACCCATAAGCTCTCTGTTGGGTCTCCATTCATCCCCAGGTGGAGCTCCACACACTCCAGCTGGTCATTGACATAGAGGGCAACACCCCCACCCCGTCTGCCCAGCCTGTCCTTCCTGAAGAGTCTGTAACCCTCCATTCCAACCCTCCAGTCATAAGAGCCATCCCACCATGTCTCAGTAATGCCAATAAGATTGTAGCCCTGGAGGCGTGTTGAAACAGAAAATAGAAGGAAATGAGCGAGTGCAGAGTTCCGATCCGCGGTTCCGTGTTCTCCGCGAGGAGAGCGGCCGGAGACGAACGAAGCATATGACAGACTGTAAAGAAACATTGTGTGAACCTAATATTGAGAATATTGAGTGGCAGTGTCTTGGACATTCGGATAATGTTTGTGATCCTATTTTTATCTTAAAGTGCTTTGCTTGTAATACGGAGGTTTGGGTAGATCAGGAGGACGATTTTTGGTGTCCACAGTGTGGTAGCTGGACTGAGTGGGAAAAAATCGAGCGGGCGGGAGAGTTGAAACAAGTAATCTGTGGAGACATAGCCTACCCCAGGAGATAAAGGTAGCGACAGGGATATAGCTGTACCATTTCCCGGGAGGGAAACAGGAATAACACCCAGGTGACACACGGAGATCAGGGTCACCTCTTAACCAAGGGACCTCTTAACCAAGGGGGTAAGGAGAACATAAAATGGGTAATAATCAAGGAGGCGAGATACTGAAAAAGAGTCCCCTAGGGTGTATTTTAGCACACTGGAAGGAGATCGGAGGCTCACCAGGTGGCAGCGTGGACAAGAAAACCTTAATTAAATATTGTAATCAATGGTGGCCCCTTTACAAGTTAGATGATCAGGAGAAATGGCCCTTTAACGGGACCCTTAATTACAATACTATATTACAATTAATGCTATTTCTTAGAAGGGAAGGAAAGTGGGATGAAGTCACATATGCAGACATGTTTTTCACCCTTCGGGACCACCCCAAATATCAGCAGGACTGTGGACTGGTGGCTCCACAAGACCCAATAGTGTAATAAGAAAGAAGGAAAAGGAAAGTTGAAGAGATGTTGCAGCAAGTGATATCCGGAGAGAGTTGAGGCTGGCAGAAAGCAGAGAAGCATGGAGAGTGTTAAGACGGAAGGAAAGATAAGTGAGAGTTAGTAGCAGCGCTACAAGAGAGTAAAGGATTTGGAGGTATGGGACCTAAAAGGCCTCTGAGAAGGGAAGGATACAGGTCCAGGCAAAGGGGGACTGATGGGGACCTGGGGAATCTACCCTAGCGGATCCACTGGTTACTCTAAGGCTAGGGAAAAAGCAACAAGAAATAGAATTTTTGGTAGATACAGGAGCAATGTTCTCGGTCTTGAATCAAGCCCTGACCCCTATTGATACTGATTTTGTAACAGTAAAGGGAGCCACTGGCCAGAGTGAAAAGGCATATTTTCTCAAACCTCTTAGGTTCAAATTGGGAAAACAATTGGGGATACACAAATTCTTATATATGCCAAGCTCCCCGAAACCCCTGCTAGGGCGAGATTTATTAGAACAATTGGGAGCAGAAATTAAATTCAAAAAAGGAAAAATTGAACTTCGGATAAGACAAGATCAACTAATTGAAGTACTAAGCTTGGCCCTGATAGGAACTCCCATTACTCCAGGAGTGCCTGAGGAGATTAGAGACCAAATTTATCCGGGGGTATGGGCCTCGGGAGTGCCGGGGAGAGCAAAAAGTGCTTCCCCTATAGCGATAAAACCCAAACAAGGAGCACGACCAGTGAGAGTCAAACAGTATCCCCTCAGGATAGAGGATAGGAAGGGGATCCGACAAACTATAGACCAGTTTATCGAGTATGGGCTGCTGAAAGAATGTGAATCAGAGTATAATACTCCAATATTACCTGTCAAAAGTCTGGATGGTAGCTATCACATAGTACAGGATCTCAGGGCTATCAACAAAATTGTTGAGGATTTACATCCAGTAGTAGCAAATCCATACACTCTCCTAAATTGGTACCTGAATTGGCATGGTTTACCGTCTTGGACCTAAAGGATGCCTTTTTCTGCTTGCCTCTGAGCCCAGAGAGCCAACTTTTATTTGCATTCGAATGGGAAAACCCAGAATCTGGAAGGAAAACACAGCTTACATGGACTGTGCTACCACAGGGCTTTAAAAATAGTCCAACACTTTATGGAAATCAACTAGCCAAAGACTTAGAACAGTGGAAACGCCCACCTGGGACAGGAGTGGTATTGCAGTATGTGGACGATATATTACTCGCCACTGACACCAGAGAAACATGCCTAGAATGGACTGTGAGCCTGCTAAATTTTCTTGGACTTAATGGCTATAAAGTTTCTCCACAGAAGGCACAGATAGCCCAGCAGCAAGTGACCTATCTGGGATATGAAATAACCGCAGGCCAACGGACACTAGGGAAGGAGAGGAAAGAAGCCATCTGCCAGACACCTCGACCACAGACGTCTAAGGAATGACAGGATGGTGTCGTCTCTGGATATATAACTACGGACTCTTGGTAAAGCCGCTATATGAGTTATTAAAATCTAACTCAAAGAACATTGTGTGGAATAAGGAAGCAGACAGAGCCTTCCATCAGTTAAAAAAGAGGTTAATGGAAGCACCTGCTCTGGGATTACCCGATACTACTAAACCTTTCTGGTTGTTTTCCTATGAAAAACAAGGAATGGCCTTAGGAGTCCTAGCTCAGAATCTGGGACCCTATCGAAGGGCGGTGGCATACTTCTCTAAACAGCTCGACGGAGTAAGTAAAGGGTGGCCTAGCTGTCTCCGAGCAGTGGCAGCAGTGGTAATAAACATCCAAGAGGCCTGTAAGTTCACCCTAGGCCAGAAAAATCACAGTTATGGTATCACATACCGTCTCAGCAGTACTAGAAGTAAAAGGGGGGCATTGACTTTCGCCTCAGAGGTTTCTTAAGTACCAGGTTATCCTGATAGAGCAAGATGATGTAGAAATAACAGTAACTAATATTGTCAATCCAGCCTCTTTCCCCAGCGGAACTGCAGGAGAATCAGTGACCCATGACTGCTTGGAAACAATCGAGGCTGTGTACTCCAGTCGACCAGACCTGAAAGAAGAACCATTGGAAGATGCAGAGGATTCCTGGTTCACCGACGGGAGCAGTTTCATTCAACAGGGGATACGCAAAGCTGGCTATGTGGTAACCACCACAGAGAAGGTAACAGAGTCCAAAGCCCTGCCCCAAATACATCAGCCCAAAAGGCTGAGATAATAGCACTAACCCGAGCGCTGAAACTAGCCAAAGGAAAACGAATAAATATCTGGACAGACTCTAAATATGCTTTTGGGGTGGTGCATGCTCACGGGGCGGTCTGGAGAGAAAGAGGACTCTTATCTACACAAGGGAAACACATCAAACATGCTGAAGAAATTCTCAAGCTCTTAGATGCAGTATTACTGCCTACCAAAGTGGCTATCATGCACTGCAAAGCCCACCAAAAAGGGAACACCGCTGTGGAACTGGGCAATGCACTGGCGGACCGAGAAGCCAAAAGAGCAGCAGAGATGGGTAATGCAGAGGTACAATCCTTGGTCCCAGATGGTAAGATACAAATTGACGACGAACCTAAATATTCTAGGGATGATCACAAATTGATCAAAGACTTAAATGGGAAAATTGAAGGGAAATGGGCCAGAACCCCACAGGGAAAAATAATAGTGCCTTTCTCGTTACTATGGGCTGTAGTCATGGCAGAACATAGGAAATCCCATTGGGGAACAGAGGCACTTTACAGGTACCTGAGTGTGGAGGAATGGCTGAGTGAAAAAGGGCACGACTTGATTACAATGAGCAACCCAGTCTTTGATAGGGATGAGAGCCCGGAGGAGGCTGTGAACTGTCCTTGAGAAACAGAAGTATGAAGAAGTAGCTACATGATAAGTAAGTGATAAGCGGTACTGCCTCCGGGAGATAGAGAAACATCTGCTGTGCATGGACAAGAGGTCTGCACTAATTGTGTGAGCGCTCTAGGCGCGTGAACAGAGACTGTAAGCCAATCGTATAATTGTTGCTAGCGCGTGCTCTGCTTGTCTGTCTTTATATACTCTGTGTGAGCTTGAATAAAGTGAGAACGACCATACTCATATTGAGACTCATCGTTACTCCGGGTCCGTCTCCCACTCCGATACCTGAGAAGGCTAATATGTGCTCGGAATCTATATGCCACTGTCAAACAAGTCACTCAGCAGTGTGAGGTATGTTTACAGAACAACCCTAGGACAGGTCCCAGAGTCCAGTTCGACCAAATAGGGAAGGGAAACTATCCAGGACAACAATGGCAAATTGATTTTTCAGAACTTCCAAGAAAAGGGGGGTTTCGATACCTATTGGTATTAACTGATACCTTTTCCGGATGGCCAGAGGCATTTCCCTGCCGAACCTATAAAACAAGAGAAGTGGTTAAAGCATTGTTGCAAGAAATTATACCAAGATTTGGGGTTCCTGCAGTGATTTCCTCGCACCGAGGATCTCATTTCACTGCAAAGGTTGTTTCAAAAGTAAGCAGATTATTGGGTATAGATTGGCAACTCCACACCCCATACAACCCACGATCGAGTGGTCAGGTAGAAAAGATGAATCAATCAAAATGCAGATTGTGAAGCTAGGCCAGGAAGCTAACTTGGCCTGGCCTTAGTCATTACCATTAGCCCTTCTCAGGATAAGAACAAAACCCAGAACCAAAGAAGGTTTGAGCCCCTTTGAAATACTATATGGGAGACCATATAGTGTACAAGACGGGACATCCACAGAGTTGGGGAATGAAATATTGACAGATTACATGATAAATTTACAAAACAGATCCGAGGAGTAGAAAAACTGGTTCTGGGAACAAGAGCTCGTGGACTGGATGGACCAGTACACGAGATCGAACCTGGGGATTATGTATATGTCAAGTCTTTTACAGATTCACCACTGAAGCCAAAGTGGGAAGGTCCCTTCCAGGTACTGCTGACCACTCACACAGCCATAAAGATTAAGGAACAAGCCGCTTGGATCCATTGGACTCGAGTCAAGAGAGCTCCAGAACCCCAATGGACATCAACGCAGGCCGGACCCCTGAAACTTCGTCTCCAACGAAAAGATGGACACTAATTACATTAATAGTCATCAACATGCCAGGACTTTGTATTTCAGGGGGAGGGACATGGGATGTGAATACATATTCACGAAATCTAGAAACATTGGTAAGGGCTACTAATATGTCAGATTGTTGGATATGATTTATTAACTTGGAAAGAGGGGGGCTTATGCGCAGTGATTAATCAGAGCTGTTGCTCGTATGTAAACCAAAGCGGAAGGATAGAGAAAGACTTACAAAATCTCATAGCTAAAACTCAGATTTTGCATCAGACCGCGCAAGATGATACCACATTTGGGTTCTCAGACTTTTGGGAAAAGTTAACCTCATGGTTACCTAGTCTGGCATGGCTTAGACAACTGCTTATCCTTTTAGTAGCAATGCTTATGTTAGGAATTTTAGTATGTGTAATAGCTAGATGTTTTATGTGTTGTACCATGGGGGCCAAAGACGAATACATTCAATGGAAGAAGCATCAGCTCCGTGAACGAGTGGAGTCAGGGAAGTATCTTAGAAATCAGATGGAGAAGGAAAGTGTGTTACAGGCAATTGTAAAAGAATTTACCAATGAACAAAGAAAAGGGGGGATTGAAACAGAAAATAGAAGGAATAACCATGACAGGGACGTATATCTCAACCTTGGAGGGGAGGAAAGAAAACAAAGAATTGCCCAATGAATGGACATGGGCCTCAGCCTTGAAAGAACACTTCGCAGGCAAACGGGAACATCCCGACCGGTAACAGGAAAGATAACAAGAAGCTTTACGACCCCTGTCAGACCACTCAGAAGACAAACGGAACATCCTGATCGATTACAGGAAGATAGCAAGAGGCTTTACGGCCTCTATCAGCAAAACAATCGATGGGAACCAGCTCAGTGACTGTGGAACTTACTCCCTAAAAAGCCCCCTCCAAAGAAAACATCAGGAGAAGATACGCACATGCCTGGAGGAGGAGACTTATTATAATGAGGCCCTGGAAATAATTAACATAGTCACACCTATTGTTAGAACTAATTGTATTAGTCCATCCCATAGTTTGCATATGTATGATTTACCTTATAAATAACTATGGGTTCAGCATAAGGGTGTGCAAGTTAGGAGGAGAAATCCCCCTTGCACCCGGCACCGCAATAAACATACCTGCTTTATAACTCTATTCAAGTTGTAAGGTTTGTTTCCGCGTGTCAGTGTGTACGTTTCTAACTCCTCTTGCTTGTTCCCCATGCTTCATGCATTTGTGTAAAGGCACTTCAGCTGTGCTCCCAATGGGGCTGACTTACTAGCTGGAATGGCTCCATTTCCTTTATGTCACTCTTCAGGTGGCCTTCCTTTGTGGTGCTTTATCTTATCTTTCCTTTATCTTTATTGATAGGGGTCCCTAGCATTCTGTAGGGGTCCGTATGGGTTCGCAGGGGCCTGTAGGGGCTTGTAAGGGTCTGTAGTCTCCTGTGGGGCTACTAGGGGTCTGTAGCGGTTCCTAGGGGTCCTTAGGGGTCTGTAGCTGTTTGTAGGGGTTGATAGGGGCCTGAAGCAGTCTGTAGAAATCCGTAGGGGTGTGTAGGGGCCTGTAGGGGCCCGTAGGGGCCCATAGGGGTCTGTAGAGGTCTGTAGGGGTCCTGAGGAGTAGGTAGGGGTCTATAGGCGCCTGTAGGGGTCAGTAGGGGTCCATAGGTGTCCAAAAAGGCTTGAAGGGGTCTGTAGGTGTCCCTAGGGGTCTATAGTGGTCTGTAGGGGTTTGTAGGGGCCCGCATTGGCCTGTAGGGGCCTGTACGGTTTTCTGGGGGTCTGTAGGGGCCCGTAGGAGCTTGTATGGGTCTGTCAGATTCTGTAGGGGCTTGTAGGGGTCTGAAGGGGTCTGTAGGTTTTTGTAGGGGCCCGTACAATCCTGTATAGGTCCGTAGGGGTCCGTATGGTGTCCATAAGGGTCTATAGGGGTCCGTAGGTCTCGATAGGTGCTCGTAGGTGTCTGTAGGGGTCCATAGGGGCCTGTAGGGCCTTGTAGGGGCCTGTAAGGGTTTGTAGGGGTCTGTAGGTGCTCGTACGGGCCTGTAGGGGTCCATTGGGGTCTGTAGTGGCTTGTAGGGGTCAATAGAAACCCATAGGGGCCTGTAGGGGTTTCAGGGGTCTGTAGGGGCTTGTAGGGGTCTGTATTGGCCTGCAGGAGTCCTTAGGGGCTTCTAGGGGTTTGTAGGGTACTGTAAGGTCTGATAGGGGTCCATAAGTGTCCGTAGGGGCATGTAGGAGCCTGTATGGGCCTGTAGGGGTCTTACAGGTCTGTAGGGGTTGGTAAGGGTCTGTAGATGTTTGTAGGGGTCCATAGGTATTTGTAGGGGCCCATAGGGGCCTGTTGCAGTCCATAGGGACCTGTAGGGGTCGGAAGGGGCCCATAGGGGCCTGTATTGGTCTGTAGGGGTCTGTAGGAATCCGTAGGGGTCCAAAGGCGCCTGAAGAGGTTTGTAGTTGTCCCTAGGGGTCTGTAGGGTTCTGTAGGTGTCCGTAGGGACCCGTAGGAGCCTGTAAGGGTCTTATGAGGTTTGTAGGGGTCCGTAGGGGCTAGTAGGGCTGTATAGGTATCTTTAGGGTTCCGTAGGGGTTTGTAGGGTTCCGTAGGGGCCAGGAAAGGCCTATAGGGGTCTGTAGGGTTCTGCGGGGGCTCGTAGGGGTCTGTAGGGTTCCTTAGGGGTAGGTAGGGGTCAGTAGGGTCCTGTATGGGCCCATACGGGTCCATAGGGGTCTGTAGGGGTCAATAGGAGTCTGTAGGGTTCTGCAGGGACCCTGTATGGGCCTGTAAGGGTTTGTAGGTGTCCAAACAGGTGCCCGAACAGATCCATAGGGGTCTGTAGGTGTCTTTAAGTGTCAGCACATGGTTGGGGTCCGTAGGTGTCCATAGGTTTTCATAGAGGCCTGCAGGGGCCTGTAGTGCTCCGTAGGGGTCGATAGGGATCTGTAGAAGCCTGTAGGGGTATATAATGGTTTGTATATGTCCAAAGGGGCCTGAAGGGGTCCGTACATGTCCCTAGGGGTCTGTAAGGGTCGGTAGGTGTCTGTAGGGGCCTGTATGGGCCCATATAGCTCCATAGGGGTTTGTAGGGGTCCATATGGGTCTGTCAGGGCCCGTAGTAGTCTGTAGGGGTCTTTAGGGGTCCGTAAGAGCCCGTAAGGACCCGTAAAGGTCTGTAGGGGTCCGTATGGGCTTGTAGGGGCCTGTAGGGGTCTGTAGGGGTCGGTAGATGTCCATAGGGGCCCGTAGGCGTCCATATGTGTCCGTAGGGGTAGTGGTCTGTACGGTTTTGTAGAGGTCCATAGAGGCCCATAGGGGTCGAAAGGGGTCCCTAGCAGTTTGTTGTGGAGGAATGGCTGAGTGAAAAAGGGCACGACTTGATTACAATGAGCAACCCAGTCTTTGATAGGGATGAGAGCCCGGAGGAGGCTGTGAACTGTCCTTGAGAAACAGAAGTATGAAGAAGTAGCTACATGATAAGTAAGTGATAAGCGGTACTGCCTCCGGGAGATAGAGAAACATCTGCTGTGCGTGGACAAGAGGTCTGCACTAATTGTGTGAGCGCTCTAGGCGCGTGAACAGAGACTGTAAGCCAATCGTATAATTGTTGCTAGCGCGTGCTCTGCTTGTCTGTCTTTATATACTCTGTGAGAACTTGAATAAAGGGAGAACAACCATACTCATATTGAGACTCATCGTTACTCCGGGTCCGTCTCCCACTCCGACAGTTTGTAGGGGTCTGTGGAGATTCGTAGGGGCCTGTAGGGAGTTGTAGGGGTCTGTAGGAGCCTGTAAGGACCCGTAAAGATCTGTAGGGGTCTGTACGGGCTTGTAGCGGTCTGTAGAGATCTGTATGGGTCCGTAAAGGCCTGTGGGGGCCTGTATTGGCCTGTAGGGGTGCGTAGTGGTCCATAGGTGTCTGTAGTGGCCGGTATATGACCATATGGGTCTCTAGGGGTCCGTAGGGGCCAGTACAGGTCTGAAGGGGTCTGTAGGGGCTTATAGGGGTCTGTAGGGGTCCTGAAGAGTAGGTAGGGGTCTGTAGGGGTCCTGAAGAGTAGGTAGGGGTCTGTAGGAGTCCATAGGGGTCTGTAGGGGCCTGTAAGGGGTCTGTAGGGTTCTGTAGGGGCCTGTATTGGCCCATAGGCGACCATAGGGTTTTCTAGGGGACTGTAGGGACCCATAGGGGCCTGTAGGGGCCTGTATTGTCCCGTAAGGGTCCTTAGGGGTCTGTAGGGGTTCGTAGGGCTCTTTAGGGTCCTGTACGGGTCCGTAGGTGTACATATTGGTTGGTAGGGGTGCTGGGGATCCATATGTGTCTGTAGGGGCCCGTATGTGCCCGTAGGGACCCATAGGGGTCTGTAGGTGTCTGTAGGGGCCCGTACAGGCCCATATAGGTCTGTAGGGGTCCGTATGGGGTCTGTAGGTGTCAATAGAAGTCCGTAGCGGTCCATAGGGGTGCGTAGGTGTCTGTTTTGGTCATTAGGGGCCCGTAGGGCTTACAGGGGTCTTACGGGTAGGTAGGAGTCTGTAGGGGTCTATAGGGGGTCTGTAAGGGTCTGTACGGGTCGATAAGGGTCTGTAGGGATCCGTAGGTGTCCAAATGGGCCCGAATGGGTCAGTAGGTGTCCCTAGGGGTCCGTAGAGGCTCGTAGGTGTCTTTAGGAGTCCATAGGGGGTCGATAGGGGCCTCTAGGGCCCTATATTGGCCCATAGGGGTGTGTAGGGGCCCGTAGGTGTCTTTAGGTGTCCGTAGGGGCCCATAGGTGTCAGTAGGGGTCCGTAGCGGTTCATAGGGGTCCATAGTGACCTGTAAGGGTCGATAGGGGCCCGTAGGGGTTTCTAGGGTTCTGTGGGGGCCTGTATGGGCCCTTAGAGGTCTTATGGGTCCGTAAGGGTTCTGTAGGGGCCAGTAGGGGTCCATAGTGGTCTTAAGGCTCCCGTAGGGCCTCATAGGGTTCCGTAGGGGTCTGTAGAGACCTGGAAAGGCTCGTAGGGGTCCGTAGGGGCCTGTAAGGGCCTGTATTGGCCCATGGGTGTCTGTAAGTGTCTGCAGGGACCTGTATGGGTCCGGAGGAGTTTGTAGGGGTCCTGTAGGGGCCAGTATGAGCCCGTACGGGCCTGTATAGGTCCTTAGGGGGTCTGTAAGGGTTAATAGGGGTTTGTAGAGGTCTCTAGGGATCTGTAGGGGTCCTTACGTGTAAGTAAAGGTTCATAGCAGTATGTAGGAGTCAGTAGGGGTCTGTAGGGGTCCGTACAGCCCTGTAGGGTCTTGTAGGGGCCCGTAGGGGTCTGTAGGGGTCCTTTGGGGTCTATAGGAGTTTGTAGGGGTCTGTAGGCAACCATAAGCATCGGTAGGTGTCCGTGGGGGCCTGTACAGCTCCGTAGGGGTCCATAGGGGTTTGTAGAGGCCCATAACATCCATATGGATCTGTAGGGGCCCGTAGGGGCCCGTAGGGACTCGTAAACATCCGTAGGTGTCCGTAGGCATCTGTAGGAGGCTGTATTGGACCATAGAGGAAGGTAGGGGTCCATAGGGGCCCTTAGGGGACTATTGACCCATAGGAGTCTGTAGGGGTCTTCAGGTGTCTGTAGGTGACCGTAGGCCACTGTACAGGCCACTTCAGAGCCCTAAAGACCTCTAAAGAGCGCTCTACAAACCCCTACACCCCCCAACACTCCCCTACAGACCACTGCGGAATGCTACAGGCCCCTAAGAAATCAAGGAACAGACACCTATGTGCCCCTACGGACACCTACAGATCCCTATGATCCCCTAAGGACCCCTACAGACCGCTAGGGACCCCTATCGACACCTACAGGCCCCTACAGACACCTATGGACCCCTACAAACTACTACAGGCCACTACTGACTACTATGGACCCCTACGGGCCCTTACAAAAAGCTATGGATCTCTACAGACCCTTACAAGCCCCTAGGGGCTCCTACGGCCTCCTATGGGCCCTAATGGGCTTCTACAGACATCTATGGACCCCAAAGACCCTTAGGGACACCCAAGGGACCCCTGAAGATCCCTACTGGCCCCTAAAGACTCCTAGAGACCAATACGGGCCCCTACAGACTGCTAGGGACCCCTATCAACCCCTAAGGGTCCCCATGGACCCCTACAAACCCCTAAAGACAACTATGGGCTTCTACGGAACTCTATGGACCCCTATGGGCCCCTATGGACACATACAAACTTCTACAGACCCCTACAGGCCCTTACAAGCCCATACAGTCCCCTACAGACCCCTACGGGCCCTACAGGCCCTTACCGACCCCTAAAGAATCCTACAGACCCCTACAAACTACTACGGGCAACTACCGACCCATATGGACCCCAAGGACTCCTACGGGCCCATACGGACCCCTACAAACCTCTATGGACATATACAGGCCCGTACGGGCCCCTACCCACACCTACTGACCCTTACAGACTCCTAGGGAACCCTACAGACTCCTACAGGCCCCTAAAAGCCCCTACAGACCTCTATGGACCCTTACAGACCCCTAGGGACCCCTACAGGCCCCTAAAAGCCCCTACAGACCTCTACGGACCCTTACAGACCCCCAGACCCCTACAGACCCCTACTGTCCCCTACAGACCCCTAGGGACCCCTAGAGACCCCTACGGGCCCTGACGAGCCCCTATGGACACCTACAGACCTCTACAGATCCCTAGGGACAACTACAGACCTCTTCAGGCCTGTTTGGACACCTACTGGGCCCTACAGACTCCTACAGACCCTTACAGACCCCTACAGACCGATACAGACTGCTATGGCCCAATACAGGGCCCTATGGGCCCCTATGGACACCTACAGGCCCCTACAGACTACTATGGGCCCCTACTGACCCCTACAGACCCCTACGGGCCCTTACAAACATCTACGGACCCCTACAGATGCCTATAAGCTCTGGGGGCCCCTACATATCCCTACAGGCTCATATGGACCCCTACGAACTCCTACAGACCCCTAGGGACCCCTACGAAGCCCTAGGGACCCCTAAAGACCCCTATGGGCCACTATAGACCACTACGGACCCCTACAGTCCCCTACCTACCCCTAAGAAAAACTACAGACACCTACAGATGTCTATTGACCCCTATGGACCCCTAGGAACTTCTACAGACACCTACAGGCCCCTACAGACCCCTACGGGCCCCTACAGATCCCTACCAGCTGCTACGAACACCTGCGGACACCTATGGACCCCTACAGACCCCTATGGACTGCTACTAGCCCATACGGGCCCCTACAGGCCCATCAAGATGCTACTAACCTCGACAGTCCCCTACAGACTGCTAGGGACCCCTATGGACCACTACGGGCCTCTATGGACCCCTATAAACCCCTACAGAGCACTATGGATCCCTATGGACACCTACGGAACCCTACAAGCCCATCCGGACCCCTACAGACCCCTACGGACCCTGACAGAGCGCTTTGGGCCCATACAAAAACCTACGGACCCCTACAAAACCCTACAGACCCCTGCAAGCTCCTATGGGCCCCTATGGACCCCTACAGACACCTACCTATCAAACCCTACGGGCCACTGTGGACCCCTACGGGATCATATGGTACCCTACGGACTCCTACAGACCCCTACAGAGCGCTACGGGCCGCTATGGACACCTACGTGCCCCTACAGACATCTACGGACCCCTACAAAACCTTACAGATTCCTGCAAGCTCCTACGGGCACCTATGGACCCCTACAGAAACTTAAGGGTCCCTACAGACACCTACATAACCCTAAGGTGACGCGCGGAAACAAACCCTACAACTCGACTAGAGTTATAAAGCAGGTATGTTTATTGCGGCGCCGGGTGCAAGGGGGATTTCTCCTCCTAACTTGCACACTGGCTCGTAAAACAAGCATCTATTTATGATAAAAAGCATACATATTCATTAATGTGGGCTGGGTTATTATAATTAATTATAAGAAAAGGCGTTACTATCCTAATTATTTCTAGGAACTCATTATCATAAGTCTCCTCCCCTTGCCGCATGCATACTATCGTCCGGTGGTCATGGGCTGGGTTCTTCTGGAGGAAGGCTCATAGTCTTCTTCACCATGTACTTTTACCTTTGGCTTAGAATGCTGGGCTGGCTGGACCCCAAACCGCAAAACTGGTCCCGACCAGATGGACACTTTACCCAGACAATTGGGTTCCTCCTTAGCATGCAGGCTGTTCCCGCTATCTTATACACAAGGCTAGTTCCTTATCTTGGAATGCTGGGCTCCTGGGCTTCGAGCTCTGTTCTTTGCCAAGCTGTACTAAATCTACACTAACGACGTTTAACCATTCATTCTCTGAATCAAAGGACCCCTAGAGAACCCTAGAGACCCCTACGGACACCTATGGATGCCTTTTGATCCCCACGGACCCCTACAGACTGATACAGGCACGTAAGGGCCCCTATGGACACCTACAGACCCTTACAGGTCCCTACAGACACCTACCAGCCCCTACAGACCCTTATGGATCCCTACAGACCCCTACGGATTTATATGGGCTTGTACAGGACCCTACAGACACCTACCGACCCTTACAGAACCCTATGTGCCCCTACAGGCCCATACTGACCCCTACACATGCCTACAGACCTCTAGGGATTGCTAAAGGCCCATACGGGGCCCCTACAAACACCTACAGACCACTACAGGCCCATACCGACCCCTATGGACCCCTGCAGGCCCCTACAAGCCCATACGGAGCCCTACAGACCCTTACGGGTCCCTGCGGACCCCTATCGACCCCTAGAGACCCCTACGGACTACTACACACCCCTACAGACCCATAAAGACCCCAAGGACCTATACGGGCCCATACAGGCCCCTACGGACACCTACAGTACCCTACAGAACCCTGAGGACTACTACTACTCCTACAGCTTCCTAGAGACCCCTACAGACCCCTAGGGGACCCTATGAGCCCCTACAGGGCTCTATGGATACCTACAGACCTCTATAGACCCCTAGGGACACCTACGGACCTCTTCAGGCCCTTTTGGACACCTACTGAGCCCTACAGACTCCTACGGACACCAACGAACACCTACAGACCCCTACAGACCTCTACGGGCCCCTATATACCCCTACTAGCCTATACAGGCCCCTACAGGCCCATACAGACACCTACGGATTCCTACAGACCCCTGTACGGGTCCCTACAGGCCCCTACAGATACCTACAGAACCCTACCTACCCCTCAGGACCCCTACAGACACTGATAAACACCTGCAGAACCCTACAGACTCCTACAGACCCATACGTAGCCTTACAGGCCCCTACAGACTCATATGGACCCCAAGGATGCCTATGGGCCCATACGGACCCATATGGAACCCTACAGACTTCTAAGGGCCCATACAGGCCTCTACAGGCCCATATGGACACCTACGGACCCCTACAGACCCATACAGACCCCTAAAGGGCCCAACCAGCCCCTACAGACCCCTACAAACCCCTACAGACCCCTACAGACCCCTACAAGCCCCTGCTGACCCCTACACACCACTACAGACCGCTAGGGATCTCTACAGGCCCCTACGGGACACTAAGAAAACACCTACGTACCCCTAAGGACCCCTAGGAACCCCTACAGACCCCTATGGGCTGCTACAACATCTACAAACCCCTACAGACCACTACGGGCCCCTACAAGCCCGTACGGGCCCCTACGAGCCCAACCGGATCCCTACAGACCCCTATGGGCCATTACGGACCTTTACAGACCCCTACAGACCCCTATGGACTACTACGGGCCCATACGGACACCTAGGAACTCCTATGGACCTATACGGGCCCGTATGAGCTCCTACGAACACCTACCGACCCATACGGACCCCTACAGGCCCCTAGAGACGCCTACGTGCCCCTACGGACACCTACAGACCTCTATAGACCCCTAATAACACCTACAAACCTCTTGGGGCCCCTTTGGACACCTAATGCCCCCTACAGACTACTACGGACCCCTGCAGACCCCTACAGACTGATACAGACCTCTACTGGACAACACAGGCCCTTACGGCCCGCACAGACCCCTACAGACCTCTACAGACACCTACAGACCTCTACACGCCCCTTTGGAACCCTACAGGCCCCTACGAACCCCTACAGACCTCTACGTACGCCTAGGGGCCCCTACAGACCTCTACAGGCCCCTGTTGACCCCTATGGACCCCTACAGACCCTTAGAGACCCATATGGGCCCCTACGGACACCTACAGACCTATACAGACCCCTACAAGCCCCTATGGAACCCTACAGACCCCTACGGACCATTACAGATCCCTAGGGGCCCCTACGGACCTCTACGGACCCCTACAGACCCCTACATACCCCTACAGAGCCCTACAGATCGAAACAGGCCTATACGGGCCCCTATGGACGCCTACGGAACCCTACATATCCCTATGGACCCCTACGGGCCCCTACGGGGCTCTACGGACACCTATATACCCCTACAGAGCCCTACAACCCCCATGGAACCCTTAAGACTTCTATGGGCCCCTACCGGCTACAACAGACCTCTACAGGTCCCTATTGACCCTTGTGGACCCCTACAGTCCCCTAGAGACCCATATGGGGCCCTATGGGCCTTTTCGGACACCTAAGGACACCTACAGACACCTACGAACTCTTATGCACCCCTACGGGCCAATATAGGCACTCATGGGCCTTTACCGACCCCTACACAGCTCTACAGACCCCTACAGACCCCTATAAACCCATATGGAGCCCTATAGACCTCTATGGGCCCCTACAGACCTCTGTGGGCCCCTATGGATGCCTACAGACTACTAGGGACCCTTATCGACCCCTACGGGCCCCTATGGACCCCTACAAACCCCTAAAGACAACTATGGGCTTCTACGGAACTCTATGGACCCCTACCAGCCCCCACGGACTCCTATGGACTCCTACAGACCCCCATGGACACCTACGAACCCCTACAGACCCCAAAAGCCCCTACAGGCTCCTACAGACCTCTACGGGCCCCTATTGACCCATATGGACCTAGACGGGCCCATACGGGCCCCTACCCACACCTACCGACCCTTACAGACCCCTACAGACTCCTACAGACTTCTATGGACCCCTAGGGACCCCTACAGACTCCTACGGGCCCCTATGAGCCCCTACAGGGCTCTATGGACCCCTACAGACCCCTACTGTCCCCTACAAGCCACTACGGACCCCTAGAGACCCCTACGGGCATCGAGGGGCCCCTACGGACACCTACAGACCTCTACAGACCCCTAGGGACACCTACAGACCTCTTAGGGCCCATTTGGACACCTACTGAGCCCTACAGACTCCCGAGGACCCCTACAGACCCCTACAGACTGATACAGACTGCTACAGGCCAATACAGGCCCCTACAGGCCCCTACGGACACCTACAGACCCCTACAGAGGCTTACGGGCCCTTACAAACACCTACGGACCTTTACAGATGCCTACAAGCCCCTAGGGGCCCCTACGGATCCCTACAGGCCCCTATGGACACCTACAAACCCCTAAAGACCCCTATGAACCCCTAGGGACCCCTACAGACCTCTATGGGGCCCCTACGGATGCCTACAAACCCCAACCTACCCCTAAGGAATCGTATAGACCCCTATAGACTGCTGCAAGCCCCTACGGGCCCCTATGGACCCCTACAGACACCTACGAGGCCCTATGAACCCCTACAGACCCCTAAAGACCCCTACAGGCCAATACAGTCGCCTACGGGCCCCTACGGACCCTTACAGACACGTACAAACCACTACAAGGCCCTACAGAATCCGATAGACCTATACGACCCCCTACAGGCTCCTACAGACACCTAGAAATCCCTACGAGCCCCTACGGGCCAATATGGGCCCCTACGGACCCCTACAGACCAGGACAGACCCCTACAGAGCGCTACAGGCCCCTACGGGCCCCTACAAACACCTAAGGACCCCTATTGACACCTACGAACCCCTACACACCCCTATGGGCCAATACAGGCCCCTACAGGAGCCTATGAACCCCTAAAGACAGCTATGGGCCCCTACGGACACTTACAGACCCCTAACAAAACCTAGGGACACCTACGGACCCCTTCAGGCCCCTTTGGACACCCACGGACCCCTACAGACTCCTACAGGCACCTACAGACCCCTACAAAACCCTATAGAACCCTCACTGCTCCTCAGGACCCCTACAGACCACTACAGACCACTACGTGCGCCTATGAATCCCTATTGACCCGTACAGAACCCTACGGACCCCTACGGATCGATACAGGCCTGTACGGGCCCCTACTGACACCTACGGATCCCTACAGACCCCTACGGGCCTCTACAGACCCATATGGACCCCAAGGACCCCTATGGGCCCATATGGACCCCTACAGAACCCAACGGACTCCTATAGATTTCTAGGGACCCCTACAGACCCCTACAAGCCCCTACAGGGTCTATGGACCCCTAAAGACCCCAACTGGCCCCTACGGACACCTATGAACCCCTAGGGACCCGTATGGGCCCCTACGGGCCGCTATGGACACCTACGGACACCTATGGACCCCTACAGACCCATACAGACCTCTAAAGGGCCCTACCATCCTATACAGATCTTAACAGACACCTACGGGCCCCTACAGGCCCCTACTGACGCTTACACACCGCTACA
This sequence comes from Numenius arquata, assembly GCF_964106895.1. Classification (NCBI taxonomy): domain Eukaryota; kingdom Metazoa; phylum Chordata; class Aves; order Charadriiformes; family Scolopacidae; genus Numenius; species Numenius arquata. The sequence continues at coordinate 32,639,459 of NC_133615.1, read as the reverse complement.
GACTTCTACGGACCACTACAGTCCCCTATGGGCCCCTACATACACCTATGGACCCCTAAGAACCCCTGGGAACCTCTACAGACCCCTAAAAGCCCCTATGGGCCTCTACGAACACCTAGAGACCCCTACAGATTGGTAGGGACCCCTATCGACTGCTACGGGCCTCTATGGAACCCTACAAAGCCCTACAGACCACTATGGGCCCCTGTGGAACCCTACAGACCCATACGGACCCCTACAGACCCCTACAAGCCCATCTGGACCCCTACGGGTCCTACGGGTCCCTATGGACCCTTACGGACCCCTACAGACTTCTACGGGCCCCTACAGACCCATATGGACCCTACGGACCCCTACAGATCCCTACTGGCCCTTACGGACAACTACAGACCCGTATGGGCCCCTATCAACCCCTACCGGCCTCTGTGGACCCCTACGGAATCCTATTAGACCATACGGGACCCTACGGACCCCTACGAGTGGTGACAGGACAAGGGGCAATGGTTTTAAATTGGAAGAGAAGAGATTTAGATTAGATATAAGGAAGAAATTCTTTACAGTGAGGGTGGTGAGACATTGGAACAGGTTGCCCAGGGAAGTTGTGGATGCCCCATCCCTGGAAGTGTTCAAGGCCAGGCTGGATGGGGCTTTGAGCAACCTGCTCTAGTGAGAGGTGTCCCTGCCCATGGCAGGGGGGTTGGAACTCAATGATCTTTAAGGTCCTTTCCAACTCTAGCCATTCTATGATTCTATGATTCTATGATTCTACAGACCCCTACAGAGCACTACGAGCCCCTATGAACACCTACAGTCCCCTACTGACACCTATGGGCCCCTACGGAAACTTACGCACCCCTACAAAACCCTACAGACCCCTGCAAGCCCCTATGGGCCCCTATGGACCCATACAGACCCATACGGGCCCCTACTGGCCAGTATGGAACCCTAGAGACCCATACGGGCCCCTACAGACAGCAACGGACCCCTATGCACCCCTACAGGCCAATAGAGGACCCTACGGGTCCCTATGAACACCTACAGACCCCTACGGATCTCTTCGGCTCCCTTTGGACATCTATGAACCCCTACAGACCCCTGAGGGGCTCCTACAGACCTGTATTGACCTCTACAGACCCCTACGGACCCGTACAGACCCCTAGAGACCCGTATGTGCGGTGATGATTGATCAGGACGCAATTGTATGCAGTAAGCAGAAGCAGAAGCAGAAGCACCCTTTATTCACATACACAAAGCTATATATATAGAGCTAGTTTCTGAGCTGTTTTGCCAAACAGGATGAGCACTCTCATTCTCACGGTATGCGACTGTTTTCAGCCACATCTCTCTACACACACTCCTCCAGGCGGTTTTCCAGCCTGACCTTCACAGACACAAACAATGGTGTTTTTCTCTCCTGTCCAGCCAGCTCGAAACAATCTTATTCTTAAAGCAATACAGTCTTATTTCTGATCAAGTTCTCCTTGATCTGCGACATGGTCAGAAGGGCTCCAAAATCAGTCTTAATCAATCTTCCAAATGTTCTGCATGGCCCGAACAATGCATAGAGTCCCAGGGGCACCAGTGGGTCCCTGCCCGGGTGGGGACAGGCTGGGCTGGCTCTGGGGCTGGTTTCTCACTCTCCTCCTCCTGGCCAAGTCATGTGGCCCCAACATTTCCCCCTTTTTTGTTTATGAAGACAGGGTTCACAGTGAGGGTGGCAAGTACTTTGACTTTGGTTCTTCGGAGGCCGTGCACCGTTCCCCAAATGACTCTGATAAGTGCAAGAACAAAAACAGCACAAGTGCAACACAACCCCACGAAAATCCATATTCTCAGATTAAGGCCTGTACACCAATTTTTTGGATTTAACCATTTTACACTCTCTGATAATTCATCTAAAACATTTTTCTGTGCCAATTTTGTAATTCCATCAATTGTCCTTGTAAGGCTATGTTTAGATCTTGGACCATCCCGTTAACATTAGTCGAGAAGGCTCCCAGTATATGTTGCTTAATTTGATGCCACTCATAAATACTTTGATTCCACTGCAGGGGAGTAACACATAAATTCTTCTCTGTATGTTCCCAATCACAATGCAATCGTGTGCGTGTGGTTAGAGCACTCTGCCTATCCCCTAACCAAATTACCGCCACTTCTAGAGCATCTAAAGGTGCCAAAATTTGCTGATCAATACTTGTCTGCATAGCAAGATCTCGTGTCACATTGCTTAATGCAGAAGCTACTTCATGAGCAGTCTGTACAGATTTAGTCAACGCTGTGGTTGCTATGGCTGCAGTGGCTAATATAATGATTGCAGATACAATAAAAGCTATAAGCCAACCTATAAATCTCTTGCTTCTAGTCCACTGTTGCTTTAAGATGCGTGCTAATCGGCCCAATCCTGATTCTCCTTCCCATTCCCATGTTAAATTTACTGGGAGCCATACTTCAGCTTGGTGTCTCATTAGTAATATCACAGATAGATTATATACAGAAATATTCTCATAAGAAAGACAACTAAAACAGTAAGGCTTAGTCAAGTTTACCTGGAAAGCGTGATTGATTTGTGGAATACTAACATGTGCTGATGCTACAAATGCATAAGGGTGAGAGGTACAAATCATAACAGAGTTATTGTGAATGTGAGTTAAATCTAAACTATAAACAGAACCTTTTTTACTATATATACCATGAGCCACATGACTTGTGAAAAAAGGTGCAGCCATGCGCCAGATTTTGGTAAAGAAAGGACTGAAAGTGTTATTAAATTCATTACTATCAATCCAATCCTTTCCTTTTTCTAAAAACCTTCTGGTGGAAGCCATGTTCCCCCTATCCATTTGCTGTCATTATTAGATATCAGAACTTCAGGATCCCACCACATTATGGGTTTAAACAAAGGGGGATCTACAACATGTGCCCAATAAAGATGTTGAGCATTCGCACTGCAGCTTATCAAGTGTAACAACTCTTACTGTACTGTTGCTGCTAATGATAGCTAGGTAGGCCAAAAAGGTGTCAACTGGGGTTGGGGGTGCACCCCCAGTTGCCATCATGGTACTTGCGTGTTGTTGTAGTTGTTTTAATTCTCCCCATGTGATTGGGTCGTCTCTACACGGTCTCCTCCGCTTCCGAGTTCTCTTGTCCTTGTTCAGATCTATTGTCTCCATCTGTGGTTGTTGTGGTTTCGGCCGAATTTACCAAAACCAGACTGACAGATGGCCCTTCCCCCGCCCCAAAAGAGAGGAGAGGAAGAGATAAGGAGATTCAGAAGTTTAGAATGAACTAAACTACTTCAATGAAGAATTAATATTAAAATCAAAAGAAGAAAAATAATGAAATAGAATATATACAGAACCGTATCAAGCTCCCAGGATGACAGTCATGTCACCGGCAGGCACTGGGGAAGTCCCAGACTGGACTCAGTGACGGATGGGAACTGGATTCCAGCTCTGGAGTCAGGAACACACGGATCGGGATCAAAGGCAGATGAACAGACAGAGTCCTCTCTGGACGTCAGCCATCGCAGGAAGGGAGCTGACCCTTTGATCCCTCAGCTTTTATACTGAGCATGGGGCAGATGGGATGGAATACCCCAGTTGGTCAGGTTTGGGTCACCTGTCCTGTCCACTCCTCCCCACCGATGTGACCCCTCTATGTTTTTTCTGTTTCCGACCCTCTAAGGGGGCAAATAACGAAAATGGGCTGACCTTGGTTGTTATAGCAATAAGTATAAGCAGGGGCCTCCCTGCATACCATTCCTTGGCATGGAGCACAAACATTGGTCTTATCACGCTGAGAACGAGCAGTTTTCTCCACAATATGCCGTTAATTTCAAAGAGTTAGAAGAGGCCTAGCTAAGATGTAAAATTACAGAACAGAAAATTGGTTCTGTTTTACTTCAAACCGGGACATTCCACCCCTTATTCCATACCATTTGCATCATGCTTAGATCACTAATACTATTATCTATGAAATCTATACACACATACATATATAGATAGATATATGTAAGTCACTCAGTTATGATTTATCTCTATATACAAAAGTTTAAGTCCATTTCATAGCAGATTAGATTCTCAGGGTAGGAAAGATGGTGTGAAATTCATTGTGCTTTGTGCCCATGGGTAACATGTCCATCTCGGAGAAGTTTTACCACTTGATCAATACGGCTAGGTTTCATCATTGCAGTGTTATCCTGAAAAACACTTATAGAACACTGTTAGTATTATAAACAATTAACATCATACTCGGAATTAAGTATTCTCAACCAGGGTCAAATTCCCTTGAGGTACACATTGGACTTCTCCATTCTTCAGCATCACCCACCAAGTACATCCAGGTCCTTGAGCAAAAACAGTCCCATAAATGGGTTTGCCTTTGCCCGAGGCAGGAAAAACCCATACAGTTTTCCCTAGCATATTCCTTTCATGCACCACAGGGACTTTATCCCCTTCTACATTATGTAAAAGGTCTGATGGAGCAGGACCACCTCGATTGATGGATCCCCTGGTATTAACTAACCAGGTAGCTTGCGCTAAATGCTTGTCCCAATTTTTAAAGGATCCACCACCCATTGCTTTCAGGGTAGTTTTTAACAATCCATTGTATCGTTCAGTTTTCCCAGAAGCTGGGCATGTTTAGTTTGGAGAAGAGGAGACTGAGGGGGGACCTCATTGCCCTCTACAACTACCTGAAAGGAGGTTGTAGAGAGGTGGGTGTTGGCCTCTTCTCTCAAGGGAATAATGGCAGGACCAGAGGAAATGGTCTGAAGTTGTGGCGGAGGAGGTTTAGATTAGATATTAGGAAGAATTACTTTAGTGAGAGAGTGGTCAGGCACTGGAACAGCCTGCCCAGGGAGGTGGTGGGGTCGCCATCCCTGGAGGTATTTAAGAAACGTGTAGACATGGCACTTCAGGGCATGCTCTAGTACCTGAGATTGTTGGTTTGTGTCTGTTTGTGGGTGGGGTGGTGTGTGGTTGTGGGCGTTTGTTTTGGTTTGGTTTTGGTGTTGGTGTTCTGGGATTTTTTGGGTGTGGTTTTTTTTTTGTTTTTTTTTTTGTTTGGTTTTTTGGTTTTTTTTGTTGGTTGGACTCGATGATCTCAAAGGTCCCATCCAACCAAAAATATTCTGTGATTCTCTGATAGGGAATATGATCTATCCACTCAATACCATGTTCTTTTGCCCAGCTACTATAAGATTGTTTTTGAAATGAGTCCCATTGTCAGACTCAATTCTTTCTGGAGTACCATGTCGCCACAAGACTTGCTTTTCAAGTCCTGGGGTGATATTCCGGGCAGTGGCATGGGGTACAGCATAGGTTTCCAACCATCCGGTGCTTCCTTCCACCATTGTAAGCACGTAACGCTTACCCTGGCGGGTTTGAGGGAGTGTGATATAGTCGATTTGCCAAGCCTCCCCATACTTGTATTTCAACCACCGACCTCCATGCCACAAAGGTTTTAACCTTTTAGCTTGCTTGATTTCAGCGCATGTTTCAGAGTCGTGGATAACCTGTGCAATAGCGTCCATGGTTAAATCCACCCCTCGGTCACAAGCCCATTTGTATGTTGCATCTCTTTCTTGATGACCTGAAGTGTCATGGGCCCATCAAGATAAAAACAGTTCACTTTTACGTTCACAGTCTAAATCTGTCTGGAAAATCTTAGCTGCTTGGTCCACTTGATGATTGTTTCGATGTTCCTCAGTGGCTTGACTCATAGGTACGTGGGCATCTACATGGTGTACTTTCATGACTAGTTTCTCTAGCCGGTCAGCAATATCTTGCCATAATTCAGCAGCCCAAATGGGTTTACCCATGTGCTGCCAGTTGCTCTGCTTCCATTGTTTTAACCATCCCCACAGAGCATTTGCCACCATCCATGAGTCAGTATAAAGATAGAGTATTGGCCACTTCTCTCGTTCAGCAATGTCTAGGGCCAGCTGGATAGCTTTTACCTCTGCAAATTGACTTGATTCACCTTCTCCTTCAGTAGCTTCTGCAACTCGTCGTGTAGGACTCCATACATCAGCTTTCCATCTTCGATGCTTTCCTACAATACAACAAGATCCATCAGTGAACAGAGCATACTATTTCTATAAGCAGCTGGCAGAGACCTCACGATCACTCTCCCTTGTACTCATGGGGGACTTCAACTTCCCAGATATCTGCTGGAAATATAACACAGCAGAGAGGCAACAGTCCTGGAGATTCTTGGAGTGCATGGAAGACAACTTCCTAACACAGCTGGTGAGGGAACCGACTAGGGAAAGTGCCATACTGGACCTGCTGATAGTTAATTCAGAAGGTCTTGTGGGGGATGTAAATGTTGGAGGTCATCTTGGACAGAGTGATCATGAAATGATAAAATTTTCAATTCTTGCTGAAGCAAGGCGAGGGGCCAGCAAAACTGCCACGTTGGACTTCCAAAGGGCAGACTTTGGCCTCTTCAGGAGCATGGTTGAAAGTGTCCCTTGGGAGACAGTCCTGAAGGGCAAAGGTGCCCAGGAAGGCTGGTCGCACTTCAAGGAGGCACTCTTAAAAGCCCAGGAAAGAGCCATACCCAAGTCCCAAAAAACAAGCAGGAAGGGAAGAAGACCAGCCTGGCTAAATAGAGAGCTTTGGCTGGAGCTCAGGAACAATAAGAAGGTTTATGATCTTTGGAAAAAGGGCCTGGTAGGCAAGGAGAAATACCAGGAAGCAGTGAAGATATGCAGGGGGAAAATTAGAAGGGCCAAGGCTCAAGCTGAACTCATCTTGGCCACTACAGTTAAGAACAACAAAAAGGGTTTTTTCCAGTATGTAAACAGAAAAAGGAAGATTAGGGATAATGTGGGCCCACTGAGGAATGAGATGGGCACCCTAGTGGTGGAAGACACAGAGAAGGCAGAGTTGCTGAATGCCTTCTTTTCTTCAGTCTTCACTGCTAAGGCTGCCCCTCATGAACCTCTGGCCTTGGAGGCCAGGGGGAGGGTATGGAGAGAGGAAGTTTTTTCTTCAGTAGAAGAGGACCAGGTTCGGGACCACTTGGCCAAACTGGACATTCATAAGTCCATGGGCCCTGATGGGATGCACCCACGACAAGCTCTTCAGAAGGGACAGGCAAGGAAGGAGAGGAGGAGGAGTGGCCCTGTATGTTAGGGAGGAATATGAATGTGTGGAGATAAATGAGGGTAATAGTAGAGTTGAGTGCCTGTGGGTATGAATCAAGGGGAGGACCAGCAAGGCTGATATTGTGGTGGGAGTCTATTACAGACCACCCAACCAGGATGCAGAGGTTGATGAAATGTTCTATAAGCAGCTAGCAGGTGTCTCGAGATCACTTGCACTTGTCCTGGTGGGTGACTTCAACCTACCAGATATCAGCTGGGCACTCCATACAGCTGAGAGGGAACAGTCTAGGAGATTCCTGGAGTGTGTTGGGGATAACTTCCTGACACAGCTGGTGAGTGAGCCAACTAGGGAAGGAGCGCTACTTGATCTGCTGTTTGCAAACAGAGAGGAACTTGTGGGGGATGTAACAGTTGGAGGCCGTCTGGGGTACAGTGATCATGAAATGATAGAGTTTCTGATTCTCAGGGAAGCAAGAAGGGGAACCAGCAGGACTGCCATCATGGACTTCCGGAGGGCAGACTTTGGTCTTTTCAAAAGTCTGCTTGACAGAGTCCCTTGGGAGGCAGCCCTGAAGGGCAAAGGAGTCCAGGAAGGCTGGACACTTTTCAAGGAAGAAGTCCTAAAAGCACAGGAGCAGGCTGTCCCTGTGCGCAGGAAAGCGAGCTGTCGAGGGAAGAGACCGGCCTGGCTGAACAAAGAGTTAAGGTCACAGCTCAGGGAAAAAAGGAAAGTTTATGTCCTTTGGAAAAAAGGACAGGCGACTCAGGAAGATTACAAAGGTGTAGTAAAGTTATGCAGGGAAAAGATTAGAAAGGCCAAAGCTCAGCTAGAACTGAACCTGGCCCTGGATGTTAAAAACAATAAAAAGAATTTCTATAAATATATTAATAGCAAGAGGAGGACTCGGGAGAACCTCCACTCTCTCCTGGATATGGAAGGTAACATAGTGACAAAGGATGAGGAGAAGGCTGAGGTACTGAATGCCTTCTTTGCCTCGGTCTTTAGCAGTGGAGTAGGGTGTCCCCCGAGTACCCAGACCCCTGAGCTAGCAGTTAGGGGCGGGGAGCAGGACGAAGCCCCCGTAATTCTAAGGGAGATGGTGAGGGACTTGCTCCATAACCTCGACATAAACAAGTCTATGGGCCCAGATGGGATTCACCCGAGGGTTCTGAGGGAGCTGGCAGAAGTGCTTGCAGAGCCACTTTCCATCATCTACCAACAGTCGTGGCAAACTGGGGAGGTCCCAGCCGACTGGCGCCTAGCAAATGTGACGCCCATCCACAAGAAGGGTCGGAAGGATGATCCAGGGAACTACAGGCCTGTCAGTCTGACCTCGGTGCCTGGGAAGGTGATGGAACAGGTCATCCTGAGTGCCATTATGCAACACATGAAGGATGCCCAGGTGATCAGGCCCAGCCAGCATGGGTTCACAAGGGGCAGGTCCTGCTTGACAAACCTGATCTCCTTCTATGACAAAGTGACCTGCTTGGTGGATGAAGGAAAGGCTGTGGATGTTATCTACCTAGACTTTAGCAAGGCCTTTGATACAGTGTCCCACAGTATCCTGCTGGAGAAACTGGATGCTCATGGCTTAGATGGGTATACTCTCCGCTGGGTTAAAAACTGGCTGGAGGGCCGGGCCCAGAGAGTGGTGGTGAATGGAATGAAGTCCAGTTGGCGACCGGTCACGAGTGGTGTCCCACAGGGCTCGGTACTGGGGCCGGTTCTCTTCAACATCTTTATCAATGATCTGGACGAGGGGATCGAAAGCACCCTCAGCAAATTTGCAGACGACACCAAGCTGGGTGGGAGTGTTGATCTGCTGGAGGGTAGAGAGGCTTTGCAGAGGGATCTAGACAGGCTGGATCGGTGGGCTGAGACCAACGGGATGAGGTTCAATAAGGCCAAGTGCCGGGTCCTGCACTTGGGTCACAGCAACCCCAGGCAGCGCTACAGGCTTGGGGAAGAATGGCTGGAGAGCTGCCTGGCAGAAAAGGACCTGGGGGTGTTGGTCGACAGCAGGCTGAACATGAGCCAGCAGTGTGCCCAGGTGGCCAAAAAGGCCAACAGCATCCTGGCCTGTATCAAGAACAGTGTAGTGAGTAGGACCCGAGAGGTGATCGTCCCCCTGTACTCGGCACTGGTGAGACCCCACCTTGAGTACTGCGTCCAGTTTTGGGCCCCCTACCACAGGAAAGACATTGAGGTGCTGGAGCAGGTCCAGAGAAGGGCAACGAAGCTGGTGAGGGGTCTGGAGCACAAGTCTTACGAAGAGAGGCTGAGGGAGCTGGGGTTGTTCAGTCTGGGGAAGAGGAGGCTGAGGGGAGACCTTATTGCTCTCTACAAGTACCTGAAAGGAGGCTGTAGAGAGGCGGGGGTCTGTCTCTTCTCTCAAGTTACAGATGATAGGACAAGAGGCAATGGCCTCAAGTTACGCCAGGGGAAGTTCAGGTTAGATATTAGGAAATATTTCTTTACTGAAAGGGTTGTCAGGCATTGGAATGGGCTGCCCAGGGAGGTGGTTGAGGCACCATCCCTGGAGGTATTCAAGAGAGGAGTTGACATAGTGCTTGGGAATATGGATTAGTGTTGGGTGGTGTAGTGGTGTGTGTGTGGGTTGCGTGTGTGGTGGTTTTGTTTTTGTTTTTTTGTGTTGTGGTTTTTTTGTTTTTTGTTTTTTTTTTTTTTCATTGGTTGGACTAGATGATCTTAAAAGGTCCCTTCCAACCTCTGTGATTCTGTGATTCTGTGATTCTGTGATAGCTTTCTATGATGCCATAACTGGTTGGCTGGATGAGGGGAGGGCAGCAGAGGTCATCTACCTTGACTTCAGCAAGGCTTTTGACACTGTCTCCCATAACATCCTCATTGGAAAACTAAGGAAGTGTGGGCTGGATGAGGGGACAGTGAGGTGGATTGAGAACTGGCTGTGTGACAGGACCCAAAGGGTAATGGTTAATGGAACAGGTTCAAGCTGGAGGCCTGTAACTAGTGGTGTCCCCCAGGGGTCAATACTTGGTCCAGTCCTGTTCAACATATTCATCAGTGACCTGGACGAGGGGACAGAGTGTTTCCTCAGCAAGTTTGCTGATGATACCAAGTTGGGTGGGGTGGCTGACACCCCGGAGGGCCGTGCTGCCATCCAGAGAGACCTGGACAGGCTGGAGAGCTGGGCAAGGAAGAACCTCATGAGGTTCAACAGGGAAAAGTGTAAGGTGCTACACCTGGGCAAGAAGAATGTCAGGCACCAATACAGGTTAGGCGTGGACCTGCTGGAGCCAAGCTCCGAAGAGAAAGATCTGGGAGTCCTGGTAGACAGCAAAATGACAATGAGCAAGCAATGTGCTCTTGTGGCCAGGAAGGCCAACGGAATCCTGGGCTGCATAGGGAAGAGTGTGGCTAGTAGGTCGAGGGAAGTCATTCTCCCCCTCTACTCTGCACTGGTGAGGCCACAACTGGAGTATTGCATCCAGTTCTGGGCTCCCCAGTTCAAGAGGGATAGGGAACTACTGGAAAGAGTCCAGCGAAGGGCAACAAAGATGATTAAGGGATTGGAGCATCTCCCTTATGAAGAAAGGCTGAGAGAGCTGGGACTCTTTAGCCTGGAGAAGAGAAGGCTGAGGGGAGACCTTATTAATGCCTATAAGTATCTGAAGGGTGGGTTGAAGGAGGAGGGAGCCAGACTCTTTTCAGTGGTTCCCAGTGACAGGACAAGGGGCAACGGACACAAGTTGGAAAATAGGAGGTTCCACTCGAATATGAGAAAGAATTTCTTCACGGTGAGGGTGACAGAGCCCTGGAACAGGCTGCCCAGGGAGGTTGTGGAGTCCCCTTCTTTGGAGATTTTCAAGACCCACCTGGACGCAGTCCTGGGTAGCATTCTCTAAGCAATCCTGCTTCAGCAGGGGAGTTGGACTAGATGATCTATATGGTCCCTTCCAACTCTAAAAAAAAAATTCAGTGAAATTCAGTGAAATTTTTCATTATCTGAGAGTTCATTATATGGTGGGGCTTCCTCAGCACGTGTTACCACCTCCTCTGGTGGCATTGTGAAGTCTCTGCCTTCGGGCCAGTTTGTGATCACTTCTACAATTCTTGGACGATTTGGGTTTCCTATTCGAGCTCGCTGTGTGATTAAGGCAACCCACTTACTCCAAGCAGCATCGGTGGCATGATGTGTAGAAGGAACTTTACCTTTGAACATCCAGCCCAACACTGGCAATCGGGGCGCCAGGAGGAGCTGTACTTCAGTACCAATTACTTCTGAAGCAGCTCTAACTCCTTCATACGCTGCCAAGATTTCTTTCTCAGTTGGAGCATAGTTGGCCTTGGAGCCTTTATAGCCTCGACTCCAGAATCCCAGGGGTCGACCTCGAGTTTCCCCTGGTCCTTTCTGCCATAGGCTCCAGGTAGGGCCATTATCTCCAGCTGCAGTGTACAGCACATTTTTAATGTCCTGTCCTCTTCGGACTGGTCCAAGGGCTACCGCACGCACAATCTCTTGTTTAATTTGTTGAAAGGCTTGTCGTTGCTCAGGACCCCACACAAACTCATTTTTCTTTCGAGTCACTTCATAGAGAGGTTTCACAATCTGACTATAACCTGGAATATGCATTCTCCAGAATCCCACAACGCCTAAGAAGGCTTGTGTTTCCTTTTTGTTAGTAGGTGGGGACATAGCTGTTATTTTGTTAATCACCTCCATTGGGATCTGGCGATGACCATCTTGCCATTTAATTTCCAAGAATTGGATGTCTCGTGCAGGTCCCTTGACCTTACCTCTTTTCACAGCAAAACCTGCTTTCAGAAGAATCTCGATTACTTTCTCACCTTTCTTGAAAACTTCTTTTGCTGTATTACCCCACACAATGATGTCATCAATGTATTGCAGGTGTTCTGGAGCTCCACCTTTCTCCAGTGCAGTCTGGATCAGTCCATGGCAAATAGTAGGGCTGTGTTTCCACCCCTGGGGCAGTCGATTCCAGGTGTACTGGACACCCCTCCAGGTGAAAGCAAACTGTGGCCTGCACTCTGCTGCTAAAGGAATAGAGAAAAAGGCATTAGCAATGTCAATTGTAGCACACCACTTGGCTGCCTTTGACTCCAGTTCATACTGCAGTTCTGGCATGTCTGGCACAGCAGCACTCGGTGGTGGTGTCACTTCATTCAGGCCACGATAGTCTACTGTTAGATGCCAGTCGCCATCAGACTTGCACACTGGCCATATCGGGCTGTTAAAGGGTGACTGAGTCTTGCTGATCACTCCTTGGGTCTCCAGCCGACAAATCAGATTCTGAATGGGAATCAAAGAATCACGGTTAGTGCAATACTGTTGTCGATCCACCGTAGAAGTAGCAAGTAACACCTGCTGTTCTTTAACCCTCAGCAATCCCACCACAGAAGGGTCATCTGAAAGGCCAGGTAAGGTAGACAGCTGTGTAATACCCTCAGTCTCTACAGCTGCTGTACCAAAAGCCCATTGATACCCTTTTGGGTCTTTGAAATACCCTCTCTTGAGGTAGTCTATGCCAAGGATGCACGGAGCATCTGGGCCAGTCACAATAGGATGCTTCTCCCATTTATTCCCATTCAGGCTCACTTTCACTTCCAGTACAGTCAGTTCTTGAGATCCTCCTGTCACTCCAGCAATAGTGACTGATTCTGTCCCTCTATGATTCGATGGCATTAGGGTACACTGTGCACCAGTGTCCACCAGGGCTCTATACTTTCGTGGCTCTAATGTGCCAGGCCATCGAATCCACACAGTCCAGTAAACTCGGTTATCCCTCTCCTCCTCCTGGCTGGAGGCAGGGCAACCCTAATGCTGAGGACAGCATCTCCAATTGCAAGGTGAGTTCCTGTCTGGACTGGGGTAATGCATACTCTGGAATGGAGCAGCCATATTCATGCAACAATCCTTTCTTCTGTCTGCTTTACCTTGCAACTCAAGCACTCGTGACTGTAGGGCTGAAGTAGGTTTTTTATCCCATCTCCTCATGTCCTCTCCGTTATTGCAGAGGCAAAGCCACAGGAAACTTCAGAGCAAGTCCTGTTTCCCTTTGGTTGGTCTCATAGAAAGGGGTTTTTTTCTTAATGGCTGCGACTTTGGTCTGAGCTGCAACTTGCGTTTGAGCAGGAATTTGAGTCTAAGCTGCAACTTGGGTCTGAGCTGCAACTTGGGTTTGAGGTGGGGAAGAGTAGGATTCTTTCCCAATCTCAGAGAGTTTTTCAAGCAGTTTGTGAAAAATTGTCTCGTTTTGCTCAACTATTGCCTTGGGCATTTTCTCCATTGTCTCATTCTGTGTCTTAGCTATGTTCTCTATTGTCTCAGTCATTGTCTTAGTTTGTGTCTTACTTTTGTTCTCTATTGCCTCAGTCTGTGTCTTATTTTGTTCAGCCATCTTCTCAGTTTGTTCAGACACTTTCTTAGTCAGGTTTTCTATTGCTGCAACACCGATGGGATGAGAGAGACTATCTTCATACTGTCGTACCCTATCAGCAACCTCATTTACAGTTGGTGTATCAGTATCAGATGCTCCCCAGACCATTGTTGACAAAGCGTGGGAATACACCGATGGTGCACTCTGCACAAACTTTTTCAACAAAGGTCGTTGACATGGCATTTCATCAGGGCACCAATTTGCGGTGATGCTTAATCAGGACACAATTGTATGCAGTAAGCAGAAGCACAAGCACCCTTTATTCACATACACAAAGCTATATATATAGAGCTAGTTTCTGAGCTGTTTTGCCAAACAGGGTGAGCACTCTCATTCTCACGGAATGCGACTGTTTTCAGCCACATCTCTCTACACACACTCCTCCAGGCGGTTTTCCAGCCTGACCTTCACAGACACAAACAATGGTGTTTTTCTCTCCTGTCCAGCCAGCTCGAAACAATCTTATTCTTAAAGCAATACAGTCTTATTTCTGATCAAGTTCTCCTTGATCTGCAACATGGTCAGAAGGGCTCCAAAATCAGTCTTAATCAATCTTCCAAATGTTCTGCATGGCCCGAACAATGCATAGAGTCCCAGGGGCACCAGTGGGTCCCTGCCCGGGTGGGGACAGGCTGGGCTGGCTCTGGGGCTGGTTTCTCACTCTCCTCCTCTTGGCCAGGTTGTGTGGCCCCAACAGCGTATGGTCCCGTAGGGGTTGATAGAGGTCCCTAGCGGTTGGTAGGGGTTGATGGGGCCCGTAGGAGCCCGTAGGGGTTTCCAGGGGTCTGTAGTGGCCCATACGTGCCCGTAGGGTTCTGTAGGATTTTGTAGGGGCTTGTTGGGGTCTGTACAGGTCTGTCCATAGGGGCCCATAGGAGCCTGTATTGGCCTGTAGGGGTCCTTAGGGGTCTGTAGGGGTTTTTATAGCTCTTTAGGGGCCTGTAGGGCCCCGTAGGAGCCCGTATGGGCCCGTAGGGGTTCTTGGGGTCCATATGGGTCTGTACGGGCCCGTAGGGGCCCGTAGGGGTCAAGAGAGGTCTGTAGGGCTCTGTAGGGGTCTATAGGTATCTGTAGGGTTCCTTAGGGGTAGGTAGGGGTCCGTAGAGGCCCATAGAGGTCTTTAGGAGTTCTTAAGGGTCCATAGGGGCCTGTAGGGGCCCGTAGGGGCCCGTAGGTGTTTGTAAAGGCCCCATAAGGGTCTGTAGGGGCCTGTAGGGGTCTGTAGTGGTCCATAAGGGTCAGTAGGGGCCCGTAGTAGTCTGTAGGGATCCGTAGGGTCCCGTAGGTTTCGATAGGGTTCCCTAGCATTCTGTAGGGGTCTGTAGGGTTCCATAGGGGCTTGTAGAGGTCTGTAGGGGTCCGTAGGTGTTCACAGGAGCCTGTAGGGGTCAGTAGGTGTCCAAAGGGGCCTGAAGAGGTTCGTAGGTGATCCTAGGGGTCTGTAGAGGTCTGTAGGTGTCCGTAGGGGTCTCTAGGGGTCCGTAGGGCACAGTAGAGGTCTGTAGGGGCCATAGGTGTCCATAGGGGCCTGTATGGGCACATAAGGGTCAATAGGGGCCAGTAGGGGTCTGTAGGAGCTGGTAGGGGCCTGTAGGGGTCTGTAGAGGTCCGTAGATGTTTGCATAGGCCCATAGGGGTCCATAGGGGCCCGTAGGGGTCTATAAAGTTCCCTTAGCAGTCTGTAGGGCTCCATAGGGGTTCATAGGTGCCCATCAGAGACGGTAGGGGTCTGTAGGAGCCCGTAGGGGCCCGTAGAGGTCTGTTGGGGTTCCTAGGGGTCCTTAGAGGTCCGTAGGTGTTTGTAGGGGCCCATAGGGGCCCGTAGCAGTCCGTAGAGGTCCGTAGGGGAGTGTAGGGGTCAGTAGGGGCCTGCAGAGGCCAGTAAGGGTCTGTAGGGGCCTGTAGGGGCTGGTAGGGGCCTTTAGGGGTCTGTAGAAGTCTGTAGTTGTCCGTGAGGGCCCGCAGGGGCCCATATGGGTCTCTAGGGGCCCGTAGAGGTCTATAGGGGCCTGTAGAGGTCTGTAGGGTTCCGTAGGGGCTTTTAAGGGTCTGTAGGAATCTATAGGGTTCTGTAGAGCTCCATAAAGGCCTGTAGGAGCCTGTAGGGGTCTGTGAGGACCTGTATTTGTCTGTAGGGATGCGTAAGGGTTCGGCGGTGTCTGTAGGTGTCCGTAGGGGCCCGTAGGGGCCCATATGGGTATATAGGGGTCCATAGGGGTCTTTAGGATTCTGGAGGGGCTCGTATGGTTCTGTAAGCGTCTGTATGGGCCTGTAGGGGTTCTTGGGGTCTGTATGCATTGGTAGGGGCCCCGTAGTATTTTGTAGGGGTCTGTAGGGTTTTGTAGGGGTTTGTAGCGGCCCGTGGGGACCCGTAGGGGTCTCTAGGGGTCTGTAGGGGTCCGGGGGAACCAGGGATCTGTAGGTGTTTGTAGAGCCCCATAGAGGCCCCTAGAGGTCTGTAGGGGTCCCTAGGGGTCTGTAGGGGTCCCTAGGGGTCTATAGGAGTCCATAGGGGTCTGTAGGCTTCTGTAAGGGTTGGTAGGTGTCCGTAGGGGCCCGTACGGGCCCATATAGGTCCATAGCGGTCCATAGGGGACCGTAGGGGCCAGTAGGGGTCCATAGGGGCCTATAGAGATCCGTAGGGGCCCCTAGGGGCTTGTAGGGGTCTGTAGGGGTCCATAGAGGACCGTAGGTGTTTGTAAGGGCCTGTAGGGGTCTTGAAGGACCTATAGGGGTCAGTAGGGGTCTGTAGGTGTCTGTTTGGGTGTGTAGGGTTCCATAGGGGCTTGTAGGGGTCTGTGGAGGTCTGTAGGGGTCCATAGTGCCCAGTAGGGGCCTGTAGGGGTCTGTAGGGGTCCCTAGGGGTATATAGGAGTCCATAGGGGTCTGTAGGCATCTGTAAGGCTCGGTAGGTATCCGTAGGGGCCTGTACGGGCCCTTATAGGTCTGTAGGGGTCTGTAGGGGTCTGTAGGGGCCAATAGGGGTCCATAGGGGTCTTTAGGATTCAGTAGGGGCTCGAATGGTTCTGTAGGGGTCCGTATGGGCCTGTAGGCATCCTTGGGGTTGGTATGGGTCGGTAGGGGCCTGTAGTACTTTGTAGGGGTCTGTAGGGGCCCGTAGGGACCAGTAGGGGTCTCTAGGGGTTTCTATGGGCTTGTAGGGGCCTGTAGGGGTCTGTAGGGTTCCGTAGGGACCAGTAGGGGTCTCTAGGGGTTTCTATGGGCTTGTAGGGGCCTATAGGGGTCTGTAGGGTTCCGTAGGTGTCCGTAGGGGCCTGTATGGGCCAGAAGGGGTAAATAGCGGCTCGTAGGGGTCTGTACGGATCCCTAGGGGTTCTTAGAGGTCCGTAGGTGTTTGTAGGGGCCCGTAGGGGCATGTAGTGGTCTGTAGAGATCCGTAGGGGAGTGTAGGGGTCAGTAGGGGCCTGTAGGGGTGGTAGGGGCATTTAGGGGTCTGTAGGAGTCCGTAGGTGTCCATATGGGCCTGTAGATGCCTCTATGGGCTAGTAGGGGTCCATAGGGGTCAATAGAGACCCGTAGAATTCTGTAGGGGCCCGTAGCAGCCTGTAGAGGTTGATAGGGATCCATAGCAGCTTTTAGGGGTCTGTAGGGGTCCGTAAAGGCCCATGAGGGCCTGTATTGGCCCGTAGGGGTGCGTAGGAGTCCGTAGGTGTCTGTAGGGGACCGTAGGGGCTTGTATGGATCACTAGGGTTCCGTAGGGGTCCATGGGAACCAGTATGGGTCTGTTGGGGTCTGCAGGGGTCCGTATGGCCCCGTAGGGGCCTGTAGGGGTCCCTAGGGGTCTGTAGGAGTCAGTAGGCATCTGTAGGGTTCTGTAAGGGTCGGTAGGTATCCATAGGGGCCTGTACAGGCCCGTGTAGGTCCGTAGGGATCTGTACGGCTCCGTAGGGGTCCTTAGAGGTCCATAGGGGTCTTCAGGATATCGTAGGGGCTTGTATGGTTCTGTAGGGGTCTGTATGGACCCGTAGGGGTCTGTAGGGGTTCCTAGGGGCCCTTAGAGGTCCATAGGCATTTGTAGGGGCCCGTAGAGGCCTGTAGCGGTCCGTAGGGGAGTGTAGGGGTCAGTAGGGGCCTGTAGCTGCCCGTAGACATCTGTAGGGGCCTGTAGGGGCTGGTATGGGCCATTAGGAGTCTGTAGGTGTCCGTTTGGGCTTGTAGGGGCTTGTAGGGGCTAGTAGGGGTCCATAGATGTCCGTAGGGGTCTGTAAAGGCCCGTAGGGGTCTGTAGAGGTCTATAGGGCTCTATAGGGGCTTCTAGGGGTCCGTAGGGGCCCATACGGGCCTGTATTGATCCACAGGGGTCCTCAGGGGTCTGTAGGGGCACATAGGGGCCTGTAGGGGTCTGTAGGGGTGCATAAGGGTCTGTAGGGGTCTGTAGGGGCCCGTATGGGTCTCTAGGGGTCCGTAGGAGTCGATAGGGGTAAATAGCGGTCTGTAGAGGTCTTTAGGGTTCCGTAGGGGCTTGTAGGGATCTGTAGGGGTCCGTAGAGCCCCGTATGAGCCCGTAGGTGTCTGTAGGTGTCCATAGGGGCCCATACGGGTCTGTATCGATCCGTAGGGCTCCATATGGGTCTGTAGGGTCCTGTAGGGGTCTTTATTGGCTGGTAGGGCTGCGTAGGGGTCCGTAGCTGTCTGCAGGTGTCCGTAGGTGTCCTTAGGGGGACCGGTATGGGTATCTAGGGGTCCGTAGCAGTCTATGGGAACCAGTAGGCATCTGTAGGGGTCTGTAGGGGCCTGTATTGGCCTGTAGAGGTGCGTAGGGGTCCGTAGGGGTCCGTAGGGGCCCATACAGGTCTCTACGGGTCCGTACGGGTCTATAGGAGTCTGTAGGGGTCTGTAGGGTTCTGTAAGAGTCGGTAGGTTTCCATAGGGGCCTGTACGGGCCTGTACGGGCCCGTACAGGCCTGTTTAGGTCCATAGATGTCTGTGGGGTCCGTCTAGGCCTGTAGGGGTCCTTGGGCTCCATATGGGTCTGTAGGGGCCCGTACAGGCCCATATCAGTCCGTAGGGGTCCATAGTGGGGATAGGGGTCTGTAGGAGTCTGTAGGGATCCTTAGGGGTAGGAAGGGGTCCACAGGGGTCCGTAAGGGTATGTAGCGACCTGTAAAGGTCTTTAGGGGTCTGTACAGGCCCGTATTGGTCCGTAGGGGTCCATGGTGGAGAATAGGGGTCCATAGGTGTCTGTAGGGGTCTGTAGGGGCCAGTAGGGGTCTGTAGGCACCTGTATGATTCTGCAGGTGTCTGTGGGGGCCTGTAGGGACCAGTATGAGCCTGCATGAGCCCATACAGGTCTGTAGGGGCCCATAGGGTTTCGTAGGGCTCAATAGGTGTCCATAGGTGTCTGTTGGAGGTCTGTAGGGGTCCCTAGGGGTAGGTAGGGGTCCGTAGGGATCTGGGGGTATTGGTGGACAGCCGGCTTAACATGAGCCAGCAGTGTGCCCAGGTGGCCAAGAAGGCCAACAGCATCTGATCTTGTATCAGGCAGCAGGAGTAGGGAAGTGATCGTGCCTCTGTACTCGGCCCTGGTGAGACCTCACCTCGAGTACTGTGTTCATTTCTGGGCCCCTCACTACAGGAAGGACATTGAGCTGCTGGAGCATGTCCAGAGGAGAGCCACCAAGCTGGTGAGGGGTCTAGAGAACAAGTCATATGAGGAGAGGCTGAGGGAACTGGGCATGTTTAGTTTGGAGAAGAGGAAGCTGAGGGGAGACCTCATTGCCCTCTACAACTACCTGGAAGGAGGTTGTAGAGAGGTGGGTGTTGGCCTCTTCTCTCAAGGGAATAATGGCAGGACCAGAGGAAATGGTCTGAAATTGTGGCAGGGGAGGTTTAGATTAGATATTAGGAAGAATTACTTTACTGAGAGAGTGGTCAGGCACTGGAACAGCCTGCCCAGGGAGGTGATGGAGTCACCATCCCTGGAGGTATTTAAGAAATGTGTACACTTGGCACTTCAGGGCATGCTCTAGTGCCCGAGATTGTTAGATTGTTGGGTTGGGGTTTTGTTGTGGTTTTTTGTGTATGGTTGGACTCGATGATCTCAAAGGTCCCTTCCAACCATGAAGATTCTGTGATTCTGTGATAGGGGGGCCCTAGGAGACTGTAGAGGTCCCTAGGGGTATGTAGGGGTCCTTAGGGTCTGTATGGATCTGTAGGGGTCCGTAGTAGTCTGTAGGGGTATGTAGGGGTTAGCAGGGTCCCATAGTGGTCTGTAGGGTTCAATAAGGGTCTGTAGGTATCTGCAGGGTCTTGTAGGGGTCTGTAAGGGTCTGTAGGGGCTCGTAGGGGCCTGTATTGGCTAGTAGGCATCGGTAGGGATCCATAGGGGTCTACAGGGGTCAGTAGGGGTCCGTAGAGGCCTCGCAGGGGGCTGTATTGGCCCGTAGGCTTTCATAGAGGTCCATAGGGGCCCGTAAGGCCCCATAGGGTTCTATAGGGGTCTGTAGGGGCCTGTAGGGCTTCGTAGGTGTCTTTGGGGTTAGTATGGGTCTGTAGGGGCCCGTAAGGCCCCGTAGGGTTCTATAGGGGTCTGTAGGGGCTTGTAGGGGTCTGTAGGGGTCTTTAGGGGCCTGTAAGTCCCCGTAGGGTTCTATAGGGGTCTGTAGGGGCCCGTAGGGACCTGTAAGGCTTCGTAGGTGTCTTTGGGGTTAGTATGGGTCTGTAGGGGCCCATAGTAGCCCGTAGGGGTCCATAGGGGTCAGTAGGAGTCCATAGGGGTCTGTAGCGGTCCGTAGGGGCCTGTAGGAGTCTGAAGGGGTCCGTAGGTGTTTGTAGGGACCTGTAGGGGTCTGTAGGGGTTTGTAAGTGTCCGTATGGGCCCGTATCAGTCCCTAGGGGTCCATAGGGGTCAATAGGGCTCTGTAGAGGTCTGTAGGGGCCTGTAGTGGTCCATATGGGTCTTTAGGGTTCTGTAGGGGCTTGTAGGGGTCCATAAGGGCTTGTAGGGGCCTGTAGGGGCCAGTAGGGGTCCATAGGCATCTTTAGGATTCCGTAGGGGCTCGTATGGTTCTATAGGGTTCTATAGGGGCCTGTAAAGGTCTGTAGGTATCTGTAGGGTTCCGTAGGGGCTCGTAGGGGTCTGTAGGGGTCCGTGGGGGTCTGTAGGGGCCCGTAGGGGCCTGCATTTCCTGTAGGGGTGTGTGTAGGGGTCCATAGGTGTCCGTAGGTGTCCATAGGGGCCCGTAAGGGCCCGTATGGGTCTCTAGGGGTCCGTAGGGGCCTTTAGGATTCCATAGAGGCTTGTATGGTTCTGTAGGGGTCTCTAGGGGCCTGTAAAGGTCTGTAGGGTTCAGTAGGGCCTCCTAGGGGTCTCTAGGGGTCTGTAGGGGCCAGTAGGGGCCTGCATTTGCCCATAGGGGTCCGTAGGTGTCTGTAGGGGTCTGTAGGGTCCTGTAAGGTTCCGTAGGTGTCTGTAGGGGCCTTTAGGGACCCGTAGGGGTTAGTAGGGTTCAATAGGTGTCTGTAGGAGGTCTGTAGGGGTCCTTAGGGGTAGGTAGGGGTCCATAGGAATATGTAGGGGCCCGTACGGCCCCGTATTGGTCCGTAGGGGGCCATAGTGGGGAATAGGGGTCCGTAATGGTCTGTAGCATTCTGTAGGGGTCTTTAAAGGTAGGTAGGAGTCCGTAGGGGCCTGTAGCGGTCTGTAGGGGCCTGTAGGGGTTTTTAGGGGTCTGTAGGGGCCAGTAGGGGTCCTTAGGGGTCTTTAGGATTCTATAGGGGCTTGTATGGTTCTATATGGGTCTGTAGGGGTCTGTAGGGGTCTGTAAAGGTCTGTAGGTGTGGGTAGGGTCCCATACAAGCCCTGTATTTGCCGGTAGGGGTCCGTAGGTGTCTGTAAGGGTCTGTAGGGGTCTGTAGGGGCCTGTAGTACTTTGTAGGGGTCTGTAGGGGCCCGTAGGGACCAGTAGGGGTCTCTAGGGGTTTCTATGGGCTTGTAGGGGCCTGTAGGGGTCTGTAGGGTTCCGTAGGTGTCCGTAGGGGCCTGTATGGGCCAGAAGGGGTAAATAGCGGCTCGTAGGGGTCTGTACGGATCCCTAGGGGTTCTTAGAGGTCCGTAGGTGTTTGTAGGGGCCCGTAGGGGCATGTAGTGGTCTGTAGAGATCCGTAGGGGAGTGTAGGGGTCAGTAGGGGCCTGTAGGGGTGGTAGGGGCATTTAGGGGTCTGTAGGAGTCCGTAGGTGTCCATATGGGCCTGTAGATGCCTCTATGGGCTAGTAGGGGTCCATAGGGGTCAATAGAGACCCGTAGAATTCTGTAGGGGCCCGTAGCAGCCTGTAGAGGTTGATAGGGATCCATAGCAGCTTTTAGGGGTCTGTAGGGGTCCGTAAAGGCCCATGAGGGCCTGTATTGGCCCGTAGGGGTGCGTAGGAGTCCGTAGGTGTCTGTAGGGGACCGTAGGGGCTTGTATGGATCACTAGGGTTCCGTAGGGGTCCATGGGAACCAGTATGGGTCTGTTGGGGTCTGCAGGGGTCCGTATGGCCCCGTAGGGGCCTGTAGGGGTCCCTAGGGGTCTGTAGGAGTCAGTAGGCATCTGTAGGGTTCTGTAAGGGTCGGTAGGTATCCATAGGGGCCTGTACAGGCCCGTGTAGGTCCGTAGGGATCTGTACGGCTCCGTAGGGGTCCTTAGAGGTCCATAGGGGTCTTCAGGATATCGTAGGGGCTTGTATGGTTCTGTAGGGGTCTGTATGGACCCGTAGGGGTCTGTAGGGGTTCCTAGGGGTCTATAGGAGTCCTTAGGGGTCTGTAAGCATCTGTAAGGGTCGGTAGGTGTATGTAGGGGCCCATACGGGTCTGTATATGTCCGTAAGAGTCCATAGGGATCTGTATGGGTCTGTAGGGGCCCATAGAAATCTGTAGCAGTCCATAGTTGTCCATAGGTGTCCATATGGGCCCGTACGGGCCTGTATTGGTCCCTAGGGGTCCGTAGGGGTCAAGAGGAGTTTGGAGGAGTTTGTAGGGGTCTGTATTGGCCCATAGGGGTGCATAGGGGACCGTAGGGGTCTGTAGGTTTCCGTAGGGTACCGTAGGCGCCAGTAGGGGTCTGTAGAGGTCCGTAGAGCCCTGTAGGGCTATCCAGGGGTCTACAGGAGTCTGTAGGGGTCTGTAAGGGTCAGTAGGTGTGGGTAGGGTCCTGTACAAGCCCGTAGAGATCTGTAGGGGTCCGTAGGGGTCAATATGGGCCCTTAAGGGCCCTTGGGGTCCATAAGAGTCTGTAGGGGCTCATAGGGGTCCGTAGGGACTTGTAAGGGTCTGTAGGTGTCTGTAGGTGTTCGTATGGGCCTGTACGGGCCCATATACTTCTGTAGGGGTCCATAGGAGTCCGTACCAGCCGTATGGGTCCTTGGAATCTATATGGGTCTGTAGGGACCCGTAGGGTCCGTAGGTGTCCATAGGGGCCTGTACAGGCCCGTATTGGTACGTAGGGGTCTGTAGGTGTCAGTAGGGGTCCGTAGCAGTAGGGGTCTGAAGGGGTCTGTAGGGATTTGTAGGGGTTCCTAGGCATCTATGGGAGTCTGTAGGGGTCCGTAGGTGTTTGTAGGGGTCTGTAGGGGTTCGTAAGTGTCCGTATGGGCCCATATCAGTCCCTAGGGGTCCGTAGGGGTCAATAGGGCTCCGTAGAGGTCTGTAGGGGTCTGTAGGGTTCCATAGGGGTAGTTAGAGGTCCGTTGGAGTCCGTAGGGGCCCATAGGGGTCTGTATTGGCCCGTAGGGTTGCATAGGGGACTGTAGGTGTCTGTAGGGGCCCGTAGGGATCTGTAGGGGTCAATAGGTGTCTGTAGGTGTCCGTAGGTGTCCATAGTGGCCCATAGGGGCCCCTAGGGGTCAATAGGTGTCTGTAGGTGTCCGTAGGTGTCCATAGTGGCCCATAGGGGCCCCTAGGGGTCTCTAGGGGTCTGCAGGGGCCAGTAGGCGTCTATTAGGGTTGGTAGGTGTCTTTAGGGTGCCGTACAAGCCTTTATAGATTGGCATGGGTCTGTAGGGGTCCATAAGGGTCTGTATGGGTCCGTAAGGGTCAGTAGGTGTGGTCAGGGGCTGGTACATGCCCGTATAGGTACATAGGGGTTAGTAGGGGTCCATATGTGCCCGTAGGGGTCCTTGGGGTCCGTATGAGTCGGTAGGGGCCCATACGGGTCCATAGAGTTCCGTAGAAGCCTGTAGTGGTCTGTAGGAGTTTGTAGGGGTCCATAGGGACCCGTCGGGATCGATAGGGGTCCCTAGCAGTCTGTAGGGGCCCGTAAGGGCACTTATTGGTTTCTAGGGGTCCGCAGGGGTCCGTAGGGGCCAGTAGGGTTCTGAAGGGATCTGCAGGGGTCCCTAGGGGTATATAGGAGTCCGTAGGGTTCTCTAGGTGTCCGTCAGGGTCGGTAGGTGTCTGTAGCAGCCCATACAGGCCCGTAGGGGTCCGTAGGGTTCTTTAGGGGCCCGTAGGGGACCAAAGGGACCCATAGGGTCCCGTACGGGCTGTATTGGTCCATAGAGGTCTGTAGGGGTCTGTAGGGGCCTCTATTGGCCCATAGGGGTTCTTAAGGGCCTGTAGGTGTTTGTAGGTGTCCATAGGGGCCTGTAAGGACATGTAGGGGTCTATATGGGTTCGTAGGGGCCTGTAGGGATCCGTATGGGCTTGTAGGGGTTCATATGGGTCGGTAGGGACATGTAGGGCTCTGTAGGTGTCCGTAGGTGTTAGTAGGGGCCCGTATCAGTACTGTATTGGTCCCTAGGGGTCTGTAGGGGTCTGTAGGAGTCAATAGGGCCTGTAGGAGTCTGTAGGGGACTGTAGGGGTCCATAGTGGCACATACGGATCCCTTCGGGCCCCTTTGGACATATATGGACCATTACAGACCCCTATGGGCCCCTACAGACACCTACAGACCCCTATTGACCCCTACAGACCCCTATGGATCGATACAGGCCCGTACGGGCCCCTACGGACACCTATGGACACCTAGGGACCCCTACAGAACCCTATGGACCCTTACAGATCCCTACAAACACCTAAGGACCCCTACGGACTCCCATAGATGCCTAGGAACCCCTACAAATCCCTACAGAATCCTACAGGCCCCTACGGAACCCTATGGACCCCTTTTGACCCCTATGGAGCCCTACAGACAAATACGGGCCCATATGGGCCCCTACAGACACCTACGGATACCTACAGACCCTTGTGGGTCACTACAGTCCCCTATGGGCCCTTACAGATCAAATATGGACCACCAAGGACCCCTATGGGCCCCTACAGACCTCTATGGAACCCTATGGACCTATACGGGTCCCTATGAGCCCTACGGACACCTACCGACCCTTACAAACCCATAAAGAACCCTAGGAATTCCTACATACCCCTAGGGACCCCTACAGACCCGTACAAGCCCCTATGGGGCTCTACAGACCTCTACGGACCCCTACAGACCTGTACGGGCCCCTATGGAACCCTACAGACACCTATGGACCACTAGGGACCCCTATCAACCCCTACGGGCCCCTATGGACACCTATGGACCCCTACAGACTACTACAGGCCTCTACTGACCCCTATGGAACCCTATGGGCCGCTACAGACCCTTACAGGTCCTTACAAACACCTACGGACCCCTACAAGCCCCTAGGGGCACCTACGGATCTCTACAGACCCCTATGGACCCTACAAACTCCTACAGACCCCTAAAGGCCCCTACCATCCCTACAGAACCCTACAGACTGCTACGGGCCCCTACGGGCCCCTAAGAACACCTACAGAGCCCTACGGGCCCTTACAGGCTCCTAAAGACCCCTACGGACCGCTAGTGACCCCTATTGACACCTACAGGCCCCTACGGACACCTACAGTCTCCTACAGACTTCGAGCCCCTTTGGATATATACGGACCATTACAGACCCCTTCGAGCCCATACGGGCCCATACAGACACCTACAGACCCCTATTGACCCCTACATACACCTAAGGACACCTATGGATCGATACAGGCCCCTATGGAATCATACGGAAACCTATGGAGCCCTACAGACCCCTATGGGCCCCTACAGACACCTACAGACTCCTATAGATACCTAGGGACACCTACAGACCTCTACGGGCCCCTATGGGGCTCTACGGACACCTACAGATCGCTACAGACCCCTACAGATCGTTACAAGCCCCTATGGAACCCTACAGACATCTATGGGCCCCTAAAGACCTCTATGGGCTTCTATTGACCCCTATGGACCCCTAGATACCCATATGGGCCCCTACGGGCCCCTTCGGACACCTACATACACCTATGGACTCCTACGCACCCCTACGGGCCAATACAGGCCCTCACATGCCTTTACAGACCCATACAGACCTCTACAGACCCCTACAAGCCCCTACGGAGCCCTGTAGAACTCTAGGATCCCCTACGGGCCCCTACAGGCCCATACGGACACCTACGGACTCCTACAGACCCCTACGGACCCCTAAAGGCCCCTATGGACCCGTACGGAAACCTACAGACACCTACAGTTTCCGTAGATGGTCTGTTGGGGTCGGTAGTGGCCCGTAGGGCCCTCTTGGTGTCCGTAGAGGTCCCTAGGGTCCCTTAGGGTTCCGTACAGTCCCTTAGGGGCCCATAGTGTTTCGTCTGTAGGAGTCATCTGTAGGTTTTCGTACAAGCCAGTAGGTTTCCGTAGAGGGTCCGTAGAGTTCCGTAGGGGCCCGTAGTATTTTGTAGGTGTCGTTCATAGGAGTCGTCCATAGGAGTCATCTGTAGGTTTTCATACAAGCCAGTAGGGTTCCATACAGGTTCTGTAGGGTTCTGTAGAGGTTCCGTAGGGGTCCATAGGGGCCTGTCGGTGTACGTAGAGGTCCCAAGGGGCCCTTAGGGTTCGGTATGGTTCCGTAGGGTCCTTTAGTGATTTGTAGTCGTCTGTAGGAGTCATCTGTAGGAGTTGTCTGTAGGTTTTCGTACAAGCCAGTAGGGGTCCATAGGGGTTTAGTATGGGCTCGTAGGGACCTGTCGGGATCCGTAGAGGTCTTTAGGGGCCCTTAGGGTTCTGTATGGTTCAGTAGGGGCACGTAGTGTTTCGTAGGAGTCTGTAGGAGTCGTCTGTAGGAGTCTGTAGGTGTCTGTAGGGGTTCGTACAATCCTGTGCGTGGCGGTAGGGGTCCCTTAGGGTTCCATAGGGGCCCCTAGGGTTCTGCAGGGGTCGGTAGGTGTCTGTACTGGTCCGTAGGGATCTGTTGGGGCCCATAGCAGCCCGTAGGGGCCTGTAGGGTTCCGTAGTGTTCTGTAGGGGTCCATATGGTTCTGTCGGGGTCTGCAGGGTTCTGTAGTGGTCCGTAGGGGCCCATAGGGGCTTTTAGGGTTCTGTAGGGGTCCGTAGGGTTCTATAGGGGCTCACAGGGGCCAGTAGTGGTCTGTAGTGGTCAGTAGAGGCCATGTAGGGGCCCGTAGGGGTCTGTAGAGGTGCTGTAGGGCTCCGTAGGGGTCTGTACAGGTCCGTAGAGGTTTGTAGGGTTCTGTAGGGGTCCTTAGGGGCCCGTAGGGGCCCGTAGGGGTCTGTAGGGGTTCGTACAGTTTTGTAGTGGTCCGTAGGGGTCCGTAATGGTCTGTAGGGGTTTGTAGGGGTCCGCAGGGGCCCGTAGGGCCCTGCAGGGCCCTGTAAGGGTCTGTCGAGGCCTGTAGGGGTCCCTAGGATTCCATAGAGGTTTGTAGAGCCATGTAAAGCCCTGTTGGCGTTCTGTAGGGCTCCATAGGGGTCCTTAGTTCTTAGTTGTCCTTAGGGGCCGGTATGAGCCTGTAGGGTTCTGCAGGGGCCCATAGGGGTCTGTAGGTGTCTATGGGTGCCAGTAGGGGCCCATAGGGGTCCGCAGGGGCCCATAGGGCCCTATAGGGCTCTGTAAGGGTTTGTTGAGGTCTGTATGGGTCCCTAGAATTCTGTAGGGCCTTGTAGGGCCTTGTAAGGCTCTGTTGGGGTCTGTAGGGGTCCATAGGATTCCGTAGAGGTCTGTAAGGCCCTGTAGGGGCC
The DNA here is from genome assembly GCF_964106895.1 of Numenius arquata. Classification (NCBI taxonomy): domain Eukaryota; kingdom Metazoa; phylum Chordata; class Aves; order Charadriiformes; family Scolopacidae; genus Numenius; species Numenius arquata. The sequence goes on along the minus strand of NC_133615.1, from coordinate 32,611,894 downwards.
CATAGAGGTCGGTAGGGGCCCGTAGGGGTCTGTAGGGTTTTGTAGGGGTCTGCAGGGGTCCCTATGGGTCTGTAGGGGTCTCTAGGGGCCCATAGTGGCCCGTAGTGGCCCATCGCGGTCAGTGTGGTCAATCGGAGTTGGTAGGGGCAGGTAGGGGTCCCTAGGCATCCGTAGGGGACTGTAGGGGTCCGTAGGGTTCTGTAGCGGACCGCAGGGGTCCGTAGGGGTCTGTAGGGTTCCATAGGGGCCCAGATGGGCCCGAATGGTCCCTTAGGGTTCTTTAGGGGCCCCTAGGGTTCCGTAGGGGTCGGTAGGGGCCCATAGGAGTCTCTAGGGGCTCACAGGGGCCTGTATAGGTTAGTAGGGGCCCATAGTGGCCTGTTTGGCTCAGTGGGGGTCAGTCGGGGTCGGTGTCCCAGAGGTGTCCATAGGATTTTGTAGGGGTCTGTAGGAGCCCATATGTCCCTAGGGGTTGGTAGGGGCCTGTAGGGGCCTGTAGCAGCCTGTAGTGGCCAGTAGGGATCTGTAGGGGCCCATATGGGCCCCATAGGGATCTGTTGGGGCCTGTAACAGTCTGTAGGGGCCAGTAGAGATCCGTAGGGGCCTGTAGTGGCCCATAGGGGTCCGTACGGTTCTGTAGGGATCTGCAGAGTTCTGTAGTGTTCCTAGGGGTCTGTACAGTTCCGTAGGCATTCGTATCAGTTTGTAGGGGTCTGTAGGTGTCTGTATGGGTCCGTAGGGGCGCATAGGGTTCCATAGGGGCCCGTAGGTGTCCATAGGTGTCCATAGGGGCTTTTAGGGTTATGTAGGGGTCAGTAGGGGTCCGTAGGAGCCTGTATGGGTCTGTACCAACCCGTATGGGCCTGTAGCGGTCCGTAGGGGTGTGTAGGTGCCTGGTAGCCACAGGGACCTCCCGTATTGCCACCAGGACATAACTAGTGGCTACGGAGACCCCGAGGTGGCCACAGGGATTACACTGCTGCCACCAGGACCTTGCTGGAGGCCACAGGGATCTCACTGGTGGCCACGGGGACATCACTGGTGGCCACAGGAATTCACGGGTGGCCGGGGGACCCCACGGGCAGCCATGGGGACACATGGGTTCCAATAGCAACCTCACTGGTGGCCACTGGGACCTTGCTGGTGACCATGGGGACATCACTGGCTGCTATGTGGACGTCTCTGGTGGCCACGGGGACCAACAAGTGGCCACAGGGACCTCTCTGTTGGACACATGGACCTAGCTGGTGATGATGGCGTCCCCCAGGTGGCCACGGGGACCTCGCTTGTGGCCACAGTGACATCACTGGTGGCCACAGGGACCAACGGGTAGCCATAGAGCCCACGCTTGTGGCAAAGGGGACCTCGCTTGCTGCCACGGGGACATCACTGGTGGCCACAGGGACCAACGGGTGGCCACAGGGACCTCACTGGAAGACACGGGTACTTCGCTGGGTGCCAGGGGACCTCACTGGTGGCCACGTGAAACCCCAGGTGGCCATGGGGACCTCGCTGGTGGCAACAGGGACCCAAGGGTGGCCACACGGAGCTCACTTGGTGCCACGGGGACTTACGAGTGGTCACAGGGACCTTGCTTGTGGCCACTGGGACATCACTGGTGGCCACAGGGACCCACGGGTGGCCACAGGGACCTCACTTGTGGCCAAGGACACCTCGCTTTCTACTGTGGGGAGATCACTGTTGGCCACGGGGACCATGAGAACCTCTCTGGTGTCCACGAGCACATCCCTGGTGGCCACTGGGACCTCACTGGTGGCCATGGGGAACTACAGATGGACATACAAATATCAATGGTGGCGATGAGGACCTCACTGGTGGCCACCAAGACCTCACTGGTCGCCATGGGTACCTTGCTGATGGCCACGGGTACCTCACTGGTGGCAACGGGGACCTGGCTGGTGGCCACGGGGACCTCACTGTTAGCCACCAGGGACCATGCTTGTGGTCATGGTGACATCACTGGTGGCCACAGGGATCTCACTGTTGGCTACGGGAACCTCACTGGTGGCAACTGGGACATCACTGGTGGTCACGGGGACCTTGCTTGTGGCCACAGGGACATCATTGGAGGCCACATCGACCTCAGTTGTAGCTACAGAGACCTTGCTGGTGGCCAAGGGGACCTCGCTGGTCGGCTCGAGGACATTACTGGCAGCCACGGGGACCTCGCTGGTTTCCATGGGGACACACGAGTAGCAAAAAGGACCTCACTGGTGGCCACAGGGACCTGGCTTGTTGCCACATAGACCACACTGGTGGCAACGGGGACATCACTGGTGGCAACTGGGACCTCACTGTTGGCCACAGGGTACTCACTTGTAGCCACAGGGACGTCACTGGTGGCCACAGTGAATCACTGGTGGCAACGGGGACCTTGCTTGTGGGCACAGGGACATCACTGGTGGCAACGGGGACGTCACTGGTTGAACATGAGACTTCGCTGGTGGCCATGGGGACATCATTGGTGGCCACAAGAACCCCCAGTTTTCACGGGGATCTCACTGGTGGCCACCAGGACCTTGCTGGTGGCAATGGGGAAATTTCTGGTGGCCAGAGGGACCTCATTGGTGGCCACGGGAACATCAGTTGTTTCCACAGAGACCTCACTGGTGGCCACGAGGACCTCGTAGGTGGTTATGGGGACATCAGTGGTTGCCACGGGGACCTCACTGGTGGCCACGGGGGGATTGCTGGTTGAACCTGGGACTTTGCTGCTGGCCATGGGGAAATCACTGGTGGCCACAGGGACCTCGCTGATAGTGATGGGGAACTATGGGTGGAAACACAAATATCAATGGTGGCGACAAGGACCTCACTGGTGGCTATTGGGACATCACTGGTGGCCACAGGGAATCACGGGTGGCCACACAAATATCAATGGTGGTGATGAGGACCACAGGGACATCACATGTGGCCACAGGGACCTCACTTGTGGCTATGGGGACATCACTGGTAACAATGGTGACCCACGGGTGGCCACAGGCACCTCACTGGTTGCCACGGGGACCTCGCAGGTGGCCACAGGGACCTTACTGGTGCCCACAGGGAATGACGGGTGGCCACAGGGACCTCGCTGGTGGTCACGGGGACCCCCAGGTAACCACAGGGTCGTCGCTGGTGGCCACAGGGACCTCACTGGAGGACACAGGGACTTTGCTGGTGGCCATGGTAATCTTTCTGGTGGCCACAGGGAATCACGGGTGGCCACAGGGACCTTGCTGGTGGACATGAGGACACACGGATGGCCACAGGGACATCACTGGTGGCAACTGGGACCTCGCTTGTGGCCACAGTGACATTTCTGGTGGCCATGGAGACCAACCAGTGGCCACAGGGACCTCAACTTTGGCCACAGGGACCTCGCTTGTTGCAACAGGGACATCACTGGTGGCCATGGAAACCTTGCTGGTGGCCACAGGCACCTCAGTGGAGGACACAGGGACTTCGCTGGTGGCCACGGGGACATCACTCGTGGCCAGGGAGACCCCTAGGTGGAACAAAGACCTCACTGGTTGCCACCAGGAACTCGACGGTGGCCATGGGGACCTTGCTGGGAGCGACCTTCCTGGTGTTTACAGGGACACAGGGATCCAAGTTTGGCTCCGGGGAGAGCGAGACCACCAAGATTTTTGGTGCTATGAAATCGGTTCCCAGACAAAGGGAGAACAAGCACCATGTTAGCCTCCCAGCATCTTCCATTTAGGAGCAAGACTCAGATTATAGCGAGTTTTGAGCTCGCCTCCGGGGAGAGCTAGAGCCCCAAGGCTGGTTGTGCCATGAAATCTGTTCTGGAGACCGAGGCGCGGAAACAGACTCTACAACTCCCGAAGAGTTATAAAGCAGGCACGTTTATTGTGGTGCTGGGTGCAAGGGGGATCGCTCCTCCAAACTTGCACACTGGGTTGTAAAACAAAAGTCTAGTTATGATAAAAAGCATACATATTCATAAATGTGGGCTGAGTTATTATAATTAATTCTAAGAAAAGGCGTTACTATTCTAATTATTTCTAGGAACTCATTATCATAAGTCTCCTCCCCTTGCCGCATGCATACTATCGGCTGGTGGTCATGGGCCGGGGTCTTCTGGAGGAAGGCTCATAGTCTTCTTCACCGTGTACTTTTACCTTTGGCTTAGAATGCTGAGCTGGCTGGACCTCAAACCATGGAACTGGTCCCGACCAGATGGACACTTTACCCAGACAATCGGGTTCCTCCTTAGCGTGCAGGCTGTTCCTACTATCTTATACATTGTGCTTACAACACAAGGCCAGTTCCTTATCTTGGAATGCTGGGCTCCAAGCTCTGTTTTTTGTCAAGCTATACTAAATCTACACTAACGACGTTTAACCATTCATTCTCTGAATCAAGACAGTGAGAACTGTCTTTTCCCTGGCAGCATCTTTCATGTGGAAGCAAACTCAATGTGTTTGTTAGTTTTGACCTCTGCAGTGTGAAGGATGAAAGTACAAAAGAAGCTAGTTCTATGAAAGCAGTTCCCAGAGACAGTGAGAACAAGCATCACCTTTACCTTTCAGCACCTTCCATGTGGGAGCAAGCTCCAGAGGTTTGCTTGTTTTAACCTTGGGTCTGTGCAGTATTTAAGCCTTCAGTCTTTTGGGGATATGATATAGTTCACAGAGACAGTGATATCAAGCACCACATTTACCTCCAAGCATCTTCTTTGTGGGATCAAGCTGTACAAGATTGCAGTTTTGATCACAGCCCTATGAAAGCTTCTCTCAGAGATAGTGAGAACAAGCACCACGTTAGCCTCCCAGCACCTTCTTCTGGCAGCAAGTTCCAGATGTTTTGAGGTCGGCTATGAGGAGAGACAGAGCACCAAGGTTGGTTGTTCTATGAAAGCAGTTCCCAGAGACAGTGAGAACAAGCATGACTTTTACCTCCCAGCACCTTCTATGTGGCAGCAAGCTCTACATGAGTGCAGTTTTGATCCCAGCCCTGAGGAAAGAGAGAGCCACAAGGTATGCACCCATGTGGCAACAGAGTCTTCACTTGTGGCTACCGGGATCTCGCTGGTGGCCACGGGGACATTACTGGTGGCCACAGAGACCTTGCTGGTGGCCTCGGGGACCCACAGGTGGCCACAGGGACCTCGCTGGCAGCTACGGGGACATCACTGTTTGCCAACGGGATGCTGTTGACTCCGGAGGACCTTCAAGTCATCGCGCAGCGCAGACCTGCTGGTGGTGACCTTTCTTGCTTTACTCTGAAATGCTGCTTCTCTTTTCCTTCTTTTCTATACGTCTGCCTTTTCTCTATCGCCATTTAGCATTATTTTAAGGTAACAGTAGTAAAGCTACAGCAAACAGCATTTGACCTCATTTGTGTCTTATTCATACCCACAGAACCACTCCAAACCCCTCCCAGACCAATTGGACTGGGACCCTACAGTGGTGGCAACAGGGACCTCGCTGGTGGCCTCTTGGACCTCACTGGTGGCCACGAGGACCTGGCTTGTTTCCATAGGGTCCTCGCCGATGAACACAAGGACATCACTGGTGCCCACGGGAACCTTACTGATGGCCACGGGGACCTCACTGGTGGCCACGGGGACCCCCAGGTTATACAGGGACCTCACTGGTGGCCACCGGGACCTGGCTGGTGGCCACAGGGACATTACGGATGGCCACGGTGATCTTGCTGATGGCCTCGGGGACCCAGGGGTGGCCACAGAGACCTTATTGGAGGCCACAGGAAACGTGCTTGTGGCCACAGGGACACCCAGGTTGCCACGGGGACCTCACTGGTGGTAACCGGGACCTCACTGGCCGCAACGGGGACCTTGCCAGGGGCCACGGGTACATCACTCGTTGCCACAGGGATGTCGCTGATGGCCACAGGGTCTTTGCTGATGGACACAAGGACATCACTAGTGGCCATGGGAACCTTACTGGTGGCCACTGGGACCTCACTGGTGGCCACAGGGACCCCTAGGTGGCAATGGAGACCTCTCTTGTGGTTCCTGGGACGTCACTTGTTGACACAAGGACCTCACTGGTGGCCACAGGCACTTCGCTGGTTTCCACTGGGAAACTGAATGGTGTCCTCGGGAACCTCACTGGTGGCCACCAGGGCCTCACTTTTGGCCACAGGGACCTCGCTGGTTGCAATGGGGATGTCGCTGCTGCCCATGGGGACTTCACTGGGGGCCATGGGAACCTGGCTTGTGGTTATTGGGGCATCACTGGTGGCCACAAGGACCCACAGCTGGCCAGGGGGACTTCACTTGACCACAGGAACCTTGCTTTTTCTTCTGCTTCATCCTTTTGATTCCTTATTAAATAGAAAATTTCCCCAGTCAAGAATATCTCCCTCCATATACAGACATCTAAGAGCTAAAGCTTGAGTCTCTGCAGTTCAGTCAAGGTTGCCCGAGGACCATTAGCCCTTGACATTGAAGATTTTGATAAAAGAAACCAAGTATATACAATTACTAGTGAAGTGCTCTTTTTCCTACACAAAAGCCATAGAACTTAATATTTCCAGGTAGGTTCTTCAGGGTAGATCAATGTGCTCCCCAGTGAGACATCAGTTTATGTCAGTAAGAGCTACTTCTTTATATTTTCAAAATGTTTCCCCACAAAAGCAGCTCTGGGAAAAACTCAGAATACTGAAATTCTTCCTAGATAAGTGATACAGACACAGTGCTAATAAAGGACCTTCATCAGCTTTGGCTGCTGGTGAGAATCAATCATCAAAAGAGATATTTCAGAAGCAGGTAGTATGTAGGAGACTGGCTAGCTGAGAAGGGTCGTGTAGACATGATCCAGCTGGCCAAGCAAGAACTTGAGAAACATCGGATTCAGCCCCCATAACTGCTGAGCTGGCAAGGACACCCTGTCCTTGACTGTAATTGTTGTATGATAACAGGGAGATTGCAGCTGCTCAGGCATGGGAAAAGAGGATGAAAGTAACTGTAAAGAAGGAACTAAGGGCGGGGTTGAAGTTTGGAGGACAGGCCAATCAGAAAGATGTATTGCAAAATATGTATTAGCTAATTATAACGAAGCATAAAAGACGGCTGTACTATTCAATAAACGAAGCTTGCTGATCACTCATATTGAGTGACCCTGTCTTCCCTCCGTCGCGACAGTAGTAAGTCTTTATTATCCTCCCAGAGACAGGTTATGTGCTTGCTACCAGTCTTCACTTAGTGCCCATTGCATAGAAAAACTCTGGGCTGACACATACAGCCAGCCAGGACGTACTATCTCATCACTGTAGGTTTAAGCAATTTAAGTGGCTTCCTAGAAAGCATTCTGAATTCTCAGAAACTTTTACAGGGCTTATGTCATCTTTCATGTTAGCATTAAAGATGGAATTATTTTGTAGTCTTCTGAACATCCTTAAATAATCAAGGCTGTGGAAGGGCGACCTGATTTCTTAGCCAAATGGACTCATATGCTCCTATTACCTGTCATATCATATCTAGATATTAAAAACAGTTATTTAATCAGTAAAATTGGATCATATATTTGGGAAAGTAACAGAAGATCGGTGAGGAGGATTTTAAATACGCTCAAGTGACTTGCACCTGGGGTATCAGAAAATATATGTCACACTAATTGTTGATTAGTTTTGTATGCTCAACAAGTAGAACATCTGCACATAGATAACATAGGCCTGGGATGGACTCAGAGGAACCTTATCAAACATGCTTGAGATTCCTGCCCTGCTATCAGAGAAGATCAAAGCACAGTGGGAAACTATGCCTGCTTGAATCCCTGATATACAGGCAGGAACAGCATGTTCGGACTCTCACTCCCTCTTGCTAACAAGGACTCTCTCTCTCAAAAACCCTCTCTAGCAAGGACTGAGCTCCACAGGCCTGCATGATTAGGGGCCTGGAGCATCTCTCTTATGAGGAGAGGCTGAGGGACTTGAGTCTTTTTAGTCTGGAGAAGAGAAGGCTGAGGGGGGATCTGATCAATGCTTATAAATACTTAAAGGATGGGTGTCAAGAGGATGGGGCCAGTCTTTTTTCAGTGGTGCCCAGGGATAGGACAAGAGGAAATGGGCACAAACTTGAACATAAGAAGTTCCATCTAAACATGAGGAGGAACTTCTTTACTTTGAGGGTGCCAGAGCCCTGGAACAGGCTGCCCTGAGAGGTGGTAGTGTCTCCCTCTCTGGAGACATTCAAAACCCACCTGGACACGCTCTTGTGCAACCTGCTTTAGGTGGACCTGCTTTGGTAGGAGGGGGTTGGACTAGATGATCTCCAGAGGTCCCTTCCAACCCCATATCATTCTGTGATTCCCACTTGTGTGCCTCTGCTGAGGTGCTGCTTCGGAGATCCCCTTGTTTGGAAGTTATCGAGATTAAATTTACTCTTTGTATTTCATCCGTGGTTTTGTGATTGTTCCTGCATCCTACCTGTGTCATTTCACACATTTGGTGTAGTCAGCATGTCAAGGAAAGCCATGCCATGGCTGATTAAAAAAAAAAACTGGGGGACTGGAGAGTCCATGATGGTGACTCCTCCTATTCCGAGATGGTCCAAGTACTGAGCACTGGACCCTCATGGCCACTTTCCTGGCTAAATTGGCTCTGCTGGAGGCATGGCCTGAAATAGATGACAAGGCTGTAGTTACCTGCCAGGCAATTGAAAAGGCTATGCGCGGGTTGCCATGGATTCTTCTCGTAAATTAGCAGGGAGATTGGGATGGCTGTTAGCTACCGGACTTAGAGCTTTTCACTGCGAAGATATTGAGATTAAATATACTCTTTGCATTTCATCTGTGGTTTTGTGGTTGTTCCTGCATCTTGCCTGTGTTGGCTCATACAATATACAAATGAGGAAGGGAACACCTAAAAGAGTGGTATAATACTTAAGTGTCATGGAAATATATAAATGGCTTTATAAGTACTTAGGATAACTACAGAAAATTAATGGGAAGAAAACCACTTGTCATCTATTATTTAACTGTGGATTTCACCTCATGAAGTTATTTCAAATGGTTAAAAACATAATTTCATGGTTAAACAGTAGTACTAGTTATAACTAAACTACAGTCAGAGGAAGTCTTTAAATGCTAGTTTATTGCTAAATATTATGCAAGAGACCTGGAACACCTAACATAAAATGGATAGAAACAAAGAAACTGGACCCAATAGCCAATGTGACTTTTAACCAGTATTATTTATTGCAGTGCTGGGTTCGCACTGGGATTTTTCCTCAAAGTGCTCCCACCCAGTGAGGGTTTCAAAAGGGTTTATATTTATAAAAGATTTGCATATTCATAGTAAATCATAAGCACGCCTATTCTAAGAAATCATTAGCCTAAACACGTCTCTCTTTATTTAATTAAGCTATGAGTTATTTCACAGTCTTTGCTGCCATCTGTTGTCCTTTGTTAGTAATTACAGGCACTCTGGTGTTCATTTACTTCATCAGGTGGTCGTATCCTCTTCTTCATCAGTTGTCCTCTAGATGAACCCGGGTCTACTTGGCAGCCCTCACTGTCCACTTGGCACAACTGATTAACTTCCTCCATCTCCAAGGCAGCTATCCCAAAAGCCCACCGGTACCCTTTTGGATCCCTGAAATACCCTCTGTGCCTGGTCTCTTGGAAGACCATTCTGTTGTGGTTTTGTTGAGGGTCGAACAACAACAGTGCATCAGCGGCAATATCGCACTAACTGAGACTCTCTGATTCCCATCCATAAGCTGATTCGTCAACCAGAGATTCAAGGAGTGATCAGCAAGACCCACTCACCCTTTAACAGTCCCATATGGTCAGTAAAAAAAAAATCTAATGGAGAGTGGAGGCTGACTGGAGACTATCCTGGCCTGAATGAAGTCACACTGCCGCTGAGTGCTGCTGTGACGGACATGATGGAAATTCACTATGAACTGGCATCAAAGGCAGCCAAGTGGTATGTCACAATTGATATAGCCAATGCATTCTTCTCAATCCCTCTGGCAGCAGAGTGCAGGCCACAGTTTGCTTTCACTTGATGGGGCATCCAGCAAACCTGGAATTGACTGCCCCAGGGGTGGAAGCACAGCCCTACCATTTGCTGTGTATTGATCCAGAGTGACCTGGAACAGGATGAAGCTCCAGATCATCTGCAATACATTGATGACATTATCATATGGGGCAACACAACAGAAGTTTTTGAGAAAGGGAAGAAAATAATTTGAATCCTTCTGAAAGCTGGTTTTGCTATAAAACGAAGGTCAAGGGACCTGCACAGGAGATCCAGTTTTTAAGTGGCAAGATGGACACTGTCAGATCTGGATGGATGTGATCAACAAAATAGCAACTATGTCTCCACCGACTGGTTAAAAGGAAACACCACTCAAGTTCCACATTGAAGCTAAAAAATAATATAATTGCTCGAAAAAGGGGGAATGTTAGGGAAGATACCATGAGGAAAGATAACATCATAAATTTCATCTGACTTCTGGGATTAGCCAATGGGCTGAGCCTTTCTTCTCCCCCATCAAGACACCTTTGGGTAAGAATTCAGACTTTTTCCCCGGGAAAATTAGAAACCTTTATAGAATTGTTTTTTATTTAACGCATGTTATAGCCAGGCTGTATTATTTGTAATCTTATTATTTGCACGTGCTTTTGTAGGAAGTATATTTATCACTGGTAAACCAAAAGAACCTGTACTTCTGGTCCTTTAATAAACTGCACTATTCATTAAGCTAGTCATAAAAGTTTCTCACTGGATGCTGCCAAAGTCTCTAAATTATGGCCTTGTGAATCCATGGAGCAAGATTAAGCTGAAAATGCAGTATACTATTTAGTGCATCCGAATCATGATATTTCAAGAAATTGAAAGCAACCAGACTAATAGTACCAAAATATTTCCACACCCCCCCCCCCCCCCCACTTTTCACCCAAGAGGTTAATAGTCTAGAGGTTCACAATATTGATTTATTTGCTCTCAAAATTGTTGTGCTTGCTCTAGGTGTTGTGTTTTTAGTACCTTACTTGCTGTATGTGCTCCCTGTTGTACTGTACATCCCTAGGAAATGGGTCAAGATTATATTTTTGCTGTGCTTTGTAATGCGGGATTATTAGATCATGAAATTGTGTGTGCTGTGGCTCTACTCGTTAAAAATTGAGTGATGAACAAGGCAAATGGAAGCAGCGGTTTCATCTCTGCACTTCGGGAGCCATCTAATGGAAATTTATAGTAATTGCACTTTTTATCTTTTCTCAGAGAACCAATCTGTGAGGGAGATAACTTCCTTCACCTCCCAGCTAATTATAAAAACTTTTGAGAGTTTTGAATATCCTTTGGATGCTAAAACCAGCATGCTTCTACTGCTAGGTGCTTCATTGCTTCCGAATATCGGCAGCAATATTGCACTAACAACCATGAATCCCTGATTACTATCCATAAGCTGATCCGTAGACTGGAGACTCAAGGAATGATCAGCAAGACCCACTCACCTTTTAACATTCCCATATGATCAGCGTGAAAGTCTAATGAAAAATGGAGACTGACGGTATACTATCGTGGCCTGAATGAAGTCACACCACCACTGAGTGCTGCCGTGCTGGACATGTTAGAACTTCAATACGAACGGTAGTCAAAGGCAGCCAAGTGCTAAGTGACAATTGATACAGTTAATGCATGTATGAAAGGAATGTCCATAAAGCATATTGTTTTAGTTGTTGTGATATTTATATTATTCAAGGACCTTTTTTTCACCTTTCCATAGAAGCTGAGAGGAAGCATAGACATAACAAGCTGGCCAATAGAATATTCTGTACCATGGACATCATGTTCGTTATATAAACAGGGGTTAGCTGGGGGACAGGAATCACTGCTCAGGCAACCATTTCACCAGGTAGTGAGAGTGACTTGTGTTGTATTATTTCATCTTGTATATTCTTTTTCCATTATTATTATCATTGTTATTTTCCTTTTCTGTTATTGTTCTATTAAACTGTCTTTATCTCAACCACGAGTTTGGCTTTTTTCCCTTTCTCCTCCTCTGGAGGAGGAGAACTGAGGAAGTGGCTGCGTGTTCCTAGCAGCCAGCTGGGATTAAACAACACCACCCATACACGTTCTGACTGTTTCTTTGGGCGTTACTCCCTATTGAAAATAAATGCTGAGATAATCTTGATAACATATTTTATAGCACATTAACACAATAAATCCTTGACTTCATGTGCCATCACAGTACAAATAATACCCAAATTTTGATTTCCATAAGCAACAATAAATAAAGGCAACTCAATAACCTGAATTTATTTTTTTCTCAAAACATCCATCAACTCCCATGCAAATATCAGCTTCTGCCTAAGAAAGCATCTAAGACAGTTATCTTTGTGCAAGAGAGAGTGTGTATATATAACAGGAGCATCTTTTGATTACTTTTCAAGACATTGGTTTAAGCACTAAAGACCTTGACAATAAATAACTGGTTACACAGCATAATTCCAGATAAAAATAAAGATACACAGAGAGAGATAAAATTAAAAGTAACAGAGCAACAATCACATTGTCTATTTAAAATTTTATATTAAGATGCTTTTAGTTAGTTTGGACATCACTGTGTGTGTGAGCCGATGCAGGCAGGACGCAGGAACAACCACAAAACCATGGATTAAGGGCAAAGAACAAATTTAATCTCAATACCTCATGGATCGGGGAACCTCTGAAGCAGCACCTGGGCAGAGGCAGGCAAGCAGGGGATGCAGGCACCACGCAGCAAGAGTCCTTATTAGCAAGAGAGTCCTTGTTAGCAAGGGAGTGAGAGAGCGAGAGAGCTCCCACTTGCTGTTTGGGCCTGTATTTCAAGGATTCTGGGAGGCAGAGTTTTCCGCTGTGCTTTGATCTCTTCAACAGCAGGGCAGGAATCTCAGGCGTGTTTGATAAGGTGCCCCTGAGTCCATCCCAGGCCTGTGTTATCTAAGTGCAGATGTCCTACTTGTTGAGCACACAAAACTAAGCAACAATTAGTGTGATATATGTGTTTTCCAGCACCCCACATGCGAGTCACTTGAGCGTATTTACAGTCCTCCTCACCAATCTTCTGTTACTTTCCCACACTGTGGTAGAAGCAGTGGCAGTCCTTGCACATAGAGAATCAAATGTAGAAGAGAGAGTTGAAAGAAGGAAGCATTTTGAGCATCAGAGCGGAAGGGAAGCATCAAAGATAACATGCAGGTCACAGTGACTAAGTATCACAGCTTGCCATCTGCCAAGCCCTTTTTGATATATACGTGAAATAACTGGCAGATTTTGAGGTGGAACTTATCTTAGCTGCAGTTATTGCTAAATAGGAGCTTTTCTGGTCAGATGCTCAGGACAAAGTGTTAAAAGTGCCACTGGAGGAACACAAAAATTTGTGATTGAGGCTGTCAGCAGGAACTCCAAGGCAAAAATCAGCCTCCTAACAAAAGTATGAGTCTGATAAATCAGGTGCAGCTAACTTAGAGAGCTCCGAAAGTACAAGACATTATATAACACTCATGGACGAGTACACAGGTGCAGGCTGGACCTGTGGCACAGGACTAGATGCAGCAGAGTGCAGGCTCTGTGACACTGAAAAGAACAGGAAAGTTTCACATCATTTCACCTGTCACATGCCATGTAGAAAGTAGATATTTTTTTTTCTCAGTACCTGTCCTAGTTTGTGGTAAAGCAGAACAAACTTTCTGTTCAGTCCAGCTTCTGGGAAAATTGCATGATACAATGGATTGTTAAAAACTAACCTGAAAGCAACTGGTGGTTGGAACGTTTAAAAATTGGGACAAGAATTTAGCACAAGCTACCTTGTTATTTAACACCAGAGGATCCATCAATCAAGCCAGTCCTAATCAGTCAGAACTTTTACGTACTGTCAAAGGAGATAAAGTCCCTGTGGTGCATGAAAGGAATGCGTTGGCAAAACTAGGTTTTTCCTGCCTCAGGCAAAGGCAAATGCATACATGGCACTGTTTTTGCTCAATACCTGGATGTACTTGGCAGGTAATGCTGGAGAGTGGAGAAATTCAATGTGTACCTCAAGGAAATTTAATCTCGGTGAGAGTACTTAATTCTGAGCTGTATGATGGTAATTGCTATATAATACTAACAGTGTTCTATAAGTGTTTTTCAGGATAACATAGTGGTGATGAAACCTGAACTGAATTGACCTGTGTGTATCTATCTATATAGATGTGTATAGATCTGATAGATAAAAAATAATAGTGATGTGAGCATGATGCAAGTGGTAAGGAATAATGGGTGGAATGTCCTGGCTTGAGGTAAAACAGAACCAAGTTTCTGTTCAGTAATTTTACTTTTCAGTTAAGCCTCTTCTAGCTAACTGAACTCTCTGAAATTAACAGCGTATTTTTCACACACTCTTTGTTCTCATAGTGATACGACCTGATAAGTTGTAATTTATGCCAACAAATAGTATACAGAGAGGCTCCTGCTTATACTTATTGCTATAACAACCAAGGTCAGCTAAATTTTTATATGCCCTGTAGGAGGGTCGGAAGCGGAAAAGCGTAGAGGGGTCACACCTGTAGGGAGGAGTGGACAGGACAGCTGATCCAAACCTGACCAACAGGGGTATTCCATCCCATCTGTCCCATGCTCAATATAAAAGCTGAGGGATCAAAGGGTCAGCTTTTTATTTCTTCAGTGGCTGGCATCTAACAAGAACTCTGTCTGTTTGTCTGCCTTTGATCCCAATCCATGTTTTCCTGATTCCAGAGCTGGAATCCAGATCCCATCCATCACTGAGTCCAGCCTGGGACTTCCCCAGTGCCTGCCAGTGACAAAATCATCGTCCTGGGAGCTCGATACAGCTTTGTATATATTTTATATATTTTCATCATGTCATTTTTTTAATTATTTTATTAATATTGTCATGAAAGTAGTTTAGTTTCTTCTAAACCCATAAGTGTCTCTCCTCTACTTGGAGAGAGAGGAGGGAGAGAGCATCTATTGTTTGTTTCAGTGGCCAGTCTAGCCCAAACCATGACAGTACCACAGTGAATGCTAGATTGTAGTTATTTCTTGGATGAAGATGCAAATATTGGTGGTTAGTAATTATTATTACAGTGGAAGAAGTACCTTCCGATCATCTCATTTCAAATTGGTTACTACTCAGAAGATGGATCCTGCCTCTCTAATATCTCAACAGAACTCTAATCTATATCATAATAAACTGCCTTCACCTGTTCAAGCATCAATGACAAGGGATAATATTAAACAGGATGACGAAGAAGTACTTAAAAAAGGTGCATAATGCTGTGCATAATTTTGGCTGGAAAGAGAAACCAATGGTAGGGCAGTATCAATGGAAGCTCACTGATTATGGGGAATAAAGACAGATTCAGTAATGCAGAAAATAATAAAAACCCACAGGCTTCTGCAGTTACCACCTGGATTAAAAACAAAAAAAACCCACACACCTCCCTGCTCCCATCCTTTCCCCCAGGTAGGTCCACAATTGTTAGGAAATAGCACTAGCATATTCATGCCTATAGCTCATGTACTAGGCTTGTGCAACATTCACACAATTCCTCAGGGAACAACATCAGAGAAGTAAATCACATGGAGAAAAAAAATAAAAGATAAAAAAAAATGGACAAATCGCCTTCTGTGACTGGTTTAATTCTCTGTGCAATCAGTTTCCAAATCTCTTCATTGTGCATTTGCACAAACACACTAATAAATACAAGAGGGCAGCAGTGGGAGACAGTAACAGGGAGCTAAACTTGGAACTGCAGTCTATGAGCCGTGCTCACAGGGCTTCTCCAGGCTCTGATGCTGACATTTGGCTTACACCAGTGCACTGCTCCTCTCACACCTACACCACTGTACTAGAATAAATGTCCGAGGAATCCTACCCCCACGTGCGTTTTACTTTTGTGCAGTAATAAATGCCTGTGACCAGAATGGATGCTGCTATCGTTTTGAATTTCTGACTCCATAAAAGGGATGTTATTGTTTTTCTTACTTTTTTTCCACTTCTCCAAAGAGTGGTTCTTATGACCACTGGTTTCAGTTTCGTTCAAAACTAAAACAGTACTTTTCACAGAAACTGACAGAAGTGACACGGCTGATACATAAAACAAAGTCTCTTTTGATTTCTCATGAAATTACTCATACAAGAAAACATCTTATTGATGTAAATATATAGGAAAAAATACCTCAACACCGTGACTTATCACAGAGGTTGAGACTCCTATACATAGGTAAACATCCCAATTAGTCCAGTAGCTCAGGGAAATAATCACAAAACCTTTAGTTCTTCAAGAACATTAACATACTCAAAGCACTTTGAGACCTGTGTAAAAGGCTCCTCTACATCTACATTGAGGCAAAGAACTATGCACAGATTTGCCTTCCCATTAAAAACCTTTCCTGCCATGCTTAAAGGTGCTCAACCCATGCAATTTGAACACCGGACTGTGAGAGTCTTGTCGAGGGCTTGGGATGCATGCTAGGGTTAACTTGGAACTCTAAATTAAACACCAGAGAGGGCATTCAGAAAAGCCACTGCAAATGCAAGCAGCACTTTCTTCCTCCTTAACAAGGGAAAAGCAAGCTGCAGAAGACTCCAGATACTGCTCTTTGCAGTTGATGTCTTGCACCAAAATAAACAGAGACGGAAAAGACTTAAAGGTAACATGGAGGCATTAGGCTTCCTCTGCATGCAAAGCCAATTGAAGGAGTGCTTTTAAAATTTGAAAGCCACAGCGAAAGAGAAATCTTAGCCTTTTCCACATTGTAAGATATTCTTAAGAAAACTGAGAAGAAATTTGCTATGTTTTCTTTCTCCGAAGATCCACTAACCCCCTCTTTAGTTGTTATATAATTTTCAGAAATGTCCATAAAACACAAGAAGCTTCCCTAGAGTAGAACTTATGACTCCTTTTCTGTGGCGTATGAAGAAATCACAGACTCGTAGGTCATGCAGTAAGCGAATCCAAATCCGACCTCCTTTATTGCTACACCGAGAAACTTATATATGCTAAGACACAAACCCACTCCCCTCGTAATGCCCAATCATGGACTTAGAAAATATTTTCTACCTTCTACTGAGCTTATCACAATAACAGGTACTCTGCTACCAGGACAAGTTTCGGTTCCCAGACTGTGTTCTGTTTTTGTAAGGATGAGCTTCAGGATGTGTAACTTATGTTTCTCATCCTCCCCTGCTCTCAAGGTCGCTACTGGCACATACTGTTGCTCCAGATGCACGTAAATCTTAGCTGTGTGAGCGAACTTTAACTGAATCCACACACCTTCACCCCCCCCCGCTGAAATTTCAAATGACCCATTAACGTGTCAAAGGGTCGTTGCCACGGAGACCAGCTTCAGGGCAGGTAAGACTGCGCTGGGGAAGGGATCTGCAGCAAAAAAGGCCGACGAGAAGCTCTTTCTGGGGCTTTTTGAAGCCAGGAAAATCCCTCTGCTTTTACTGGGGCTGACAGCTGGTGGGACGTGCTGCTGAGGGAGCCTGTGCAGAGCCACCACCCCCACCCTGGTAATTTTAAACGTTCCATTAACGTGCCAAAGGATCATTGCCACGGAGACCAGCTTCAGGGCAGGTAAGACTGCGCTGGGGAAGGGATCTGCAGCAAAAAAGGCCGACAACAAGCTCTGGGGCTTTTTGAAGCCGGGACAAGCCCTCTGCTTGTACTGGGGCTGACAGCTGGTGGGAGGTGCTGCTGAGGGAGCCTGTGCAAAGCCACCACCCCCACCCCGGTAATTTTAAATGCCCCTGAAACAGAAAATAGAAGGATTAACCATGACAGGGACGTATATCTCAACCTTGGAGGGGAGGAAAGAAAAGAAAAAATTGCCCAATTAGCAGACGTGGGCCTCAGCCTTGAAAGAACACTTCGCAGGCAAACGGGAACATCCCGACCGGTAACAGGAAAGATAACAAGAAGCTTTACGACCCCTGTCAGACCACTCAGAAGACAAACGGGAACATCCTGATCGATTACAGGAAGATAGCAAGAGGCTTTACGGCCTCTATCAGCAAAACAATCGATGGGAACCGGCTCAGTGACTGTGGAACTTACTCCCTGAAACGCCCTCCCAAAGAAAAACATCAGGAGAAGATACGCACATGCTTGGAGGAGGAGACTTATTATAATGAGGCCCCGGAAATAATTAACATAGTCACACCTATTCTTAGAACTAATTGTATTAGTCCATCCCATAGTTTGCATATGTATGATTTACCTTATAAATAACTACGGGTTCAGCATAAGGGTGTGCAAGTTTGGAGGAGCGATCCCCCTTGCACCCAGCGCCGCAATAAACATACCTGCTTTATAACTCTCTGCGAGTTGTAAGGTTTGTTTCTGCGCGTCAATTTGGCACCCCAGATGGGACCCTCTCTGTCTGGCTGCGGGACCTGCTGAGGATGGGACTCCTCTGGGTACCCCCGAGATTTCTCGGGAGGACTCTCCCACTCATCCAGATCACTGCGGGGACAGACAAGGACCATCCACTGCGGACCAGGTATGTTTAGAGTTTTCTTAGGGGGGACCTGTAAGTCGTAAGGAGACGTCCTACGTGTGGTAAAGAGTCGGCGTACTCGCCCCGGGGTATGCTCAAGCTTGGGCTAATGGTTGGGTTATGCTTGTGTGGGATCCCTCGGTTTTGGGTTTTGTGTCAGTGTGTGGAATTGTAATACTGTTGGTTGTTTGTTGTATTTGTCATAAGGTACCACTACTGTGTTATTGTCTAATATAAGGTGGAAATTATTGTATGAGTGAACTGAGTGATTGAGACGCGGCACTGCTGCGGAGCGAGTGCGGAGTTCCGATCCGCGGTTCCGTGTTCTCCGCGAGGAGAGCGGCCGGAGACGAACGAAGCATATGACAGACTGTAAAGAAACATTGTGTGAACCTAATATTGAGAATGTTAAGTGGCAGTGTCTTGGACATTCGGATAACGTTTGTGATCCTATTTTTATCTTAAAGTGCTTTGCTTGTAATACGGAGGTTTGGGTAGATCAGGAAGATGATTTTTGGTGTCCACAGTGTGGTAGCTGGACTGAGTGGAAAAATCAAGCGGGCGGGAGAGTTGAAACAAGTAATCTGTGGAGACATAGCCTACCCCTGGAAATAAAGGTAGCGACAGGGATATAGCTGTGCCATTTCGCGGGAGGGAAACAGGAATAACACCCAGGTGACACACGGAGATCAGGGTCACCTCTTAACCAAGGGGGTAAGGAGGACATAAAATGGGCAATAATCAAGGAGGCGAGATACTGAAAAAGAGTCCCCTAGGGTGTATTTTAGCACACTGGAAGGAGATTGGAGGCTCACCAGGTGGCAACGTGGACAAGAAAACCTTAATTAAATATTGTAATCAATGGTGGCCCCTTTACAAGTTAGATGATCAGGAGAAATGGCCCTTTAACGGGACCCTTAATTACAATACTATATTACAATTAATGCTATTCCTTAGAAGGGAAGGAAAGTGGGATGAAGTCACATATGCAGACATGTTTTTCACCCTTCGGGAGCACACGGAGTACCAACAGGACTGCGGGCTATTACCTCCACAAGACCCGATGGTATTAGCCTTAGAGAAAGAAAAGAAATGAAGGCAAATATAAAAAGATGTTGTTCGGCCTGTAGCATAGGGCAGAGATGCACAAAGCCTGGAAAGATTCGGGGTTTTAAAGAAGAGGATTTACTTGAAACTTACTTACCGCCGGTTAAGGTAATGGGAGATGAAAATGTTTCCCAAGGAGATAGAGAAACTGATTCCGGAATCCCACCTGATAGCCCGGTATCGTCCCGTACCCGAAAGGGAACAGGGCGAGCATTGATTCAGGCACCCTTAAGGGAAGCCATGGGTCCGGAAGGACCTATATTGATAAAAGTCCCTTTTTCCTCATTTGATTTAGAAACCTGGAAAAACGTGGCGAAGAATTATCGGAATGATCCCGTAGGGGTCACTAAACATTTTCAGTTTCTGGTAAAGCAGCACAATCCTGACTGGAGTGATATCCAGTTATTATTAGATCACCTGACAGAAACTGAGAAACAACTGGTTTTGAAAGCTGCTCAAGATATAGCCCCGGACCACCTGAGAGATTCAGGAAGAGACATTAAAGAATATTTCCCCTTGCAGGACCCTCATTGGGACCCAAATAGGAACATTCACTTGGAAGCATTACACAGTTATAGAGACTGGGTTATAAGGGGGATGGAGAGAGCTATCCCGAAAGCCATTAACTGGTCAGTGCTAAATGCTGTAAGACAAGGGCCGAAGGAGAGTCCCTCGGAGTTCTTGGATAAATTACGAGATGCAATGAGATGCTACACCCCCTTGGACCCTGGATCAGAGATAGGAAACCAGCAGTTAGTATCCCTCTTTATAGGGCAGTCCGCTAGTGATATCCGGAGGAAGCTGCAAAAACTAAGAACAACTGAAAGTAGAAATCTAGAAACTCTGTTAGATGAGGCATGGAGAGTATTTAGCAACCGAGAAGAAGAGGATAGGAGAAAGGACAAACGGGCACTGGTAGCAGCACTACAAGATGGGGGGGGAATAAGAAATGGGAACTTTAGGAAACCATTAGAAAGAGATCAATGCGCATGGTGTAAGCAGAAAGGACACTGGAAGAATGAGTGTCCAAAGAAACGAAAAGAAAAAATTCAGGCCCATTTTAAAAGAGATTGACGGGGACCTGGGGAATCTACCCTAGTGGATCCACTGGTTACTCTAAGGCTAGGGAAAAAGCAAAAGGAAATAGAATTTTTGGTAGATACAGGAGCAACGTTCTCGGTCTTGAATCAAGCCCTGACCCCTATTGATACTGATTTTGTGACAGTAAAGGGAGCCACTGGCCAGAGTGAAAAGGCATATTTTCTCAAACCTCTTAGGTTCAAATTGGGAAAACAATTGGGGATACACAAATTCTTATATATGCCAAGCTCCCTGAAACCCCTGCAAGGGCGAGATTTATTAGAACAATTGGGAGCAGAAATTAAATTCAAAAAAGGGAAAATTGAACTTCGGATAAGAGAAGATCAACTAATTGAAGTACTAAGTTTGGCCCTGATAGGAACTCCCATTACTCCAGGAGTGCCTGAGGAGATTAGAGACCAAATTTATCCGGGGGTATGGGCCTCGGGAGTGCCGGGGAGAGCAAAAAGTGCTTCCCCAATAGTGATAAAACCTCAACAAGGAGCACGACCAGTGAGAGTCAAACAGTATCCCCTCAGGATAGAGGATAGGAAGGGGATCCGACAAACTATAGAACAGTTTATCAAGTATGGGCTGCTGAAAGAATGTGAATCAGAGTATAACACTCCAATATTACCTGTCAAAAAAGCCGGATGGTAGCTATCGCATAGTGCAGGATCTCAGGGCTATCAACAAAATGGTTGAGGATTTACATCCGGTAGTAGCAAATCCATACACTCTCCTAACTAAACTGGTACCTGAATTGGCATGGTTTACCGTCTTGGACCTAAAGGATGCCTTTTTCTGCTTGCCTCCGAGCCCAGAGAGCCAACTTTTATTTGCATTCGAATGGGAAAACCCAGAATCTGGAAGGAAAACACAGCTTACATGGACTGTGCTACCACAGGGCTTTAAAAATAGTCCAACACTTTATGGAAATCAGCTAGCCAAAGATTTAGAACAGTGGAAACGCCCGCCTGGGACAGGACTAGTATTGCAGTATGTGGACGATATGTTACTTGCCACTGACACCAGAGAAACATGCCTAGAATGAACTGTGAGCCTGCTAAATTTTCTTGGACTTAATGGCTATAAAGTTTCTCCACAGAAGGCACAGATAGCCCAGCAGCAAGTGACCTATCTGGGATATGAAATAACCGCAGGCCAACGGACACTAGGGAAGGAGAGGAAAGAAGCCATCTGCCAGACACCTCGACCACAGACGTCTAAGGAATGACAGGATGGTGTCGTCTCTGGATATATAACTACGGACTCTTGGTAAAGCCGCTATATGAGTTATTAAAATCTAACTCAAAGAACATTGTGTGGAATAAGGAAGCAGACAGAGCCTTCCATCAGTTAAAAAAGAGGTTAATGGAAGCACCTGCTCTGGGATTACCCGATACTACTAAACCTTTCTGGTTGTTTTCCTATGAAAAACAAGGAATGGCCTTAGGAGTCCTAGCTCAGAATCTGGGACCCTATCGAAGGGCGGTGGCATACTTCTCTAAACAGCTCGACGGAGTAAGTAAAGGGTGGCCTAGCTGTCTCCGAGCAGTGGCAGCAGTGGTAATAAACATCCAAGAGGCCCGTAAGTTCACCCTAGGCCAGAAAATCACAGTTATGGTATCACATACCGTCTCAGCAGTACTAGAAGTAAAAGGGGGGCATTGGCTTTCGCCTCAGAGGTTTCTTAAGTACCAGGCTATCCTGATAGAGCAAGATGATGTAGAAATAACAGTAACTAATATTGTCAATCCAGCCTCTTTCCCCAGCGGAACTGCAGGAGAATCAGTGACCCATGACTGCTTGGAAACAATCGAGGCTGTGTACTCCAGTCGACCAGACCTGAAAGAAGAACCATTGGAAGATGCAGAGGATTCCTGGTTCACCGACGGGAGCAGTTTCATTCAACAGGGGATACGCAAAGCTGGCTATGCGGTAACCACCACAGAGAAGGTAATAGAGTCCAAAGCCCTGGCCCCAAATACATCAGCCCAAAAGGCTGAGATAATAGCACTAACCCGAGCGCTGAAACTAGCCAAAGGAAAACGAATAAATATCTGGACAGACTCTAAATATGCTTTTGGGGTGGTGCATGCTCACGGGGCGGTCTGGAGAGAAAGAGGACTCTTATCTACACAAGGGAAACACATCAAACATGCTGAAGAAATTCTCAAGCTCTTAGATGCAGTATTACTGCCTACCAAAGTGGCTATCATGCACTGCAAAGCCCACCAAAAAGGGAACACCGCTATGGAATTGGGCAATGCACTGGCGGACCGAGAAGCCAAAAGAGCAGCAGAGATGGGTAATGCAGAGGTACAATCCTTGGTCCCAGATGGTAAGATACAAATTGACAACGAACCTAGATATTCTAGGGATGATCACAAATTGATCAAAGACTTAAATGGGAAAATTGAAGGGAAATGGGCCAGAACCCCACAGGGAAAAATAATAGTGCCTTTCTCGTTACTATGGGCTGTAGTCATGGCAGAACATAAGAAATCCCATTGGGGAACAGAGGCACTTTACAGATACCTGAGTAGGCTAATATGTGCTCGGAATCTATATGCCACTGTCAAACAAGTCACTCAGCAGTGTGAGGTATGTTTACAGAACAACCCTAGGACAGGTCCCAGAGTCCAGTTCGGCCAAATAGGAAAGGGAAACTATCCGGGACAACAATGGCAAATTGATTTCTCAGAACTTCCAAGAAAAGGGGGGTTTCGATACCTATTGGTATTAACTGATACCTTTTCCGGATGGCCAGAGGCATTTCCCTGCCGAACCTATAAAACAAGAGAAGTGGTTAAAGCATTGTTGCAAGAAATTATACCAAGATTTGGGGTTCCTGCAGTGATTTCCTCGCACCGAGGATCTCATTTCACTGCAAAGGTTGTTTCAAAAGTAAGCAGATTATTGGGTATAGATTGGCAACTCCACACCCCATACAACCCACGATCGAGTGGTCAGGTAGAAAAGATGAATCACTTAATCAAAATGCAGATTGTGAAGCTAGGCCAGGAAGCTAACTTGGCCTGGCCTCAATCACTACCATTAGCCCTTCTCAGGATAAGAACAAAACCCAGAACCAAAGAAGGTTTGAGCCCCTTTGAAATACTATATGGGAGACCATATAGCATACAAGACGGGACATCCACAGAGTTGGGGAATGAAATATTGACAGATTACATGATAAATTTACAAAAACAGCTCCGAGGGGTAGAAAAACTGGTTCTGGGAACAAGAGCTCATGGGCTGGATGGACCAGTACACAAGATCGAACCTGGGGATTATGTGTATGTCAAGTCTTTTACAGATTCACCACTGAAGCCAAAGTGGGAAGGTCCCTTCCAGGTACTGCTGACCACTCACACAGCCATAAAGATTAAGGAACAAGCCGCTTGGATCCATTGGACTCACGTCAAGAGAGCTCCAGAACCCCAATGGACATCAACGTAGGCCGGACCCCTGAAACTTCGTCTCCAACAAAAAGATGGACATTAATAGTCATCAACATGCCAGGACTTTGTGTTTCAGGGGGAGGGACATGGGATATGAATACATATTCATGAAATCTGGAAACATTGGTAAGGGCTACTAATCTGTCAGATTGTTGGGTATGTACTACCCTACCCAAAGGAGAAATGAAATTGCCTCTATGTGGGGTGGCAGGAAGCGATTGGAACAGTGCCAACGGGACCTGGCCCAAATTTTGGGCAAGAGGGGGAAATGAGTTGAACGGGTATTGTGAGTACGATGATAATATCTACCCCTTAGGACCCAGATTTGATTTACAAGTGTTGAAAGAAGAGCTTGTTGTGTTAATTAGCAGTAACAATTGTACCTGGGAACCTCGTGGTTACCTAACTTGGCTTGGCTTAAACAACTGTTTATCTTTCTAGTAGCAATACTTGTGTTAGGAATTTTAGTATGTGCATTAACTAGATGTCTTATGTGTTGTACCAGGGGGGCCAAAGACTAATACATTCAATGGAAGAAGCATCAGCTCCGTGAACGAGTGGAGTCAGGGAAGTATTTTAGAAATCAGATGAAGAAGGAAAGTGTGTTATAGGCAATTGTAAAAGAATTTACAAAGGTGAAAGAAAAGGGGGGACTTGATTCAGAGAATGAATGGTTAAAGGTTGTTAGTGTGGATTTAGTACAGCCTGGCAAAGAACAGAGCTCGGAGCCCAGGAGCCCAGCATTCCAAGATAAAGAAATGGCCTTGTGTATAAGATAGCAGGAACAGCCTGCATGCTAAGGAGGAACCCAATTGTCTGGGTAAAGTGTCCATCTGGTCGGGACCAGTTTTGCGGTTTGGGGTCCAGCCAGCCCAGCATTCTAAGCCAAAGGTAAAAGTACGCGGTGAAGAAGACTGCGAGCCTTCCTCCAGAAGACCCCGGCCCATGACCACCAGGCGACAGTACGCATGCGGCAAGGGGAGGAGACTTATGATAATGAGTTCCTAGAAATAATTAGAATAGTAACGCCTTTTCTTAGAATCAATTATAATAACCCAGCCCACATTAATGAATATGTATGCTTTTCATCATAAATAGACGCTTGTTTTACAAACCAGTGTGCAAGTTTGGAGGAGCAATCCCCCTTGCACCCGGCGCCGCAATAAACATACCTGCTTTATAACTCTCTGCGAGTTCTAAGGTTTGTTTCCGCGCGTCAGTCATTGCCATAGAGACCAGCTTCAGGGCAGGTAAGACTGCGCTGGGGAAGAGATCTGGAGCAAAAAAGGCCGACGAGAAGCTCTTTCTGGGGGTTTTTGAAGCCGGGACAAGCCCTCTGCTTGTACTGGGGCTGACAGATGGTGGGAGGTGCTGCTGAGGGAGCCTGGCCGCAACAAACACCCCCACCCCGGTAATTTTAAACGATCCATTAATGTGCCAAAGGGTCATTGCCACGGAGACCAGCTTCAGGGCAGGTAAGACTGCGCTGGGGAAGGGATCTGCAGCAAAAAAGGCCGACGAGAAGCTCTTTCTGGGTCTTTTTGAAGCCGGGACAAGCCCTCTGCTTGTACTGGGGCTGACAGCTGGTGGGAGGTGCTGCTGACGGAGCGTTGTCGGAGCCACCACCCCCTACCCCCCTGTAATTTTAAACGACCCATTAACGTTGCAAACGTTCGTTGCCACGGAGACCAGCTTCAGGGCAGGTAATGCTGCGCTGGGGAAGGGATCTGCAGCAAAAAAGGCCGACGAGAAGCTCTTTCTGGGGCTTTTTGAATCCGGGACAAGCCCTCTGCTTGTACTGGGGCTGACAGCTGGTGATAGGTGCAGCTGAGGGAGCCTGGGCGGAGCCACCACCCCCTACCCCCCTGTAATTTTAAACGACCCATTAACGTCCCAAAATATCATTGCCACGGAGACCAGCTTCAGGGCAGGTAATGCTGCGCTGGGGAAGGGATCTGCAGCAAAAAAGGCCGACGAGAAGCTCTTTCTGGGGCTTCTTGAAGCCGGGACAAGCCCTCTGCTTGTACTGGGGCTGACAGATGGTGGGAGGTGCTGCTGAGGGAGCCTGGGCGCAGCCACAACCCCCCACTCCGTTAATTTTAAATGACCCATTAACGTTGCAAATGGTCGCTACCATGGAGACCAGCTTCAGGACAGGTAAGACTGCGCTGGGGAAGGGATCTGCAGTAAAAAAGGCCTGCGAGAAGCTCTTTCTGGGGCTTTGTGAAGCCGGGACAAGCCCTCTGCTTGTACTGGGGCTGACAGCTGGTGGGAAGTGCTGCTGTGGGATCCTGGGAGGAGCCACCACCACACCTGTTTCACCCAGCCACCAGGTTTTAGGAAGCCTCAGGGAGGGCAGGGACTGTTCTGCTCACGTAGAACAGAGCAAGCACCCAGTGTTTGTGTGTGCGCCCCGGTGGGTGCCTCAGCAGGCTGCAGTCTTTACGGCAGGGTGGTGAGCCTCTACCAGTGTTCGAGTTAAGTTCAATCCCTCTAAGTTGCCAGAGGACTAGGGGGCTCATCCCAACTGACCCTCGAGTCGCAAGAGTCACCCAGACAGAGGCCACACACAAACACGTGGGCGTCCAGGCCTCTGGCTGCAGAGAGTGCCGGAGCCTGGCCCTTGCAATGGAGGGTAGCAGAGACAACGCCTGTATCACATATGAACAGGTGAATGATCTGCTTAGCCTGGTGGCCGACCTGAAGGATGAAGTGGAGAGGTTGAGGAGTATCAGGGGGTGTGAGAGAGAGATTGACTGGTGAGCCCACTCCCTGAGAGTAAGGGAACAGGTTGAGGCCCCACGTAAATCAGAGGACCCCCTCCCCTCTTGTCACCAAGCAATAGGAGGAGATTTCAGAGAAGGGGGGGAATGGAAACAGGTCCCTGCTCGGGGAAGCAGGCGAGTCCCCTCCCGGCCCCTCCCACCTTCCCAGTTACCCTTGCAGAACAGGTATGGAGTCCTGCAGGAGGAACTGGCTGTTGGAGAGGAGGACGGTACACCCAGGCTGGAGAAGTCAGAAAGAACAAGTCACCATAGACCTGGCATCACTACTAGCTCCAAAAGGAAAAGCAGACGGGTCATTGTTGTGGGTGACTCTCTACTAAGGGGGGCAGAGGGACCAATATGCTGCCCTGACCCACTTCACAGGGAAGTCTGCTGCCTCCCTGGGGCATGGGTTAGGGACGTGTTGGAAAAACTTCCTGCCCTAGTAAACCACTCTGATTATTATCCCATGTTAGTATTTCAGGTGGGTAGTGAGGAAGTGGGTAGAAGGAGGCCAAAATCAATTAAAAGAGATTTTAGAGCCTTGGGACGGCTGCTTAAGGGATCAGGAACGCAAATTGTGTTCTCCTCTATCCCTTCAGTGGCAACCATAAATGAGGAAATTAATAGGAAGAGGCAACAGGTCAACTTGTGGCTCCAGGACTGGTGTTATAGGCAGGGGTTTGGGTTTTTTGAGCATAGGCAGCTATACGAGACACCTGGCCTGCTGGTGGCAGGTGGGATGCACCTGTCCCAGAGGGGGAAAAGAATTTTGGGGCAGGAGTTAGCAGGGCTCATTGACAGGGCTTTAAACTAGATATGAGGGGGGAAGGGGAGCTAACTGGGCCTGTCAGGATTAAACCCAAGGGAAGCATGCCAGGGCTTGAAGGATGCTGGATTAGTGAGGACTCTTGCTCTGTCATTTCATTTGAGAAAAGGGATAGACGTTTAGAAATTTCTGCTTGCGAACAATGGGAAAACCCTATCCCAAAAGGGGAAAAGGGTACTAGGCCAGGAGTTAACAAAGCTCATGGACAGAGCTTTAAACTAGAAGTGGAGGGGGAAGGGGATAAAACCAGGCCCACTGGTAATGAGCCTGGGGGTAAAGGGCCAAGGATGAGGGTGAAATCAGGAGCTCAGCTCAAGTGCTTCTATGCTAATGCACGTAGCATGGGCAACAAACAGGATGAGCTGGAAGCCATTGTGCAGCAGGACAGCTATGATGTAGTCGCCATCACAGAAACGTGGTGGGATGACTGTCACGACTGGAATACTGCAATGAATGGCTATAAGCTCTTCAGAAGGAATAGGCAAGGAAGGAGAGGCGGGGGTGTGACTCTGTACATTCGGGAGTGTTTTGACTGTATAGAACTAGATTCCAGTGACGACGAAGTTGAGTGTTTATGGATAAGGATGAAGGGAAAAGCTAACAAGGGTGATTTTTGTGCTGGGAGTCTGCTATAGACCACCCAACCAGGATGAGCAGGTTGATGAAGTATTCTATAAGCGACTGGCTGAAGTCTCGCAATCGCCAGCCCTTGTTCTGGTTGGGAACTTCAACCTACCGGATATCTGCTGGAAATATAACACAGCAGAGAGCAGGCAGTCTAGGAGGTTCCTTGAGTGTATGGAAGATAGCTTCCTGACACAACTGGTAGGGGAGCCTACCAGGGGAGGCGCCTTGCTAGACCTACTTTTCACAAACAAAGAAGGACTAGTGGGAGATGTGGAGGTAGGAGGCCATCTTGATCTTAGCGATCATGAAATGGTCAAGTTTTCAGTTCTTAGTGAGGTATGGAAGGGGGTTAACAAAACCTCCACTTTGGACTTCTGGAGGGCAGACTTTAGCCTGTTCAGAACTCTGGTTGGGAAGGTCCCTTGGGAGATAATCCTGCGGGGCAAAGGGGTCCAGGAAGGCTGGACTCTCTTCAAGAAGGAAATCCTAAAGGCCCAGGAGCAGGCTGTCCCCATGAGGCGCAAAATTAAAGGGCGGGGAAAATGGCTGGCCTGGTTGAACAAAGAGCTTTTGATGGGACTTAGGGAAAAAAGGAAGGTTTACCACCTTTAGATGAAGGGACAGGCAACTCAGGAAGAGTACAGAGATCTTGTTAGGTTATACAGAGAAAAAATTAGGAAGGCAAAAGCCCAGCTGGAACTCAACCTGGCCATTAATATAAGGGACAACAAAAAAAGTTTTTATAAATACATCAACAAAAAGAGAGTCAGGGAGAATCTCCATCCCTTACTGGATGCGGGGGGGAACATTGCAACCAAAGATGAGGAGAAGGCTGAGATACTTAATGCCGCCTTTGCCTCCGTCTTCAATAGTCAGACCAGCTACCCCCAGGGTGTTCAGCGTCCTGAGCTGGAAGATAAGGATGGAGAGCAGAACAACCCCCCCCCATAATCCAGGAGGAAGTAGTTAATGATCTGCTTATGCACCTGGACACGCATAAGTCTATGGGACCGGATGGGATTCACCCAAAGGTACTCAGGGAGCTGGTGGGAGAGCTCACCAAGCCCCTCTCCATTATCTATCAACAATCCTGGTCAACAGGAGAGGTACCAGATGACTGGAGGGTGGCCAATGTGACGCCCATCTACAAGAAGGGCTGGAAGGAGAATCCGGGGAACTACAGGCCTGTCAGCCTGACCTCGGTACCGAGAAAGATCATGGAGAGGATCATCTTGAGTGAGCTCTCACGGCAAGTGCAGAGCAGCCAAGGGATCAGGGCCAGCTAGCATGTGTTTATGAAAGGGAGGTCCTGCTTAACCAACTTGATCTCTTTCTATGACCATGTGACCCGCCTTCTGGATGGGGGGAAGGCTGTGGATGTTGTCTACCTGGACTTTGGTAAGGCCTTTGACACCGTCCCCCACAGCATTCTCCTGGAGAAGCTGGCGAATCATGGCATAGACAAGTGTACTCTTCACTGGGTAAAAAACTGGCTGGATGGCTGTGCCCAGAGAGTTGTAATTAATGGGGTGAAATCCAGTTGGTGGCTGGTCACCAGTGGTGTCCCTCAGGGCTCAGTTTTGGGGCCAGTCTTGTTTAATATCTTTATTGATGATTTGGATGAGGGGATTGAGTGCACCCTCAGGAAGTTTTCAGATGACACCAAACTAGGTGGGAATGTCGACCTGCTGGAGGGTAGAAAAGTTCTACAGAGGGACCTGGACAGGTTGGATCAATGGGCCAAGGCCAATGGGATGAGGTTTAATAAGGCCAAGTGCCAGGTCCTGCATTTTGGTCACAACAACCCCAGGCAACGCTACAGGCTTGGGGAAGAGTGGCTGGAAAGCTGCCCAGCAGAAAAGGACCTGGGGGTGTTGGTGGACAGCTGGCTTAACATGAGCCAGCAGTGTGCCCAGTGTGCCCAGCAGTGGCCCAAGAAGGCCAACCGCATCCTGGCCTGTATCAGGAATAGCGTGGCCAGCAGGAGTAGGGAAGTGATCGTGCCTCTGTACTTGTGGTGAGGCCTCACCTCGAGTGCTGCGTTCATTTCTGGGCCCCTCACTACAGGAAGGACATTGAAGTGCTGGAGCGTGTCCAGAGGAGAGCCACCAAGCTGGTGAGGGGTCTAGAGAACAAGTCATATGAGGAGAGGCTGAGGGAACTGGGCATGTTTAGTTTGGAGAAGAGGAGGCTGAGGGGAGACCTCATTGCCCTCTACAACTGCCTGAAAGGAAGCTGTAGAGAGGTAGGTGTTGGCCTCTTCTCCCAAGGGAATAATGGCAGGACCAGAGGAAATGGTCTGAAGTTGTGGCAGGGGAGGTTTAGATTAGATATTAGGAAGAATTACTTTACTGAGAGAGTGGTCAGGCACTGGAACAGCCTGCCCAGGGAGGTGGTGGAGTCTCCATCCCTGGAGGTATTTAAGAAACGTGTAGACGTGGCACTTAAGGGCATGCTCTCATGCCTGAAATTGCTGGTTTGTGTCTGTTTGTGGGTGGGTGTGGTGTGTGGTGGTGGGTGTTTGTTTCGTATGTTTTGTTGGGGTTTTTTTGTGGTTGGACTTGATTTCAAAAGTCCCTTCCAACCAAGAAGATTCTGTGATTCTGTGATTCTGTGATAGATGAGAAAAACCAGGAAAAAATCTTTAAATGTTCAAATATTTTGTTTTTACATTTTTCAAAACCAAATACTTCAGTTTTCCATTACTAAATATTTATTTAACTGAATTCATTTTCAGAAAGTTAAAGTATTAAACAGATAAACATTTTCCCAATTATCTTGCAATATTAGAGAGAAAAAAAGAATTTATCTTTTTTTCCCCTAGATTATTTTCCCTAATTTTTTTGTTTGTGATAAAAAAATCAACAAAATCATCTCTTCTCACAGCTTGGTTCATGATATCACCCTTTCAATGAATGGTCTGTTGAAAAAAGTGTAAATATTTATTGTAATGGGAGTAATTATACTTCTCTAATACACTGCCTATCTAACATCTATCAAAACAAACAGGATTTTTTCGATGGATTTCAACAGACTTCTACTAACAGAAGTACCTGCTGTGTTTCTGAAGAAGCCTGTGGTTAGCTTGGTGTATTCCCATTATCTTCCAAAGATTCTTGAGGTCTTTTTTTGCCAATGGTTTGGAAGTAACCATCTGCAGGGTTTCTCTGCTTCTTTGGTTATTGCATTAATACGTACTAAATACTGTAAATTTTGCAGAGGCATGAATAAATAACTCCACCACATCAACATACTGGCCTTTATTATTGACCAACAGCCATATCACTGCGCTGAGGAGAGCAAAGCCTTGTCTCATAAAGGCTATGCAGATAAAGGAGCAAAGAGACATTGAAAAGCGGGGTTGGTAATCTTTCATGGTGCAATAAAACCTACCTATATGGTTTATGGGGGCTTGATCCAATTCTCACTGAAGGTCATGGAAAGATCTTAAATGATGCCAGTGAGAATTGGCTCAGGCCTGGAACACAGACAGAAATTGGGAAAAACTGGGGAAAAAAGGGGAAAGGATATAAAAGTGTAAAGAATAATATGCTGTTGTTAACACTTTTCAGCTGGGGGTTTCAGAGAATGTTGCAAACAGATAGTAGTCCCTTTTACCTTTGGAAGGTAAATGACAGCAAGGATATCCTTCTTCCTATCCCACAAGAGACTTTTCACACCCCACAGCCCAATGACATCAGTGTTTAACCTCTCAAAGGCAAAGATTTCACTCTTCATGCTGAACAGTAGCTGTATCTCAGTCACTGATGGGTAATAATGATATAGTCTGGAAACCATAACCCAGCAGAATCACAGAATCATGGAATTGTAGGGGTTGGAAGGGATCTTTGGAGATCATCTAGTCCAACTCCCCCTGCCAAAGCAGGTTCACCTAGAGCAGGCTGGACAGGAACACATACAGATGGGTTTTGAATATCTCCAGAGGAGACTCCACAACAGAACCTCTCTGGGCAGCCTGTTCCAATGCTCTGTCACCCTCAAAGTAAAGAAGATTTTCCTCTTGTTGAGACGGAACTTCCTGTGTTCCAGTTTGTGCCTGTTGCCCCTTGTCCTGTCGCTGGGCACCACTGAGAATAGCCTGGCCCCATGCTCTTGACACCCGCCCTTTAGATATTTATAAGCATTGATGAGGTCCCCTCTCAGTCTTCTCTTCTCCAGGCTAAACAGACCCAGGTCTCTCAGCCTTTCCTCATAAGAGAGGTGCTCCATCCCCTTGATCATCTTCATAGCCCTCTGCTGGACTCTCTCCAGTAGTTCCCTGTCCTTCGTGAACTGGTGGGCCCAGCACTGAACACAGTACTCCAGATGGGGCCTCACCAGAGTAGAGGGGGAGGATGACCTCCCTCGACCTGCTGGCCACGCTCTTTTTCATGCACCCCAGTAGACCATTGGCCGCCTTGGCCACAAGGCTTAATCCCAGTTTAGATATTGGGCTTTGTGTGTGATCTCCTGTAATGTCGTTACTTCATTTACAGCATTTTTTTTCTTTTATGGGCGATGGAGCAGGTGGAAGGGCATTACTGCTAGGCCCCCAGGGCACCACCAGGCCTGACTGTCCCTGCTCAGTCCCCCGCGGCTTCCCCACCCATCCACGGCCCAGGACCTCATGTCAGCACCTGGGGGCATCAGCCACCTGTCCCAGCAATGCCATAGCAGGAGCAGTCTGCAGCTCCCCACAGCCTGGCCCTACCCAGCCATGGGCCCCGCTGAGCTGGGCCTACCCACAGGCCGATGTCTCGGCTTTGCCTTGGCCTGTCCCCAGGGAGGTGCCTGATGCCTGCTGCTGGGTCTGTCCCAGCTTCCCCTCCCCAGCTGCCCTGCTCCTGGCTGGGGTGGTGGGATGTGTCTTGGCTGCCCAGGGTGGCCCTCAGGGGGCCCTGGCCCTTGCAGTGCCTTGAGGGTTGTCTGTCCCAGCTGGCTGAGCTGCTGAATTCAGTTTGGCCGTGGGCACATGGCAGGAGTGGTGAGCCAAGGAGTAACCTTGACTCATTTTCTGGCCACCATGAGGCAAGTAGAGTCTTTATTCCCTCCACATGCAACATGAGGGAAGTCTTTGCTAATGTGGCACTATGCATCACCAGTGGAGATGTTTGTGGTCTACACACTGACCAGCAAACTCCCTGCAGTCATGAGCCACCCCAACAGGAAGCTCGTGGCAAGCCACAGCCAGATTAATCCTGCTATCTGGCAAATGCTAGAACTCTGCACAGGCAGAAATGGGCAAAATTCAGTCATTTCTGGCTAGGAATTTGGTCCTCCCGTACTTACTACTTAGGTCATTAAACTAATTATATGTGCAAAACTACTAAGCTTTTGGGCAGTGGAGAGAAACAAGCAAAAAATGCTTACCTAAAAAGACACTGAAAATGGTAATAGTCTCAGAGAGTTTTTTTTATACACTATTTCTCTCTGTGCTTACAGGGTGCACTATAAGGACTATCATGATTTAAGAAATCCTGATGTCTCTACAACTATTCTCCAATTTACATTAACAGATTGCTCTCAGACCAACGGATTTTTTCATTTGACATGACAGTCCTTAAGTGTCTGCTGTGAGTATGCACAGGATAAGCCAATTGTCCTGGTATGAGCGACACAGGATTAATTTATCTTTCAGTAATTTTGCTTTTTGGTAAGGTCTCTTCTAATGCTAGGAAAAACTGTACTTTTAGAAGACTCTAGTGTCTGAATTTGTGAAAATATTTACTTTATAGCCAGCTACGGTATGTGAGTTTCAAGGTCTCAGTGTTTTCGAGCCTTGCCAGGTGCAGGGATGAGGAGGAGCAAGACCCGGGCACTTGACCCAAGCTGTCCAACAGGATTATTTCAAACCATGAACATCACATTCAATATAAATTAGAAAGTTTGCTGAGGAGTTTTCTCTCTTCTACGATGGCTGCGATCCCGAGAACTTCTTGCCCCAGTGCCAGACCCCTGAGGCCTTCCCTTCCTCCCGAAGCTGTAGCGCTCTCAGTGTCCGATATTTGTTGTCCACTACTGGGAGTGCACAGCTTCCAACTGATATAATTGACTGAGTATAATCCTTGTATATTTTATATTGGTATTGGGCTCAATATTGGTTCTTTAGTATCATTAATGTTAATTATTTAGTCTTATTCTATTAAATCTGTTTACATTTCAAACCTTGGGTTTCCTTATTTTTCCTGATTCCCCTTTCCAGGTGGGGAGGGGTCATTGAGTGATAGAATAATTGTCTAAACAACAATAAATTTTTATGGGTTTTTCAGTCCATAGCACCAATATAACCTAGTGAGAGGGATATCTGCACTAAAGGGATATTGCTATACTGCAGTACATGTTGACTGTTGCAGTTTGGAGGTTACTGCCCGCTCCCAGTGCGAAACTCCCTAGCTGGTATCTGCACCAATGTACATTCCCTGTGGGTTGCTATATGAGGATTGGGGGCTGGTAGTACATGTACACCTGGGTTTTAGATGCATACACACATGGCCACACATGCATAATATCAGACCTTGTCTTGCTTGCTTTGCTTTTGTAACACGGAGAAATGTTTGTGTGCTTGTGATTGCATGTACGTGGATAGATCAGTGCCTTGTCTTTTGTATAACAGGCACATGGCTGAATGATCACATCCAGCAATACTCACATCAGGTATTCACAAACCTGCATATCCACAAACATCCATCAATCTGGTTCTTAAAACTGAATGTAATTGTATAAAAGCTTTGTGGGCAGTCAACCAACCCAAGAAAACCCAAGGTGATAAATCTCTCCTTTGTAATAGTAGCTGAAATCCCTGTGTCTTGAGAGAGTGCCTGCCCATAAGCCCTTCTGGGTGACAGGCAGTCTGGGACAGGGAGTGTGGTAGGATATTTTTCAGTGAGGCTGCAACATGTCCTGCAATTACAGAATCACAGAATGATATGGGGTTGGAAGGGACCTCTGGAGATCATCTAGTCCAACCCCCCTGCCAAAGCAGGTCCACCTAGAGCAGGTTGCACAGGAACTTGTCCAGGCGGGTTTTGAATGTCTCCGGAGGAGACTCCACCACCTCTCTGGGCAGCCTATTCCAGTGCTCTGCCACCCTCAAAGTGAAGAAGTTCCTCCTCATGTTTAGATGGAACTTCCTATGTTCAAGTTTGTGCCCATTTCCTCTTGTCCTACCCCTGGGCACCACTGAAAAAAGACCGGCCCCATCCTCTTGACACCCACCTTTTAAGTATTAATAGGCATTGATCAGTCTTCTCTTCTCCAGACTAAAAAGACCCAAGTCCCTCAGCCTCTCCTCATGAGAGATGCTCCAGCCCCCTAATCATCCTTGTAGCTCTCTGCTATACCCTCTCCAGCAGTTGCCTGTCCTTCTTGAACTGGGGAGCCCAGAACTGGACACAGTACGCCAGATGCGGCCTCACCAGGGCAGAGTAGAGGGGCAGGATAACCTCCCTTGACCTGTTGGTCACACTCTTCCTGATGCACCCCAGGATACCGATGACCAGTTCTGCAGCTGAGGGTAGGCGAAGGTCCAGGAAAAGGTGAGTTTTGGCTAAACAAGGGGACCACTAGTGTCACTCACTGCTGAAACCAGTGCTTGGGCTGGTTCTCAGAATTGAGCTGAAAACCAGAAAGCCATAGAAAGTAGCTCCAGGTATGATACAGTTTTACAATAACAGATACCCACAAAGCTCTGACAAAATTAAGGTAGAAATGCATTCTTATAAGACTGAGAGGAGCTTGTATTCGGCAGGTTGTGGCAGAGTTTACTATAGATTTCAGTTGTTTCCAGCACAGCATTTGTGATTCCGCTTTACTTCAGTAGGAGAATTCTAATCTTGTCTATTTTAACCTGTCCCGTGTCAACACTAATCTCTAGGTGCCTGTGAGGTGTCCCCTTTCACACTACCTCACAATTTCCAAATACTGGCTTCTTGTATCAGACCAGATCCCCCATACTATCTGTTTTTATCTTTACCGGAAATTTCTGAGCAAATTAAAGGAATACTGCCCTGGGAATCCTTCTGCCCTTGGCCAGGGCTGGGCTCTTATCTATGCTTGCACTTTGCAGCTTGGTCTCTGCTAAATTGATTTCTTTGTTGGGCATTTGCAACTATTTCTGGTTTTACTGAGGTCTTCCAGTTAACCAATATTTCTTAAGGAGTATGCACTGAGGACTTGTTGCTCATCACCTGTCACATAGTCATATTCAGGCATAGAGAGCAGCCCCTAAGGTTGACCAGGCCATGCACTGAGAAGACATATGCCACTGATATCTGATGCATGGTGCTGATATGGAGTGTACGGTGCTGACATACAGCTGATGGCTCTCTATCCAATAGAAGGGGCTGACAACTCACGTTCACACATTGTGCAGGGACACAGATGCAAATTAGCTTTAGTCCTTATGTTCGTTCTGCCACCTCACCCTTGTACTGGGCAGTAGTGACTGATGTTTTGTATTTGTTTTGGCTGTACATCTAATGCACTATATGTTCAATGTGGGAATCTTTTTTTTTTTTTTTTTAAAACAAAATTCTAGTTCTCAGTACAGAGGGTGGCATTGTCTATTGTCAACAAATGTTGTTTCCTGAAAGTGTGGTGATATGTTTGGAGCATGGATTGCCTCCACAGCTCCTAGTCAAAGCCTTCATTTTATCTTCTGACTACAGAACCGCCTGCCTGTCTAGCAAGCTGTAGAAGTAACCTTCCTTTGGGGGCAACTCATTTTGGCATCAGGAAGAAACATTTAGAGAACAGAATTAAAACAAAGCAAGCCATAAGATTTTCAAGATAATTTTCTTGGGCACTTATGAAAGAGAAATAAACTCAAAGGACTCTTTTGAAGTCTGAATAGATCAGTTCACCATAGGCAGACAAATTAGAGCAAGTCATTTTAATATGTCTGTTATATCTTTTAATCTAGTTTCCAAAATTTATCTTCATCTCATTAAAGATCTGGCAGGTGGTTCAGACAACTCCATTCCAGTATGTTTATAACCCCACAATCATCTGATGACGTTCTTTCTGGATTTACTAATAATATGTAATAATCAATATCTAGCAGATTGCAAGTAGGTTAAATTTAGCTGCAATTCAATTCAATGTGGCACAGGTTGCTTCAAAGCCTTTGAAATCAGCTGTGAAATGTGCATTGAAAGTCAGCCACTAATTTCACAAAAAGTGATTGAGTTTAAAAGCTGTACCAAGACTCACATCCTTGTCATGACAGAGGAAGCCACATTAGAAAGACGAGCAAAAAAGCCCTTATTTTAATGAAAATTAGAACAGAAACTTGTAGATCTTAGTTACTTCCAAAGGCACAGATTAGATTCAGTCAGTGGGGTTTCACAGAGTTCATTCTTATATGCATTAGCTTGTAAAAGCAAGAAACTTTGCCCTATTAATACACTCTCAGAAAATCTTTATTTTGATAAAATATCAAACCTCTTTGCAACCACATAGAAAATTAAGATAAGCAATAATTAAACCAGTGACAAGATCAGTAAATGAAAAAAAGTTACATTAACCACTCTTAATCACTTCTGTCATAAAAAATACTAATAATGAGTATTTAATTAACCATTTCCATTTAAATGAATAAATGGAACATGGTTGTTGGTTTAGGTTATCTTGAAACCATGCAGAGGACATTACCTATCAGGATGTAGTGTCCAGGTTTCTCAGTACATCCACATCTCAAGCTGTCATAACCAAAGCCACATAACACATCCCTTGGTACCAGATAAAAGCAGCTGCATGAAAAGAAGGGGGGGCTGTGGACTAGCTCTTTTACAAACCCCCTGACATTTTCAAATGGCAATGGACTATGCTGCTGATGATGTGGCTTTCACTGATTCAACTCTAGGGCATTTGCACCTCATACCAAAAGCCACAGTCATGTCCTAACACTGATTCAAGTAACAAATGGTCAAACAAAGCACACAATTATTCTCTGAACTGAGGCTTCGGGCATGCTGATGGAACACTGTGGAGAAACTTGCACTGCTTCCTTCCCCTGGGGATGGTGAGAGGTCCCATCTTCCAAGGTAGTCCAGCCAAATCTTGTCAATGAATTCCTATTATGTACAATAGACATAATGAAAAGAATAATCTGGAGGCAACAACTATACTTGCAGCAGATCTCACACACATGGAAACAGAAGGCTGATACTGCTGTGTAGTTAACTTTCTTGCTGCAGTATTTTAAAGGGATGAGTTCTAACAGCAAATTTTCTTGGGGATGCCTCTACACTAAAACATGAGTATGTGAGAACATGAGTGAGCTGAAAAGCATGATACAGAGGGCTATGATGCTCATGATTCAAGGTACACCAACTTCAGAAGTTATCACCTATGCAGCTGGAGAGGGAGTGGTGTTTGTGCTGCTCCAGGAGTGGAAACGGGTGGTTTGAGTTAACTTGCTGTCCTGTGAATTAGTTTGTGGAGCTGTGAAATGAGACTCTGCTGCAGCAGCAATCAGCAGTGCAGTGCAACAGTGAGATTTAACAGGAATTGTATATCTGAGCCCTGAATTATTAAACAAAGTCAATTTGTGTATTCTGTCTTAAGAACAATGATGTTGATCTTATCAGGTGGTCTCAAGCCTCATTATGCAGAAATATTGAGAGTATCTGCACTAGGTAAGAGCACAGCTGTGATAAGATAATGAAAGAAAGAGACTCAGTTCTAATGGAATATTTAAA
The DNA here is from genome assembly GCF_964106895.1 of Numenius arquata. Lineage (NCBI taxonomy): Eukaryota > Metazoa > Chordata > Aves > Charadriiformes > Scolopacidae > Numenius > Numenius arquata. Next base: position 32,572,824 of record NC_133615.1, on the reverse strand, counting down.
GTGTTTCTCTTCCAGACCTCTTTTGCTCCCCTTGTTTGTCTTGCACCCAGTTACTGAAGTCTGGGTCACAGTAATGGTTATCAGTTTTTAAATGCTGATTTGGGAGAGTGGTTTTCAGAAGGGCTTGTTATTCCATCACATGTCTTGGGTTGGGTTTTGCCTGTCTAATGATACTTGGTTGCATCTTAGTGATCCTGGGCAGTATTCATTTGCCTAGTCAAACTCTGATGCTGACTCTGGGTGGGTTTCAATGGGCACAGGCAGTGATTTGTAAGCCCTGTTTCAGGCATTTGTCTTAGGCAATAAACAAACAAAAAATCCTTTCCCTCTGTGTTGGTTGTAGAAAATAGATTTATTTGTTTATGACCAATGCTTTATAAAAAACATTTATAAAAAAACATTTTTCATTTTATAAAACAGAAAAAGCCGCTAAAGCCAGAACTGAAGATACTATTGCCTAGTTCTGGCCCAACTGGCTTCACGGAATCCACATGAGGGTGTATTTCATGTGTCACAGCTTTGGGGGCTGCTTCCTACTATAAACAACCATCTGTAGCTGACCATCCTCTCAGTCCCCTTTGCAGCTACTTGACAGGCAGGATGAGATACTTACCCAACACCTGGGCAGCATTCATAGCCTATTACATTATAGGCCAACCCCTGGCACGGTGAAGAGGATCCATGATTGTCCTGGTTTGAGGTAAAACAGAACCAATATTCTGTTCAATAATTTTTCTTTTCAGTTAAGTCTCTTCTAACTAAGTAAGTCTCTGAAATTAATGGCATATTCTTCAGACTATCTACTTCCAGAATGATAAGGCCTGATGTTTCTAGTTAATACCAAGGAAGGTTATGCAGAGAGGTTCTTGCTTATACTTATTGCTATAACAACCAAGGTCAGCTAACTTTGTTATTTGCCCTGTTAGGGAGTTGGAAGCGGAAGAGTGTAAAGGGGTTGCACCCGCAGGGAGGAGCGGACAGGACAGGTGACCCAAAACTGACCAATGGGGTATTCCATCCCATGTGCATCATGCTCAGTATAAAAACTGAGGGATGAAAGGGAGCAGTCTATTTCGTCAATAGTTGGCATCTGTGGAGGACTGCTTTTGATCTTGATCCGTGCATTCCTGAATCCAAATCCAGAATCTAGTTCCTGTCTGTTACTGAGTCTAGTCTGGGACTTTCCCAGTACCTGTTGTGGTGTGATCATCATCCTGGGAGCTCAATACTGGCTTTGTATATACTGTATATATTTTATTGTTTTCTTTTGTTGATATTATTGTTTTTTATTTTTTATTATTAATATTTCATTGAAGTAGTTTTAGTTTTCTTTTTAACCCATAAGTGTCTCTCTTCTCTTCTAGGAAGGGAGAGAGAGGTGTTTTAGTGGCCAGCCCAAACCATGGTAATGATACAGCACAGGGGGCAATTAGAACATAGGCTTGGGGGCTGAGCAATAATTATCAGATTTTTAAATAAATCATCCAAGAAAGTATATTTTGTTGTGAACTATTTCAGAAATTCTGCTTGCTTAGATATTTTATTCTGTCAGGGATAGGAAGCATCTAAAATAACCCATGGTCGGTCTATGACAATTCAGAAAATAAAATGAGAGATGTCAGTATGGAGAATTCACATATTCAGCCTGTCAGATTAATAATTTAGAAAAATAGCTGTAGCTTTGATTAATTTAGTCTTTTTTTTAGGCATTTGTCTTAAAGGATTAAGGTTGTGGGCATTTGATTAAATGACCGAAAATTAACCTTGATTTTTCTTGATCAGATAATTAAGGTTGATCTAGGAATAAACTAAAATCAATACTACTCACCATATTTTATTTCATTCTCTCAATTATGTTGAACAGATATAAATCTGTCTAAATTATCAAATTTCTGATCAGTCCCACTGAAAGTGGCTTTCATTCGTTTGCACATATTTTACCTGCTGTTGAATGTTAGATAAAATAGGACGATGCTTAAGTTTTTATTCTATTATTTTAGTGACATATGAAAATGAATCCATTTCAAGCAGATTTGCAGCTTTGGATTCGAAATTTGTTTCATATAATTAACCATGTTAAAAAAAAAAAGGCATCTTTAGGTCAATCAACTTTATGTACTAGTGTCACAGATTTGAGCTAGGTGCATATTTACTAACGCAGATCTCTAAGGCGAAGCAGAGGACAGGTTTGTCTGAGTAAGAAAACAAGGTTGTGTTCTGCACATGTAACAATGCTTAGTTATAATACCAATTTTCTTTTAGCAATATATTAAGAAAGTAGAAAATCATGAGATATGAGCTAAAATAGATTTGAAGTGATCAGGCTGGTTTTAGGTTTATGACTTATAATTTGAAGCTTTCTGGTGGTTTTGTCCTGTAATGAAACACAAACTTATCACGGGCAATGCCCAGCTGTTACCCCTCATTGTTTTCTAATTAGAGCTTGTTTGCGAACATTCCCTTCCTTATTTTGAGTTAAAAAAAAAAAAAAAAAAACCCACACCACAAAAAAAAAAAAAAAAAAAAGCTTTGAACTGGCTTTGGTTTCTTTGCAGCAGAGGAGATCATACTATGTTGAAAGTATTGTGTGAATCCTGGTCCCGCTGAAATGAGTGGCAAAACATTCGTGTCATGGGGTCTGTGCTCACCCACAATATATGTGCTCCAGGAAAAAAAACACATGAAAATGTATTTAAATATTTGAAAATACAGCCATATGATTGATGAGGCAAAGGATGGAGGAAGCATGTGTGCACATGAAAATCCTGTAAACACCCTGGGGAAACAAATGAACCTGTCCTAGATCCTGCCAAGTGCATTGTTCTTGGAGACCTTGACTGCTGTCTCTTTTCATGGAAGTCAAGATATTAATTCAACTCCTGTCCAAACCTGTTCACTGAAGTCAATACCAATGATGTATAGCATGGAAAAGCCTGAAGACCAACTGTCAAAAGTCTCCTCCTTGAATACTCTGCACCAGTTAGCTCAAAGTCTCAAAGAGGCTTCAGTATGGATAGACAAGTTGGATAGTGTGAGGACTGTGAACAAGAGAAAGCAATAAAAATGGGCTGAAGGGATACATTCGGATACATTCTTGTTTCACTCCTATTTTTAGGATATGTTTTGTGTGTAGCATAAGTAGACTTGCGAAGAATAAAGCTGCATATAAATCAGATAGAGAGAGAACGCATTTAAATAAAGAGATGAAAATGTCAGCAGTGAAGAAAAACAGCATAATGAGAACTAAGGGTGAGATGATGAGATTGTGTGGCAGAGAGAAGCCAGGATAAAACAGCCACTCATCCTAAGGAAAGAAAGTGCATGTAACTGCAGAAAATTCTTTAATAGCTCCCATTGATGTTCTTACTTTCACCCTTTGGCTTGTTCTTCCCTGAAGTTTTATTACCTATGACCTTTTTGGGATCATCTAATTATTCTGGAAAGTAATTATGCTTCAAAGATGGGTACTTATGAAGATTTCTTCCTAAATAAAATGATGATTGATAAATATTTGATCATTTTGCATATCTAAATGAATTAGTTCAAATTGTTTTTTCTCTGACAATGGAAAGGTTATTATCCTGGTGATACTGCAAAGAATACATGGAAATATTAGCTCATGAGAACACCTATCTCAAACAACATTTCACACATATGACCACAGATTTTCTTGTTAGCAACTCACGGAGTACAACAAAAGCTGAGCTTTTAATAGCTTTGTCATTCATTACAGGAAATAGCTACTTAGTCAAGTCTAAACAATATATAAAGCATGGCTAAAACTTTTGCAGAATTGTAAGGCAATAGCACTGCTTAATTGCAACAAGGTTTTCAAAAACATGTTTTAGTACAGAAAAATAGAAATCACATTAATATTTAAGGTGTGGTTCTATTCCCATAACTGTCTATAGAGACATCACCTTTTTTTTTTCTTAAAGAGTACTGATCAAAATTAGCTTGAGTTGCAAGTAAAAGGATATTCCTCACCAGTCCTAAAATGTTTGAGTCTAAAATTTAGACCCAGGATTTGAAAACCAAATAGTACACATTGAGATTCTGCACAGATACCAAGAACAAACATTTCTCAAATGGGAATTTGGCTTAGTTGTCAGGGACTGATAGAATACAATTACCATTCACATTGAGTAGGAAAAGGATAAAATTCACAATATTTGACTTTCTATCGACTGTTGTGTTATCATGTAATGACAAAACTAATGAAAATGCTTTTTCCAGTCTAATATGTTTTATTCTAGTTCTGCAGTGAACTACTGAGAGCATAGGCTGCGTGGCAATAGAGAAATGAGTGTGTATTCCTACATCAGTTAATTATATCAAATAGCAAGAGACAAAATATCTTTCATGTTATTTCAGCATTAAAGCTGCATACCATATGAGCAGAATATATGCATCTGAGCACCTAAGTAGAACATGCAAAGAACTATCATTTGCATCTTGTTTTCTTTTATTGAACCAAATGTTTGAAGATAGTTCCCAAAAGACTTTTGGTTTGTTTGTTGGGTTGGTTTTTTTTTTTTGTACATGCTTGAAAATCAATAACTGTGAAAAATAGTGGAGATATTTTTCTACATGGAAAGGCTTTTTCCTAGGTGGACGTATGGCTTAATCAGGGTGATTTAGATTTCTAGGAGCAAGAGTTCTCACAAAAGAAACAGCTACTTACAAAACTATTGATAAGGAGGGGGTGTGTGAAGGCAGAGCATTGGTTTGCGCTGTGAGTGATCAGTCAAGTTTAGCATTGTATTGTATTCAGAGAAGTAAATTTTCTGAAGTAGAGGGAAGGTATTTGAATTTCTCGTACTTTTAAGAAACTCTCTAATATAGATCTTAGAGGTCTTGGACACTGAAACTCCTTTCTTTCTCTGGAAATATAGATGATTTGAAAGTAGTTAAAAAAAAGATTTCAGCATAACAGAATCACAACCTATTTTTTCATTGTTTTTTCCTACTTATATCAACTACCTATTTATTGTGTGTAACAAACTCAGACTTGCCTGCCTTGGAGAAAATTGACCCCTGTTACCATGTAGTAGAGCTTTTCCACCTCTCTGTGATGTCTTTTGTCTCTTGAGCATGTTCTCCAAGCAGAGCAGAATTATTTGACTCAATTCATGAATTAATTGAGGGAAAGCCAATGAATTCTGCTATGCAGATCATTGCAGTTGTAAAATCACTGGGAATAGCCACGCTATACAGGGATGACACAATTCAGAGATCCTTTAATCAGAGCCAGGCCATGACCATAACCTGTCAAGTAACAGGACTGTGCCATGCAGACTCAGCAGCACAGATCTGACAGGTGCCCAGCTCCATTTCTATGGCCATAGGTTTGAGGGAAGAAACTCAGAGCAAAAGTTGTGTGCAGCTACATTGCTTCTGCAGCCAGTTTGGCTTCCAGCTCCCAGACTGGATATGCCACATATTTCTATGAGGTGTTATGGGCAGATATATTTTTAATATACTTCAAAAAGCGATGGCTCTAGTTTCTGAGGCTCTCTGCAGATAACCCCACCATATCCAGTCCTTTCTGTAGTAATTCCTGAGGTCTGTGTGTAGGTAGCCAGCCTACCCAGTTCTCTGCGTAGCACCTGGTCTGCCTGAAGAAAGGATGTGAACACCTCTTGCCTTCACAAGTAGGAAATGTCCCAAAGCATCTATTTTTACCAGAGTGAGTTGCCAGTTACAGTTGAAACAATGAGTAATTAGCAATTCATTGAAAAGATACAAGAAAAGAAATCATACAAAGGAGAGTCCTTGCCACTATCTCACTTTCCTGATTCTTATCTCTTGCTTCCTATCTCTTGCTTCCTATTTCTGGCTTTATTTTGGAATTTGCAGCTCAGCTTCCTTTTGGTGTTTCCCTTTAATCTTTGATTCTTGTATAGCATTGTGCTTATGACTTTTTGTAAAGGAAGCCTGGGAAAAGGTTAGATTGTTCAGGAATGTACAGTAACATATTTTTAGTTTGGGGACTGCCTCCTGGAAATGAGCAACAAGGGTCATGCATTAAACCTTTTCCTATGTTTAAAGAGATATTAATGCTTCCTGCTTATCTGACTTTACATGTTCAAAAGACTGGATAACGACAGTGGTCAGAATGCTTAAGTTCAGAAGAGTTGAAGTGAATGATACTCTCTTTATCTAAAGAGTAAAATGAGCAAAACTTTGGAGTATTGGCCTAATGAATAGACTGCTCTTGTGTATCAGCACAGATTAATCATGTATCATGAAGTCTTTCATTTCATGGTGATCTTTAACGGGTGAGGTCAAACTTTTCAGAGGGTATAAATGCGACCTAGACCCACACACAAGCTGCTTTTGCTTGAGAAGTGGATTATTTGCAAAAGCACTGGAAAAATTTTTCTCTGAAGTATTCAGCTGGAAACACAATTCACAGCTTACTGATACTAAAGCAGTGATTGCTCAGTTCCCTGTAAAGTGTTGAACCTAAGGGTTGAAACCTTTTCTGCTTCCAGAAGGAATGCCAAACATTATATATATGGTGATGTATTTATGATGTAAACTGACACCAAGACAATTTATACTGTAAATTAAAAAAAAAGCACTGTTCTGATCTGATCCAGAAAATCTTCTGCATTTAAAGTATATTTATACTGCAAGTTAAATAATGGTGCCAAATTTTCTGCTGTTGATAGCTGGGGAAGCTTCATTAATTCCTGTTGCACCAGTTTTTAAGGGAGAGCTTAGTTCAGGGCTTTACATTGGAAAGAAAAACTTAATAGATTCAACGGGTAAAACAACAAAGAAACATTAAAACAAGAGAGAGCAAACATTGGATTTATTTTACTACTTAATCAGTGGACAGTGTGGAAGATCATATTATCATTATTTCCTCTATGATACTCATGTATAAGCCAGACCTCTGTCTGTTCATATTGTTTTCTTCCATGACATGTATTTTTTGATCCATTGCAATAATTTACTTTGGCTTCTAGCTCCAAGCACAGAACACAGTTTCCATTTTATTCCAAATAATATTGGCTATTTACTAGGCGAGCATGCTGATTTCTTTTACAATTTTGTTTCCTCACTACATCTATGTGTAATTTATGTCATCTCTCTCAGACATTTTCCCTGTGAGACACCCAAACATGAAATGCAGCCCTTTAAAATCTTGTTTGGTGTTTTATACAAGGAGCATTTCCTACATATATTTACAGAACAGGATTTTACAAGCTGGTGTTTACTACCAGGCATAAATGCATGTGTGGATGGGTCTGCACACTCTCCTGTTATCTCCTCTGAGTGAGCAAGCAGGTATGAATTTAAGGGCAGGTGTGAATTAACTTAAGGGAGACTTAAGAGAGGAACTTAAGGGAGGGCTTTCCTGCTCCTCATTGCTCCAGACCTGTGAAGTCTTATGCACTAAATATGCAACCTGCTGCTTTGGGCTATTTTCACCCAGATTTGGCTAGGGGACTGAAATGGTTACTGCCCTTAGCTGTGATCCCCGGCCTCTCTCTCCCACTGAGGGACTGCCCAGTGGGATTTACATAGCCTCACAGGTTACAGCCTGACCTAGTAATATAAACCAATGTCAATTTTAGTTAATGTTAACGCCAACAGAAATGGGCAGTGGTTTACATTACTCTGCTGAGCTGTGAACTATGGGGAAGCCTTTGCAAATGTTGGGTTACAGTTTTTTTGGAAAACAGGCTTTTGCCATGTTGTAGTTGTGATGGGTCAGGGATAGCACATCCATTTCTAATTTATCTTCTCATTATAACCTTGCACTTTTGTACCTCCTCAGTTTTTAGCTGTGATCTTCACTTCCATGTTTGAAATATTCCTTTTGCTTCCCAGAGGATAGTTGCGTTGGATTTTGAAGATGAAGTTGTCTACTACTGCTAATTCCTGTCACCTCATGGCTACCGATAGAACTTTGTCAGTTTATACGAGACTTCAACCTAATGCTTTAATTTTTACACTTTAAGTTCGCTGATTGGTCCAAGATTACATGTGAAAACAGGCATGAGCTAGTGTATGTAAACATCTGCCAGCTGGCAACTATGATTAGAACTGTATTTCATGTAATTATATACTGCTTATGATGGATGCAGTGCCTGCAAATATTTACCTGAGTGTAGTATCCCTTTGACATGTGTTAAACATATTAGTTGTTTTCTCTTCTCTTCCCTTCCCTCTCTTTCTATCCCATCCTATCCCATCCAGGTCCTTATACCCATGTATACCAGAAGTATATGAACAACCTACTCAAATGCCACATACGCTATGTTGGTTTTCTTATCCTCTTCACAAGAGAGAAGAGTTAAACATTTGGGTTTGGATCTATCCATTCACATTTGCATTCATGAAGAAAAGGCTTTCCTGCTCTCCTGTCCACATCACCTCAAAGGGGAAGGCAAAGATTTATTCTTTTAAAAATTATTCTTTCAGCAGTGTGCCCAATATCAGAGTGATTTTCTTCTGGCCGCATGAGCTGTGTCAGTGAGGCAGAGCTGTCGTGTCAGCAGTGTGCCCAATATCAGGGCAATCCCTGTCCTGCAGGAAGGTATGCAACCTACTCAGGGGTTTGGTGGTTTTTATTTTGGTTATATATGGGTTGGGTTTTTTTTTCCTTTTGGCAGATGTCCTTGAGCATTTGAGATGGATGTGAGAGAGTTTTTAGTCCTCATGCAAAACAACCAACTAAACATAACAGATTACATCAGCTCAGGCTTTTCAATTCCTGGATGGCAGCAGTGCTAATCCAACCTTCATCCTGGATTTCATAAACTGAAACAAGGGAGGCTGGCAGGCGCAGCACTGCCGGATTGAGGAAGTTGACGACAGTGCAGCATGTGGGCAATGCACAGTATAAAGCTCATAAACTTGTAGGCTGATATTTGCAGCTACCACTTTGGATTCTGTACTGCTGCTTCCCTCAGCACAAGGCACCAGCAGGCTGAGCATTAAAGCCTGCTCTTTGGGATGGAGCATTTACCCCTGCAAGACATGAAGGGTTTCCTGTTTCTCACACTCTTCCTGATACCCGTGCACGCTGGAACTGCTTGGAGTGCAAAATACGCAGTAGATTGTCCTGAGCCCTGTGACAGTAATGCATGCAAAAGTAACTTGCATTGTAAGCGAACGTTGCTGGATGACTGTGGCTGTTGCAGAGTGTGTGCAGCTGCTCTGGGGGAGACTTGCTATCGTACGGTCTCGGGTATGGATGGTGTCAAGTGTGGTCCTGGGCTGAAGTGCCAGTTTTACACTGAGGAGGATGACTTTGGTGATGAATTTGGTATCTGCAAAGGTAACAATGTTCACTTTGCATGCACCCACTGTGGCAATTTGACAGCAACCTACATATAGAGCTTGCCTCCTGCTTGAAATATCTAAAATGGGATTTTTCCAGCTCAGCCCCTAGCCAATAAGAAAGTGAAAAATACCTGCTGGTATTAAAAGGTGTTACATGTAGCAGAACAGGGTTATTAATGTGAGAATATTGTTTAGACTGGGGAACATGTGTGAGGAAATACAGATGGGGTGTGCTTGGAGATATGATTTTTGATTGGGACCCAGGCACGAGTCCTGATCCTTCCATTGTTTTGGTGGATGGCTTTCTATAAATTGCAAAGACTTTAATCCTGCAATTCCAACCTCATTATGGAGTCCCTGTCCCTGCCATGCTCTCCCTGGGCTGAGGTTCCATCGGGCACTGCCAGCTGCCTGCCCAGGAACCAGGTGCTCTCTCTGGGGTCTGGGGGATGGAGATAACAGCACTGCCCAAGTGCCTGGGGATGTTGCAGTGTTTAATTCATTCCTGCCTTTGAGGTGCTCAGCTACCCTAGGGATATGGTCAGGGGAGGCAAACAGAGACCCTCCTGCATGAAGGATGGGAATAACAGAACAGGAGCTGAATGTGAGATGAGCAGCCAGCCACTGCTCTCAGCTTATACCAGGTATGCTGCATGCTGATTTCTTTAGTCATAGACTATAATGGCATTTTTAATTTAAAAGCTATCCTCACTCCATACAAAAAGGAGAATCTTTTCATGGGGAGGAGGTATTAAATTCCTGAGAGGTAGGATGAAATTTTTTAAAAAAAAAAATTTTAAAAAAGGCTTTGCAAATTATGAATGCAGTGAATTTTCCTGTGTTCATGTACCACTTGAGTAAGTAGATACAGATACGTCTTTGAATAACTTCCTTAAAAATTGCAATGTCTTGGCAGTTAAATATTAGGAATATTATTCGCTTTAGTTAAAGGAATGACTTAGGACCAGATGTTGCAAAAATAATTCAGGCTGACTCACATAGAGCACACACTTATTTACATTGGTATTTAAAACCAAATTCATGTGCACATTTAAGGGGGAAATCCAAAATATTGGTTTTATTTCTAAAGACTAGAATTTATGCATAAAGATCATATCTTTGATGTGCCTACCAGAAAAGTATTTTACTGAGATAGTTGATCTTCAGTTTATTAAAAAAATTGCAGTGCAAGGTACCACCTATAATTCTTTTAACAGTTCTTTTGAATTATTATATACTTTTCACTGTCCTCAGGAATTTCTTTGCAATAACACACTTAAAATGGGAAAAAAGAAACACTGACATGAGATCTGAAACACAGACATGAGATCTGAATTCTGTAGCTGAATCTTGGAAGCTCTGTAGAAAATGTAAAGTGAAATCTTTTTTCCCAGTGAATCAGTGGAAAAGCTCTCATTAATTTCAGTACAGCCATATCTTGACTTAGAGTTGTAAATTGGTTTTTAAGGCTTATGTTCCCCATATATTTATTTGCACTAAATATTACAGATCTCATTTCTAATTCTTTTTCTTTTTTCATCTCAGCTCTGAGATAGTACAATCTCTTTCTGTATGTATGTGAATTTTATCAGGCAAGGTATGGGGCCAAGTATTGTTATTTTATATATCCATTTATAGCTATGATACCCGATCACTCATTTTAATAACTTTCATGTTTGCAATAATTCATGGAGTCAGGATGGCTAGATTGTCTCTAATTGTGTGCAACTGATTTACTTTGAAGTTGACCTGAACTCTGTTCTTCAATTTCTTAATTCTGAAATGGGTAAAACATGCACAGGATATGTTTCAGAGAAGGTTTTTTTAGTCTAAATGAATGTTCTTGGTGGCTCTTGTCTTAAAAAGTATTATAAGAGTTCATCATATTATTATCAATAGCAAAATAGACTAGGGAAGACTGGTGCTCTGCACTTTTATTAGTAAATACCCTCTAAACTTGAGGTATTACTGTCACAGTAAAGAACCTGGTCTTGCTTCCCTTAAATCACTGGGAGCTATTTGCTAATTTATGTAGCAGCAGGCTCCCACTGAACAAAACCTTCTAACAGCAAAATCGACTCAGTTCTCTCAGTTTCATCAAACCTGAAGAGCATCATCAATGCCAGGATTATTCTATGTGGAGCCAAGTGCTTTGGGCTCAGAATTGTTTCCATGCTGTTGTGCACACCTTTTCATCCCACCACCTGAGTGGCTGAGTACCTGCAGCAGGGTGATTGATGGTCCATGTGGTGTGTGCTCTCAGCCCTGCTTGTTCCTCAAGGAGGACTGTGCACTCACAAACTGTTTTGCTTTGGTAGGATTTTGTTTTTATGTGGACAAACAGCAGATCAAAGTGTTCTTGCTTGGGAAGGGGAGTATGGTGAAGATCAGTGAGGTACCCTAGGAGGGAACTGGTTGGTTTTTCTGCATACCCAGTAAGCATGTAGAGAACTATAAAATATTGGTTTCATTTGGGGGCATTAGCCTGATTTTCAGATAGCCTAGGCTGTATGGCAAAACTAAATATTTGCACTGGTTCTAAGAGGAGACTGGACAAACAGAAGGATGGCCCTTTCTGAAGGATCTTTCTGAAGTCCTCTTTTCTAAATCCAATGCTAATCCTTTAACTACATCTTCTATGAATACATCCCACAATAGTGGGGTGAGGAGGTATCATTTGTGCTTACCACAGTCATCTTCTTTCTGAAGTGTTTTGTGGGAGGCTGGGCTAGATGGATTCTTGGTCCAACCCTGAGTGGCCATTCATTTGCTCTTAGGACTTGAATTAGAAACTCTCCAGGACTTGCCATTTAAGGTGACCATGCATCCTGGGGTGGCAAGGATAGCCTGAGCATAAAGACCTTTCTCCTGGGACACCCCAAACTTATTTTGGGATGATCTCTTATTTGGGGGTTTAGAAAGGGGATGTTGGAGCTGTATTTTCCTTGTCTCCATCTCTTAAGCTATGGTCCTGGAAAGGTACCCTGTTTAACAGCAAAGCAGAGGAAGACAAGGGCTGTAACCCCAGTTCTAAACTCTTTGGGAAGTTATGTGATCCAGCAAAAGCATAGCATCCCTTATCATGTGATCCATGTCAGCTACGGGATGGGGCAAATCCTCTGCACCTGATTTAATCTTTTTCAAAAAACATTTGGTCCCATCCTGACATCTGCCTTTTGGTGCTCCTCTACGAGCTCACTCAGGAATAGGAGATTTGAATCGGGGCAGTACATGACCAGATGCAGTATAACCAGGCAGCCACCTTAGTGCCAGTGATCCCTTTTGAGCATACTCGCTCTTTAGGCTGGAGATGTAGGTGAGCTCTTTGCTGTCTACCATGGGAAGGCAGACCTTTGCTGTCTGAGAAATTGTCTCATGGGGGTAGGGTTTCCCCCAGGAGCAGGGGGGCATCTCGCAGATGGAGGATGTGTTTGCCACGCGGATAGCTCCTCAGGGTTGGGCCGACAGCCTCCACAGAGTCTACGTGCAGTGGCCCTGGCCACAAGCAGCCCAGCGCCAGAATAGATTGCAGCTCTAAATCATGAGTCATGTAAGTTAGATAATATCATGCTCAAATAGTGAATTCAGGATCTTTCTGAAGTCCTCTTTTCTAAATCCAATGCTAATCCTTTAACTACATCTTCTATGAATACATTTTTACATATTCATATTGCCTTTAATTTGCATTTTAATGTTACGAGTGTTTCAGAGAAGGATTACTGATAGCACATTGTAAATAATCTATAGGAAAAGAAAAGATTTATATAATGTGGTAAGGAAAACCTATGATTATTAAAACTGGAAAATACTTGTAACAAACAGTCAGCATCCTGAAATCCTGTAGTTTAGATTTAGCTGACCTCCACTCAAAGGTTTTCCACTTTTAAGGGTATATGCAGACCATCTATTAAGAGTGCTGGCAACTGACTTGGATCACTGAGGACTGCTTTGCTATTTTCCAGAGTGTCCCTATGGTACCTATGGAATGGAATGCAGGAAAACCTGCAACTGTCCCTCTAGCATCTGTGACAGAGTAACCGGCAAGTGTTTGAAGTTCCCATTTTTTCAACTGTCTGCTTCAAAGCCTCCAAATCAACAAAAAATAATTTCATACACAGGTAAGACTTTGTGGGGCAGTTGATTTTAGCAGAAATTGCCTTGTAAGTGATCTACTAGTATGCTGTGCATGTGATGCGTACTTTGATGGAGCTGTGCAAACAGCTAACAACATCTATGTTTCTCATTGGCAGCTCCCTTAACATAAAGCAAGGAATTAGGTGAGCTGTGACACATAGTAAAAACATTTTGAAATCCTAACATGGGCGAAAACTTTTGCAGCTGTTGCATGGACTGGCAGTACAATGTCACCTGTGCAATGGGAGGATTTGCATTAGCTAGTTCAGATGCATTTAGCTATTTCATGTAGAATAGGATTTCACTACGTTGGATTTACTACTGTTAGCTAATATATGGTAAAAATAACATCTTTTCTCCATGAAGACAGAGCTTTATACGTTTTCAGATGTCAATGAACTGTTTTATGAAATGTTGTATTTTAGTTATTTATCACAATATCTCTGGAATAAGTTCTTATCTTTAAGATTATGTCTGAAGCCTGTAATACCTTTCCAGAACTTAAAAAAAAAAGTGTGTGAGAAACTGGAGTGCTTTGAAGCAGGAGGGAAAGATCACTGAAGTTTTTAAAGCTGGGATTAAAATTTATTTCCCTTTTGATTCTCCACCTGATGATACTGAGATATATTTGACTGAACAATATTTACTCTAAATTTAAACACTAATCAAAATTAATACAAATGTAAACATTTAAAATAAATATTAGAGATTTAATCCTTGACCTACTGGGAGCTTTTCTAGGGTTTCATTCAAAAGCCTTTGAATTTTGCTTCTCCTCAAGCTGTAGTTTCCTTGCCTTATTTTGATTTTCTGCTGTTATACTAAGTTATCTGGAGTTTGTTGCCTTAATAAATGAATTATCTTTCTCCCACTCCCCGTTTAGAGAAAGTTAGACAGAAAAAAACTTTTTTCGTCTTATGCTACATTTAAAATAAGCTTTAAAAAAATGTTGCAAGATGGATCAGTCCCGATCTTTTTGGATTTTTCTTCATGATTGTGCTCTTTTGTTTTTCCAGGTTTTGTTTAATACCAAGGGTGCTGAAATAACATGAAAAAATATTCCTGTTTTAATTTTTTCTGTATCTAGACTATATTCCAAATATTTCCAGGTAGCCTGTTTTCATCAGTTCCTCCTCCCCTTTCCTCTTCCTCTATCACCTTTGGTCCCAAATCTTCTGCAACCTCAGTGTTTAGAATCATAGAATCATTTAGGTTGGAAAGGACCTTTAAGATCATTGAGTCCAACCGTTAACCTAGCACTGCCAAATCCACCACTAAACCATGTTCCTCAGCACTATATCTACCCAACTTTGAAATACCTCCAGGGATGGTGACTCAACCACTTCCCTGGGCAGCCTATTCCAATGCTTGACAACCCTTTTGGTGAAGAATTTTTTTCCAAATATCCAATCTAAACCTCCCCTGGCACAACTTGAGGCCATTTCTTCTTGTACTATCACTTGTTATTTGGGAGAAGAGACTGACACTCATCTCACTACAACCTCCCTTCAGGTAGTTGTGGAGAGGGATAAGGTCTCCCCTGAGCCTCCTTTTCTCCAGGCTAAACAACCCCATTTCCTTCAGCCGCTCCTCATAAGACTTGTGCTTTAGACCCTTCACCAGCTTCATTGCCCTTCTCTGAACATGCTCCAGCACCTTGTAAATTTATCACCTGATAAATGATTGAAAGTGGCTTGATGAGCACTTCCGCCAGCTCCCTCAGTACCCTTGGGTGGATCCCATCCAGCTCCATAGACTTGTATGTGTCTAAGTGGTGTAGCAGGTCACTAACCATTTCCCCTTGGATTATGGGGGCTTCATTTTGCTCCCCTCCCTGTCTTCCATCTCAGGGAGATGGGTACCCTGAGAACAGCTGGTCTTACTATTAAAGACTGAGGCAAAGGCGGCATTAAGTACCTCAGCCTTTTTCTCATCCTTTGCCACTAAGTTTCCCCCTGCATCCAATAAAGATGGAGATTCTCCTTAGCCCTCCTTTTGTGGATAAAGTATTTATAGAAACATTTTGTGTTGTCTTTTATGGCAGTAGCCAGATTAAGTTCTAACTGGGCTTTGGCCCTTCTAATTTTTTTCCCTGCATAACCTCACAACATCTTTTTAGTCCTCCTGAGTTGCCTTCCCCTTCTTCCAAAGGTCATAAACTTCAGCAACTTGTTTGATCCCAGCCAGGATGAGATCCTGACCCCATAGAAACAAATGGAATTTCTTACTCATGCAAAGATTTCACACTGATTTCTGTCCTCAGAGGTTCATCACTGGATGTAGACCAGGGACACTGTGGGTAGTACTGCACAGGATGGTCACACAGGATTTCTTTTAATAGTGATCTTCAGAAGTAGCTATAGAATCTAGGACAGATCCTCAGTGAATTAAAACAGCTGTGAATGCTTCTGTATTTTAATCAGGTGAGTTTCTTGCCTGTATATTTTATAAAGACATTATGGCTACATATACCCTAGTAAATTTAATAGTGCCAGAACGTATTCCTGTGTATTGCAATTTGACCACTTTTACAGTCAAGCAGTAGGGCAGCAGCTGGTGTGCTTTGTGCTGGGCCAGCTAGCCATGCCAAGCAACCTCAGCCACAGTTCAGGAATTAGTGTCAGCCAGGAACCATTTCCAGTAGATAAACTGGATATTTTTTACCTTTTTTTGGAGAGTAAGAGAGTATAATGCCATATGCCAATCTATTCCACACCAGCTGACCTCAGTAAGAGAATAGCTCCAGGCATTTTTAATTTACTGCTGTAGCTATTGAGGATGTACTGCTTGGTCCCATGTCACACTGCAGTGTTACAGTGAGAATTGAAAACTGAACTCAGATCACCTGCCTTATTATGCTTAAACTATTAGAAAACGCATCTGGCTTATGCCATAATTTGGCAGAAATTTTGCAACTAGATAACTCGAGGCATTTGGGGAGATTCCTACAAGAATTGTCAACTAAGGTTTTCTGAAATATTCCCAAAAGCAGGGACATTGCTGCAGGAGAATATTTTAATTCTCTAATTTTTATGAAATCCACCTTTATTTTTGTATATTTTCAGAGAATGACATGGCATCAGGGGATGGCAATTCTGTAAAAGAGGAATTCGTTAAGGAGAAAGCTATTCGCTCTCCAGTAATGAAATGGCTAAATCCTCGCTGATATTTACACTAATAGGACTTTCAAATGAATGAATTTCTCACAGATTATTGAATATGCAACAAAACCCTTTAAGAACAAAGTAGATCTATAGCATATGAAAATGTAACCTCTGAAGGCCAATTGTGATTCTGTTTTTCATGAGAAAAATGTTTACTTAAAAAAAGACTCTACAGTGTATATGATTTTTGATATTTGTTTTGATAAGTATTTGAACAGAGAGATGTATTGTGGATTCCTGAATATATAGTAATATTAAAAAAACCAAAACAATTCAACCCTCCTCATTAAATAATGCCAGAGGCTGACTTTTGCAGCCTGAGGGTGGGAAAGCTCTCACTGAATTCAGTGGACAGTTTGGGTGAGTGAAACTATTGGTGTGGAGCCAACGTGGAAGAAACGCACATCAACAAATCCCAGGATAGAAAGCAACACCCCTGAATCACAATAATAATAATGTAGGAGCATAAGGATGTGAATTAAATAAACCGATGTTAGTCGTTAGTAATTTTCTCATTTTTGGAAGTTTTGTGACAGTTCCTTGGAGATAAATACACTTCAGTGAGAAAACACACAGCATTTCAGTTTATACACTGTGAATAACAGCTGAGACACTGCAGACGTATGTTGTATTAAGGAGGATTTCTAAAGTTAAAGTCTGTACAGAGAAACACCTGCTTGGTAAACTATACAGATTTGTAGAAGAGGACCTGAAATGAAAGAAGCTGCTTAGCAGTATTTAAATGCATATGTTTCTATAAAGGGGTTAAACCATGACAAGCAGCTACTTTGGTGCCATTAAGGTGATGTCTGCATTTCTTGGGGAAGAGTAGGTCCAAGGCCAGAGGCCAGCAAACAGACCTTCGTACTTTCCATCTTCATCGCTCGCTGCGGCCCAGCTGTGACTCATGGAGTTCATCTGACTTGGACCTTCAGTAAGCAGTAGTGCAGCCACAGCCTACAGTACATTGGTGCCCAGACCTTTGTTTCTTACTTGCAAGAGCAAGCGGTCCCATTTCATCCAGGAGAATAACTTATATACCTTAGAGTGTTGTAGGAACTGTCAGTTCCTCATTCAATCCAGACTAGACTATACATTTGTAACATAAAAATTCACATTGATGGGTTTGCTAATTATGTTTGGAAACAACCAGATCCTCAGATAATGGAAATTGATGTAGCTGTATCAGAGTGAACCTGGATTGCATGCGTTTAGGAACTGCCTCGTAATGCAGAGCACTCTCATTGGCGATGTGGTTTGAATTTATATTTCCTTTGAAATCAATGAGAGCTTTGACAGTGACTTCAGTGAAAGAAAGAACACACAGTATTGGAGCCGAAGTTTGGTGCAGGATCTGAAAACATACTTTAAAACGATGAACAACAGAAACTCCAAAGCCTTTAAAGAGTCCAAATCTTGATCCAAAGCCAAAGTCCATGAAAGCAGGCTGCTTTCACCTGGGAAGGCAGCACTGAACCACGTTGTTCTAGAACAAAAAGACTATGACAGCAGTAGACATCCAAATGTCAGTATGGCTCTCTTGCCACAATAATTGGAGAAACACAAACATAAATCTCAGAGTAGCATATACTGCATTTTAACCTGTATTGAATGTTTAGGTCTGAGAGGGAGCAATATTATCTTGGGCTATTTACAAGCAAGCAAGCATATTGATTCTCATCTACTGATATCAAAAGTAATTTTTTTCTTTATTTCAGTGAGAGCAGGATCAAACCCATGGTCTTTCAGCAGATTGAAGAGAATTATTTAAAGAATGTAGTAAATATTTGCATACATTATTAATATTTTGCAACAGTGTAATAAGTGACATGAGTTCTTGAATGTAAATCTAACAAGCTGGTTGGTTTTAAAAAGTATACAATTATTATTGTTCAATAAAAAATCAACTGAAAGCATCACTGTCTGTTGCGTCTATCCATTAATGACAGAATAAGACTGCTGGTGATGGCATATCCATGGTGCATGCAGACTAGGCACAATTTTGCTCCCCAAAAGGTTTTTCACCTCCAGAACAAGGTGGCTGGATCCAGGTTGCCTACTGGGGACAGCCCCTCCCTGGTTGACCCCTGAGCAGAGCACAAGAAGGGTTTGGGTGTCCTTTTGCTGGTCAGGCCACTGCCGTGCCAAGGACCATTTAGCCCTGGGGCAGTGACTGCAACTCCTTGGCACTGTTTGATTTACCATATAGGAGTAACCTATGGATCCACACCTGGCAAGTAAGGAGAAGGAGGAGTGGGACATGAACCTGAGTGTCAAGGGCCAAAGATGGGGGTGAAATCAGTAGCCCAGGTCAAGTGCATCTACGCTAATGCACGTAGCATGGGCAACAAACAGGATGAGCTGGAAGCCATGGTGCGGCAGGACAACTATGACATAGTTGCCATCACGGAAACGTGGTGGGACGATGGTCATGACTGGAATGCTGCAATAAGTGGCTATAAGCTCTTCAGAAGGAATAGGCAAGGAAGGAGGGGGGGGGTGTGGCTCTGTACATTAGGGAGTTGTTTGACTCTATAGAGATAGACTCCAGTGATGAAGAAGTGGAGTGTTTATGGGTAAGGGTGAAAGGGAAGGCTAACAAAGGTGATTTTGTGCTGGGAGTCTGCTATAGACCACCCAACCAGGATGAGCAGGCTGATGAGGTATTCTATAAGCGGCTGGCTGCAGTCTCGCAAACGCCAGCCCTTGTTCTAGTTGGGGACTTCAACTTACCAGACATCTGCTGGAAATATAACACAGCAGAGAGCAGGCAGGCTAGGAGGTTCCTCGAGTGTATGGAGGATAACTTCCTGACACAAATGGTAGGTAAGCCTACCAGGGGAGGTGCCTTGCTAGACCTACTGTTCACAAATAAAGAAGGGCTAGTTGGGGACGTGGAGGTCGGAGACAGTCTTGGGCTTAGTGATCATGAAATGGTTAAGTTTTCCATTCATAGTGAGGTAAGGAAGGGGATTAACAAAACCTCCATCTTGGACTTCCGGTGGGCAGACTTTAACCTGTTCAGAACCCTGGTTGGGAGAGTCCCGTGGGAGGTAGTCCTGAGAGACAAAGGAGCCCAGGAAGGCTGGACGCTCTTCAAGAGGGAAATCCTAAAGGCCCAGGAGCAGGCTGTCCCCATGAGGCGCAAAATTAAAGGGCGGGGAAAATGGCCGGCCTGGATGAACAAAGAGCTCTTGATGGGACTTAAGGAAAAAAAGGAAGGTTTACCACCTTTGGAAGAGGGGACAGGCAACTCGGGAGGAGTACAGAGATTGTGTTAGGTCATACAGAGAAAAAATCAGGAAGGCAAAAGCCCAGCTAGAACTCAACCTGGCCATTAATATAAGGGACAACAAAAAAAGTTTCTATAAATACATCAACAAAAAGAGAGTGACAGAGAATGTCCATCCCTTACTGGATGCGGGGGGAAACCTTGCAACCAAGGATGAGGAGAAGGCTGAGATACTTAATGCCTTCTTTACCTCTGTCTTTAATAGTCAGACCAACTACCCCCAGGGAGTTCAGCTTCTTGGGCTGGAAGATAAGAATGGAGAACAGAACAACTCCCCTGTAATCCAAGAGGAAGTAGTTAATGATTTGCTTATGCACCTGGACACGCATAAGTCTATGGGGCCGGATGACATTCACCCAAAGGTTCTCAGGGAGCTGGCAAGAGAGCTTACCAAGCCTCTCTCCATTATTTATCAACAATCCTGGTCAACAGGAGAGGTGCCAGATGACTGGAGGGTGGCCAATGTGACGCCCATCTACAAGAAGGGCCGGAAGGAGGATCCTGGAAACTACAGGCCTGTCAGCCTGACCTCGGTACCGGGAAAGATCATGGAGAGGATCATCCTGAGTGAGCTCTCAAGGCATGTGCAGGGCAGCCAAGGGATCAGGGCCAGCCAGCATGGGTTTATGAGAGGGAGGTCCTGCCTGACCAACTTGATCTCTTTCTATGACCATGTGACCCGCTTTCTCGATGAGGGGAAGGCTGTGGACGTTGTCTACCTGGACTTTGGTAAGGCCTTTGACACCGTCCCTCACGGCATTCTCCTGGAGAAACTGGAGAATCATGGCATAGACAAGTGTACCCTCCGCTGGATAAAAAACTGGCTGGATGGCCGTGCCCAGCGAGTTGTGATTAATGGAGCAAAATCTGGTTGGCGGCCGGTCACCAGTGGTGTCCCTCAGGGCTCAGTTTTGGGGCCAGTCTTGTTCAATATCTTCATTGATGATCTAGATAAGGGGATTGAGTGCACCCTCAGTAAGTTTGCGGATGACACCAAACTAGGTGGGAGTGTTGATCTGCTTGAGGGTCGGCAGGCTCTACAGAGGGACCTGGACAGGTTGGACCAATGGGCCAAGGCCAATGGGATGAGGTTTAATAAGGCCAAGTGCCGGGTTCTGCATTTCGGCCACAACAACCCCAGGCAATGCTACAGGCTTGGGGAAGAGTGGCTGGAAAGCTGCCTGGCAGAAAAGGACCTGGGAGTGTTAGTGGACAGCCGGCTTAACATGAGCCAGCAGTGTGCCCAGGCAGCCAAGAAGGCCAACGGCATCCTGGCCTGTATCAGGAATAGCGTGGCCAGCAGGAGCAGGGAAGTCATCGTGCCTCTGTACTCGGCACTGGTGAGGCCTCACCTCGAGTACTGTGTTCAGTTTTGGGCCCCTCACTACAGGAAAGACATTGAAGTGCTGGAGCGTGTCCAGAGGAGAGCCACCAAGCTGGTGAGGGGTCTGGAGAACAAGTCCTATGAGGAGAGGCTGAGGGAACTGGGCATGTTTAGTTTGGAGAAGAGGAGGCTGAGGGGAGACCTCATTGCCCTCTACAACTACCTGAAAGGAAACTGTAGAGAGGCGGGGGTTGGCCTCTTCTCCCAAGGGAATAACGACAGGACCAGAGGAAATGGTCTGAAGTTGCGGCAGGGGAGGTTTAGATTAGATATTAGGAAGAATTACTTTACTGAGAGAGTGGTCAAGCACTGGAACAGCCTGCCCAGGGAGGTGGTGGAGTCACCATCCCTGGAGGTATTTAAGAAACGTGTAGACGTGGCTCTTCAGGGCATGCTCTAGTGCCCGGGATTGTTGGTTTGTGGTGGGGTGTTGTGTGTGGGGTTTAGTTGATGGATGCTGCTTGCTTTTTTTTTTTTTTTTTTTTTTTTTTTGGGGGGGTGTTGTTGTTTGTTTGGTTTTGTGTTGTGTTTTTTTGTTTGTTTGTGTGTTTTTGTGGTTTTTTTTGGTTTTTTTTTTTTTTTTTTAATGTGGTTGGACTCGATGATCTCAAAGGTCCCTTCCAACCACTAAGATTCTGTGATTCTGTGATTCTGTGACATCTGCAATCTTTTTTGGGATGTTTTCTTCTGTTTTCCATCAAATTTATAAAATGCTTTTGCATTTCCTTAGCTGCTCTGGCAACAGATTGCTCCACACAGAATAGATTCCAGCATGAAATTATAATGGAAGCAAATTTTATCCATTATCCTTTGAAATATCTAGCTGTTGCTACTAGTGGCAATGGGGCTACACCGCTAGAAGAAATAAGGCAAACGATGAAGTGATGTTCACGGAACCAAGGGCTCTTAACCAGCCTCTTTATTTTCCACCATCTTTCTATCTTTCCTTTCACATCTGTTCTGGCTTCCCACTGCAAAATCCAACTCATTTCCCCTATTTTGCACATGTGGATTTTCTTTTAGACTTTTTTCCTTTCTTCACCCAACTCTGTGTTCCAGGCATCCTATTTTCAGCTGACCTTTCCTTCCCACACAAGCCTGAAGTTAGATACAGATGCTTTTCTCTCCTGGAGTAAAAGTCATGAGATGATTTTTCACACAAAGTGCTCCTGCCATCTAGTTTCTAGATTTGTTTCTAGTGGAATCATATATTATTTCCAGTATGATATGTTTGGCAAATAGGCCTCATTTCTTGTAGGTAGACTTTATTTTCTCAACTACTAAACAGTAAGCTAGTAATATATGCACTACCTCTTATTTTATATTTAATGTGCAAAGACACTGCTAAGAAGTATGCTGTAATGCAATAGTACAGTTTCTATTACAACCTGTATTATCTGATCTTGCAGACACCATTACAGTACAAACAATATATCATCATATGTTTTAGAGTGATGTCTGAAATATACAGAGGAAGAGAAAAGCCTGAAAGATATTCAGATATATTCCATCCATTATTCAAATAATATATAACAAATATATTTCCAGATATATTACCAACTTTTAGTGACAAACAGCATTATCATCTTCAACTGTGCAAAACATCTTTAATGTACAATTTCCTTGTATAAATACATTCAACCAAATAGTGTGAGACATATCACTGCCTAATCACCATAGTGTGATTAAGAGTATAAATTTGCCTCTCTGATCTGCTGGGCCATACATATTAGAGCAAACACACCAAAGTATACATTTTTAATGAAAATATATTTTTCAGCTCTGTACATGCTTGATATCTATTTAAATGGACTGTCAGGTCATACCAGTGCTTTGAAAATGTTTCCTGACACCTGCAAAGTTGGTAAATATTTCCTGGTTTTGTTGTGTCTGCTGAAAACAGGAATTTTACAAGTTGGACTGATGACAGGCACCACAATCTCCAATTTGGCAGGTCTTAATGTGGTTTCCATTGGGGTTTGTGACTGTCCAAGGGAACTTGGGCTGACAAACTGGCACGTTCTGGCTTTCTTGCTCTCCCAAAATAGGCATCAGCACTATTCAAGCATAGTCAATTGTCCATCTATCTTCTGGGTGGCCACAGACCATGCACAACACAGCCGTGTGGCTTAATTTTTGCAGAATGGGTGAGTATAGCAATTATATATGTGTTAATACAGCAAGACCTCCGAAAGCTGAAGCATTCCTTCTCTTAAAGTAACAGCTGCTAGTGACTCCTGTGCATGTGGCTAGGGTGGTTGTGTGGCACTCATTCCAGGAGAACCTGGCTCAGCCCTGTAACCCCCACGCTGCCTTCCTGCAG
Organism: Numenius arquata; assembly: GCF_964106895.1. Lineage (NCBI taxonomy): Eukaryota > Metazoa > Chordata > Aves > Charadriiformes > Scolopacidae > Numenius > Numenius arquata. Next base: position 32,549,224 of record NC_133615.1, on the reverse strand, counting down.
GATTCTCAGGGCAGGCGAAATGCTCTGTGTAAACAAACAAACCTGTGTTTGGATGAAGAAAAAGAGAGAGTTTTCCTTTATTAGTACAAAATGCTCCTGATCCTCCCTGATCCCCTTCCATCCACTGTGCTTCCAAAGTAGCTGCAACTCAGATTCATGTACTAGCTCCCTTCTTACTTTTGAAAGCTATCAGTTAAATATTCAACTGAAATTAAGGATGCAAAGTTTATTATGCATGAACTGATCTTCACCATTCTAATGAGACGTGGTTTAATTTTTCTTGAAATGACATAACTGATGCAGTCTTTCTGTTCTGCAAACGCCGAATGTATAAAACTGTTATTTGATAAATTGGGATGACCAAAATCATATGAACATTACTTGAAAATGTCTTTCTTCTTTACAAAAGAAACATCTACTTTTGAAGAACAAATAATGGATTGGAATGCCACTAAAAACTGAACACAATACGAGTATGTTGCTGGGGTACAATGCTGGGGTATAACGCTGGGGGAGAATGCACAAGAGCCCTTGCAGCTGTGTCACACTTTCCTGTTTGTTATTTTTAATTTTCCATTCCCGCTTTTTTGTGGGGGGCTTTGCTTTGATTTGTTTCCTATGCAGCTTCCCTTTAACTCCTGTATAGGTCTGTCTTACATATTTCAGGCATTTGGCTCTTTTTTTTCTTCAAAGGAAACCCAAGCAATGCTGTCCAGTTTCAGGAACTCATGTTTCATCTTGGCAGTGGTTGAGTTCGTGGTTTTCAAAAGGCATTTAGGAAATTTACACTGTTAGTTTTCAGCTCTGAATATTCTAGGGCTTTATAAGTGTAAGAAAAGAGCAACACACAAGGAGAGCCCTAGTCCACTCTTCAGTATGTCCTGATCTTTGTGCCTGGGAAACTGCCAGTATCCAGTCCCACATTAAAGGCATTTAAAACAAAACAAATAAAAAGAACAAAATGGGCTCTGGTGAGACACTGCATTACAAAAAAGTCGTGGGGTTTTTTTCTTATTTATATATTGACGTATTTGTAATCTTGTACAGACATATAGCTATCTATAAAAGAGGAAATGTTATCACCTCTTAAAGCTATAACACAAATCTCACATTACTGAATGCTTTGCTAGCAGCCTAGGGCCAATCCGCTTAGAATTAATTAAGAACCTCAGCTGATGTTTAAAAAAATAGAAAAATAAAAATAAAAATAAAAAAATAAACCTCATAGCAGGGGAATGCACTTCATTGCAAGTGTGCACCCAGAGACTCAGAAATCAGTAACCACATGTCCAGTCCAAAAGGTGGTGTTAAAAAACCCAAAACAAACCCTTGAAGACTTTAAAATTGGTGTTATGATTTCTTGGGACTTGGCTCCCAACTGAAACTAAAAGCTTGGGGCTGGCAATAATGATACTGTCCAACAGTAAGTATAAAACCAGAGTACACAACAAAGAAGGGTGAACAGTGAAAGCATCTGTTTCCCTCTCCTAATTCTCGCATCTCTCTACTTTAAAAAGCCTCCTCGGGCCGCTGAAATTTGGCTGCTACCGACATGCAACAATGGCTGGCTCCCTCCAGCCAGCACGAGTGCAGGCATACTCAGCACTGCCAACCACAGCACCTTACCACCACCACACATGGCTTAACACTGATAAAACAATGTTTGATGAAAACTATGCACAAATACCCTAGGCACAAAATTAAATAATTACCAAGTGTCGTGGTTTAGCCTCAGACGGCAACAAAGGACCACGTGGCAGCCGCTCGCTCAGATCGGGCCCTCCCCCCGCCAGCGCGGCCATGAGGGGAGAATCGGAGGAAAAAGGCAAAAAATTCGTGGGTTGAGACAAAGGCAATTTAACAGAACAGCAAGGGGAGCAAGAAACAACAACAATAATAACACCGACAGAGGAATACACAGCCACGAGTACGATACCACCGCTTGCCGATCGCACCCGGGACGCCCCCCGACTGCTCCGCTCCCCTGGGGGATGACTTCCTGCCCCTCCCCTTCCCCGGCTAGCTCCTGTTACCCCCTGGGCATGGCTCCCATGGGATGGAATACCTGTGTCCCTGCTAGGTCCTGGGGAGAATTAACCCTATCCCCGCCAGACCCAGGACACCAAGGCAGCATAGGCTATACCTGGGTCCTGATCTTTCCCAGGTCCTGATGATTTGCAAGTCTATAGATAACTTGGCTCTGGTGGACACACAGAAAGTAGAAGGTAAGCTCAGTCTCAGTTGACTCAAAGGGGAAAATACTGGGACACCAGAAACCTGATGACTTCACATAGGAAGTACATGGTAGCTGATCTCAACCTTAACATTAGTTAAGGTAGAGCCATCTTCCAGTGCTGCTGCTCACCTCAGTGAAGAGTAGAACATAAAGGAGGAAGTAAGAATAGTCATATTAGATCAGGCTGGAGATCCTTCTAGCCCAATATCCTCTTCATAATGATCCTTAGTTCCCTAACAGCCATCCAAACTGACAGTCTTTTTCTCAGGACCTCCTTATGATCTGGCAGCTCTTTCCACTGACCAGTTCTATCATAATCAACAAGACAGGGGATTGTTCTGGGAGACACCTACCAGTGTAGGCGGCAGAGATGTTTGTGCTGTGCTGCAGAATAGCCCTGAAAGACTTATCTGGGAACAGAAGGATAGGGCAGACCCCCCCAGTCTAGTCAATTCATGAATTGGTGGCCCACCTGCAGCTTCTCACACCTTTCAGTCCAAGACAGGACGACTTCCTTGAAACCCTTGTTTTTGTATTATCTCAAGTGACTCTTGAAGAAGCACTATCCAAACTTAACCCCTGGCCTTACTGTGTTCATTCTCTGATGTGAACCACGTGAGCCTCCCAGATGCTCACAGCATATTAGCAAATTTAACTGCAGGGTTTGCATCTACTTTTTTTCCCCTTGCCATATGTCTGGGTAGAGCTCAGCTGGGCAATATGCCCGCCCCCACGCAGCTCCCTCGATGCCTTGCAGGGTGGTTGGTACTCAACAGCCCTTTCCAGTCACTTAATTTTAAACTTCTTTTTTTTTTTAACTTGTCTTTCTTTTCCTTAGGCTCTTAACTTTTCAGTAGTCTCAGTAATAGAAAGAAAAGACCAGGGTTAAAAAGTTGCATTTCAGGGGCAGGCTGTACTGCTGCAACTGTGTGACACGGCAGCGGCTAGAATTAACTGGAGAGGAGAGGCTAACGACCTTAATTATACAATTAAATCTGAGCCTATAATTAGCTCACTGACCACACACTGGCCTCTCTTACCATATACTGGATAAGAATTCTTTCTCAGGACACTTAATTTCCAAGGCCAAAAGTAGCTCTCAGCTGGTAGATGTGAACTACCTGGTTTCATGTTTAAGAGTTTCTGCTTGTTCCATATGTTTCTATCCTGCAAACTAATGCAATATCAAAGTTCTAAAATGTCTCATTTTCTTTATTTACTTTTTAAATTGTTGGAATGGAGAGAATAGTTCTTATCTTTGTGATATTTTCCCCCATTGTCATGGTTTAGCCCCAACTGGCAACTAAGCACCACACAGCTGCTCTTTCACACACACCCCCCAGTGGGATGGGGAGAGAATCAGAAGAGTAAAAGAAAACTCGTGGGTTGAGATAAAGACAGTTTAATAGGTAAAGCAAAAACCACGCACGCAAGTAAAGCAAAACAAGTAATTCATTCACCGCTTTCCATCAGCAGGCAGATGTTCAGCCATCTCCAGGAAAGCAGGGCTCCATCACGCTTAATAGTTACCTGGGAAGACAAATGCCGTAACTCCGAACATCCCCTTTCCTTCTTCTTCCTCCAGCTTTATATACTGAGCATGATGTCATATGGTATGGAATATCCCTTTGGTCAGTTGGGATTAACTGTCCCGGCTGTGTCCCCTCCCAACTTCTTGTGTACCCCCAGCCTACTCACTGGTGGAGTAGTGTGAGAAGCAGAAAAGGTCTTGACTCTGTATAAGCACTGCTCAGCAGTAACTAAAACATCCCTGTATTATCAACACTGTTTTCAGCACAAATCCAAAACATAGCCCCATACTAGCTACTATGAAGAAAATTAACTCTATCCCAGCCAAAACCAGCACACCCATTAAGGTGAGGAGATGCTGAAGAACTAAAAAACAACAGGGACTCTTTTGTTCCACTGGGACATGATGTACTTCTATATTACATGGGGAATTTGGTGGAAGAAAAAAAAAGATATAACACAGAATATAGCCACATAAACTGACATTTTTCTTTATACAGCATCTGCCATTTTCTTTATGTGTTTGGGTTTCTAGGTTCCCAATAGTTTTGACCCAATTCTGCTTCCAGCAAAGGAAACAGGAAAATTCCTGTGACTGGAAAAGAAATAATGGGAACAGTAGCATTGCCTAAGGAGTATGAAATTGTTCAGGACTTCATATTCTGTTTAGTAGCAGAGCAGGAGTTGCTGCAAGGAATACAAACATAAACTTGGGTTAAACATTCAATGGAGATAAATTCAAGGGCATTTATTGTATTTATTTGTGTTTATTAATTGGATATTCTTTGCTTTCCTGCATGCATGTGAATACCCTTATTATGCTTTCTCAGTTTTTCAGCCATCTCCGTTCTCTGGAACTCCTTGGATTTGCAGCCAGGTGATTGAGAAGTAAGATCTATCCATTATGTTGTGCAGTGAAAAGAGGGGTTTTTTATGAATCAAAAAATATGCTCTCTATTTAAGAAAACACAATATAGCCTCACTCCATGTAAGCAATCTGACCTTCAGGTGGAATACAGCCAAAGGAGTTATAAATAGCACTCAATAACAAAGGAGACAGAAGCATTTAGAGTTCAACTGGCAGTCCTCACATATGGAGAAATAGCAAATGAGCTACCTGTAGCTCTTGTGCTCTAAAATGCACAGATGCAATTTATATAGGAACTCAACTGAATCTGCGCTGAGCAGGTAGGAGTATTTTTTCATCTGAAAACAACAACAGGGAGCCCTGTGTATTATAAAAACCTTTCAACAAATTATGTTGCTTCCTTCACCATTTCATGAGCATCTCGCAGTTGTTAGTGTGTTCCTCACTGCTACACTCATAGTCAGAAAGGCACTACAGCTTACAGATGGCAAACTGAGGAAAGAGGAGGCCAAGTGTCCCACCCAGGACCCCCAAAAGCCAAAGCAAGGGCTCCAGCCTGCTGTTGCAGACTAGTCTACTGCAGACTAGGTCCAGAGTAGTGACTTACATATTGGTTCATCCTCTTTCATGAAGTGCTTTCAAAATATTTGCAAGGAAAACCTCCAGGCATCCAGTGGTTTAATAATAAGAAGGATGTCTATTAGAGGGGCAAGTTGGGCTCGAGCCCCCCAACCACCTACAATTCCGTGTTTAAAGTGTTCATACGGCTGTAGCCACAGTGTCATTCGCTTTCTTGCTAAACCTCTACACTCCTAAATCCAGGTCAGTTGCAACAACTGTACACATTCATCTGACTTACTCTTGGTGTCCTCTAGAGGGTGAGATGAATTCACTCAAATAATTTATTTTTCTCTATAGATTATATAGCGGAACTAGGGAGAATAGATCAGTGGTAGGTGTCTACGGTGCAGTTGTCTGATTTAGGTCAGGTGAATACTACCCCACACTTTCAACTGAGATAAATACTGCAGCATTCTTCTGGCCCCTATGTAAAAATAGCATTTATAGCTATACAGAGATTGGAAATAGTGAAACAATATCATGAGGAAAACACAGTGCCCAAACCCATCAAGGGAGTACATTACCCTGCAGTTGCTGAACGGAAGTTAAATATCATGCAAGGCTAAAATGCAATGGCAAGAAAATATAGGCCTTTTTAGTGTTATTTGACCAGTAAGAAATAATAACATTACAGAATTGTCCTCAGGGAAGAAGAAAAATATGTAAGATATCTGCTGATTTAATACATAAGTGCACATCCTTGGTGAAATTAATCTTTTCCAACATGATATTGAACTGTGGAAACTTTTTGACTTTTGAGCTTTTAGGAAAGTTTAGTTTCTCGGAACATGGGTTTTTCTGAAAATAGAACAGGGTTTGTGAATAAGGATTTTTATCTGACATTGACCTCGGAACACCTAGACTTCATCTGTTATTTTGATCATTTGTCCTCCTAAGTGTGACAAATATGAAAGCAATCAGTTGGTCGAACATAAAACCAACCAAAGTGGCCATAAGGATCCGTGCAGAGGGAAAGGCAACTCTATTTGGTGCCGTGATTCTGTCATGATCACGATTGACAACTCTGCTTTCCAAAGGCACTTAACAATAGAAATAACTTTTTTCTGTGGCGTGAAAGAAGAATGATAAAAATTCTCCAGAGACATACTAAAAGTATCAAAATCACTGACCAAGGTTTTAGAGGGATATAACAAAGTACAAGATAGTCTGACTATGTTGGTAGAAACTCCTGAAGTAGTTAGCAGAGAGCAAGAACTGCAGAGGAGCAACAGCAACAGAATGCTTAGGGAGTCAGAGAAACAACAGACTCCTTTCCTCTCTGCTGAGGACTGATCCCAAACACCAAACCAGGAAGAATGAAGAGCCTGAAATGTCTTGGATGAAATGTAATTCTGACTTCCTTCTATCCTGTCTGGTACTTAAATAGAAGATCCAGATTCCTATCTTAAACCTTACCGAGGAAGGAGGAACTGTGTTAAAACTCTGCATGTTCAGAGGGTGAGTAACTGCAGATATGGCAAGGGAATTAGGCATTTTTGGCCATGTTTGCTAGTATTTGCTGAAAGGACTCAAGGTTTGAATTACCTTTGTATCTCTATGTGATCTGTGTTTTCTCTTAAATGGAAACTTAGCCGAATTATGCAAATTTACACACACAGACAAAACCATTCAAGGTCATCTTCATAAACTTTTGAAACCTTCTGGCTTCCAAAAAAAAAGCATGATCACAAAAGAATTTTTAAGAATTATTGGAATCATTTATCAGAATAGGAGAGTAATTACTAATAAACAGAAATCTGTCATTGGTGTTTTTAAAAGATCCAAACCTAGTTCAAAATTCCTCATCAAAAGTATTTGTGAGGCCTCCAGTATGATACCCGAGGACGGTGATTAATGTCATGTGCCTGCTGAGAACCTGAAAGGATTATAAAAAGATAACAACTAAACAAAAGCATATCAATAACAGGAAACTGTTGGTGAGAAATACCCTGATCTTCCTGTAAATTCACGTCACCACATTCCCCAGGGACAAAGGTGCGTGAACAGCACGGTAAATAATTATGATTTAATATGAGGCCTTGCAATGCTGTTTACAGTTTAACAAAAAGGAATTGTTTCTCAAGGTGCAAAATAAGCAAATAATAGAAACACATATAAATAAGATCAGGAAATTATGATGTTATGTCTCAGTCAGCTGCTGAAAACAGATTGCAATCTATCAAAGTATCAACCTGATATCTCTGTGCAGCCCACAGAGAAACACCAGTGATGAGAGAGAGTCTTTCCCTGGTTTGCATGCCAGTCATCTCACTTTGATCATGTTATGAAAGTGCTAGGGACTGGGGTCTTGCAGAAGACTCTCCACAGCTCTTTTCGCTTGCTGATGTTTAAGGAATTAGATAGTTGTGTTCATTGACAGCATCTAAAAGGATTTCTTGCATTTTGTATTACAAAACTGAAAATAAAACACTGGGGGAGGAGAGAATGGAAGGAATCGTAACAGTTGGTCTCTTTCAGGAAGATTCTGCCGCTGAATCTAGTCAGCAAATCAGGAATAATGATAAAAATTATCCATGCAGAAACACAGTAGTGAATTTCAGTGGAGAACAGTGAAGCTTCTTAGTTCCTTATTAAAAATATATTTTACTGAGAAATATAAAAAACACATAGGATGTCAGTTTCCAGCAATTTTTCCCTACAGAAATATTTTTTTAGGGATGTCAAGGCAAAATCAGCTATGTGAAAACCAAACAGAACAATATATCTTTGAACAGAGGACTAACATTTATAGTAGAAGGCCTAAAGCATTTAAATATGCATTCAATCCTTAGCTGCAGAAAAAAAATTCCAGACTATGCTTGTCAGATTTTAAAGTTAAGCAGGGTCAGGTCAAAGCTTAAATGAGAAAAACATCAAGAATTTTCTTACTGTTGCCTGAAACTACACTGATGACTGGGGAGACTTTCCTCCATCACTGAGGACTGAAATAAACCATCAAAACTTGAAGTCTGCCAAGTACCAGGTTCTAGGACTTGCAAACATTCCCTGAAGCTCCCAAGAATGAACTAATAATTGAAGAACTCTGGTTTTTTGTCTTTATCCATACTATTATCTGTGGAGGAATGGCTGAGTGAAAAAGGGCACGACTTGATTACAATGAGCAACCCAGTCTTTGATAAGGATGAAAGCCCGGAGGAGGCTGTGAACTGTCCTTGAGAAACAGAAGTATGAAGTAGCAGCTACATGATAAGTAAGTGATAAGCGGTACTGCCTCCGGGAGATAGAGAAACATCTGCTGCGCGTGGACAAGAGGTCTGCACTAATTGTGTGAGCGCTCTAGGCGTGTGAACAGAGACTGTAAGCCAATCGTATAATTGTTGCTAGCGCGTGCTCTGCTTGTCTGTCTTTATACACTCTGTGAGAACTTGAATAAAGGGAGAACGACCATACTCATATTGAGACTCATCGTTACTCCGGGTCTGTCTCCCACTCCGACAATTATCCACAAACGTATTTTGGAGCTTAGCACCTATGTGTCAGCTCCTGCTGAATGAATCAGCATGTGCACGACTGTCATGCTTAGGAAGCATAGGGAGTAAGCAGCAAGCTTTGCACAGTCTCCTTGAATTAAAGCATATGCTTTATCATACCCACTGCAAATTGAAGCTAATGTTGATTTTGTTTGGCTGTGCCTGCCTGCCATCCCAAGCAGATGTTTTCTACACTGTTGTCAGGATAATGCCAATCATCTTAAGAGATGCTTGTTCTTTTATCTGTGCTCTGCATCACATTCCTTGACGAGGAGGCTGCCAGAAACACAGGTTTCCTGAAAGTACATAAGGGAACAATGGACAATAGGAGCTGTTCTATACCTCTGGGTATAAACAAGAACAAGACCCAGTGCACATGGAATGAAAAACACCATTTATCAAGATGTAAGTCAGTGGCTGGCAGCTTGCAGATGACATTTGGGATCTGACAAAGCACTAGACCAAGCTGCAGACATTCAGTTTGTTAAAAAAAGGCACTGCTGAAGCTGGATGGAGCTATCTGTATGTTTTAGGATGATTCTGTAAACAATGTCAGAGTGAAAAAAGAGAATGTCTTTATTTTTAGAAAATTCAAGATGCATAATTTTTAAAGTTTCCAAATATTCTTTTGAAATGATACTTCAGGACCATCAATTGGCATTCCAGTTTTCCAAATACCAGATAAGGAAAAGGATATCAATTTAAGAGACATTAAAGCTGGTTGGCAGATAAGGTGTCTTTCCCCTCTAAGGCATGCAGGATGCTTAGAAAGTATATAAGGAACAAGAAAAAATGTCTCTGTTCTCTCCATACCTAAAATGCTTTTATCTCCTCTCTCCCCAGCTGCCTTCCTGTATGCTTTCAGATCCCAACCTCTTGTCCTGTTGGAGGACATGGCTGGATAAGAGGAGAAAGAGAGGAAAGGAAGTATTTTCCAGAGCTGGATGGGAAAGGAAGGTAGTGTCAGCAATAGAGTTGTTATGAGTTCTTAAAAGTATTCTTTCAATTGATTATTTGTTATGACTAAAAACCAAAGCTAAAAGAGATGCTTAAGATTAAGATCAACTAAGTGTAATTAGAAAAGTTTAAGAGATGCCTCTTTTCTCTGCTGTCCCTGACAAAGAAGTAATCAGTGCTCATGTGATAGTGGGCAAACTCATCTGCATACTATTAAGGAGAAATGCTTCAACATCCTCATGCCTATAAGCAAGCAAACTCTTTCACTGTGCTTGCTTCCCAGCACTGCTGAAAATGAAATAAATGATTGGTTTATGGATCTAATAAAATATTTAATTTCACCACATTTTTACCACTTTTTTTCAAGGTAGATCCAAAATATTTCCTCCAAAATTCTTTTGGTTTAGCCCCCTAATTGAAAAATCAAATAATTTACACTGTTCTACAAGGATATGTCTAAGAAACAAATATTTTAGAGCCAACTACTTTTTTGACTGTTTTCAGTGTTTTCAGAAAATTGTTAACAAAGACAGATAACAAATAATTTTAAGCAAAGTATTATTCTCCATTGTTGCAAGAGCAATGAGATTGCCTTGCATGCTTCCTAAGACTTTTTAAAACACCTAGTGAACTTCACCTAGGTACCAAAACAGCCCTGCAAATTAGACAAGGACTGCATATATTTTCCAATTTACATCTGGAAAAGTCAAGATGAGAAGAGGGAATGAGTCATCAGAAAAATTAGGAATGAATCACATTTACACTGAAAAATGAATGGTATATAATACTCTAAGATTTTGACCTTTTTACAAGAACAGTAGGTAATATTTCCTGGAACTTACTGAAATATTTGCAGATAAATAAATATACAAACTTGCTGTGTCCCCATCTCAACAAGTGCAAGTTTGTAAAAGTTATCCATAAAAAATTGTATCTGTATTTCTGTATCTCTTTCTCATGCTACTCTTGCTGTTGCTTATAACATTTATGAGATGAAGAGAAAGTGAGGAGCTCTCTTTTTTCCTTTGATAAAGCTCAATAATATGATATAGTACTACTAGAAAAAAAAGAAGAATTAAACCCTAGCATGCTATGTTATTCAGTTAGCTCATTGGAATATACTTTTCTCACCATGGTAATGCACAGCAGCTTCAACTCAGATACGCAGATGGTATAAACCAGCATCACTGCACTCACTAAAGCAGAACGGAGGCAATTTCTATCTCAGCTGGACTTGGGGTCTGGTTAGTTTGATATAAGTTTTCATAAGTTCTCCATGGAAAAGCAAATCACTGTAGTGTTCATATTCCAGTAATTAATTAATGGATATTTATTCATAAGTGTCAATGATCTCCAAAGCATCTCTCTTCACACTGCAAAAGTTTTCTTTGCCTGATATTGCTGTGGTGTCTGTCACATTGGTGCTGGGATCTGCGTACTCTCACTAGCCAGTGTAAGCAAGATTCCACAGTTACTCTCTGATTTCAAAAACAGAAATAACTGGTGACTTTGTGGTTTCTTTGGCAAATGCTGACCTTTTAATGCAAGTCTTTACACTGAAAATTATAATGAGGGAGATGTTAAACAGTTAAAATAAAATAATTTCTTAGTCTGATAATCCAAAACAGCAGCAATTGGAGATTATTAAGTTTCAAGACAAAGACAAGATGTTAAATCCATTCATTAAGATGTATACAACTCTTAACACTCCACTTTCTAGGAAGGTGAACAGGATGCCTGGGTTTTGAAAACAAATGGCTATGAAGCAGTTTGTCTTGGAACTGGAAGGAGATGCTGCATGCTCAATGCTTTTGGGGAAAAGGACTGGAAGTACAAAGGACATTCTGCTGAAGAATGGAGAGCTCAGCCATGCACGCCCTGCCTGGTGTTAGTGTCAAAGGAGGAGAATAAGAGAACAAGTACATTTCCCCCTTTGTTTTTACTTTCCTCTTGAGGACTGCTACACAGATGTGGGAATATCCTATAAAGAAGATTATATATCAGGGAAAGTAATGCTCTCAATGGGTCTATTTCTGAAGTCATGCTGCATTCAGAGAATTCTGAGCATTGCAAAACACAGCTCTGAGGCTGTCCGTACTGGCAAAATCATTGTTGACTGTCAGGTGGAGGATTAAAACTACCTCTGTAAGCAAAACCAAATGTTAAGAACATTTTTACAATAGATGGCTTCTTATGGTCAAAGCAGGAGGTACTCGTGAAGTCAAAGAGACTTGGATCACTAAGATCCATAGGGAGTCCCTTTCCTACTTTAATATTTTTCATTGGATCACATGGCTGAAAGCTGCGACTTACTTAAAAAAAAAGCCTCCACACCATATTTAAGGGAAAAATTACTTTCTGAAACATAACACTATTCAAATGTCAGCTATCAAATGACTAATTCTGGAGGGTTATCTTTTTTATATGAAAAACTGCATTTGTACAAAGGAAGGTAACCAATTGCTTTCTTTCAAAACTCTAAACTCTTTAAGAATAACAAAAATATATCATTTGATCTATGAAGCATTATAGTTTATGGGCATCAATTTTATAGCCCTGAAGTGGAGCCAGGAGTGGGTTGGTCAATGTCTACATCAAAGGGTTCTCACTGGCAGTGCAAGATCAACCCTGCCAGGAGAAGCAAGAATGTCTCCAGAAAAATTGCACAGATCGGTATGCTGTGAATACAGAGCTGAGTGCAGTGCAATGGAGATGCATGTCTGCTTTCCTCATATGCTGGGTAAAAAGAGTAAGGAAGCCAAAATGAGCCAGACATGCTGTGCTTAAAAGCTAAATTGTTTGCAGAAGCAGCATGGCTAGAGTATGTAACAATAAAAAGTATTGTTCTTCTGTGCAAAGAATACAAATCTAGAGCCTTGGAAAATCACACTACATTGTGAGCAGAAAAAAGAGAGGATAGAAGCTCCCCTCTTTTGAAGAGGGACAAGACTGTGACTGGGAAATAATTATAAGCCTACAAAATAATTATAAATTATAAAGTCTCTGGATTACCCTGGATTTAGGGAAAATGCTGACAGACTGTAAAAATAAATGATAGGTAAAACCTCTTCCCTCATTCATGAAGATACTTACTCTTCTTTCTGGTTTCTGTATCCCAGCTATGCATATACAGATAGCTACCTGCAAGGAAGACAGCAAGACAGGAACAAGCAAAGAACAAACTCTTTCCCTTCTCTTTCCCTTCTGCTTTTTTTTTTTCCCCTTTACAAAATTTTTTTTTTGCTTTTCCTTATATATCAACATCTCTTTCTCTCTATTCTTTATCCATCCCCCACAATCCTTTCTAGGTCTTCCTGGATCCTTTGCTTTGATGCAATTCATCTCTGCTTGCTTTTGACTCCAGGGATACTGCTGTGAAGAATTTCTACTTTGAAGCTCCTTTGGGGAGTGGACATATCTTTAAAGCAGCCTGGGGCAGCCTGGATAGAGTTCAGGAAGTAATACTGGTATTTAGCATACCTGGCCCTATTTCTTCTCTCAGCACTAACTCAGGTCCACTTGTCCAATGCTGTGGGGCAGAGTGAAGGTGGGTCTCCAAGCTCAGCTGCTTTTTTCAACCACCATAGACTGCTCTGGCTAGGAGGACATTACCTAGTGCTTAGAGTGGCACTGCAATTTTACAGACCCAGTCTCAAACAAGGGCAAAAGTTTTACTAGTTCTGATAGTGCTAGTGCCAGGATGGGTGCAGTGGGGAAGTGTGGGGGAAGGTCTGCTCATATAAGAGCTGCCATTCTTAAACTACTGAAAAGAAAAGTGATTCCCATCCCAGCAGAACCCTGAAGCACCAGCTGAAGAACAACAGGACTACGTAGATCTGAGATGACTGGTAAAAGCTGGAAGGAGAAACCAGCTCTCATATTTGATACAGATTTTGCACTGAGAGACATTGCAGATGAGCCCTACCTTAATCAATCACCTGTGATTGATCAGGGTCTGAACTCATATTTCTTTTGTTACAAGCACTCCTTCATGAACATGAGCTGTCAAGGAGAAGCTTGATGTCGCTCAGATGATCTTGTTGCCATCTATGACTTTTGTACTGAGTTCCCCTAGCTAAATAAGAGCAAGAAAAAAACCTTTCAGTGGTGATAAATCTAAAACAGGTATACAGGAATGGCATGGGATCAGACAGTTGGAAAAAAACACAGAGCAACAGCAACAGTTACTAACTGCACAGGTGCCTGCTCAGGTACGTGGTGAGATGTGGGACTATATGCACTGCCAGTGGGTGGGCAATTGTTAGGTTTCTGGACTGTTTACACACAAGCTAGGGAAGGAGGTAAGAGTCTAGTACCTCACAAACAGTTGTGTACAAGTATACTATCTGTAGTACTGAAGACACAATGGAGAAAGCATTATTGACACTATTTACAAATGGGAAATTCTGTAGCTCATGTTGGTTTCAGAGTGTCTTTCACTCTCCCAGCTCCCACAGGACAGCTCAAACCACAAAAACATTCCTTGGTAGTAAAAGTGCAGAGTGAACTGTCTCAAATTCAGTTCATCTGGACAGTGGAGTGGGATACAATAACCAAGCTGCTTCCAAAATGTAATCTCAGGGTTGAAATACCACACACCAGAACAAAGTGTTCACACCAGGTTTATTAGGGCACTGAGGGATCTGCCAGACAGGATGAGTCAAACATGACTGATGTAAGAGAGCTTTTCAAACCAATACCATCCTTCTAATGGAAATTAATGGATTAAAACTTAACACAGTCTTGCTTTTCTTTATATAAGGAACTGTCCTGTCTGGGAAACTTGGCTGGATGTCAAGTTAGCCAGAGTGACAAAAAAATGAAGCTCTGTAAGGCCTTGTCCCTCCAGCCTGCAAAAATTGTAACCGTCAGGAATCAGCTTTTACCAGTGACCATGTCACCTCGAGACCTGCCATGTCTCCATGTTTCTATTTGCACTAGATTCAGAGTTTTTGGATTAAATCCCAGCCCTGTCCAGCTCAAAGAAAATGCTTTTGTTGATGTTAGTAGGCCTTTAGGTTAGTACTAGTACTCGTCTTTCCAATCAAGGCCATGCATCACTGAGCTTGTAGCACCTGCTTCATCAAGGACACCAGTTTTGATGCTCTTTTTGATGTTTTTTTAATCTCCTCTTGTGGTCAAGTGACCTTGGCTGGATGCCAGGTGCTCATCAAGCTGCTCTATCACTCCCTCTCCTCAACTGGACAGGGGGAGAAAAATACGGTGAAAGGCTCATGGGACAAGATAAGGACAGGGACATCACAGATTTACAGAATGATATGGGGTTGAAAGGGACCTCTGGAGATCATCTAGTCCAACCCCCCTGCCAAAGCAGGTTCACCTAGAGCAGGTTGCACAGGAATGTGTCCAGGTGGGTTTTGAATGTCTCCAGAGACAGAGAATCCACCACCTCTCTGGGCAGCCTGTTCCAGGGCTCTGCCACCCTCAGAGTAAAGAAGTTCCTCCTCATGTTTAGATGGAACTTCGTTTGTGACCATTACCTCTTGTCCTGTCACTGGGCACCAATGAAAAAAGACTGCCCCCATCCTCTCACCCTTTAAGTATTTATAAGCATTGATCCGATCACCCCTCAGTCTTCTCTTCTCCGGACTAAAAAGACCAAAGTCCCTCAGCCTTTCCTCATAAGAGAGATGCTCTAGTCCCCTAATCATCTTTGTATCCCTTTGCTTTACCCTCTCCAGCATTTCCCTGTCCTTCCTCCCATGTCCTTGGATCGTGGTCATCCTATTTTCCACCAGGACTCCCAGGTCTAATTGCTGATCCCTCAGCAATTATCGTCATGGGCAAACAGACTCAACTTGGGGAAATTAAATTAATTTATTGCCAATCAAAAGTCAGAGTAGGATAATGACAAATAAAACCAAATCTTAAATTCTCCCCCCCCACCCTTCTTCCTGGGCTCAGCTTCACTCCCACATTCTCTAACTCCTCCGCCTGAGTGGTGCAGGGTGATGAGGAATGGGGGTTGTAGTCAGTTCATCACACATTGTCTCTGCTGCTTCGTCCTCCTCACACTCTTCACCCACTCCAGCATGGGCTCCCTCCCACATGAGACAGTCCTCCACAAACTTGTCCAATGTGGGTCCTTCTCCTAGGCTGCAGTTCAGTCTTCACTGACCTTGGTGTCTACAGAGTTGTTTCTCTCACATATTCTCACTCTTGTCTCCCAGCTGCTGTTGTGGAGTAGTTTTTTCCCCTTCTTAAATATATTATCACAGAGGCACTACCACCATTGCACTTTGGCCAGCGGCTGGCAATGGCTCTATCGGAAAGCTTCTGGCATGTTCCCACAGAAGCCACCCCTGCAACCCCCCCTACTACCAAAACCTTGCCACGCAAATCCAATATACCTCTTCACTCAAAATCCCTCCTGTAGTTTTCCAGGTCGTCTCACCTGATGTAATGCTCCCAAGCACCTGAGCGCCAAGCCAACAGCCCAGCCTTCAGATCTCATTCTTCCAAATTCTGCAGCAAAACCTACACAATATATAAAATATTAACCATTACAGAAATATATCCCCAAGTATTCAAAATCTAGAGGTAGTTCTACATAATATCCCTTCTGCAGCCCAGCTCATTTCAGTCTACCATTTCACTATTCATCAGACCTATTTCTGATCACATTGAGCTGCACTTGTTTCTAAACTGCCTACACAGTGAGAAGTGCAGCACTTCTGTTACCCCAAGCAAATAAAGGGTAATGATGAAGTGACAGAGGATAACTGGCAGAGAGTGCTCAAGAAAAAACCTGCAATGAGAAATCTTGTTTAGATAAAGGAAAACCCAAAACAACACAGCTTCTAAAAGGTGCATGAAATCACTAATGTCCAAATTCTAAGGAACAGAGAGCCACAGTAGTGCACATCAGATACTGTGTATTAAATGGGCTCCAAGTTGCCATGAGAGGTGTGGTAAATGCTGCTGTGGCACAAGGCCAATGCCAATCCCAGCTGTGCTCCACACATCTGGCATGGGGAAGTGTAAGCACTAGTCTAGCACTTTCTATCAGTCTGAGCCGCCATTGAGAGGTTGCTATCAGATAACGCAAAGAGAGAGAGCTGGGGCCTCTGGATAGTAGCACGATGATGTCCATCACGTCTGCCAGCTGTTTTAGTTGTCTCCTTTGCCAAGTTTGAGGTAAACAGATGTTCCCTATATTTGACAATCTGGTCCATGGAGTAAGGTAGAGATAGACCTTCTGAATGTAAAAGAGGAAGGCATGAGATAAGGCCTTTCTGCAACCAGGTCTGGATGGCTGCATATAATTCTGATTACCCATGTTTCAGAAAGATGGTTTCAAACCAGAAGAGCAGAGAAGGCTGAAAAGAACAGTGAAGGTATGGAGAGCCTAATTTATGAGAGTAGGATAGATAGACGAGCTAGGATTGTTCAGCCAGGGCTGAGGGAAAAGTGTGCCATCTACAAATACATTGAGGAAAGGGATCAACAGCAAGGAGTTGCTAACTGTTTAGATTAAAAAGAGATGTTGGTATAAGTGAGATATCAGCTGCCCATAAAGAACTCCAGATGAAAATCAGAAGTTTCCAAACCATTAGAATAATCACATTCAGGGGCAATTCTGCAAAGGGGGAATCACATACAGGACAGGGCTGAAACCAATCATAGAATCATAGAATCATAGAATGGCTAGAGTTGGAAAGGACCTTAAAGATCATCTAGTTCCAACCCCCCTGCCATGGGCAGGGACACCTCTCACTAGAGCAGGTTGCTTAAAGCCCCATCCAGCCTGGCCTTGAACACTTCCAGGGATGGGGCATCCACAACTTCCCTGGGCAACCTGTTCCAGTGCCTCACCACCCTCACTGTAAAGAATTTCTTCCTTATATCTAATCTAAATCTCTTCTCTTCCAATTTAAAACCATTGCCCCTTGTCCTGTCACCACTCTTCCTGACAAAGAGTCCCTCTTCAGCTCTTCTGTAGGCTCCCTTCAGGTATTGATAGGCTGTTATAAGGTCTCCCCGGAGCCTTCTCTTCTCCAGGCTGAACAACCCCAGCTCTCTCAGTCTGTCTTCATAGGAGAGGTGCTCCATCCCTCTGATCATCCTCGTGGCTCTCCGCTGGACCCGTTCCAACAGGTCCATGTCCTTTCTGTGTTGAGGACTCCAAAGCTGGACACAGTACTCCAGGAGGGGTCTCACGAGCGCAGAGTAGAGGGGCAGAATCACCTCGCGAGACCTGCTGGCCACACTTCTCCTGATGCAGCCCAGGACACGGTTGGCTCTCTGGGCTGCCAGTGCACACTGCCTGCTCATGTTGAGCTTCTCATCCATAAGCACTCCCAAGTCCTTCTCCTCGGGGCTGCTCTCCAGCCATTCTCCACCCAACTTGTATTTGTGCCTGGGGTTGCCACGTCCCAGGTGCAGGACCCTGCACTTGGCTTGGTTGAACTTCATGCAATTTGCATGAGCCCACCTCTCCAGCCTGTCTAGGTCCCTCTGGATGGCATCCCTTCCCTCCAGCGTGTCAACTGCGCCACCGAGCTTGGTGTCATCAGCAAACTTGCTGAGGGTGCACTCTATCCCACTGTCCATGTCACCGACAAAGATGTTAAACAGTACTGGTCCCAGTACCGACCCCTGCGGAACACCACTCGTTACTGGCCGCCACCTGGACATTGAGCCATTGATTGTAACCCTTTGGATGCGGCCATCCAGCCAGTTCCCTATCCACCGAGTGGTCCATCCATCGAATCCATGAGTTTCCAATTTTGAGACCAGGATGTCGTGCGGGACAGTGTCAAATGCTTTGCATAAGTCCAGGTAAATGACGTCAGTCGCTCTGCCCTTGTCTACCAAGTCTGTGGCAGTATTGTAAAAGGCCACCAAATTTGTCAGGCACGATTTGCCCTTGGTGAAGCCATGTTGGCTGTTTCCAATCACTTCTTTATTCTCCATGTGCCTTAGCAAGGATTTCAGGAGGATCTGCTCCATGATCTTGCCAGGCACAGAGGTGAGACTGACCGGCCTGTAGTTTCCCGGGTCTTCTTTGTTTCCTTTTTTGAATATTGGAGTTATGTTCCCTTTTTTCCAGTCAGTGGGAACTTCACCAGACTGCCACGATTTCTCAAATATGATGGAGAGGGGCTTAGCAACTTCGTCCGCCAGTTCTCTCAGGACCCGTGGATGGATTTCATCAGGTCCCATGGACTTATGCACCTTCAGGTTCTTTAAGAGGTCTCGAACCTCGTCTTCTTGTACTGTGGGTGCTTCTTCATTCCCAGAGCCCCTGTTCTTGCCCTCCGTGACTTGGGCAGTGTGGTTAGGGCCCTTGCCAGTGAAGACTGAGGCAAAGAAGTCATTCAGTAGCTCAGCCTTATCCACATCCTGGGTGACCAGGTCTCCCGTTTCCTTCCGGAGGGGACCCACAGCTTCCCTCGTCTTATTTTTATCCCTGATATATCTATAGAAGTTCTTCTTGTTATTTTTCACATCCCTGGCTAGATTTAGTTCTGCCTGGGCTTTCGCTTGCCTGATCAGGTTTCTGGTGACTCGGACAGCTTCTCTGTATTCTTCCCAGTCTACCTTTCCCTGCTTCCACCCTCTATAGGCCTCCTTTTTGGTCCTGAGTTTGTCCAGCAGTTCCTTGTTCATCCACGCCGGCCTACTGGCTATTTTGCCCGATTTCTTCTTTTTTGGGATGCACCTCTCCTGAGCTTGGAGGAGGCAATCCTTAAATACCACCCAGCTTTTTTGGGCCCCTCTCCCTTCCAGTTCTTTTTCCCACGCTACCTTACCAATCAGATCTCTCAGGAGATCAAAGTCTGCTCTTTTGAAGTCCAGGGTAGCCAGCTTGCTGCGCACCCTCCTTGCTGCCTTATGAATCTTGAATTCTATCATCTCATGGTCACTGCAGCCGAGGCTACCCTTGAACTTGACATTCCCGACCAGCCCCTCCTTGTTGGTGAGGACAAGGTCCAGCACTGCTCCTTTCCTCGTTGGTTCCTCTATTATTTGCAGAAGAAAGTTGTCGTCGACATATTCTAAGAACTTCCTGGATTTCCTGTGCTCTGCTGTGTTGTCCTTCCAACAGATGTCGGGGTGGTTGAAGTCCCCCATGAGGACCAGAGCGTGTGAGCGCGATGCTGCCCCTATCTGTTTGTAGAGGGCCACATCCTCGCTGTCACTTTGATCTGGTGGCCTGTAGCAGACTCCTACTGTAACATCACCTGCCCCCGTGCTCCCTTTAATCCTGACCCATAAGCTCTCTGTCTTGTCTTCACCCATCCCCAGGTGAAGCTCCATACATTCCAGCTGGTCCTTGACATAGAGGGCAACACCCCCTCCCCTTCTGCCCAGCCTGTCCTTCCTGAAGAGCTTGTAACCTTCCATTCGAACACTCCAGTCGTAAGAGCCATCCCACCACGTCTCGGTGATGCCAATAATGTCGTAGCCCTGGAGGCGTGCACACATCTCTAACTCCTCTTGTTTGTTCCCCATGCTGCGTGCATTTGTGTAAAGGCACTTCAGCTGGGTGCCTAAAGGGGCCGACTTATTAGCTGAGATGGCAGGTTGAAGGCTCTCTTTGAGTTTTTTTCTGCTCAACCTACGCTTAACCCCCTCCCCCTTCGATCCTAGTTTAAAGCCCTTTCAACAAGCCCCGCCAACTCACTTGCCAGTATCTTTCTCCCCTTCTGAGACAGGTGTACTCCATCTGTTGCTATCCGACTCGGTGCCATATAAAATTCCCTGAGTTCAGAATACCCAAAATTTCGGTGATGGCACCAGTTTCTGAGCCACTTGTTTATCGCAGTTGCCTTTTTGTTTCTTTCAGGATTTCCTCCTGCAACTAAGGGTATTGCTGAAAAAATTACCTGTGCCCCTGATCCCTCAACCAGTTTTCCCAGTGTCTTAAAGTCCTTTATGATTGTTTTTAATTTCCTGGATGTATTATATACATCATCACTGCCTACCTGAAAAACTACAAGGGGGTAATAGTCAGAAGGGTTGACTAGAGCAGGAACTTTGTCCAACACGTCCCTGACCCGTGCCCCAGGGAGGCAGCAGACTTCCCTGTGAAGCGGGTCAGGACGGCATATTGGTCCCTCTGCCCCCTTCAATAGAGAGTCACCCACAACGATGACCCTTCTGCTTTTCCTTCTTGAACTAGTTGTGATGCCAGGTTTGCGGCGACGTGGTCTTTCTGGCACATCCTGCCTAGTTGTACCATCCTCCTCTCCAACAGTCAATTCCTCCTGCAGGATTCCATACCGGTTCTGCAGGGGTAACTGGGGAGGTGGGAGAGGCAGGGAGGGGATTCGCCTGCTTCGCCGACTAGGGACCTGTTTCCATTCCCCCTCTTCTCTGAGATCCCCTTCTACTGTCGGGCGAGAGATGGGGAGAGGGTCCTCTGGCTTATGTGGGGCCTCAACATGTTCTTTTATTTTCAGGGAGTGGGCCCACCAGTCAATCTCCCTCTCACATTCCCTGATACTCCTCAACCTTTCCACTTCCTCCTTCAGCTCAACCACCAGGCCGAGGAGGTCATTCACCTGTTCACATCTGACACAGGTGTCATCACCACTACCCTCCATGGCAAGGGCCAGGCCTCGGCACTCCCTGCAGCCCGAGGCCTGGACACCCACGTGTTTGCGTGGGGCCTCTGTCTGGGTGCCCACAGCTTTCTTGGCAATAGCCTTTGACCTAGTTCTAGCCATGGCTGGATGTGTGCAAGCAAGAGGCAGTGGAAAGGTCAGTTGGAGCGAGGAATTGAACTTACCTTGCACAACGGCAGAGGCTCAGGACCCAGCTGTACAAGTTGCAGCGGCGTTAGGCACCGACCAGGACACCCACCCAGCAACTGGTTGCTGCTCGGTGGGCAGAAGCTAGCTTCTGCCCTCCCCGGGGCTTCTTATAGGATGGCGGTGTGATGGGCCGCGGGAGGCGCTGGCTCCGCCCAGGCTTAGTCAGCAGCCGGCCCACCAGCTGTCAGCCCCCACCACGTGGAGGAGGCTTTGCCCGGCGACAAAAAAGCCCCAAAAAGAGCTTTCCCTCGGCCTTTTCAGCTACAGATCGCTACTCCCAGCGCAGTCTTACCTGCCCTGGAGCTGGTCTCCGTCGCAATGACCGTTAGGTACGTTAATGGCTTGTTTAAATGTGCCGCGGGAGGCGCTGGCTCCGCCCAGGCTTAGTCAGCAGCCGGCCCACCAGCTGTCAGCCCCCACCACGTGGAGGAGGCTTTGCCCGGCGACAAAAAAGCCCCAAAAAGAGCTTTCCCTCGGCCTTTTCAGCTACAGATCGCTACTCCCAGCGCAGTCTTACCTGCCCTGGAGCTGGTCTCCGTCGCAATGCAATCCATCTTATTGTTTTTAAGACAGAGCTTAATAAATAGTGATTATTATATGAGGTAATGTCTGCAGTACCTGGGAGGGGGATTTAATGATTCGGGTGGTCCCTTCGATCCTATGTTATTATGCACCCACAGCCAACATTATTCTGTACCCATGACCAACAGAAAAAAGAGAGGCTCTCATTACTTCTAATGTAAGTGCTTTAATAAGAGCAAAACAGTCAAAATCATGAAGGCTATTAAAACAGCTAGCATGAGACAGGGATAATTTAGAAAGTGCAGCAGCAGCTGTGTAAGATGCAAGTCAGGAATCCAACATAGATGTAAAAGCTACTATCAACAGAGGGTATCGATTTACAGGAAGAGGCAGCTTTCTGCATAGCAATGGTGTGAACTTAATAAAGCTGCAATTTGATAAGTAATATCAAAAGCAAAGCGGTAAAAAACTCATTTGCAAATGCACCTTTTAATATATGCAACAGGAATGAGAGCCATGTGAGTATGAGAGCAGAAGGCCTGCAGCAATGATTGATCAGGACACAATTGTATGCAATAAGCAGAAGCAGCAGCAAAAGCAGAAGCAGCCTTTATTCACATACACAAAGCTATATATAGAGCTAGTTTCCGAGTTGCTTTGCCAAACAGGGTGAGCACTCTCATTCTCACGGTATGCGACTATCTTCAGCCACATCTCTCTACACACACTACTCCAGGTGGTTTTCCAGCCTGACCTTCACAGACACACACAAAGTTGTTTCTTTTTTTCTTCTGTCCAGCCAGCTCGAAACAATCTTATTCTTAAAGAAATATAGTCTTAGTTCTGATCAAGTTTTGCTTGATCTGCCACATGCTCAGAAGGGTTATATAATCAGTCTTGATCGATCTTCCAGATGTTCTGCACGGCCCCAACAAAGGCCTGTAAAGATATCACTCACTTCTAGCGATGTTAAAGGCAGCACATGCAAAAGCACCAAATGCTCAATCATAATAATAATGATGATGTTCTCACTAATCCAGGATACACTTGGTAAAAGAAATATTTATTACCATTATTGTAAGAATCGGGATCATTTGCACAGGCTAATGAGAGAAACATTTCAGTGTGGATGAATATAAAAGATTTTCCTAGCAAGTAAGCGTCTAACCAAGGGGGACTGAGTTACAAACAACAATCATGAAGTTACTGATCAACCAGAGTGTCATAAAAAACCTGCTGAAGTCAAAAAGGGTTAGTAAAATGGCATAAATCAATGAAGCAAAATGCATCAGAAAAATAAAACTCAAAACTGTCTGAAAGGTTTTTATCTATTTGACTACTATCTATTGACTACTTCTATTTGGGACAGGATGGGCTACACCCAAGAGTGCTGAAAGAGTTGGCAGACGTGCTTGCCAAACCACTTTCCATTATTTATAAGAAGTCGTGGCTAACTGGGGAGGTCCCAATGGACTGGAGGGTGGTAAATGTAACACCCATCTACAAGAAAGGCAAAAAGGAGGATCCAGGAAACTATAGACCCGTCAGCCTGACCTCGATACCAGGGAAGGTCATGGAGCAGGTCATCTTGAGTGCCATCGCAAACCATATAATGGGCAACCAGGGGATCAGGCCTAGTCAGCATGGGTTTATGAAAGGCAGGTCCTGCCAGATGAACCTGATCTCCTTCTATGACAAGATAACCCGATTATTGGATGAGGGAAAGGCTGTGGATATTATCTACCTGGAATTTCAATAAGCATTCGACACTGTTCCCCATAGAATTCTAGTGGAAAAACTAGCTACCCATGGCCTGGGCGAGCATAGGATCTGCTGGATCAAGCACTGGCTGTCTGGATGGTCCCAAAGAGTGGTGCTCAATGGAGTTAAATCCAGCTGACGGCCAGTCACAAGTGGTGTTCCCCAGGGCTCAGTGTTGGGGCCATTTCTGTTTAACATCTTCATTGACGATCTTGATAATAACATAGAGTGTATCATCTGCAAGTTCGCAGATGACACCAAGTTAAGCGGGAGTGTTGATCTGCATGTGGACAGGGAGGCTCTACAGAGAGACCTAGATAGGTTGGATCATTGGGCCAACATTAATGGTATGAACATCAACAAGGGCAAGTGCCAGGTTCTGCACTTGGGCCACAACAACCCCATGCATCGCTACAGGCTTGGGGAAATGTGGCTGGAAAGCTGCCTAGCGGAAAAGGACTTGGGGGTTCTAATTGACAAGCGGCTGAATATGAGCCGGCAGCGTGCCCAGGTGGCCAAGAAAGCCAATGGCATCCTGGCTTGTATTAGAAATAGTGTGACCAGCAGAAGTAGGGAGGTGATTGTCGCCCTGTACTCAGCAATGGTGAGGCCACACCTGGAGTATTGTGTCCAGTTTTGGGCACCCCAATACAAGAGAGATATCGAGGTGCTGGAGCGGGTACAGAGGAGGGCAACGAAGCTGGTGAAGGGCCTGGAGCATAAATCATACGAAGAACGATTGAGGGAGCTGGGACTGTTTAGTTTGAGGAAGAGGAGACTGAGGGGTGACCTCATCACTCTCTATAACTACTTGAAAGGACATTGTAGAGAGGTTGGTGCTGGTCTCTTCTCACAAGCAAATAGAGATAGAACAAGAGGGAATGGATTCAAGCTGCATCAGGGTAGGTTTAGACTGGACATTAGGAAGAAATTCTTCACGGTAAGAGTGATCAGACACTGGAACAGGCTGCCCAGGGAGGTCGTTGAGTCACCATCCTTGGATGAGTTTAAGAGTCATTTAGATGTGGTGTTGGGGGATATGGTGTAGGGAAGAACTTTGTAGAGTAGGGTAGATGGTTGGACTCGATGATCCCAAGGGTCTTTTCCAACCTAGATGATTCGATGATTCTACTTTTATTCAGCACTGACATACACAGTTTGTAAATGTGCTGCTGTCTTATCCCTAGACAGTCTCTAAACCAGCCATGTCATGGAATGAGACATGCATTTCACTAAAACCTAAGAACTTAATTTCTTCATCTGTCTTGAGGGACACCATGTGCCACTGCTCTGGAAGCAAAACCCTCCCTGGGGAATTGCTTCTCTCCTTCAGCATGCTGAAGCCAGGGAGCATGAAAGCATTTTCTTTAGCGCCATCCTTTTAAGATCCTCTGCCTCCTTTGACCTATACAAAAGCCAAATTCTAGTCTCCTCCCTGTGGTAAGATAACTTGCATAATTTTGCTGTAGTTGTGTTTCTGTTTTTGATTTACTGGACTTTTGACTGACTGGCGGTTGCTTTGCTTTGGCAGATCGGGGTGAAGATCTGGTTCAAGACGCCCAGTTCTGACAGATTATCTCTGAGGAAGCTTCTGGAGTTGGAAGATTTAAATAGCTTCCCTTGAAAGAAATTACCTGAGACTTGCATACGGATTTGCAGAAGAGAGGACACTAAACAGCAACACTGAACTTGAGGCAAATGAATATTTCTTTTAAGGCCAATGAGACAGGTCAGATTCTTGCATATATGTATATCAATAAATACCTGGGCTAAAAAAACACACCTCCACATACTGAAATTAAACAAACAAGCGAAAAATCATACAAATTCTTAGTTTCAGTGTACTTCCCACATTTGTTTTAATAATCATATTTTGATATCAATAACACTATGCAAACTAATATACTCATTATTATATTCTGTAAATTAATGATATGTGTTGCTAAAGAGGTTGGCCTATGGGAGAAAAGAGGTTAATCTGTGACTAGAAGAGACAACATGGATATCATCCTGTGTTTGCTAACATGTATTCTATGGGGAATAAGGCAGAGTCTATACCATGGCACTCTCATAATATATACTCATGTTTCTTCATGGCATGTCTTTTCTAAAACTGTATTGCATTAGTACAAAGAGTAGCATTCTTTAGTTTAATTGAGCAGCCATGACAATTCAGGCATGAACATGAGGACAGCAGGTCCTTCACCACACAGTCTGTTGATGTGCACAGATGCAAGGAAAGAAAGAGGAGGAGAATGCCTAAGCCCTCAGCACATGGATAGCTCCAGGGAGAAAGTGCAATATCTGGCCTGTCTACAGGGCTGTGATTTTCCTCTTGCCCTGGTAACATTACTGCACTGGGGAGCTCCATTGGGCTGGCCACATGAGCAGCCCAATGAGGACTACCACTTAACTTCTTCTGAAAGGCATGCTATTGCTGTGCAGGTAAAGGGCATCAGTGTCATCCCATCAATTTCTTCTCTGGGTTCTCCCAGAGACCTCTTCCTCCCAGTGGCAGCTGCAGCCTCCTGTGCTGAATCCCTCAGGCTGTGCCACTTTGGCTGAAAAAGAAGATTTTATTTTCCTGGAGAACCTCTTCCTGAATGCAATCTCAGACCTCTCCCAAAATCAGGACAGGAGCAAGAGCTGAGCACTCTCTCTGTGATG
Source organism: Numenius arquata (assembly GCF_964106895.1). Lineage (NCBI taxonomy): Eukaryota > Metazoa > Chordata > Aves > Charadriiformes > Scolopacidae > Numenius > Numenius arquata. The sequence goes on along the minus strand of NC_133615.1, from coordinate 32,522,788 downwards.
TTATAGAGGGGACAGGGTTTGTACAGCGAATACATGAAGCAGGCTGAGAGGTCTTGGTTTGAAGCATGGGCCACCAAGGGGAAGAAAGGAAGCATTTGGATCCCTAGTAAATACCAATGCCATCCTCCTCTTTCATTCAGAGCAGACAGACTTGCCTTGCTTCAGGCTTGCACATTATGATCTCCCACAGCACAAGCTGTATTCCCAGTCCCAGAGGCACAGGATAAGCTATCATTCTGAGCTACAGAGGACTGCCAGTCCTGGGTGCATGCAAATTTCTCTTTCAGATATATACAACAGAATTTTAAAATTGCTTAAGTGGTTTAAGAACATGCATGGACCAGCATCCCACAGTAACTTGTGCTCTCAACTCACCTGTGTGCTTTTAGGAAACCTATTTTTATTACAAATGGGTAGCCTGAACTTCAAGGAGCTCAGCATTGACAGCTGATATTGACTTCAGTAAAAATTCAATTGTCCAACTTGAAAACTCAGAAACACATGGTCTAACTTTTAAGCCTTCAATGAAGGTTCACAAGGGGAGCACTGATTTTGTAGAACAGGGCCCTTGTAATTTAAAATACCAGAAAAATTATGTAAGAATAATTTTACTCCATTTTGAATCCTGACTTTGAATAGCATCTTTACTGAAAAAATAAAGTCCTTATTAACAATGCCTTTTTAAATTTACTTGGCTTGCTTAATGAAGCATTGGAAAACTTGGAATTTAGAACTTGAATACTGTTTGATCCCACTTGAATTGAATGGGTCCGTCATTTTCTCCAGAAGCTATATTTCAACAACATTTTCATTTATAAGGCACTATTTACTTAAGAAATTGTTACAGGAAATATATTTTCTTGCAGCCCCAGGACTCCCTCTAGTGTCATTACAGCCAGGCTCTTTGGGGATCTATGGACCACTGCAGTGAAGACTGCACAGCATACATCTGTAACTTCTTATTTGTATCTAAGATGTTAAGAAGCTTTGGCCCACTAAGCTGCCCCTCCACTCAGGAAACCCAAGTTGAATATTTACCATCTGATACAGTGTTAAATTAAATTTAAAGACTGAAAGACAAAATGTCATTTTAAAGCAATAAATATTGGGTTACTACTGCTTTGTCTAAAAACAATTAATTTCTTCTATTTAGCCAGAGATCTTTATATCATTAGTACAGGATATCTCCTGATTGCTTGCATCCAGTGTTCAATCTTTCCCATCAGAATTATCCAGGCATGTTTTCTAAGTGTTTGTTAATTATCCACTACTGTAATTTCAGCGTAATTTAACCAAAACCAGAGAAATCTGATATAAGTTGTTTCAAAACATGTAGAGAGTTTTGGTTTTTTTAAATTGGTTGAAAGCCTATGGGAAACCTAAGAAGTCTTGGATGCAGGACCAATTTGAAAAGAGTATTGCTATTTGAAAATTTAATAGAAAGTAATCTCTAAAGTGATTTCTGGTACTGCATGAAACTCCAGTGAAACCTTTCTCCAAACAAATCCAATAAAAAGAAACTGATGCATAGTATATTATAGTTCTCAGTAATATGTCATGCCTTCTGCTTTAACTAATAGACTGATAGGTTGTCAGATGCAAACAAGCAGACCTCCATCATTAACAGGAAAGAATCTATGAACTAGCTGAATGATTTTTCGCATTTTCACAGAAGTACTCAGCATTGAGGTTGACTACTGGATATGCAGCTGGCATACAGGAACCATCCAAGAGGAGGAGGAAAGAACACAACCCAGAACATTTTACAGACTGGATTTCTGCCTGTCCGACCACATGACCAGGATTTTTGTTTATGTAGCAAGCCCTCTCATGCTTTCAAGACATGAGAAATCCTGGAGTAATAAAACCCAAAGATGATAAAAAAACCCCACCCAACCCCCCTCCCCCCAGGAACTGAAGAAACAATGCAAAATTCAGATTTATATTTCTAAAGAAACCTAAGACTTGCTGACAGCACGTAGGACTTGGGCTTAGAAATTTCTGAATGACTTAAGAAAATGTGGCTTAAAGCTATAGGCCATTTAGGCCTTTCTCAAAATGTAGCCTTTCTCTTCTCCACAGTCTCCTAATATATAGAATCATAGAATTGTTAGAGTTGGAACGGACCTTAAAGTTGATCATGTTCCAACCCCCCTGCCATGGGCAGGGACACCTCCCACTAGACCATGTTGCTCAAAGCCCCATCCTGCTTCTTCTTGAACACTTCCAGGGGTGGGGCATCCACAACTTCTCTGGGCAAATTGTTCCAGTGTCTCACGACCCTCACAGGAAAGAATTTCTTTCTAGTATCTAATCTAAAACTACCATCTTTCAGTTTAAAACCATTACCCCTCATCCTATCGCTCCACTCCCTGTTAAACAGTCCATACCCATCTCTCCTGTAGGCCCCCTTCAGGTACTGGAAGGCTGCTAAAAGGTCCCCCTGGAGCCTTCTCTTCTCCAGGCTGAACAACCCCCAACTCTCTCAGCCTGTCTTCATAGGAGAGGGGCTCCAGCCCTCTGATCATCTTCGTGGCCCTCTGCTGGACCCGTTCCAACAGGGCCATGTCTTTCCTGTGTTGAGGACTCCAGAGCTGGACACAGTACTCCAGGTGGGGGGGGTCTCACCAGATCAGAGTAGAGGGGCAGAATCACTTCCCTCGACCTGATGGCCACGCTTCTTTTGATGCAGCCCAGGATGCGGTTGGCTTTCTGGGCTGCCAGCACACATTGCTGGCTCATGTCAAGCTTCTCATCCACAAGCACTCCCAAGTCCTTCTCCTCAGGGCTGCTCTCCAGCCATTCTCCGCCCAGCCTGTATTTGTGCTTGGGATTGCCATGACCCAGGTGCAGGACCTTGCACTTGGCCTTGATGAACTTCATGCAGTTTGCATGGGCCCACCTCTCAAGCCTGTCCAGGTCCCTCTGGATGGCATCCCTTCCCTCCAGTGTGTTGACCACGCCACACAGCTTGGTGTCGTTGGCAAACTTGCTGAGGGTGCACTCTATCCCACTGTCCGTGTCTCTGACAAAGAAGTTAAACAGCACTGGTCCTAGTACCGACCCCTGAGGAACACCACTCGTCACTGGCTGCCAATTGGACATTGAACCATTGACCACAACCCTTTGAGTGTGGCCATCCAGCCAGTTCCTTATCCACCGAGTGGTCCATCCATCGAACCCATGACTTTCCAATTTTGAGACCAGGATGTCGTGCGGGACAGTGTCAAATGCTTTGCATAAGTCCAGGTAGATGACGTCTATTACTCTGCCCTTGTCCACCAAGTCTGTGGCAGTATTGTAAAAGGCCACCAAATTTGTCAGGCACGATTTGCCCTTGGTGAAGCCATGCTGGCTGTCTCCAATCACCTCCTTATTTTCCATGTGCCTTAGCAGAGATTCCAGGAGGATCTGCTCCATGATCTTGCCAGGCACAGAGGTGAGGCTGACTGGCCTATAGTTCCCTGGGTCTTCTTTTTTTCCTTTTTTGAATATTGGGGTTATGTTCCCCTTTTTCCAGTCAGTGGGAACTTTGCCAGATTGCCACGATTTCTCAAATATGATGGAAAGCGGCTTAGCAACTTCATCTGCCAGCTCCCTCAGGACTCGTGGATGGATTTCATCAGGTCCCATGGACTTATGCACCTTCAGGTTCCTTAGATGGTCTCGAACCTGATCTTCTCCTTTCAGTGGGCGGTTCTTCATTCTCATAGCCCCTGGTTTTGCCTTCTGCGACTTGGGTGCTGTGGTTAGAGCCCTTGCCAGTGAAGACTAAGGCAAAAAAGTCATTCAGTAACTCAGCCTTTTCCATATCCTGGGTGACCAGATCTCCTGTATCTTTCCGGAGAGGGCCCACAACTTCCCTGGTCTTGCCTTTATCCTTGACATATCTATAGAAGTTTTTCTTGTTGTCTTTGATGTCCCTGTTGAGATTTAATTCTGTCTGGGCTTTAGCTTGCCTAATCTGGTTCCTGGCACTCGGACAGTTTCTCTATATTCCACCCAGTCTACCTGTCCTTGCTTCAACCCTCTATAGGCCTCATTTTTGTTTTTGAGATCGTCCAGGAGCTCCTTGTTTATCCATGCAGGTCTCCTTGCTTTTTTTGCCTGTCGTCTTCTTTTTTTGGATGCACCTCTCCTGAGCTTGGAGGAGGTGGTCCTTGAATACTAACCAGCTTTCTTGGGCCCCTCTCCCCTCCAGTGCTTTATACAATGTTACCCTGCCAAGCAGGTACCTCAAGAGGCCAAAGTCTGCTCTCCTGAAGTCCAGGGTAGTGAGTTTGCTGTGCATCCTCCTTGCTGCCCGAAGGATCTTGAATTCTACCATTTCATGATGTCCCGGTTTGAAGTAAAACCGAACCAATTTTCTTTTCTGTAATTTTGCATCTTAGCTAGGCCTCTTCTAACTGTCTGAAATTAACGGTATATTGTGGAGAAAACTGCTCGTTCTCAGAATGGTAAGACCAATGTTTGTGCTCCATGCCAAGGAATGATATGCAGAGAGGCCCTTGCTTATACTTATTGCTATAACAACCAAGGTCAGTCAATTTCGTTATTTGCCCCCTTAGAGGGTCGGAAACAGAAAAAAACGTAGAGGGGTCACATCGGTGGGGAGGAGTGGACAGGACAGGTGACCCAAACCTGACCAACTGGGGTACTCCGTCCCATCTGCCCCATGCTCAGTATAAAGGCTGAGGGATCAAAGGGTCAGCCCCCTTCCTGCGATGGCCGATGTCCAGAGAGGACTCTGTCTGTTCATCTGCCTTTGATCCCGATCCGTGTGTTCCTGACTCCAGAGCTGGAATCCAGTTCCCATCCGTTGCAGAGTCCAGTCTGGGACTTCCCCAGTGCCTGCCGGTGACGTGACTGTCATCCTGGGAGCTTGATACGGTTCTGTATATATTGTATCTATTTCATAATTTTCTTCTTTTTTTCTATTTTAATATTAATTTTTCATTAAAGTAGTTTAGTTCATTCTAATGTTCTAAATCTCCTTATCTCTTCTTCTCTCCTCTTTTTTGGGGGCGGAAGGGCCATCTGTCAGTCTGGTTTTGGTAAATTCGGCCGAAACCAAGACACGTGATCACTGCAGCTAAGGCTACCCTTGAACTTGACTTTCCCCACCAGCCCCTCCTTGTTGGTAAGGACGAGGTCCAGCATGGCTCCTTTCTTTGTTGGCTCCTCTACCATTTGAAGAAGAATGTTGTCATCTACACATTCTGAGAACTTCCTGGATTTCTTGTGCCCTGCTGTGTTGTCCCTCCAACAGATATTGGGGTGGTTGAAGTCCCCCATGAGGAAAAGGGTCTGTGAATGCTATGCTGCTCCTATCTGTCTATAGAGGGCCTCATCTGCCCTGTCGCCCTGGTCAGGTGGTCTGTAGCAGACCCCTACTGTAACATCACCTGCCCCTGTGCTCCCTTTAATCTTGACCCATAAGCTCTCCATTGGGTCTTCATCCATCCTCAGGTGGAGCTCCATGCACTCCAGCTGGTCATTGACATAGAGGGCAACACCCCCTCCTCATCTCCCCAGCCTGTCATAGAATCATAGAATGGTTAGAGTTGGAAGGGACCTTAAAGATCATCGAGTTCCAACCCCCCTGCCATGGGCAGGGACACATCCCAGTAGAGCAGGTTGCTCAAAGCCCCATCCAGCCTGGCCTTAAACACTTCCAGGGATGTCCTTTCTGAAAATCTGTATCCCTCCATTCCAAGACTGCAATTATAAGAGCCATCCCACCACATCTCTGTGATGCCAATAAGATGATATCCCTGGAGGCATACGCATGTCTCTAACTCCTCTTGCTTGTTCCCCGTGCTTCATGCATTTGTGTAAAGGCACTTCAATGGAGCTTACTGGCTGGAGTGGCTACATTTCCTTTGTGATGCTCTTCAGGTGGCCTTCCTTTGAGGTGTTTTATCTGTGACTCCCCAGTTCCTATTGCCTCAGGAGCCCCTCGCTCATCCCCATAAGACTTCGAGTGTGCTGCAGCGTACCCAGCACATCTCAGAGCAACAGGTTGAGGGCCTTTGCTAGTGACCCTTCCCACATATCTTGGAGCATCATCCCTTGGCTTGTCAAGGTCTATCCAGATAATATCCCCCTCCCCCAACAAGCTTATTTTAAAGCTCGGTCAATGGGCCCCACTAGCTCGTGAGCTAACACCCTCTTCCCCCTTTGAGAAAGATAAATCCTACCCGACACCAGCAACCCTGGTGCCACATAGGCCATCCCATTGTCAAAATACCCAAATTGTGGCAGTGACACCAGCAACGGAGCCATGCATTGACAGACTGTACATGTCTGTTTCTTTCAGAGGCCCTGCCTATAACTGGGAGAACAGAAGAAAAGATTACCTGCACCCCAGATTCCCTTCTTAACCTTCCCAATGCCCTGAAGTCTCTTTTGATTACTCTTGGGCTACGTGTTGCCACCTCATTACCATCCACATGAAAGAGCAATAGTGGGTAGTAGTCTGAGGGCTGAATCTGACTGGGGAGTTTCCTAGTGATGTCTCTGACCAGGGCCCCAGGGAGGCAGCATAGTTCCCTAAGAAGAGGGTCTGCCCGGCGTATTGGGCTCTCTGTTCCCCTCAGAAGGGAGTCACCTACAACTATAACCCACCTCTTCTTCCTTGTGGAGGTGGTTTTTAAACAGGGGGTAGGCCTTGCTGGTCCTGGCAACTCTTCTGGTGTAGTGAAACCATCTTCCATATCATCCATGGGCTGGCCTACCTCCTTGAGAGCTTCATACCTGTTGTAGAGAGGCACCTGGTTAGGGAAGGCGAGGTGAGAGGGGGCTCACTTGCCACCCCTAGCACAGACTTGCCTCTATGCACAGTTCTCCTTTTGTCCATTGCCTTCAGTCTGGCAGGGGGAGGGTACCAAGTCTTCTTCAACTCGGGTTTTTTTTGGTGGCTCTTCTGTTTTTTCTCTCAGAGAGATCAAAGCCTGATTCCTCCAATCTATTTCTTTCTCACACTCCCTGATGCTCCACAATCTTTCTACTTCCTCTTTTAGTTCTACCACCAGGCTGAGTAGATCATCCACCTGGTCACACCTCACACAGCTGTCACCCCTTCTAGCATCCATTAGCCATGAGAGGTTAAAGCACTCCCTGCAGCCAGAGACCTGGGTGGCTGCATGCTTCCACAAGAGCTCTGTCCGTATGGCCACGTCTGCTCTGGCAAGTGCAAAAAACATAGCTTTCTGCGTCTTTTGGTTAGAGAACATGGCTGAACTGCCCTCTTGATCTTCCTGCACCCTTCTCACGCAAAGTGCTGTGTGATGCCCTGATAGCTTGTGCTCCCTGGGGCTGCCTCTTAAGGGAGTGGGTGCTGGCCGCTGATGCTGCAGGCTCCGCCCCTGCTGCGTCAGCCACACTTGCACGAGCTGCCGGCTCCCTGCTGCTGCCCTTGCCTCTCGCGGCCTCAGAAAAGCTCGAGAGAAGGCCCTTTTTGACGCGATCGCCCGGCTCGATTGGCAATAGCCAAAACTCAATAGCCAATGTGACTATAAAGCGGTATTCTTTATTGCAGCGCTGGGGTCGCACTGGGATTTTTCCTCGAAGTGCTCCAACCCAGTGAGGGTATCAAAGGGTTTATATTTACAAAAGATTTGCATATTCATATTTTGTCCACGAAATGATTCTCATAAGCAAGCCTATTCTAAGAAATCATTATCCTAAACAGGCCTTTGATTACATAATTAAGCTATGAGTTATTTCACAGTCTTTGCTGCCATCTATTGTCTTTTGTTAGTAATTACAGGCACTCTGGTGGTCGTTTGCTTCACAGAATCATGGAATTGTCAGAGTTGGAAGGGACCTCTAGAGATCATCTAGTCCAACTCCCCTGCCAAAGCAGGATTGCCCAGAGCACATTACTCAGGACTGCATCCAGGTGGGTCTTGAAAATCTCAAGAGAGGGCGACTCCACACCCTCCCTGGGCAGTCTGTTCCAGTGCTCTGTCACCCTCACCATAAAGAAGTTTTTCCTCATATTTGAATGGAACGTCCTATGTTTAAGCTTGTGCCCGTTGCCCCTCGTCCTGTCACTGGGAACCACTGAAAAGAGTCATCAGGTGGTCGTATCCTCTTCTTCATCAGTTGTGCTCTAGATGAACCCGGGTCTACTTGGCAGCCCTCACCATCCGCTTGGCAAACTTCACCTGTCCGAGGCTGGTTTCTTCTGCTTTGATGATACTCCTCTATCATTTGCTCTCCTGTTTTCTTATATCCAAGGTTACTCTCCAGTCTATGTTTTTTCTTAGATATCATTCTGCAGAACAAGAACATTTCTTAAAAGAAAAAGGACATTTCTTAAGATTAGTTAATTAAGTAAAATTTGTGAGACTCTATTATCACTAGACCCCCATAAATGTTTTAAATGACCATGGAGATTTATGTCCAAGTCACAGCATCACAGAATGGTGGACATTGGAAGGCACCTCTGGATACTGTCCAGTCTACAGCAGGTTTCTCAGGACTGTATCCCATCAAGTTTTGAATATCAACAAGGATGGAGACTCTGCAGCTTGTCAGGGGAACCTATTCCAGTGCCTGAGCACCCCCAATATGAGGAAGGTTTTTGTATTTAAACGGAATTTCCCGTATTTCAGTTTGCGCCCATTGGCTCTTGTCCTTTCACTGGATACCGCTAAGAAGTTCAGCTCCATCTTCACACGCTCCCATCAGCTGTTTATACACACTGATGAGATCACCCTGAGCCTTCTCTTCTCCAGGCTGAACAATCCTAGTGCTGTCAGTCCCTTCTCCTATGTCAGAGTGTATTGCCTTTCTTTGAACAAGAGGTAATTTCAAAATGAACATACTAAAAAAGATTAATTTGTTTAAGGAAAATATTAGTTTGGTGAGTGCAGAATTACTCTATATATATATAAAAACCATACTAATTGACTCCCATAACATACCTCATAGGTAATCTTAGGAAGCATGGGTTACAATGTGGAATAGATTTTGTTTCACATGCCCTAAAATAAATGTATCATATTCCCAAATTTCAACATTTCATCAGAAAACCTGGAGAAGGAATTGTAAAAAAGCTCCAGTCTAAGATGTGAAAAAGGACATTAGGCAGGATTTAATGTGGAATAACAATTGATAATGACAGGCTGGAAAAGCAGTCCTCCAGGTTTTTGGCAGTGAAACTCTCTGCTGTGGAGGAGAAGCCTTGGGAAAAAATTTGCCTTTGCACAGATCTGATTTAACGTATCCCCAGCTAAGAGTATCTGGCTTCCCTAACCCTTTGCAGATAAATTTGCCAAGAGAGTCCTTGGATATACCTCAAGGACAACCTCACTTGCATTGTAGGCCTTGGGAAGTAATATTCAAAACCACATTAGGAAAAAGATGTGGGTGAACAGGATTGTGGAAGAAGCAAGACCAGAGGAAGGAATAGAAGAAGCAGGAATACTGGCAGGGGACGACCCACAAACAGTGCCTAACGACCCTACTGATTGAGGGGATTTCCGCCCATCTGGCAGTTGGGGGTTGCAGGGGCGTGTTGTCTGGGAAAGAAGATACTTATTACTATATAAGCTGCGTGTTTGTTGTAATAAACGATTCTGGTTGCACCTCCGACGGGGGTCCGTGCCTTCATACGCTACAAAAAGATAGTGTAGCAAGATATTTGGGTGAGAGGCAGGAGAGAGGTAAATGGGAGTATCCCATACATATGAGGTGTTTTGGGGCTGAATGCAGAGACAGTGGGACAGAGAGTGTGAGACCCCCAATATTGCATGCAGGGTGGGTGAGGCCACATGTAGGGCACCATGTAGGCCTGACGTGCGGAAAGCAGACTCCACAACCTCTGGGGTTGTAAATTCGGCGCCGGGCAGCACGGGGGGTCGCCCCACCAAAATCGTGCGCACCCACCGCGGCAGTTAGCTTAAGATTTATACAATCACACTTTACATATTCAAGGGGCGCCTATACATATCCATGACCTTTCCCTGAAAAGGCGGTCTTTATTACAATGAGTTACGAGAAATCATTTTCATAGTCTCCGCCTTTAACTCCTCCCAGTTGCGCATGTGCAGTGCCTCCTGGTGGTCGTGGGCATGGGTCTCGGGGATGAAGGCCATGTCCTCCTCGCTGTGTACCTCTCGCTTTTAATGTTAATGTGTTGCTCCAGGCCACGGGGTTGGGAAACCAGATGATCGCTCTGTCAGGACAACTGGGTTCCTTCTTTGAATACCAATTGTTCCCTTATCTCCCAGCGAGGCCGATGTGACCACTTTATGGTTTCCACTTTATGGTTTCAACACATCCTTTCTTTGCCTAAACACCTTATGCAATGGCTTAAGGTTAAAGATATACAGCTTAAGCCAAGCGATGGCCCTGCTATTAACCCTTGAGTGTTATTTCCCCTTATCAATCCCCCCTTTTCTAAGAGATTAGTAAATTCTTTTACTTATTCATACAGCATGTTTTCTTTCTCTAAGCATTTCTTAAAATATTTTCTTGACTCGACTTTTTGTCAAAGCTGATGCTTCTTCCAAAGTTCGTAATCACTTGTGGTTCTTTTTGCACAGCACATAAAGCATCTAAGTAAAGTGCAAATTGCAATCCCTAAGACTATCATTGTAATTAATAATACAAACAACTGCTTCAACCAAGCAAAGTCAAGCAGCCACGAGGTTAATTTTTCCAAAGATCAGAAAAAACAAGTAAAGTATCATCTTGAGATACTTGGTGTAGTACCCTTGACTGTTGACAAATTCGAGCAATGTCCGTTCTGGAAACCTGAAAAGGTATCAGTTAATACTAATAAATATCGATACCCCCCTTTTCTTGGGGGTTCTGCTGCCATTGTTGCCCAGGCCTGTTGCCCTTCCCAATTTGGCCCATTTCTGGTTTGGGGGTATTTTTGGGATTAGTCTGGAGGCAAAGATCGCACTGCTGAGTCACTTGTCTCACAGTGGTATATAAATTTCTAGGTATAATTTCTCTAATTAGTTGTTTATATAGTGCCTCTGCCCCCCAATGCCTCTTTCTATGTTCTTCCCTTATCAGAGACCATACTAGATAAGAGGGAACGATTAGTTTCCCTTGTGGGGTGAGAGCCCATCCCTCCTCGTTATATGATCCTTCTAGATCTGTGATAAGCTTCTGATCTTCCTTGGTATATTCTGGCTTACCTTCTAGGGAAATTTGCCCGTCAGGGATCAAAGCCCCTTCTGTTTTTACCTTTGCTTTGGCTACCTGTTTTGCCTCTCTGTCCGCCAGCTCATTTCCTCTTTCCAACTCCGAGTTTGCTTTCTGGTGTGCCTTAATGTGCATGATCGCCACTTTCTCAGGGAGTTCGACTGCCTCCAGCAGTTTCAGGATCTCCTCTGCATGCTTGATGTTTTTGCCCTGTGAGTTCAATAATGCTCTCTCCTTCCAGATTGCTCCATGCGCATGTATGACTCCAAAGGCGTATTTCTAGTCTGTCAATTATTTCTGCCTTCTGTGCCGAGGTATTCATGGGCAAAGGCCCTGATTCTGTTTCTTCCTGACTTGTGGTAATGGCATACCCGGCATGCCTTTTACCGCTTAGGACATAGCTGCTTCTATCCGTGAACCAGTTTTCCGTGTTTTCCATAGGACTGTCTCTCAGGTCGAAACAGCTCGAATATGTCGCTTCGATGGCCTCCAGACAGTCATGATGCACTGGTTCTCCTGTGTTTCCACTGAGGAAAGAGGCTGGATTGACAATGTTAGTGACTACAATCTCCACATCATCTTGTTCTACCATTATAGCCTGATATCTCAAGAATCTTTGTGGGGAGAGCCAGTGTCCGCCTTTCACTTCTAATACTGTATGGGACACCAACACAGTATGGTCCAGGGTGAATTTTCTGGCCCAGGGTGAATTTTTGGGCTTCCTGGATGTTTAGTGCTACGGCTGCAACCGCTCGCAAGCATCCAGGCCAACCCTTTGCAGTTGCGTCCAAAAGTAGGCAACTGCTCGTCGATAAGGGCCCAGATCTTGTGCTAGTATTCCCAGGGCAATCCCATGCTTCTCATGAGAAAAAAGAAAAAAACGGTTTACTCGCATCTGGGAGTCCTAAGGCTGGGCCCGACATCAGGGCCTTTTTTAGCAACTCAAAGGCCTGTCCATTCAAGGTGTTACAGGGGTTTAGTTGGCACCACCCAGTCATCCCCAGGAAAGTTCGTAACTTTCACTGTTTGCAGTCTCGGACTTTGGCATATTGTCTCTTTTTGGGCCTATCCCAAAGTCCTTTGTCCAGCACTGATTTCATAGCCCAGATAAATCACCTTACGCTGCATTACTTGGGCCTTCTTCTTGGATATCCGGTATCCCTGGAGCCACAAAAAGTTTAGCAGACTCACCGTCCAGGCCACACAAGCGTCCTTTGTCTTGGTGGCAATCAGGATATCGTCCACATATTGTAACAGTTTCCCCTCCTCAGGCGGGGCTTCCCAGGACTCAGGATCTTTTGCGAGTTGATTACCAAATATAGTAGGGATGTTTTTGAACCCTTGTGGTAACACCGTCCAAGTAAGCTGAGTTTTACGGCGCTTTTGGGATTTTTTCCATTAAAATGCAAATATTTTCTGGCTGGCTTTATGGAGAGGGAGGCAAAAGAAGGCATCCTTCAGGTCTAAAACAGTAAACCAGGTTAGTTCAGGTGTCAATACAGTCAGCAAGGTGTATGGATTTGCCACTACCAGATAGAGGTCTTCAGTTACCTTATTTATAGCCCGGAGTTTCTGGACCACCCGGTATGACCCGTTGGGTTTGCGGACAGGTAAAAATTTTTCTATTACTGGCCGAATTCCCTCCCTGTCCTCCTTCTTCAGGGGATACTGTTTGATTCTTACCGGCTGTCGTCCTTCCTTGAGTCTGACCTCAACAGGTGGAGGATTTTTGCTTTCCCAGGCACATCGGTGGTCCATACCCCGGGGTATACCTGGTTCGTGATTTCTTTGCTGATTTTTCCTTCTGTGGGATCACTAGCTAGGGATAAACTCATTATTTGGATATACTGCTGGTCATTTACCTCCAGAGTAATCTCTCCCTTTTTAAATTTAATTATTGCACCCAATTGTTCCAACAAATCTCTCCCCAAAAGTGCTTTCGGGGAGTTGGGCATGTACAGGAATCTGTGGACGCCCTATTGTTTTCCCAATTTATATCTCAGAGGTTCACAAAAATATGCCTTTTCACTTTGGCCAGTTGCCCCTTTTACCATGATATAGTCATTTCCCAGGGGCATCAGAGCTTTGTTTAAAACCGAATACGTTGTCCCTGTATCAAGCAGAAATTCCACCTCCTTTTGCTCCTTCCCTAGCTTCATTATAACCAGTGGATCCGCTAGGGTGGATTTCCCAGATCCCCGTCAGTCTTCCTTCTGTGGGATGCAGCTTTTGCAGCTTGCGCCTAATATCTCCTGTAGACTGGCCTAAGAATAAAGAAACTAGTTGTTGTATTCCTACCTCTGACCCAGGATCCAGCGGTGTGTTACGGTGCATTACGTCCCTTAGTCGATCCAAGAATTCGGATGGTGACTCGGAAGGACCTTGTCTAATTGCATATAATGCTGACCAATTTATGGTTTTGGGAATGGCCCTCTCCATTCCTTTTGAAATCCAGCCCTGGTATGCCTGCAATTTTCTATATCCACAGACCTGTTTGCATCCCATTTGAAGGGGGAGGTATTCTTTAACATCTCCTCCTGTAGTTTTATAATGATCCTCAGCCAAATCCCCTGCAGTTTTTTAAAATTAATTGTTTTTCCATCTCAGTCATATATTCTAAAAATAATAACTGTAAAATGTTTGGTTACACTTACCGGATCATTCCTGTAATCCTTGGCAACCCTTTTCCATGCCTCTAAATCGGTGGTGGAAAAAGGTACCTGGATTAGCATCGTCCCGCCATCTGGCCCTACCGCCTCTCGGAGGGGTGCCTGTAAGACTGTTAGGGTAGAATTTTTCTAGTACGGGAGGATACAGGGCTGTCCGGGGGAGTGGAGGTTCCGTCCGAGTCCACATCCTGTTCCTGTGATCGAGGGGGAGGCTTAAGCAAATCAGTTAGATCTTGTTCTGATGCCCGTTGGATTTTATTTACTCTAGTGCACCTTTGTCCAATACTACATGCCGAGCAACACTGCCTGTTTACCTTTAAGTTCTTTGTTACTTTCCCGCTCGAGGGCGAGTACCATAGGGTCCTGTGGCGGCACCATTCCACAGTCCCTTTGCCACTCCGGGTGATTTCGGAGGGTGAAAAACATGTCTGCATATGACACTTCATCCCATTCTCTTTCCCTCCTTAAAAACAACATTAATTGCAGGATGGTGTTATAATTGATTGACCCATAAAGTGGCCACTTAACTCCATCTTCCAGCTTATAAATCGGCCACCATTGATTGCAATATTTAATGAGAGTCTTTGTATTCTCTGTACCCCCAGTTCCAACAATGTTCCTCCAGTGTGTCAATATACAGCCAAGGGGGCTTTTCTTTAAAATACCTTTATTCTGAGTGTTACCCGTCTCTCCAGATTGTTTCTTGTTAGCTATTGTGCTTCGTTTTAATTTCCACGTGAACCTTTCCTCACAGGTCCTTACAGTCTTCTCTCAATCTTCTTCCCAAACGTCCCAATCTTCTGGGATTAAAGTTTTCTTCCCACAGATAAACTTTACTCTTTTGGACTCTTGATGGGCCCTTTCCCAATCATAAAACCGTGGGATTAGAGGAGAGCATTTGGGACACTCATCTCTCCGCCTCCTAGATAAACAATACCAAATTTTCTCACAAGATTTACATTTCAACAGGACCCGAGCCGAATGCCAATTTTCAGGTAATATGTTAGTAAGCCCACACACAAAACAAGCAATCACCCCCACGTGTCCATCAATTTGGGGGTTTAGAAAGGTATCTGGGACAGGTTGTTCCCAGTCTAGGGCCACTGTCTGTCCGGCGGGTGTTAAATACACTCCTTCTAAATAAATTCGTCCCTCTCCCCTCCTTATCCAGTCCCCTCCTTCATTTAAATATTCCCAAGGTTCGAACCCAAACCACCGAAGGAGTGACTCTCCCTGTCTGGCCACTTTGATGATCAGCCAGACCCCCGATACTTAGGAGATGGACTAAACACCACAGCAGCCCAACTTACATATATCAAGACATTTACAAATTTTTACATACGTTTCAGGCGCTTTGTCCGTCTCTGGCCGTGTTCCTCACGGAGTCACGGAACCGCAAATCGGGACTCCCACTCGCTTCACAGCAGCGCTGTGTCTCAAACACACGCATCCACACACAAATGCTCTTAACATAAAATACCCGGGCATTTACAAATAAAACATACAATCATCACTCCAGTTGGTATCCCTCCAGCAGCTGCAGATATTATTCAAGTACTTGTATCACAACTTTGAGAAGCCCGCTTACCCTTCTCCTGCTTCTTATACAGTCATTAGCAGGTCCGTCCTGGCTCCCGATACTGGGATGCAGCGGTGACCTCGGATTTGCTCGATCTACCCCCAAGATTGCTAGCGGCCGCTCTATCGGTCAGCAAATCCCCTACTTCCATACAGGGTACCCTCCTTCCATACGGGGACTATGCCGCACGCCAGACGTCTCTGTGCGAATTACCGGTGGCCCCGGCCAAGCGTGGGCGTCCCCTACGACTTACTGGCCCCTCTGTAAAACATACCGTTTATCCGCGGCTTCAGGAGGTTGTTGTCTACTCCCGCGGTGAGCGGCTGGGAGTGGAGGCTCCTCTGAGGAAAGTGCTCGGGGCGTGCCTAGGGGTGTCCGCTCCGCAGCCGAGCAGAGTGCCTCCTGGCTGGCTTGCCAAACTGACGTGCAGAAAGCAGACTCCACAACCTGTGGGGTTGTAAAGTAGGTATGTTTATTCGGCGCCGGGCAGCACGGGGGGTCGCCCCACCAAAATTGTGCGCACCCACCGCGGCAGTTAGCTTAAGATTTATACAATCACACTTTACATATTCAAGGGATGCCT
The DNA here is from genome assembly GCF_964106895.1 of Numenius arquata. Classification (NCBI taxonomy): domain Eukaryota; kingdom Metazoa; phylum Chordata; class Aves; order Charadriiformes; family Scolopacidae; genus Numenius; species Numenius arquata. The sequence goes on along the minus strand of NC_133615.1, from coordinate 32,506,788 downwards.
ATACATATCCATGACCTTTCCCCGAAAAGGCGGTCTTTATTACAATGAGTTACGAGAAATCATTTCCATAGTCTCCGCCTTTAACTCCTCCCAGTTGCACATGCGCAGTGCCTCCTGGTGGTCGTGGGCATGAGCCTCGGGGATGAAGGCCGTATGTCTTCCTCGCTGTGTACCTCTCGCTTTTAATGTTAATGTGTTGCTCCAGGCCACGGGGTTGGGAAACCAGATGATCGCTCTGTCAGGACAACTGGGTTCCTTCTTTGAATACCAATTGTTCCCTTATCTCCCAGCGAGGCCGATGTGACCACTTTATGGTTTCAACACATCCTTTCTTTGCCTAAACACCTTATCAATGGCTTAAGGCTATAGATACACAGCTTAAGCCAAGCAATGGCCCTGCTATTAACCCTTGAGTGTTATTTCCCTTATCAGGCTCCACATGTAGGGCACCATGCAAGTGGGGGGCAATTCTGTGCTAGACTGGATCAACAGCTGGAGGTCTGAGTTCAGAGAAGAGGAAATCAAATGACTAATGTGGTTGGAGGTATCAAACTGGATACTGAGCTATCAAACTACTGTGAAAAAGAATAAGACATTTTTTTAAATACTTCATGATTCATGTCATATGATGAAATTTGGGAATATGATACATTTATTTTAGGGCATGTGAAACAAAATCTATTCCACATTGTAGCTACACTGATATAGTCACGAAAACAGAATCACAGGATAGTAGGGCTTGGAAGGGACCTGTGGAGATCATCTAGTCCAACTCCCCCTGCCAAAGCAGGTTCACCTAGAGCAGGCTGGACAGGAACACATCCAGGCGGGTTTTGAATATCTCCAGAGAAGGTGACTCCACAACAGAACCTCTCTGGGCAGCCTGTTCCAATGCTCTGTCACCCTCAAAGTAAAGAAGTTTTTCCTCATGTTGAGACGGAACTTCCTGTGTTCCAGCTTGTGCCCATTGCCCCTTGTTTGGTCGCTGGGCACCACTGAGAATAGCCTGACCCCATGCTCCTGACACCCGCCCTTTAGATATTTATAAGCATTGATGAGGTCCCCTCTCAGTCTTCTCTTCTCTAGGCTATTCTCCCCCTCTACTCTGCACTGGTGAGGCCACAACTGGAATACTGCATCCAGTTCTGGGCTCCCCAGTTCAAGAGGGATAGGGAACTACTGGAAAGAGTCCAGCGAAGGGCAACAAGGATGATTCAAGGATTGGAGCATCTCCCTTATGAAGAAAGGCTGAGAGAGCTGGGACTCTTTAGCCTGGAGAAGAGAAGGCTGAGGGGAGACCTTATCAATGCTTATAAGTATCTAAAGGGTGGGTTGAAGGAGGAGGGAGCCAGACTCTTTTCAGTGGTTGCCAGTGAGAGGACGAGGGGCAACGGGCACAAGCTGGAACATAGGAAGTTCCATTCAAATATGAGGAGAAACTTCTTCACAGTGAGGGTGACAGAGCCCTGGAACAGGCTGCCCAGAGAGGTTGTGGAGTCCCCTTCTTTGGAGATTTTCAAGACCCGCCTGGATGCAGTCCTGAGTAACATGCTCTAACATGTTCTAGGCAATCCTGCTTCAGCAGGGGAGTTGGACTAGATGATCTCTATGGTCCCTTCCAACTCTAAAAATTCAGTGAAATTCAGTGAAATTCAGTGAAACAGACCCAGATCTCTCAGCCTTTCCTCCTAAGAGAGGTGCTCCATCCGCTTGATCATCTTCGTAGCCGTCCACTGGACTCTCTCCAGTAGTTCCCTGTCCTTTGTGAATCTGGGGTCCAGAACTGGACACAGTACTCCAGATGCGGCCTCACCAGGGCAGAGTAGAGTGGGAGGATTACTTCCCTCAAACTGCTGGCCACGCTCTTTTTCATGCACCCCAGTAGACCATTGGCCTTCTTGGCCACAAGGCTGGCTCACGGTCATCTTGTTGTCCACCAGGACTCCCAGGTCCCTCTCTGCAGAGGTAACCTATACCGGTGCATGGGGGTTATTCCTCCCTAGGTGCAGGACCCTACACTTGCCCTTGCTAAATTTCATTATGTTCCTCTCCGCCCAACTCTCTAGCCTGTCCATGTCTCGCTATATGGAGGTACAGCCTTCTGTTGTGTCAGACATTTCTTTACGTTTATGGTCTCCTCTCCACCATCACCTCTGGATCTCCAGGTGTTTCATAATTTCATTCCATATGAAATTAGCAGGCATGATAGAAACATTCATTTTCTGGCAAATACAGGTTAGGATGCTGTACTATTTGGGCCTTTTTTTGGATCTGTCAGGGTTCCAATAAACAAATGTGAAAAAACAAAGGATACTTTCTCTTCAGTAACAAATGACCAGAATACTTTTTTCATAGAGTGTAGTGCAGATAATAGCTTGGAAAACTGCATCACTGCATCTTTTAAAATGATATTAACTACTTATGTTTTATCCTTCCTACTGCTGTAGTGGGTATTCTCCATTTTGCTATAATGGTAGTTGAAAAATACCATCTTTTGATTTTTTCATCCTTGGTCAGATTATCTTTTATTCTTGATCAAAAATGCGCACTCACTCTAGCCTCACACCAAATGCATTGTTTGACTTGATTTTTTTTTAATCAGAACTTAGCTGGTTTGTAGTTGTTCCTGTAACTTGAGATAAGGAAATTTTTTTCTTGAGATGTCAAAAATACTGGTGGTTCGGGGAGCAGCTTCCCCTGTGCCATGATGCAGCAGCCTGTCAGGAGTAGCAACACTCAGTCTCAGGGTTGTGTCCACCTTCTCCAAGCTGTCGTACAACTCAGAAAATGTTTGATTGGGAAGAAAATAGGACAGAAATGTTCAAAAACATTTCATGTTTTTTCCTTATATTAAAATATTTTTAACGGCCAGTGTGTGAGCCGATGCAGGCAGGACGCAGGAACAACAACAAAACCATGGATTAAGAGCAAAGAACAAATTTAATCTCAATACCTTATGGATCAGGGAAACTCTGAAGCAGCACCTGTGTGTTTTCCAGCACCCCACATGCAAGTCACTTGAGCGTCTTTACAGTCCTCCTCGCCAATCTTCCTTTACTTTCCCACATTACACCCACTCGCTCAAGAGACCACTTCTGCTGGGACTGACAAAGGTGGAGATGTTCATTTAGGCTTGCAGAGTGTAGTACAGACTATCTTACAGAGGCATGCAATAAACATATATAGAAAAAGGAATAAACATATCTCTACAATAATGCTTTGAATCAGGTGTCCTGTTCCTCCTATCCAGGAATTAAACCCCTCAACCAGCCAGGCACCACCAGTAGGTTGTTCCGTTTGATGCATTCAGTCCTGGACAATGTTGAATGTTGTGCTCTGGGCTGGCTGTTTCATCAGTTACGTTGAAGCAACGTCTTCAGTCGATGCAGTGTTTCTGGTGTCCAGGGGGGAAATCGTCTATCTGTAATGTTCATTGGCACGTAGCCGTTACCTACTCAGAAAAGACAGCAATGAGACATTAATATCAAAGTCACTCAGCACAGTATAATTCTATAATACAGCTGCTGGTGTTGATGCACCACTGAAACAAGTCTAAAGATCTGCAGCTGTTAATCTTCCCTTAGTATAAAATGCAGACAAGTTAGTTGCAGTAGAGGCTAACCAAATCTAAGTGTTTCCATGTTGATTTTGCAGAGATGTATCCAGGGCATGTGCTTGTAGTACCAGACTACAAAGCACGATGAGCCAATCTGTGACAGGGGAGGAAAACAGCAGTGGCATCTCCTTCCAGTGATACATACGTGCTGCTACAGCTCCTTCGGCTACTATTACTTTGGATTTGATAACATGATGTGGGGTAATTTCCCACATGGATTGTAGAGCTATGGCTTGTGCTTTTTCAGATTGAACTTCAATCCGATGTTGGGTTTGCAACACCAATAACAGCATTCCAATGCTATCTCCTCTAGATAAGGCACAGGCATTCACCAAAGACACCTGAAATACAAAAACTCGAGAATCTGATATTAACGAAGGATGTAAAATAAGAGGAGAAGTTGGGTTATGATGTATAGCAGAACCTTGTAATGCCTTGGACCAAAACCCTACAGGTTCTTTCTGATTTTTCATCCAAGTCATCTGCCACAATCCTGAGACTGTATCATCTGGAATTGTTACTAATTCAAATGAATATCCTTGCTTAGGAGTGTATAATTGGGCATGCTCAATCAAAGCATCTTTGCAGGCATCAAAGGCTTCTTCTTGTTGCTTGGTCCCCTGCCAGACAACTTTCTTCCTAGTTAATTTCTGCCAAAGGCATATTAATATGACCAAATGTGGCATAAAAGTTCTCCAATGCCCTAAAAGTCCTCCAAAGGTCTGTGACTGTTTTACTGTGATTGGTACAAGAAATGGCTGCCTCGTTTGCTGTACCTGATTTGGTATTTTTCTGATCTGTCCATGCCAAACTATTCCCAAAAATTGTAGAGTAGCACCTGGGCCCTGTATTTTCTTTGGATTATTTTCCCGACCTCAGTCCTGCAAATGAACTTTTAGCAATTCAGCAGCTGCTTCACTTTCTTGTTGTGACTCTGCCATAATCAATAGATCATCAATATAATGATAAACAGTAACTGTACCCGACCACACTGCTAAATCAGCTGCTATCCTTAGGTGGCAAATGGAGGGACTGAGTTTGTATCCCTGAGGCAATACTTGTAAAATATATTGCTTTTGTTGCTGGGCAACATCTTGCACTGAGGTGTCAGGCGGGGTGGAGGGGGGGTGTGAGGAGTTGGTGGTGGGGCTGGGGGTGGTTGGCTTTTTTGCGTAAATGCTAACTTTTGCCACCGGGAAAACATTTCTGATGTTGTGATCCCATCTATCCCTGGTTTTGGGATACCAGCTTGTACAAAAATCATTCCACATTTGTTTCCTTGTCACCCGTGCTCTAACTCCTTTCCATTTTGCTGCCTCTCCTTTACTCACCACCAGCACAGAGGGTCCCGAAATCACAGCCCCAGTTTCCCTCAAGGTATTTGCTAGGGCGCCTACATTACCCATAGCATTTGTCACTGCTGGTATAATCATGGGGTTTAGTGAGGCAGGCGCTCCTCTCAAAAACTGCATTTTGATAGTTTTTGTCACTGTTACACTGTCAGGATTGAATCATAGAATTATAGAATCATATCTGGGCCGGAAGGGACCTTCAAAGGTCATCTAGTCCGACCCCCCCGCAGTCAGCGGGGACACCCCCAACTAGACCAGGTTGCCCAGGGTCTCGTCGAGCCTTATCTTGAATGTCTCCAGGGAAGGGGCCTCAACCACCTCCCTTGGCAATCTATTCCAGTGCTCCACCACTCTCATGGTAAAGAACTTATTCCTAATGTCTAATCTAAATCTGCTTTTTTCCAGTTTAAAGCCATTACCCCTTGTTCTGTCATTGCCGGCCTTTGTAAACAGACTGTCTCCAGCCTTCCTGTAGGCCCCCTTCAGGTACTGGAAGGTTGCTATTAGGTCTCCCCGGAGCCTCCTCTTCTCCAGGCTGAACAATCCCAGCTCCCTCAGCCTGTCCTCGTAGCAGAGGTGCTCCAACCCTCTGATCATTTTCGTGGCCCTCCTCTGGACCCTCTCTATCAGGTCCATGTCCTTCTTATATTGAGGGCTCCAGACCTGCACACAGTACTCCAGGTGAGGTCTCACCAGAGCAGTGTAAAGTGGCAGAATCACTTCTCTGGATCTGCTCGCAACACATCTCTTGATGCAGCCCAGGATGCGATTGGCCTTCTGGGCTGCAAGTGCTGCCTGCTCATGTCCAGCTCATGTCCTGCTCATGTCCAGCTTTTCATCCATCAGCACCCCCAAGTCCCTTTCCTCAGGGCTGCTTTCTAATACCTCATCCCCTAGTCTGTATTGATAGCGAGGATTTTTCCGGCCCAGGTGCATAACTCCGCACTTGCTCTTGTTGAACCTCATGAAGTTTACTTGAGCCCACCTCTCCAGCCTCTCCAGGTCCCTCTGGATGACATCCCGTCCCTCTGGTATATCGACAAGACCACACAGCTTGGTGTCGTCCACAAACTTGCCGATGGTGGTCTCCATCCCTCTATCTATATTTTTGATAAAAATGTTAAACAGTACCGGTCCCAGCACAGACCCTTGAGGGACACCACTTGTCACTGCTCTCCATCTGGACTTAAAGCCATTGACTACTACCCTCTGGATGCGACCATCCAGCCAATTCCTTATCCACTGAACGGTCCACCAATCAAATCCGTATCTCTCCAGTTTGGTAAGCAGGATGTCATGCGGGACCGTGTCAAAGGCCTTACAGAAGTCCAGATAGATCACATCCATAGGTCGTCCCTTATCTAGTGATATAGTCACTCCATCATAGAAGGCCACTAGGTTAGTCAGGCAGGACCTGCCCCTAGTAAAGCCATGTTGGCTGTCCTGAATCATCCCCCTGTCCTCCATGTGCCCAAGCATGGCACCCAGAAGGATCTGCTCCATGATCTTCCCAGGCACAGAGGTAAGGCTGACAGGATCCTCTAACAGACACATGAGCCGTCCTCATCTGGAGCACCAAATTAATACCTTCCTCCATTATACACCAGTTTCCGAGGGACGACACTAATTCAACAGGTTCTGTATATGCTGCTAAATCTGCTGCACACAACCACTGATACGACATCGGGGCAATAATGTCTCCTCTGTCAGGACCTCTGACATTTTGCAGCTGAGCATATCCTTGTTCTGTCTGATCATCAATGGCTCTAGGGCTTAGAAAATCTTTTTCACTCACTGATAAATGGATAGAAGCAGCTCCACTATCCCATGCTTGCAAAATCCATGGCAATATGCCTCCCCCACTCTTTTGCTGATAGATCTCTGAAAATTCCCTTAACTCTTTCAGAGTGCAAGTACTAGTGATCTGCACTCCTCCGTCTGCTCGTTCCTGCTCCCCTCTCATTTGTATTAGGGCTCGTGCTTCCACCACCTCAGTGCTTTTTAAGCTCGGATCAAATTCAAATTCAGTCTCAGAGTATGAGGATTCACTCCAAATATTTTTATCCCATTCCTCGGGATCCCATGACCATTTTGTAGTGAGAGCACGAACTTGGGAAACCAAAAGCTTACTTTTCCCATATTTGTCCCTTTGCTTATTAACAATACATGCTACCAACCGGTCTACATTATCTTGCATCTCATAGCACCGCTCTGCTTGAGCCGTAATTACTTCTTGTGCAATCACCTTTGCATCTTGCAAACTCCTGTTTTCCTTTTCCAATTCTCTCACTTTATCACGCAATGCAATAACTTCACGGTCAAGAGCTCTTAGTCTGGTAACTAACAGCCATCCCAATCTACCCGCTAATTTGCGAGAAGAATCTGATGCCGCTTTCCACGGCAAGCCATGCATAGCCATTTCAATGCTCTGGGGGGGGTAATCACCACCCCGTCATCTATTTCAGGCCATGCCTCCGGCGGAGCCAATTTATCCAAGAAAGTAGCCACGGGGGTCCAGTGCTCAGTACTAGGCCATCCCGGAATAGGGGGAGTCACCACAGTGGCCTCCCCAGTCCCCAACTTTTTTATCAGCCATGGCATGGGTGTTCCTGGAGCTGCCGACTACGCCAAATGTTTGAGCCGATGCAGGCAGGACGCAGGAACAACCACAAAACCATGGATTAAGGGCAAAGAACAAATTTAATCGCAATACCTCATGGATCGGGGAACCTCTGAAGCAGCTCCGGGCAGAGGCAGGCAAGCAGGGGACGCAGGCACCACGCAGCAAGAGTCCTTATTAGCAAGAGAGTCCTTGTTAGCAAGGGAGTGAGAGAGTGAGAGAGCTCCCACTTGCTGTTTGGGCCTGTATTTCAAGGATTCTGGGAGGCAGAGTTTTCCGCTGTGCTTTGATCTCTTCAACAGCAGGGCAGGAATCTCAGGTGTGTTCAATAAGGTGCCCCTGAGTCCATCCCAGGCCTGTGTTATCTAAGTGCAGATGTCCTACTTGTTGAGCACACAAAACTAAGCAACAATTAGTGTGATATATGTGTTTTCCAGCACCCCACATGCGAGTCACTTGAGCGTATTTACAGTCCTCCTCGCCAATCTTCCGTTACTTTCCCACAGCCAGCTACACCTTTTGCTGCAGTACACTGTTAAGACCTGCAAGGCCAAATTCAGCAGTGAATCTATTTATATGTCCTTAGCTACAGGCATCCATTCTGCTTGCACCATTTTTTTCAAGACAGTCCTTGTAATTTTATGCTGAAGTACATTCTGTGAATATATTTAAACAGGCTGAAAATAATTGTCCTGGCATATTCAGTGGAAAAATTTTATCTGCACTTTTTTCAAACTAAAAAATTCCTGCCGGAGGTTTCATATCCCAAATGCAGTCCCAGAAAAAAATGGTCTTTCATTGCAACTGGTGAAATCCATAGTTTCACATCTGTTTGTAGGGAGACTCTGTATGGTAAAATTCTTGCTTTATGAGATCATGTCTTCATTTCCAGTCTTGCTTGTTTGTTATCTTTGTGGTAATGCTTTATACATGCTGGTAACCGCCACTTAGATGTGTTTTGCAGGCTGAGGTTTTAGCTGCAAAACCTTTGCGAGGCATCAGGTCTCATAAATTCATTGGGGAAAAATGAAGACTGAGCAGATCGTGCATTGGTATGGAACAGTACCAAGCGTCAGAACTTCCTGCAAGAACACAGGCAGTAGATCAGAATAAATAGGTGCAATTTATAGCATGTGAATGATCAAAGTGATTTGCTCCAGCTAATATGCTGTGTAACTTCATTTTGTATCGTAACATTTATGTATGGTGCATGAAAACACATTGTTGAAGAAATTCTCAAGATAATTAAAAATAATTGGAGGAATCAAATGTTCATATTCAAGTACACATAAATGAAATTGTATCCATAAGGGAGAGACACATAGGAAATTGGTTTGAGACATGCGAAGCTGCCAGGGAAGCTGCTTTGCTAGCAGGGAGTGCTGAGGAAGAGGTTGGTAAGAGAGGCAGGGGAAAGTAGGAGGATGGGACAAGTTCTCTGGTGTTAGACAGTAAGTCTCTGAAAACAAGGGGAAGTAATTTGGAAGCAGACCCATGGGCTTGTTTGAAAGGCAGAGGCAACTTGCTGGGCTGTGCCTGTGGGAATTGGGCTACGATACACCATGCTGCTTGGAGAACTCACCACACTGCGAGATAAAGGGAAGAGCAAGAATCAAGATGATGAGTTTTCTTCCCATTAGAGAAGAGCATTGTGCTTGGGGAAGAAGATGAGTTTGCTTTTTCTTCTCCATCCCACTGCACCTAGCAGGAGATTTAGTAGAAGTAAATCTGCTACGGCAGGAACATTTTGAAAGTTGACTTACAAAGGTGTCCGGCTGTCAAGAAGTCCAGTTCTGGGGATTCATCAAATCAGATCACCTAAATCCTTCCTTATATAACCATTGCCCAGTCTTGCTGAGCTGAGTTGCCTGGGGTGTAACTCAGATGGTAAAGCCTGTTGGCATGAATATTGCCATAAAAATAGAGCTGCAATGTTCCTAGTGTCTTGGTCAAAGTGCAGAAAGGAAAAGTGTGAACTTGCCCAAGGTTTTGACTGATTGTAAGCGCAATTAATGAATCATGGTAAATCTAGTTATCTGCAGACACTGAAAGGTATTTACGTCTAAGGCAACAGAGGTTCTGATTTTGAGCACTGAGCTAACTAATGAGGTTAAAAAGGGATCTGGGATTAGCACTTGAAAGAAATGAAAGTAGCTTGAGGACTGTTCTCATTTACACATGGGGAATTCTCAGGCTGACAGCTGTGAGCAGAGGGCAGTACTTTGCTAAGAAACCTAGGCATACCCTTGCTCTGCTTTAGAGTTTTAACTTCCTTTTTTTTGTTAGTTTACTTTTTCTTTCTTTTTTATTATAAGGAAGGCCTAGCACAAATCCAGAACTAGTCTATATACACATGTATATAAATCAGAGACTCTGCCAGGAGAAATTATAATAGATTATTTGCAAACAGTGTATTAGAGCCCAGGTGTTAGAGCCACAGTCTATGTAAGATGGATCTACGTACCTGAACCCAGCTTTGCCCATTACCTCAGTGACAGTTTATGTCATTGTCATTTGTGGTTTTTTTCGTTTTCTTCAAAAAATTCTTACTGCCTAGGAGATTTACTTGTCTCTGTTATGGAACTGTTACATGGTTTAATGCTCACAAATCACAAGTCATCAATACACGTTTCTTCAGTTTATGGAAAAGTTCAATGAGAAGCCGTTCCAGTACATAAATTTTGGAACAGAAAGTTTCTAATACAACAAATGGTTGAAAGTCTTTGTAACTATCACTGTCTTGGAGCTGATAAGTGTATTTCAAAGAATACCATGGCTGCTGTTGGCAACTTCTTAAACTTTTATTGCTTTGGGGAAAAACAAACCCAACCCTGCTACGTATGGGTAACTGTGTTTTCCCGTAGAACAGTTTAAAATAAGTAGCAAAACATATTTTGCCCTACCTTCTTCTCACACTTTGCTGTTGATGTAAGCTATGGATCTGTTCCTTTCTTAGCTATTGATATAATAAATGAAAGAGAGCAAAAATTATGAAGCCAGTTTTTTGTGTGGCCTGTGCAGAGTCCATCAATACTATGACTGCTTTTCTTTAGAAAGTGAAAAGAAAGAAAGCTGTAGCTGGAAATGTGCTTTGGATACTGTATGGGGAAATCATCCAACTGGTTATACTGAGAGCATGTGCTTAAGAAATACCAAAGGTGGATCTAGCAAGTATCTCAAGAAGTTTTTTATTTTCTTAATTAAAGTTTCCATAGAGGAAAAGAAGTTGTTGTTTTTCTATTAGGAGATATTTATATTTACAAATTATTCCACTGAGCTCAACTTTTTGTCCCCACTAAATGGGCAACACAAGTGACTACGAGCTTCTACACAAGCATGTGATTAGGAGTGAAGGAGATGCCTGACTCAAAGACTCTGCAATGTGCCTTTGAAGATTCCCCAGACACAGGAAACTGCATGGTCTCTCGTGCTTTCAAGGGAGACACACAGGACACCTACATCCTTTGAAAATAATGTGTTGCAGATGCACACAGACAGTGGATTTGTAGCCTGGCTGGTTGGAAGTGACTTATCTCTGCCAATTTTCTCCTTTAACCCTAGCTCTGAGACGTCTCTCATGGAGAGGGGGGATGTAATGGGATTGAAGAGTGTTGGCACCAGGATTTTGCTCAGCATATGAAATCTGGTGTGTTAGCCATAACTGCTGATAAAAAGGAAGAACCTCTAGTGGGTTCTTTAACTCTGAGTTAAATCACAAAAAGGTGTTTTGGCTTGTTTTTAAAAATGCAGGAGACAGCCTTCACAGAACACTGCTCAAACTTGCTGCAGAACTAACTCTTATTAAATGCTGCTTTTATGAGTGTAGGAATAATAATATAAGGGTGTGGTGTTTAACTTCAAAATCCCTAGCAATTTGCCATCAGTTTTCTAAGGTCAGGTCATTTCAAAACCTGGTTCTGTATTAAACTGAAAGAGATACAAACAGTTGCATGTGTCTAAGCTACAAATAGATTTGATGATATATTTGGGTATATTTGAATCCAAACCAGTCAAAGCTCCACGTATCTCAACCCTTTCCTTCTTTGGATCCCTTTTACACCTTCTTCCCAAAGAAAGTCATATGGACAGGCTTTCCCTACTGTGCCTGAATCTGTTATCCAGAAAGACTTCTATAATCATGTAATCCATAAAGGTTTTTACTTTCATGCCAGATAAAAAAAGAAGAGGAAGAACATTTTTCTAGATCCCTTCCCTGTCCCTAATATCTGCCTTTTATATTAAAAACTTGAAATACATAATTTGATCTTCAAGTAGAAAAGAAAAAGATATCATTTCTATGTAAGAGTATATTTGGACAACGTTTTTGTCTTCAATATTCTCAGGAGAAATCAGTGCCAGGCCCTTTAAGACAATATTTTGGCCAGAAGCCAAAGTAAAAACAGTGTAGGTAGCACTTAAAGAACATTCAGACATCCTGAATGCTTCTTAAGCAAAAAAACATTTTAATACCCTATATATTGATCTTCTGTTTTCAACACTACAATAAAAGCCAGAATTAGTCCACAGAATTACTGCTGCTCAGACAAACTGTTCTCATGTAGCCTGCTAACTTTGTGTGAAAACAACTATATATAACTTGTTTTATGGGGGATGGGGGGTGTGTGTCATGCAATCTATTACACTACCTGTATTTTCAGTCAGGATCCTCTCCAAACTCCAAAACTGCCACACCAGGAGGAATTGCTGGCTTGTTTGCTGTCTGCTGCAAAGACAAGAGTCACTTCTGTGGCACAGTAACTCCTCAGCTGAGATCACAGTCCTTGCAACGGCCTCACTAACAATCTGTATCAGTGAGCTCTACAGGCTGTCTGTATAAAGAGGAATTAAAAAGAAGGTCAAAATATCCCATCACTTCACACTTTTTTTGAATCTGCTGGATTACCGTCTACTACTGTCATGTGCTACACTGGTATCTAGGAGCCACAAACACAGAGCTGGTGTCGGAGTGGTCGGGTGCGTGGCTTTCATTGGGGCCAGAGCTGGTGGGGGGGGCATCTGATGATGACAGGGCCAGTGTCAGCATGGCTTGGTCCTGAGCCTTGGCTTGTGCCGGGACTGGAGCCAGCGTGGCTTTTCGCCAGCGCCGGAGCCGGGGCTCTGGCTTGTGCCAGTGGCTGTGGGGGGGGGAAGCCGATGCCGCTGGAACTGGTGTCAGCATGACTTTCGCCGGTGTTGGAGTCGCTGGCTTGTCTCGGGCCAGAGCCGGGGCCTTGGCTTGGGCCAGACCATAAGCCAGTGTAGGAGCCGGTGGCTTGACTTGGGCCAGAGCCGGTTCCGTTTGTGTCTGTACTGTGGCTTCTGCTGGGTCTGGGACTGGGGGTGGGGCTTGGGCAGTTGTCTGAGTTTCTGCTATCTTTAATTTCACCCGTGTCAGAGTAGCAATATCGCATGTCATATAATACTCATTCCTGCACAGATATTTAACAATAAATAACGCCTGCAGCACATTCAGGAAAATTGACAAAAAAAATCACAGAATCACAGAATGATATGGGGTTGGAAGGGACCTCCGGAGATCATCTAGTCCAACCCCCCTGCCAAAGCAGGTCCACCTAGAGCAGGTTGCACAGGAATGTGTCCAGGCGGGATTTGAATGTCTCCAGAGAAGGAGACTCCACCACCTCTCTGGGCAGCCTGTTCCAGGGCTCTGCCACCCTCAAAGTAAAGAAGTTGCTCCTCATGTTTAGATGGAACTTCCTATGTTCAAGTTTGTGCCCATTTCCTCTTGTCCTGTCACTTGGCACCACTGAAAAAAGACTGGCCCCTTCCTCTTGACACCCACCCTTTAAGTATTTATAAGCATTGATAAGATCCCCCCCTCAGCCTTCTCTTCTACAGACTAAAAAGTCACGATCGAATGAGAGTAACAATAATTACAATCATTCTCTAAACAGCCCAACGGTTTTTCAGCCCCTTATTTCCATTGGTGTCACTTTGGGATAATCATTAAAGGGCAAAGTAAACTTTCCCCAAGTAAAACCGAAAGTGTAATTAGCAACAGAATCCATCACATGATGCCCGAAATACGCAGGTATCATAGTAATCCAAGTGATCACATTATACATCTGAAAGCAAATCAACACCAACATAGCACGCTTGACCCACCGCGTCCAAACACAAAGAATAAATAAACCATTCAATATACTCAACCAGATAAACACTACTGCATCAATTAACTTCATAAAAAGCTCTCTAAAAATACCATATAACATATTGGGTAGGAACAACATGATGTGAGCTGGCTCTTCTCCCTGAGCAAGCTGGAATTCAAACTATTGAAGCAATCTATCAGAGCTCTGGTCAAGCTCCGTTCGATCCCCACGTTGGGCACCAATAAATCTGTTGTGGTTTAGGCCAGATTGGCCAATCAGAATGACAGATGGCCCCTCCCCCCCTCTCTCCAAAGAGAGGAGAGGAAGAGATAACGAGAATCAGAAGTTTAGAATGAACTAAACTATTTTAATGAAGTATTAATATTAAAATCAAAAAGAAGAAAATAATGAAATAGATGCAGTATATAGAAAACAGTATCAAGCTCCCAGGATGACGTCACCAGCAGGCACTGGGGAAGTCCCAGACTGGACTCAGCGACGGATGGGAACTGGATTCCAGCTCTAGAGTCAGGAACACACGGATCGGGATCAAAGGCAGATGAACAGACAGAGTCCTCTCTGGACATCGGCCATCGCAGGAAGGGGGCTGACCCTTTGATCCCTCAGCCTTTATACTGAGCATGGGGCAGATGGGATGGAATACCCCAGTTGGTCAGGTTTGGGTCACCTGTCCTGTCCACTCCTCCCCACCGATGTGACCCCTCTACGTTTTTTCCGTTTCCGACCCTCTAAAGGGGCAAATAACGAAAATGGGCTGACCTTGGTTGTTATAGCAATAAGTATAAGCAAGGGCCTCCCTGCATACCATTCCTTGGCATGTAGCACAAACATTGGTCTTATCACGCTGAGAACGAGCAGTTTTCTCCACAATATGCCGTTAATTTCAAAGAGTTAGAAGAGGCCTAGCTAAGATGTAAAATTACTGAACAGAAAGTTGGTACTGTTTTACCTCAAACCAGGACACCCTGTTATTAGTGAAAAAGGTGTGGCTTCTCTTTCTGTAGAGCAGACCTTTTCACACTAATATTAGACTACTAAGCACTTTCTGTGAGAGCTCACTTCAGGGCTATAGAGAAACAAACATTGTATAACTCAGTCCCCCCCTCCACATTTGTTCCTCCATTCTCAAAATGGAGCAGTTGTGTTTTTTATACTGACACATTTCTTTTGTACTGCAATGTCTTTTAGGGTGCTCCAGTGAGAGGCAGAAGGGCTGTGGAGTCTCGAGATGATGGCAGGTTTCCACATGGTAAAAATACTTTCAGGCTATATGAAAGTACAGCTTGAAGCCTCTTGAAGCATCCTCATGCACTAGATGCTAGGCAAACAATGAGAGACGCCTTGAGTCCGAAATCACTTCTACTAAGATGAAATATGCAGGTCCCAACTTTGTTCCCTTAAACCACAGGGAAAACCTCCAACATAAATATAATAGGAAGATTCTTCCTTGGGATTGGATTTGAGTGATGGAAACAAGTGTTCAGAGCCTATTAATACCAAATATAAACAAGCTTTTGTGATAATAATGACTTTTAAAATCCTTGTTTACTCCACACAAGTGGAGACAGATAAAAAAAGGGAGAGACCATTAGTGAAAGAGTACCAAATTCCAGGTACCCGGTGTAAAAAGTTTTTAACAACCCTCTGCCAGAAAAAAGGCAGAATGGGGGATTAAAGAATACATTTGCAATTATTGCACGGGCTCACATTCTGCACTATAAAAGTGTTTAAAGCTTTCCCACAGAACTAAAGCATTTCTCTAGCTGTTTCCATGTAACAAAACTTTGAACCCATGTCCAAGAGTTCAACTATTGCACCACCAAAAGAGCTGTCGGTCCTCTCCAAAGTGAATTCTGTAATGTGCTCCACAAATACTGACTCTCCTCCTACAAAAGTTTGTAGCTATAGCATGTTTTGTTTTTGCTAAGGTACTTAGCACTGGCTGTTTACCAGAACAACTAAGCCAAAGTAATTCCTTCAAATGCTGCAAGTATCTGCTTCAAAATTATGTGATTTATATGTTTATTTACCTAGCTATTTGTATTTCCTTCTTTCATCTTGAATCTGCAAGCAATATTTTTGAAACCGTTGTGACTAAATTCAGAGTATATTGGGCTCTAACAGCAGCATACAATTACTTTAAAAATGACTAATTTATACTAAAGCCTCTGAAATATACTTCTCCAAGTATTCTGATAGGCATTTTGGAATCTAACTGAAGATACCTTGGATTTTAAATTTTAGCCCCAGTGCACTCGGTCAGTGTCATCACAGATGTTTTTCTCAAGGTCTAGTGAGTCTTTAGTTTGGAACAGGAGTTAAAGTGTTGGAAGGAAAGAGCAGAGCGGGAAGGGTTGCCTAACCCTTGCTTAGGCTTTTGATAACTAATACTTATATTGGAAAAGTCAAGTAACCATCTGGCTGCAGCCAGTTCCCTGTGCCAAAGCCCAGCAAAGATGATCCTCAAAGTGCAATGCCTCAAGAGCACAGCCGTTCTCGTGCAGCCCTATGTGGAGGCACTTTAGGTGCTTCCCCATTTCTAAACAGAATTAATATTCCTTTTTCAAAAGGAAATGACGTTGACATTTGTTCCTGATTGAACTTTTTATATTACCTTAAAGAGTTAGGTGAGGAAATGTCTATGACACTGGAGGAAAATGTTATAGCTGTTTTGTCCTGCATTTTCACAATATGTATGCAGCTCATGCTCTTGGAAAACTGAGAAAGTCACACTTTTTTTTTATCTCTTCGGGTTCAAATCCCTAAAAGGCTTATAATAAACAGCTATCTGGCTGCTGTTTAGTGTCCTTGATGAAATAATGTATGGTAGTCTGAACTGGATATCCAGAAAACAGCTATACATAGCATTGGAAATTACCAGAGTAATTGTAAAGACACGAGAAACTCTGGGGGATATGCAGTCTAAGTAAACTTACCATAATGAATGGACTTAATTTAATTTTTTATGCCATTAAACTGTGGAGGGTTTCTGTTTGATTTTTTTCCAGACAAAAGTGAGAGAGTCCCTAATGTCAAGTTTTCCATATTGCTGTATTTCTAATATTAAGCCCCACATGATGGGTGCTGTATGCCTGTCATGACATTCCTAAATGCATTTGTCAAATTATGTGAGAAAAACACAAATAAAGACAAGCTGATACCTTTTTAAAAGTTTACTTTTCCTTCAACGCTGCTATTTTGAATTGTGATAGTTAAACTGTTAGGGTGAAAACAATGCAAACTATTGCAATACGGGAAATAACAGGACAAGGATACTTTTAGGTTGCAGCCTAAGAAGTAAAAAGGGTGAGCCTTTCCCAGGATAAAAATATGCAGTATCTTAAGAAGCATGATATGTCACCAAAATAAATAAAATCACGTTTGAGGAAGAAATTCTTTTAACGTTTAAATCACAAATTAACAACATAAAAATATTTTGTCCTAGAACAGATTTGTAGTGGGTTATCTACCTGTTATCCATGTGGAATTTAAATTAGATTCAGTAATTCAGTAGTTTTATGCCTTTTAGAGTCATTAGATGATAATACAATCCCAACAAAAAGCTGTTTGCAGCTCAGTTAGAAAGATAAGACTCTGCAAATGGGGTGTTTTTCAAAACCCTGAAACTCTTAGATTACTTGGCAATGGCAAGAACTGTATATTTTGACATATTCAAAGCAGAGTATTTATATGTTTGAAGATTATAGTAGATATAAGAACCTTAACTTTACCAATAACTTGAAAATATTTTGAATGTGATCTTTAGCTTTCAAATGTTAAAGGCAGACTAGCTTTCCCCTCTCATCTTCACAGAGAATAATGAATGACACATACTTGTGGTTAGTTCTGCCTGAGATCTCTCCACCATGAAACTTACCCCTTACATTACCCAGAAATTACTGATGGTTACTTGCTTCACAAGAAAATATAAGCTTTTTTTCATTCATGCCTACTTCTGTTGAAGTGATGTACTAATGTCTTTTTTAAACAAAAGGGATGTTTTGTATTCTAGGATCAATTAAGACAGTGGAGGATTCAAGGATTCAAGCTTAACAGCATACAGGAATAGAAGGGTAGCAACTCAATTTTTGTTCTTACATACTTCACATATCAGTTCAATATAAAACCTAAATATATTCACAATTTTAACATTATGTGCAAAATGCATAGATCTATGGTTCTTCTGTGATCACTTGCTCTGAACAGGAGGAAATAGAAAATTAGAGGTAGTTATTTAACAGAGATCAAGATTTTAGAAATCCTGGCTTCTACTCCTAACTGTCACTGATTTAGTCAATGTCTTTAGATGAAGTGCTTTACTAGGGGGACCATTTACACACATCTTCAGGGCCTAAAAATGATGATATCAAAAAACAATGGCTAAATAAACAACTATGCCTTATCTTTTGTTTGCCCCAAATTTCTTGACACTAAGCAAGAATCTTCATCCTCACTGAATTGACAAAAAGATTTATATATTCACATTTTTTTAAAGGATGTTTGAGTTCTTTATTTTGGATAAAGCAATGGAATTCAGCCATATTCCCATCTTAGGAAAGTGGAAGATCATGGAAAGTGAATTGCTGATAATAGGGGAACATAAGTGTGAGAATAAAAACTGGTCTGAAAGCAAAGGTCACTAGCAAGAGATTTTAGCAGTGAACTAGGATACAAAGGCAGGTGTACAGGCTCAGCTGTTCTGCATTCCCAACTCACATTTTCCCTGCCTCTCATGCAAATCGCCTTGACTTGCAGCACACAGACAGTCCCATGGCCTGCAGTGGCACCCATCCCCTCCTTTCCCACCACAGAAAAAAACCCACCCATACCACCAAAACTCTAAAAGGTCCCACACCTGCTCATGCCTTTTTCCATGCCTCTCCTTGCCTTGTTCATCCTGCTCAAATTATACATCTATCTCTCCCTTTCCCCTCCTTTGTTCATGCCACAGAGCCCTATAATGATAGCAACTTGAGGAGGAAGATAACCACACGGGTCTGAATCTGTCCCTCTGGCAATTCTCTGCAACGCCCCCTTCCTTGCAATAAACCTGTTCTCTGTTCACAGGATACAACCATGCAACATGCCCAACGTTTCTTTTCAATGTATTTGTGGAAAATGCTGTTTCATTTCATGCAATGATCAAAAAAAGCATTTTTCCTGATTATCATAGACCCTTGTCAAGACAAAAAAAACAGTGGTATTCTTGTGGATAACGCTTACACGATCTTGTCTGCAATGTGTCTTTTATGGAGAACAACTAACATTCAGGTTTTCTTAGTAACTCCATTATGTCAATATTTTCTGTTTGCAATAGTTATGGTTTTCTCTTTCATTGAGACATGCTGAGTTGGGCAATGTGGCCTCTTGCTGAGCAGTCTGGAAAGATGAGGCTGCAAACTGCACTAAATTACAGCTAAGTCCCTGTAAGAGAAAATGTGCTTTCTGATTGTGGTGAATAGACCCTGGCTGGATACCACGTTCCCAACAAGTCACTCTATCACTCCCTCTCCTCAGCTGGACAGGGGAGAGAAAATATAATGAAAGGTTCATAGGTCAAGATAAGGGCAGGGAGAGATCTCTCACCAATTACCGTCACTGGACTTGAGGAAATTAACTTATTACCCATCAAAATCAGAGTAGGTTAATGAGAAATAAAACCTAAGTCTTAAAACACTCCCCCCCCACACCTCTCCCTTTCTCCTGGGCTCAACTTCACTCCTGATTTTCTCTACCTCCTCTCCCTGAGCGGCACAGGGGGATGGGGAATGGAGGTTGCAGTCATCACGTGTTGTCTCCGCCACTTGTTCCTCCTCAGGAGGATGACTCCTCACACTCTTCCCCTGCTCCAGCGTAGTTTTCCACCCACGGGAGACAGTCCTCCATGAATTTCTCCAACATGGGCCCTTCCCATGGGGTGCAGTTCTTCATTAACTGCTCCAACATGGGTCCTTTCCACAGGTTGCAGTCCTTCAGAAACAGAATGCTCCAGCATGGCTCTTCCATGGGGTCACAATTTCCGCCAGAAGTCCTGCTCCAGCATGGGCTCCTCTCTCCATGGGTCCACAGGTCCTGCCAGGAGCCTGCTCCAACACAGACTTCCCACAGGGTCACAACCTCCATCAGGTGCATTCACCTGCTCCAGCATGGAGTCCTCCATGGGCTGCAGGAGGATATCTACTCCGCTGTTAACCTCCATGGGCTGCAAGGGGACAGCCTGACTCACCATGGTCTTCACCACAGCCTGCAGGGGAATCTCTGCCCTGACACCTGGAGAACATCCTCCCCCTCCTTCTTTACTGACCTTGGTGTCTGCAGAGTTGTTTCTCTCACATATTCTCACTCCTTTCTCATGGATGCATTTGCTGTTGCACAGCAACATTTTCCCCTTTTAAAATATGTTATCACAGAGGCACTACCACAATCACTGACTGGCTCAGCCTTAGCCAGCAGCAAGTCCATCATACAGCCGGATGGCATTTGCTCTATTGGACATAGGGGAAGCTTCTGGCAACTTCTCAGAGAAGCCACCCCTGTAGCCACCTTGCTACCAAAACCTTGACACGTAAACACAATACACTGATATAGATGCCTTGCTGGCTGTAAAACAAGCCTTGCCGACTGACTTTCTCTGCCAAACAATCCTTCCACCCTCAAAATGTAGCATGTGTAGAGAATGCCAGGCTCAACTACTAAGCTCAAACAAAAATTGGCAGAAAAATTGCATCGCTGTCATTTTCCAACTGAGCTTGAGTACTAAATTCAGCTTCAATGACATGATTGTTCAGCACAGGACGACTGCCAGCAATAAACTTGAAGAATGATGTCCTGGTTTCAGCTAGGATAAAGTCAATTTTCTTTCTAGTCGCTACTGTGTTTCAGATTTGACATAAGAATGTTGAAGAATGCTGATAACACCTACTGTTTTAGTTGTTGCTAAACCTAGGTTCACTGCCTCGTACAAACAAGTCTAAAAACCGGCACACCGAGCTGCCTAAAAGCACTGCATTAAAATCACCGAGGATAACAATGTACCTGAACTTCCATTCCCCCTCCAGGGTCTAGGTGTTTGCTCCAGGACTCATTTGTAATGCTGCTATTACTAAAGAAATCAGATGTCTTCTGAGGTAAGGCATCTAACACAAAACTAATTTTTTAGGTGGAGAGATTTGCTCCTAAGCAGCATATGGAGTGAAACCCCATTCTTGTCTAGGAAAGTTTGCACTTACAACAAAGAATCTGATAAGAGATAAAAAAAAATCAGTATTCTTTTTCTTGAGGTTATTGAATAGAATGCGTTGGGTTGGAAGGAACCTTTAAAGGTCATCTAGTCCAACCCCTCTGCAGTAAGCAGGGACATCTTTGACTAGATCAGATTGCTCAGAGCCTCATCAAGCCTGACCTTGAATGTCTCCAGGGATGGGGCCTCCACCACCTCTCTGGGAAACCTGTTCCAGTGTCTCACCACGCTCATTGTAAAGAACTTCCTCCTAATGTCTAATCTAAACCTACCCTGCTCTAGTTTAAAACCACTGCCCCTCATCCTATCACTACATGCCCTTGCAAACAGTCCCTCCCCATCTTTTCTGTAGGCCCTCTTCAGATACTGGAAGGCTGCTATAAGGTCTCCCCGGAGCCTTCTCTTCTCCAGGCTGAACAACCCCAACTCTCTCAGCCTGTCTTCATAGGAGAGGGGCTCCAGCCCTCTGATCATCTTCATGGCCCTCCTTTGAACCCAATCCAACATGTCCATGTCGTGCTGAGGGCTCCAGAGCTGGACACAGTATTCCAGGTGGAGTCTGAAGACAGCAGAGTAGAGGGGGAGAATCACCTCTCTTGATGTGCTGGCCATGCTTCTTTTAATGCAACCCAGGATGCAATTGGCTTTCTGGGCTGCAAGTGCGCATTGTTGGCTTACGTCCAGCTTTTCATCCACCAGTACCCCCAAGTCCTTTTCTGCAGGGCTGCTCTCTATCACATCCTCCCTCAGCCTATATTGGTAATGAGGATTGTCCCAACCCAAGTGCAGGACCTTGCACTTGGCCTTGTTGAACCTCATGAGGTTTGCACGGGCCCACCTCTCAAGCCTGTCCAGGTCCCTCTGGATGACATCCTGTCCCTCTGGCACGTTGACCGCACCACTTAGCTTAGTTTTGTCTGCAAACTTGCTGAGGGTGCACTTGATCCTACTTTCTATGTCATTGATGAAGATATTGAACAGCACTGGTCCCAGTACAGATCCCTGAGGGATACCACTCGCCACCCCTCTCCATCTGGACATCAAGCCATTGACCACTAAGCTCTGGATGCGACCATCCAGACAGTTCCTTATCCACTGAACAGTCCACCCATCAAATCTGTATCTCTCCAAATTAGAGAAGCATGTTGTGGGTGATAGCATCAAAAGGCCTTGCAGAAGTCCAGGTAGAGGACATCCATAGCTCTTCCCTTGTCCACTGATGTATAGTCACTCCATTGTAGCAAGCTACTAGGTTGGTCAGGCAGGACTTAATCCTGCTGAAGCCACGCTAGCTGTCTCAAATCACTTCCCTGTCCTCCATGTGCCTTAGCATATCTTCTAGGAGGATCTGTTCCATGATCGTCCCAGGCACAGAGGTGAGGCTGACAGATCGGTATTTCCCAGAGTTCTCCTTTCTACCCTTTTGAAAAATGAGTGCAATGTTTCCCTGTTTCCAGTCACCGGGAACTTCACCTGACTGCCATGACTTTTCAAATGCCATGGAGAGCGGCTTGGCAACTACATCAGTCAATTCCCTCAGGACTCTGGGATGCATCTCATCAGGTCCCATGGACTTCTGTATGTTCAGCTTCCTCAGGTGGTCATGAACCTAGTCTTCAATTACAGTGGGAGGGACTTTGCCCCCCAGGTCCCCGTCTTGTGGTGCTTCAGCTCAGGAGAAGTAGAAGAATGTTGAGGAATGCTGATAACACCTACTGTTTTAGTTGTCAATAGGTAATGTTTATATTAGTCAAGGGTTCTTCAGCTTCCCATAGGAATTGAGAGGGAGCATGGACAAAACAAGCTGACCAAGTGGATATTCCATACCATGGACGTCATGCTCAATATATAAATGGGAGTTGGCAGGGGGGCAGTGATCCACGATCACTGCTCAGGATGAGCTGGGCAACCGATCTTCAGGTGGCAAGACCAACTTGTATTATTTGATTTTGTATATTCTTTTACCTTTATTATCATCATAGAATCATAGAATGGTTCGAGTTGGAAGAGACCTTAAAGAGTGAGTTCCAACACCCTGCCATGGGCAGGGACACCTCCCACTAGACCAGGTTGCTCAAAGCCCCATCCAGCCTGGCCTTGAACACCTCCAGGGATGGGGCATCCACAACTTCTCTGGGCAACCTGTTCCAGTGCCTCACCACCCTCACAGGAAAGAATTTCTTCCTGATATCTAATCTAAATCTCCCCTCTTTCAGTTTAAAACCATTACCCCTCATCCCATCAGTACATGCCCTAATCAAGAGTCCCTCCCCATCTCTCCTGTAGGCCCCCTTTAGGTATTGGAAGGCTGCTATAAGGTCTCCCTGGAGCCTTCTCTTCTCCAGGCTGAACAACCCCCAACTCTCTCAGCCCTCTGATCATCTTTCTGGCCCTCCGCTGGACCTGTTCCAACAGGTCCATGTCCTTCCTGTGTTGAGGACTCCAGAGCTGGACGCAGTACTCCAGGTGGGGTCTCACGAAAGCAGAGTAGAGGGGGCAGAATCACCTCCCTCCACCTGCTGGCCACACTTCTTTTGATGCAGCCCAGGACGGGTTGGCTTTCTGGGCTGCCAACGCACATTGCTGGCTCATGTTGAGCTTCTCATCCACCAACACCCCCCAAGTCCTTCTCCTCAGGGCTGCTCTCCAGCCATTCTTCGCCCAACCTGTATTTGTGCTTGGGATTGCCATGATCCACGTGCAGGACCCTGCACTTGGCCTTGATGAACTTCATGAGATTCACATGGGCCCACCTCCCAAGCCTGTCCAGGTCCCTCTGGATGGCATCTCTTCCCTCCAGCGTGTCGACCGTGCCACACAGCTTGGTGTTGTCGGGAAACTTGCTGAGGGTGCACTCTATCCCACTGTCCGTGTCTCCGACAAAGATGTTAAACAGCACTGGTCCCAGTACTGACCCCTGAGGAACTCCACTCGTCACTGGCTTCCACTTGGACATTGAGCCACTGACCACAACCCTTTGAGTGCGGCCATCTAGCCAGCTCCTGATCCACCGAGCGGTCCATCCATCAAATCCATGTCTCTCCAGTTTTGAGACCAGGATGTCATGCCGGACAGCATCAAACACTTTACGGAAGTCCAGGTAGATGACGTCTGTTGCTCTCCCCTTGGCTACCAATGCTGTAGCGCATTCGTAGAATTTGTCAAGGGCATGACTTTACCTTGGTGAAGCCGTGTTGGCTGTCACCAATCACCTCCTTATTTTCCATGTGACTTAGCAGAGATTCCAGCAGGATCTGCTCCTTGATCTTTCTGGGCACAGAGGTGAGACTGACTGGCCTGTAATTCTTTTCCCTTTTTAAAAATGGGAGTTATGTTTCCCCTTTTCCAGTCAGTGGGAACTTCACCAGACTGCCATGACTTTTCAAATATACAGGAAAGTGGCTTAGCAACTTTGTCCGCCAGCTCCCTCAGGATCCGTGGACGGATTTCATCAGGTCCCATGGACTCATGTACCTTCAGGTTCCTTAGATGGTCTCGAACCTGGTCTTCTCCTACAGTGGGCAGTTCTTCATTCTCATAGCCCCCGTTTTCACCTGGTCCGTCAACTCTGGAGGTGTGAGGAAAGGTGTCGGCAGAGAAGACTGAGGCAAAAAAAATTGTTGAGTACCTCAGCCTTCTCCTCGTCTGTTGTTACCAGTTTGCCATTCTTGCTCATCATGGGGGTATGCCTTCTTTAACCTTCCTTTTCTGGTTGACATACCTGTAGAAGCCCTTCTTGATATTCTTAGCATCCCTTGCCAGGTTCAGCTTCAGACACACCTTGGCCTTTCTGATCTCGTCCCTCCATAACTGGGCAGCGTCCCTATACTCTTCCCAGGATACCTGATCCTGCCTGAACTGCCTGTGCAGTTCGTTCTTGCCTTTTAATTTGACCAGCATGTCTCAACACAGCCATGCTTGTCTCTTCCCTCTCTTGCTTGATTTCTTACCCCTGGGGATTGAGAGCTCTTGTGCTCTATAGAAAGCATCCTTAAAGATCTGCCAGCTCTGTTTTGCCCCCTTGTCCCCGAGGACCATTTCCAAGGGGTCCTATTGCCTAACTCCTTGAAGAGCTGGAGGTTTGCTTCCCTAAAATTCAGGACCCTGACAACGCTCCTTGTCTGTCATGTACCCCTTAGGACTGTGAACTCCACCAGTGCGTGATTGCTGCAGCCCAGGCTGCCTCCAATCTTGACATCCCTGATGAGCTCACTTGCATTAGTGACCATCAGGTCCAGTATCATATCCCCTCAGGTAGGGCTGTCTATTTCCTGCCTTAGGAAGTTATCGTCGAGGCACTCCAGGAACCTCCTGGATTGTCTACAGCTCACCATGTTGCTTTTCCAGCAGATGTTGGGGTGGTTTAAGTCCCCCAGCAGGAAGAGAGCCTTCGAGCGTGATGCCTCCTGCAGGTAGAGTAATAAGGCTTCATCAGTAGGCTCCCCTTGATCAGGCAGCCTGTAGCAGACACCAACCACAAGGTTCCCCCTGTTGCCTCAGTCTAATTCCTACCCATAAGCTTTTGACTTCCTCTTGGCTATTCTTCAGGGACATCTCTTCACACTCTGCCATAGAGGGCAAAACCTCCACCCCTCCCTCCTTGCCTATCCCTTCTGAACAGCCTGTAGCCCTCAATAGACACACTCCAGTCCTAGGATTCATCCCACCAGGTTTCAGTAATTGCCACTATATCATAGCTTTCCAGCAGCACAGTAGCTTCCAACTCCTCCTGCTTGTTGTCCATGCTGCGTGCATTGGTGTAGAGGCACTTCAGCTGGGCTGTTGGCTGTGCCGCCTTCTTAGAGGAACACCACTTGAGGTGTTTCATGGGTGTTCCCCTGTTGACTCCGACTACCTCAGGAGCTGCTGGCTCATCTCCATAAGGCTTTGACTGCAATGCAGTGTCCCCAGCATGCCTCAGGGCTACAGGCTGAAGGCCCTTACTAGCAGCCCATCCCTCTCACCATGATGTATTATTATCCCACAGTTTGTCACAGACAAGCCTGATATTATTATCCCCTTTCCATCTAGTTTAAAGCCCTGTCAATCAGCCCCGCAATCTCTTGGGCAAAGACCCTCTTCCCCCTTCAACAAAGGTGTCTTCCAGTTGATGCCAGCAAGCTCAGTGCTATGTAGGCCATCCCATTGTCAAAAAACCCAAAATTGTGGCAGTGACACCAGCCACAGAGCCACGTACTAATAGACTAGAGCCATCTGTTCCTCCCAGTGTCACTGCCTGCAACTGGAAGGAGTGAGGAAGAAATAACCTGTGCCCCAGATTCCCTCACCAAACCTTCTCAACTCCTTGAAGTCTCTTTTTATTGCTTTTGAGCTACGTCTCGGCTTCCTCTCTACCTACACGGAGGATCAATAATGGGTAATAGTCTGAGGACTGTAGCAAGCTAAGAAGTTTCCTGGTGATGTCCTTAACCCAGTCCCCAGGAAGACAGCAGACTTCCCTCTGAGGAGAGTCCACCCAGCATATTGGGCCCTCTGTTCCCCTCGGGAGGGAGTCACCAACAACTATAACCCTTCTTTTCTTCCTTGTGGGTGTGGTGGTAATACAGGCAGTACACCTTTCTGACTACAGCGGCATCTCTGGTGTAGACTGCCCATCATCTGCATCCTCATTTGACTGGCCTTCCTCAACCAAAACCTCATATCTGTTGTTCGGAGGTACCGGTGGGGGCGAAGTGGGCAAGGAGGGAGTTCGCCTACTGCCCTGACCATGAACTTGCCTTCATTCACTCTTTTCAATTAGGCTTCTGCCTGACAGGGGCAGGATATAGGGGCCCCTTGACACTGGTTACTTTCTAATAGGTGCTCCCGTTCCCGTTTCAAGAAGGGCAGAGCCTGGCTCCACCAGTCTATTTCTTGTTCAGCCTCCCTAATGCTCCTTAACCTTTCAACTTCCTCTCACAGCTCTGCCACCAGGCTGAGCAGATCATTCACCTGTTCACAACACACACAGCAGTTCTCATAGCTGCCACCCGTTACCAGTGAAAGGCTCTGGCACTCCCTGCAGCCTGTGACCTGGATGGCTGTATGTTTCTGTGGGAGCTCTGTCTGGGTTCCCAAGTCCATTCTGACTAAGGCTGAGAGCACGACCTTCTGCAGGGTGGAGACCATAGCTAAGCTCCTTCCAAGAGGGCGATGACCACCAACAGGACTCACCTGTAAAGCTGGCAGAGCTTCAGTTCCTTCCTGCATGCCCTTCCCCACTCCCTGCACCGTGTGGTGGTGCTCCTAGGTGACACCCACTCGCTACTTGATTGTTCAGTGCACAGTGACCTGATCACTACACTCCCAAAATGCCTCCTCAGCAGCCCGCCCCCAAGCTGCCGGCTTCTGGCTTCCGGCACAGGCTAGCCGCTTTGCCCGGCTTCATAAAGCCCTCTAAAAGAGCTCCTTGCCAGCCCTTTTTTTGCAATTCCCTTCCCCATTGTGGAATTATCTACGCTGGAGCTGGTCTCCTCGGCTAGGGCATTATTATTATTTTCCTCTTCTGTTATTGTTTTATTAAGCTCTTTTTATCTCAGTCCACGAGGTTGTTTTTTTCCTTTCCTCTCCTTTTCTCCCTCTTCTCCCTACTCTGATGGGGGGGGGTAGTGAGCGAGCGAACAGCTGCATGGTCCTAGTTGCTGGCTGGGGTTAAAACACAAGAGTCCTTTTCAGCACACAACGCGGAGCTCGAAGGGTTTGAGATAACAACATGTTTGATTAGAATGTATGAGATCGAATTTATAGCTGTTATTGCTGTTTAGCTATTAATTGGCAGGATCCTGTGCCTGCCATGGGGCTTACTTGCCTTACTCTATATTAGAGTCTTGTGCTCATTAATAGCTGCTTTTTGCTTTTGCTGCGTCTAGGATCATTATTATAACAGCAATGGCTATGCACCTGGGCTGGCAGCTGGCCAGGGTTGCTGCTTTTGGTTCTGTTGTACTGGACAGGCTGGAATTCCAATGTGAACTGGAGTCAAAACAACTCTGCAGACACCAAGCTCGGTGAAAAAGGAGTGGGACGAAGTGCTTTAGGAACAAGAGCAGAGATTCCCCTGCAGCCCATGGTGAAGACCACGGTGAAGCAGGCTGTCCCCCTGCAGCCCATGGAGGTTAATGGTGGATGCCCGAAGGAATGGCTGCACCCTGTGGAAGGGACCCACTCTGGAGCAGTTTGTAAAGAACTGCAGCCCGTGGGAAGGACTCACGTTGGAGAAGTTCATGGAGAACTGTCTCCTGTGGGTGGGATCCCACACTGGAACAGGGGAAGAGTGTGAGGAGTCCTCCCCCTGAGGAGGAAGGAGCAGCAGAAACGACATGTGATGAAGTGACCACAACCCCCATTCCCCATCTCCCTGCACCACTCGGGGTGGTGATGGGGAGGTAGAGAAATAGGGAGTAAAGTTAAAGCCAGGATTTGTGTTGCATGTTATGGGAATTATTATAGCAGGAACCCCTTGTTGCTAGCCAGGCTAGGAGCAAGGGGAGGAGTTCATTGTGATGTTAAACCATATAGCCTGGCCCAAAGGGACCAGGGGTGGAGATTCAGTTCCTTCCTGCTGTCCCTTCCTTGTGCCATGCTACACCCCACGCTGGCTGACGCCCACACACTGCTCGCTCACCGTGTGGCCACACAGCGGCCTCATCAATGCGCTCCCTGAGACTTCTTTTAAGGGTGTGGGCGTGGTCGCCGTTGTCCTCGCAATGCCCATGCCTCATCAGTGTCTCTCGAGAGAGCTGCGGGCTCTTGACGGGTCTCTCTGCTCCCCTAGTGTCCCCCTGCCTCAGGAAAACCTCGGGAAACCCCCCTGTACACCGAGATCTGCTCTGGCCAGGCAGGGTCTGAAGCAGCTTCTCTAGGTGACTGACCTGTTTTCCCCTAATATTATCCCCTTTGGAAAGAAGCAATTTACAAAGTGCAAATTAAATGTATAACAATATGTATATACATGTTATAGTGAATGAGAAAAAATGACAACACAGTCAGCTGTTACACTTAGTTGAGAACTGATCCCCATCTACCACAAGTTGCCACAGTCCTTATTTCCTTATTCAGTCAGTTCTCCTACTGACTTCCAAGAAGGAAATCCTACAGCTCCCCACCTCCTGGTGTGAGTCAGGTCCCTGATGCCATTATGCAGGTATCCAGCTGGACCTGCTGATGTTTCATGGGCACTTCAGCAGGAGACGTGACTGAATCGGGCTGGTCAGAAAGAGAGAGAGACAGCTATGTGGCCTTTCAATACTTAAAAGGGGCTTATAAGAAAGATGAGGACAACCTTTTCATCAGGACCTGTTGCGATATGACGAGGGGTAATGGTTTTAAACTAAAAGAGGGTAGATTTAGACTAGATATAAGGAAGAAAATTTTTACAATGAGGGTGGAGAAACACTGGAACAGGTTACCCAGAGAGGTTGTAGATGCTCCATCCCTGGAAACAAGGTCAGGTTGAATGGAACTCTAGGCAACCTGATCTAGTTGAAGATGTCTCTTGTCATTGCAAAGGGGGTTGGACTAGATGACCCTTGAAGTTCCCTTCCAACCCAAACTGTTCTATGATTCTATGATTCTCTGATTGGCACATCCTTACACACAGCTTGTGGGATCCAACAGAAAAGTGGAGGCTTCCAGGAATGAGGAACTTTATCATAAGAACATAGAAACATAGAATCATTTAGGTCAGAAAAGACCCTTAAGATCGTCGAGTCCAACTGTAAACCTAACACTGCCAAAAACAGCACTAAACCATGTCCCTAAGCGCCATGTCTACACATCTTTTAAATGCCTCCAGGGATGGTGACTCAACCACTTCCCTGGGCAGCCTGTTCCAATGCTTGATAACCCTTCTGGTGAAAAAAATTTTTCCTAATATCCAATCTAAACCTCCCCTGGCACAACTTGATTCTATTTCCTCTCGTCCTATCACTTGTTACTTGGGAAAAGAGACTGACCCCCCACCTTGCTACAATCTTCTTTCAGGTAGTTGTAGAGAGCAAGAAGGTCTCCCCTGAGCCTCCCTTTCTCCAGAATAAACAATCCCAGTTCCCTCAGCTGCTCCTCATAGAATATTGATATTGATATTAATATTGACATTAACATAAGTGATTTACCAGCTATGCATTATGTTTTAGTTAGATTCACACACCATTTGGGGTAGAGATGATCTCAGTTTCTGCTTCAGAGATTTTATGACATAGTCTAAATATGTACTAACTCTTGTGCTAGTTGTCACATGTAGATTACATACATTCTTATTGCTTTTGTAATTCTCATGTCAGAAATTTAAAACAAATTATTTTCCACGCTTATGCATTATGGAAAATGAATTCATTTTTATGAAGCTACTGTGGTTTGTCTAAGAGAAAGTGGTTTTTATGGCATCTATAAAATATTTTCCTCTCTATTTAATAAAAACATTTACTGGAATTTGCACTGAAGGAAAAATGTGCCATGTTAGAAGATAGATGGTTGGCATAGTATTCTATACACATGTTGATGCAGGAAGATTGTTCCTTTTTTGAAGGGTGTAGCTCGACAGAAAAGAAGAAAGGAAAAAATATCCTTTGAGGAATTCTCAGAGCTTTAACTTAAAAGAGAGTCTGCTTTAAACCTTTCCATATTTGAAATGACTAAAAATAGGATTTTGCTTTTTATCTGCCTGTACCCTACCTTTTGTTCCCAGAGCAGGCAGACTTTGTCAGAGCAACGTGTACAGTACCCACAAGCAGTACCTTGCTAGGCAGCAGTGGGGGAGCCCAAGAGCTGCAGCCAGGCTGGGAGTCAGGACAGACTTAATTGGGACAGGGTTTAGGAAGAAGCTTGGGGGAGAAATGGGCTGAGCAGTGCAGCTTTACTTCTGAGGTAGGAGAGGTTTAAAAATGGGAGTTTGGAGGATCTGGGGACTAAGGTTCTGGGTCAAGTGAGAGAGATAATCAAATGGCCTGAGCAACAAACATTGTTCATGTTAGTTTGGTTGAGCAGTTATACATTAATCGTGTTTTGTATATTCCTTCATCAATATTATTGTTGTTGTCTGTTAAACTGCCTTTATCTCAACCCACAAGTTTTGCCTTTTTTTTCTGATTCTCCCCCCATCCTGCCATGGGAGGCGGGAGGGGGTTGAGCAAGGGACTGTGTGGTTCTTTGTTGCCAGCTGGGGCTAAACCACAACAGTCCTTTTTGGCGCCCAATGTGGGGCATGAAAGGTTGAGATAATGACATATCTGACCAGAGCATGTTAAAAAAAATATAGTTATATGCATTTATTCTATTAGTTAAATAGTTACTGTTCACAATGTTGCTTTGTTTGTTCGCATGGTTGTGTTATGTAAATTCTTATATGCACTATGAACTCCCTGCGACGCTGTTTGCCACCTCTGGGAGAGGGATCAGGATTATCATTTTGCTGTACTGCATAATATCAACTTATGATAACATCACTGTTCATGCGGTTAAGCTGGTACATTTATGCAGCATTGCTGTCCTGCCCATATCTCAGGCACCATCTCTCGGAATTTATTAATAATTGCACCCAATCTATGGGGGAAACAGGGAGGGGGAACTTTCCTCAACTCTTTAACTTCCCTTTTCTCATTCGGGCCAGGTAAAACAGCCTTTGAGAATTTTGAATATCCTTGGGATGCTGAAACCAGCATGTTCCTATTGCTATGTCTCCTGAATGTGTTTCAGGTCTTGTTTAGGGTTAAACAACAATTTAAGAATACCACCCAGAGATCTGCCCCGAGGCTGGATAGTCATGGGTGGCATGGCATGTAGGATAATATGGGCAGGTATCTAGAGAACCTCTCACCTCCAATGGTTTGGGACTTCACTACTGAACTACAGGACCCTGATAAAGTGATAGAGTACTTGAAAGGAAAACGCTATGGCTATTCCAGAGAGGCCCAACTTACCACACTGTGCTGGGCCCTGGCCAGTATCTACCAAACACTGCTGGATATTGAGAGAGAAATAGACTGCTGGAGTAGCGAGCACCCTACCTTCCCTGAAACAGGCCCAACAGGCAGACAGGGCACATGATGCAGAGGATTCCCTGTCCTCTCTCTGCCTGGCTGAACATGGTAACTTAGAGGATAGGGGGCAATGGCAACAAGTTCCTGCCTGGTGCAGCAGGCGTGTCTCCCCAGTAACTTCCTCACCTTCCCAGGTACCCTTGCGAAATAGGTACGAGGTTCTGCATGCGGAACCAAATGGTGACAAGGACAATGATTCAATTGGTGTGGAGGTGTCACTGAGGTTAAGTTGAACTACACCCTGCATCAAAATCTCTTCAGTAAAGAAAAAGAGATGTGTCATTGTCATAGGTGACATCCTTCTGAAGGGAGCAGAAGGCCCAATATACAGACCAGGCCCACTTCTTAGGGAAGTCTGCTGCCTCCCTGGGGCCTGGGTTAAAGATATAAAGAGAAAGCTTCCTTCCCTGTCATAGCACTCAGATTATTATCCATTACTGTTTTTTCAGGTAGGCAGTGATGAAGTGGCAACAAGAAGCCCGAGGGTGATCAGGCGAGACTTCTGGGCCTTGGGACAACTGGTTAAGGGATCAGAAGCACAAATAGTGTTCTCCTCTATCCCTCCAGTTACAGAGAATGATGAGGGAAGAAACAGGAAGAGCCAGCAGATCAATATCTGGCTTCAAGCCTGGTGTCAGTGGCAGGACAGTTTTTTGATCATGGGTTGGCTAACATGACACCAGGCCTGCTGGCAACAGATGGCGTACATGTGTCTCAAAGGGGGAAAAGGATCTTGGCACAGGAGTTGGCAGGGCTCATTGAAAGGGCTTTAAACAAGAATAAGCCTGGGAGTGGCATGCCAATGTTTGTGGGACAGTGAGGTCCTTCAGTCTGTCGTCTCAGTGAAGGTAGGGGATGGAGATCCATGCGGCAGCAAAGATGCGAGGGTTATTGATGGGTTAGAAACTACGGCAGAGCCTGGGAATGGTCAGGTAGGAATTAGGGCTTCTCCCAGAAAAAAGGTGGTGGGACCATTAGCCCAACTGAAGTGCATCTACACTAACACATGCAGCAAACAGGAGGAGCTGGAAGCAATCGTACAGCAGGAAAACAATGATCTAGTTGCCATCACAGAAATGTGGTGGGATAACTCTCACAACTGGAGTGCTGCAATGGATAGCTATTGTTAAAGGAGAAGCCACTGCCCGAGCATTTACACACCATTCATGCTGTTGTCCACAAATACACACTTACTCTCAGGCGCACTTCCTTCTTCAGGCTCGACCCTAGGTTTCCCCCAGCAGAGTCTCAGGCATCAGATTTTATAAAACTAATATCCCTCAACAGCTATAAACTTTTCAGAAGGGACAGGAAAGGAAGGAGAGATGGTGAGGTGGCCCTGTATGTTAGGGAGTGTTATGAATGGTGAAAATAGGGTGTTTATGGATAAGAATCGGGGGAAGGCCAACAAGGCAGATATCATGGTGGGAGTCTGTTATAGACCGCCCAAACAGGATGTAGAGGTAGATGAAATATTCTATAAGCAGCTGGGAAAAGTCTTATGATCGCTAGCCCTTTTCCTCATGAGGGACTTCACCTTACCAGATGTCTGTTGGGAATACAATACAGCTGAGAGGGAACAGTCTAGGAGGTTCCTGGAGTATGTTGAGGATAACTTCCCAACACAGTTGGTGAAGTAGCTGTCATAGTTTAGCCTCAGCCGGCAACAAAGAACCACGTGGCAGCTCGCTCAACTCCCCACACCTGTGGGTGAGAATCAGAAGAAAAAGGCAAAACGCGTGGGTTAAGATAAAGGCAGTTTAACAGAACAGCGAAAAAAAGAGGAAAACAACAATAACACTGTTAGAAAAATGTAAAACCACGATTACTGCACCACTGCTCAGCAACCTGACCGGGGAAGCCCCAGCCTGCTCCAAGCAGTTACTTCCTGCCCCTCCCCCAGCCAGCTCCAAGGCTGTACACTGATATGGAATACCTGTGTCCGATACCAGATCCTTGGGAAAATTAACCCTATCTCCGCCAGAACCAGGACATTACCACCCCTTATTCTATACCATCTACGTCATGCCCAGATCTTACAGTTTCCAATTACTTACCTTCACATTTCCCTGTCTTTGAGAGAGAGATATATGTACATATATATCCATGCAGGTATAATTTCCTTAGTGAGTTGGCCATTACTCTAAGATGTCCGTTGAGTTCATTTAATCCATGACTTTGAGCTCCATCTGTTAGAACAGTCTCTCAGGGCAGGGAAGATGGTGTGTTGCCAGAACCTTTTAACGGTAAGGGGTGGCAGCTATGAGAACTGCTGTGTGAGATGTGAACAGGTGAATGATCTTCTCAGCCTGGTGGCAAAGATGAGAGAGGAAGTCAAAAGGCTGAGGTATATTAGGGAGGAAAGCAGCCAGGGTCTCAGAGTCCCTGTATCCAGCCCCGGTCAGGCTGAAGGCAGAAGCCTAAATGAAAAGAGCAAATGGAGGCAGGTTCATGGTCGGGGCAGCAGACAAACTCCCCCCTTGCCCACTCTGTACCTCTGAAGAACAGATACGAGGTTCTGGTTGAGGAAGGCCAGTCGAGTGAGGAAGTAGATGATGGGCACTCTACATTACAGATGCCTCCACAGCCAAAAAAGCGTACACCCCGGATCACCACCACACCCATAGGCACAGGTTATTTTTTCGTCACTCCTTCCAGTTGCGGGCAATGATGCTGGGAGGAACAGACCAGACAGATCTAGTCGATTAATACATGGCTCCATGGCTGGTGTCACCACCATAACTTTGGTTTCTTTGACAATGGATTGGACTCTACAGCACCGGGCTTGTTGACACCAAATGGGAGACACCTCTCTCAAAGGGGGAAGAGGGTTCTTGCCCAAGAGATTGCGGGGCTGATTGACAGGGCTTTAAACTAGATGTGAAGGGGGAGGGGGATAATAATATCAGGCTTGTCTGTGACAAGCTGTGGGGTATCTCATCAGGGTTAGAGAGATGGGGTGCTAGTAAGGGCCTTCAGCCTGTAGCCCTAAGGCATGCTGGGGACACTGCATTGCAGTCAAAGCCTTATGGAGATGAGCCAGCAGTTCCTGAGGCAGTTGAAGTCAACAGAGAAACACCTGTGAGACACCTCAAGGGGTGTTTCCCTAAGAAGGCGGCACAGCCAACAGCCCAGCTGAAATGCCTCTACACAAATGCACGCAGCATGGACAACAAGCAGGAGGAGTTGGAAGCTACTGTGCTGCTGGAAAGCTATGATATAGTGGCCATTACTGAAACCTGGTGGGATGAATCCTAGGACTGGAGTGTGTCTATTGAGGGCTACAGGCTGTTCAGAAGGGACAGGCGAGGAAGGAGGGGCAGAGGTGTTGCCCTCTATGTTAAGGGATGGCTAGAGTGTGAGGAGATGTCCCTAAAGCCCTCCCTGGGGGCAGATGAAGAGAGAGTTGAGAGCTTGTGGGTAAGGATTAAGGGGCAGGCCAATATGAGGGACACTGTTGTGGGTGTTTATTACAGGCCACCTGATCAGGATGGGGAAGTTGATGAGGCCTTTTACAGTCAGTTCAAAGTTGCCTCTCAATCACAGGCTTTGGTTCTCATGGGGGACTTCAACCACCCTGATATCTGCTGGGAAGGCTACACAGCCAGGCATCTACAGTCCAGGAGGTTCCTCCAGTGTACTGATGATAACTTCTTGTCTCAGCTGGTGGAGGAACCAACGAGGAGAGAAGCACTACTGGACCTAGTGCTGACAAAAAAAGAGGGACTGGTGGAGGACATTAAGGTTGGGGGCAGCCTTGGCTGCAGTGACCATGTAAAGATAGAGTTCAGGATCGTGGGTAGTATGCGCAAAACAACAAGTAGGACTGTAACCTTGGATTTCAGGAGGGCCTCTTAAAGAAACTGCTTGGAGAAATCCCATGGGATAAGGCTCTGGAAGGTGGGGAGGCTCATGAGAGCTGGTTGATATTCAAACATCGCTTTCTCCAAGCTCAGGATTGGTGCATCGCTAAGAGCAAGAAATCAGGCAAGGGAAGCAGGAGACCTGTGTGGTTGAGCAGGGAGCTTCTGAAAAAGCTCAAGTGGAAGAAGGAAGTTTACACTGAGTGGAAGAAGGGACTGACCGCTTGGGAAGATTACAAGAATGCCATCAGAGTATGCAGGGATGCAACGAGGAAAACCAAGGCCTCCTTGGAACTAAAATTGGCAAGGGACATCAAAGTCAACAAGAATGGGTTTTTTCAAATATATTGGAGGCAAAAGGGAAACTAGAGAAAATGTGGGCCCACTGTTGAATGAGACGGGTGCCATGATGACAGAGGATGCAGAGAAGGCGGAATTGCTGAATGCCTTCTTTGCTTCAGTCTTTACTGCTCAGGCCAGCCCTCGGGAGTCCCAGACATTGGAGGTAACAGAGAAAGTCTGGACGAAGGAAGACTTCCATTGGTTGACGAAGATCAAGTTAGGGAACAGTTAAATAAACTGGATATCCGTGAGTCCATGGGTCCTGATGGGATGCACCCATGAGTGCTGAGGGAGCTGGCAGAAGTCATTGCTGGGCCACTCTCCATCATCTTTGAAAGGTCCTGGAGAACAGGCAAGGTGCCCGAGGACTGGAGGAAAGCCAATGTCACTCAGGCCTTCAAAAAGGGCAAGAAGGACAACCCGGGAAACTACAGGCTGGTCAGCCTCACCTCCATCCCTGGAAAGATGATGGAACGGCTCGTTCTGTGTGTCATCTCAAAGCATATGGAGGAAAAGAAAGCTATCAGAAGTAGTCAACACGGATTCACCAAGGGGAAGTCATGTCTCACTAACCTGATAGCCTTCTATGATGGCATGACTGGATGGATAGATGAGGGGAGGGCGGTGGATGTTGTCAATATTGACTTCAGCAAGGCTTATATCTCCCACAGCATCCTCATAGATAAGCTTAGGAAGTGTGGATTAGAAGAATGGACAGCGAGGTGGATTGAAAACTGGCTGAAAGACAGAGCTCAAAGGATCGTGATTAGTGACACAGAATCTAGCTGGAGGTCCGTAAAAAGTGGTGTTCCCCAGGGGTCAGTACTGGGTCCAGTCCTCTTCAATATATTCATCAATGACCTGGATGAAGGGACAGAGTGTACCCTTAGCAACTTTGCTGATGATACAAAACTGGGAGGGGTGGCTGACACACCAGAAGGCTGTGCTGCCATTCAGCGAGATCTGGACAGGCTGGAGAGTTGGGCAGAGAGGAACCTGATGAAATTCAACAAGGGCAAGTGCAGGGTGCTGCACCTGGGGAGGAATAACCCCCTGCACCAGTACAGGCTAGGAGCTGACCTGCTGGAGAGCAGCTCTGTGGAAAAAGACCTGGGAGTCCTGGTGGACAACAGGATGTCCATGAGGCAGCAATGTGCCCTTGCAGCCAAGAAGGCCAATGGCATCCTGGGGTGCATCAGGAAGAGTGTGACCAGCAGGTGGAGGGAGGTTATCCTGCCCCTCTACTCTTCCCTGGTGAGGCCCCATCTGGAGTACTGTGTCCAGTTCTGGGCTCCCCAGTTCAAGAAGGACAGGGAACTGCTGGAGAGGGTACAGCAGAGGGCTACAAGGATGATTAGGGGCCTGGAGCATTTCTCTTATGAGAAAAGGCTGAGGGACTTGGGTCTTTTTAGTCTGGAGAAGAGAAGACTGAGGGGGGATCAGATCAATGCCACTGAAAGGGACGGTGTCAGGAGGAAGGGGCCAGTCATTTTTCAGTGGTGCCCAGTGACAAGACAAGAGGAAACGGGCACAAACTTGTACATGAGAAGTTCCATCTAACCATGAAGAGGATCTTCTTTACTTTGAGGGTGGCAGAGCACTAGAATAGGCTGTCCAGAGAGGTGGTGAAGTCTCCGTCTCTGGAGACATTCAAAACTCGCCTGAACATGTTCCTGTGCAACCTGCTCTAGGTGGACCTGCTCTGGGAGAAGGGTTGGACTAGATGATCTCCAAAGGTCCCTTCCAACCCCATATCATTCTGTGATTGTGTCATTCTGTGATTCTCTGGTGCTGGACATGCTGTATTTCGGAGCTTGTGGCTGGTGTATCCAGTGGGTCTCATGCCCACGGTCTGCAGGCTGAAGATGTCAATCTTGATGAAGTTGCTGGGCACTAGCTGCAGAGGTCAGTTCTGATCCCATCACCGCTGCACTTCACTCAGTTTCAAAGTCTATCTGCCATTAGTTTGGGTGATTCTTACTGTAGTACAACTGATAGCAATTATAGTAATGATGACATAGATTGGCAGGGTTATTTAGCAATTAATATCATACAATATGATTCATTGGCTGTTTTCGCCCAAAATCAGTTCCCCATGAGATACACATAGGACCTCCCCATCCTTCTGCATCACCCATGTTATGGTTTGAAAATAGCCATAACAATTTATTGTCGTTTAGACAATTATTCTATCACCCAATTACCCCTCCCGACCCGGAAAGCGGAATCGGGGAACAAAAAGAAACACAAGGGTTGAAATATAAATAGATTTAATAGACTAAGACTAAATAATTAACAATAATACTAAAGAACCAGTATTAATCCCAGTATAAATCTGCCGTGGTTTCGGCCGAATTTACCAAAATCAGACTGACAGATGGCCCTCCCCCCCTTCCCCCCCAAAAAAGAGGAGAGAGGAGAGAAAGAGATAAGGAGATTCAGAAGTTTAGAATGAACTAAACTACTTTAATGAAGAATTAATATTAAAATAAAACAAAACAAAAAAAGAAAATAATGAAATAGATACAATATATATAAAACCGTATCAAGCTCCCAGGATGACAGTCCTTCCCCACTGGCAGGCACTGGGGAAGTCCCAGACTGGACTCAGCGACAAATGGGAACTGGATTCCAGCTCTGGAGTCAGGAACACACGGATCGGGATCAAAGGCAGATGAACAGACAGAGTCCTCTCTGGACGTCAAGCCATCGCAGGAAGGGAGCTGACCCTTTGATCCCTCAGCTTTTATACTGAGCATGGGGCAGATGGGATGGAATACCCCAGTTGGTCAGGTTTGGGTCACCTGTCCTGTCCACTCCTCCCCACCGATGTGACCCCTCTACGTTTTTCCGTTTCCGACCCTCTAAAGGGGCAAATAACGAAAATGGGCTGCCCTTGGTTGTTATAGCAATAAGTATAAGCAGGGGCCTCCCTGCATACCATTCCTTGGCATATAGCACAAACATTGGTCTTATCATTCTGAGATCGAGCAGTTTTCTCCACAATATACTGTTAATTTCAGACAGAAAAGGCCTAGGGGCAATTGATTCCAGGTGTACTGGACACCCCTCCAGGTGAAAGCAAACTGTGGCCTGCACTCTGCTGCTAAAGGAATAGAGAAAAAAGCATTAGCAATGATGTCAATCGTATCATACCATTTAGCCTCTTGACTCCAGCTCACAGTGAAGTTCTAACCTATCTGGGACGGCAGCACTCAGTGGTGGTGTGACTTCATTCAAGCCACGATAGTCTACTGTCAATCTCCATTCCCTATTAGGCTTTGGCACTGGCCATATGGGACTATTAAAGGGTGAGTGAGTCTTACTGATAACCCCTTGGCTTTCCAGCTGAAGAATCAACTTCTGAATAGTGAGCAAAGAATCTTGGTTAGTGCGATATTGTCACCTATGTACAGTTGTAGTAGCAATGGGCACACTTTTTTCTTTGACCCTCAGCAGCCCTACAGTAGAAGGGTTCTCTGACAGGCCAGGCAAAGTAGACAGTTACACAACTTTCTCCGTCTCCACCGCTGCTACACCAAACGCCCACCGGTAGCCCCTCGGGTCCTTAAAATACCCTTTCCTGAGGTAATCTATGCCAAGAATGCATGGTGCATCTGGGCCAGTCACAACGGGGAACGTTTCCCATTTATTCCCAGTTAGGCTCACTTTGGCCTCCAATACAGTCAGGTCTTGAGATCCCCCGTCACTCCAGCAATAGTGACAGATTCTTCCCCTCTATGATTCAATGGCATTAGGGTACACTGTGCACCAGTGTCCACCAGGGCCCTATACTTTTGTTGTCCTGATATGCCAGGCCATCGAATCCACACAGTCCAATAAACTCGATTATCCCTCTCCTCCTGGCTGGAGGCAGGGCACCCCTACTTGTGACTAGAGGGCCCGCCACTTCCATCCGTGACAGTTGCATGTTGTAAATCAGGCTCTGAAGCCTATCTCTGCTTTCTGGGGGACTTTTCTCTCGAAACTGGAGCAACACTTCTCCTAGAAGATCCCCCCCCCCGGGGGGTGTCTTACTCCGCAACTCATGTATGCATGTCTGTAAAGCCGAAGTAGGTTTTCCCTCCCAATTCCTCATGTTTGCTCCCTGATTACGCAGGGTAGACCACAGGATGTGTTGTGGTGTGCTTTGTTTCTCTCAACCAGGTTTAGTAGGGGAGCGTTTGTCCCCAGCTGAGACATTGACCTTGCCAAATGATTTCTTCAGCACTGAGACACTGGCCTGTGGGGCAGAAAGACTATTTGCATAATGCTGCATTCGAGCATCCATATCACCCACCGTTGGTGCCTCATCATCTGTCCAGCAAAATAATGCATATGCTGCTGGTGCACTCAGTACCCATTTGCGCCAAATGGGTTTGGTAATTTGGAGTGCATCTGGATCTAATGATGTCTGCAGGTCGTCCAAATCGCTGAAAATCATCTCCCGCACAGCTATTTCCCTCAGATTCTTGATACCTCTCTCAATAGTTGTCCACTTGGATGGCTGGTGCATGATATCGTCCCTATGGGGTTACCTGCTTCTCACACTTAACAGGAGTCGCCTCCAGAGGGTGAGGGATTGTGGTGGTCTTCCAAAAGCTGTGTCAATACCCAATTCTCTAGCCAATGGTGCTAGCCCCTTGGCTTCTCTACCATCTAAGTCCAAACTATCAGCCCCAGTGTCCCAGCATCAGAGCAGCCAAGGAATCACTTGCTTGCCTTCGTGACGGCTGTAATCCTTACATATGTCTCACAGCTCACTTAGGGTTAATGATCGAGTAGTTTCCTCTGTTACTGTATTGCCTGATGTCCCTGATTGACCATTGTTATCTGATGCTACTGCACGTTTCCTCCTTATGTACAGGGTTGACTGATACTGGCACTGATTGAGTCTCCAAGGTCGAAGTAGATTTAGTACTTGTTGCAGCTGCGAGTCTTGTCATGAGAGCCAGCAGGGTCTGGACTTATCCAGTGTCTGTCGAGAGGGCTGGCGAGGTCTGCATGGGCGCGATGTCTATTGCGGGGGTCGGCAGAGTCTGCACAGGCACAGTGGTTGTCGCAGGGACTGGTGATAGCTGCACAGGCGCGATGTCAGTTGGGGGGGTGTCTCTGGAACTGGCAGGTTCTGCACGGGCACAACGTCTGCCGCAGGGGCCTGCGAGGTCTGCACAGGAGCACTGAGTGTGGGGGAGGCCAGCAGGGTCTCTAGAGGAGCAATATCTGTCGGGGGGGCCGGTGGGGTCTCTACCAGACACTTCCGTCTACCGCAGATTCAGCCCATAAAAAAGAACAAGCCTGCAAAAATTAACGACATAAGCACAATGACCAAAACATTCCAAGGGTATTTCAAACTCTCAGAAACTGTTACTGTTGATGCTACCGGAACATACAAATCCTTAAAAGATATTGAGAGATGGGACACAGCTTGATGCAAGCAAAATCTTCATTTATTGTATACCATCATTCCTTTATATATGCTTACTTTGGCTGCGTGTTTTAAACTGATTGGTCCTTTTGAACACACACTGCTCGCACGGCTGCATCTGATTGGTCAGTGATATATTATCACACCATCAACCATAGCTTATCTTGAGGACACAGTTATCTTAACTTAACGACTCAGTCCTTAAGGCCTTTTTAGGCAGGGCGCCAGGAACTTGCCCATCTCAATGCTGCCCATCTCAGTGTGGCAACATTTGTCAAGTACCTGTTTTCACGTCCTTGTCTAACCCTTTATGGTCAGGACCACCCTCAGTTTCCCATGGTTTATGGCCTACAAGTTCCAACATGTCCCGGCTTGTTAATTGAGCAGTACTCGGGGTTCTGCTCTTCAGGCCTCGTCCCACACTTCAGAACTCTCAAATTAAGGCCTCTGGTTCTCCCAGCACTATTTGAATTAAGTGTAAACTATCACGTTAAGTACCAAGGTGATTAAAATACCACACTGCATGCCAAACCTTGTGAAAATACCATGTTAAAGACCAAATTCATTAAAATACCACACTGAATGACAAATTTGTTAAGATATAATGATGGGCACAAAATTTATTAAGATAGCACGTTGGGCACAAAATTTGTTATGGTTTGAGAAAAGCCATAACAACTTATTGTTTTTTAGACAATTATTCTATCACCCAATGACCCCTCCCCACCCGGAAAGGGGAATTGGGGAACACAAAGAAACACAAGGGTTGAAATATAAATAGATTTAATAGACTAAGACTAGATAATTAACAATAATACTACAGAACCAGTATTAATGCCGATACCTGATATTGATATAAGATCAATCTATAAGATTGATATAAGGAATTGTACTCAGCCAATTCTATCAGCAGGAAGCTGTGCACTCCCAGCAGTGGACAACAAATGTCGGACACTATGAGCGCAATGGCTTTGGGAGGAAAAGAAGGCCTCAGGGGTCCGGCACTGGGGCAAGGAGCTGTCTGGACCACCGCCATCAAGGGAGAGAGAGCTACACAGCAAACTTTTCTAATTTATATTCAATGTGACATTCATGGTATGAAATAATCCTGTTGGCCAGCCTGGGTCAAATGCCCAGGACAACCCACCAAGTGCACCCACGTCCTTGAGCGAAAGCAATTACATATATGGGTTTGCCTTTGCTTGAGGCAGGACGAACCCAGACTGTCTTCAATATTCTTGATGTGTACTACAGGGACTTTATCCCCTTCTACAGTGCGTGGAAGTTTTGATTGGGCAGGGCCAGCGTGATTAGCAGATCCCCTGGTGTTAACTAACCAGGTAGCTTATGCTAAATGTGTGTCACAATGTTTTATGCTCCCACAACCCATTGCTCTCAGTGTAGTTTTTAGCAGCCTACTGTATCATCCTATCTTCCCAGAGGCTGGTGCATGATAGGGGATGTGATATACCCACTCAATGCCATGCTCTTTGGCCCAGGTGTCAATGAGGCTGTTTCGGAAATGAGTCCCGTTGTCGGATGCAATTCTTTCTGGGGTGCCATGTTGCCATAAGACTTGCTTTTCAAGCCCCAGGACAGTGTTCCAGGCAGTGGCATGGGCACAGGGTATGTTTCAAGCCATCCGGTGGTTGCTTCCACCATTGTGAGCACATGGCACTTGCCTTGGCGGATTTGTGGGAGTATAATATGAGCAATCATAGAATCATAGAATTGTCCCAGGTGGAAGGGACCTTTAAGATCATCTAGTCCAACCATCAACCTAACCCTGATAAAAAAAACCCATCACTAAAATATGTCACTAAACACTATGTCAACCCATTTTTTAAATACCTCCAGGGATGGTGACTCCACCACCTCCCTGGGCAGGCTGTTCCAGTGCTTGACCACTCTCTCAGTAAAGTAATTCTTCCTAATATCTAACCTAAACCTCCCCTGCC
Organism: Numenius arquata; assembly: GCF_964106895.1. Taxonomy (NCBI): domain Eukaryota; kingdom Metazoa; phylum Chordata; class Aves; order Charadriiformes; family Scolopacidae; genus Numenius; species Numenius arquata. Next base: position 32,463,199 of record NC_133615.1, on the reverse strand, counting down.
ACAACTTCAGACCATTTCCTCTGGTCCTGTCGTCATTCCCTTGGGAGAAGAGGCCAACACCCACCTCTCTACAGCTTCCTTTCAGGTAGTTGTAGAGGGCAATGAGGTCTCCCCTCAGCCTCCTCTTCTCCAAACTAAACATGCCCAGTTCCCTCAGCCTCTCCTCATATGACTTGTTCTCCAGACCCCTCACCAGCTTGGTGGCTCTCCTCTGGACACGCTCCAGCACTTCAATGTCTTTCCTGTAGTGAGGGGCCCAAAACTGAACACAGTACTCGAGGTGAGGCCTCACCAGGGCCGAGTACAGAGGCACGATCACTTCCCTGCTCCTGCTTGCCACGCTATTCCTGATACAGGCCAGGATGCTATTAGCCTTCTTGGCCACCTGGGCACACTGCTGGCTCACGTTAAGCCGGCTGTCCACTAATATTCCCAGGTCCTTTTCTGCCGGGCAGCTTTCCAGCCACTCAGCCCCAAGCGTGTAGCGTTGCTTGGGATTGGTGTGACTAAAATGCAGGACCCGGCACTTGGCCTTATTAAACCTCATCCCATTGGCCTTGGCCCATTGATCCAACCTGTCCAGATCCCTCTGTAGAGCCTTCCGACCCTCAAGCAGATCAACACTCCCACCTAGCTTGGTGTCATCCGCAACTTACTGAGGGTGCACTCAATCCCCTTGTCTAGATCATCAATGAAGATATTGAACAAGACTGGCCCCAAAACTGAGCCCTGAGGGACACCACTGCTGACCGGCCGCCAACCAGATTTTGCTCCATTAATCACAACTCGCTGGGCAAGGCCATCCAGCCAGTTTTTTATCCAGCGGAGGGTACACTTGTCTATGCCATGATTCTCCAGTTTCTCCAGGAGAATGCCGTGAGGGACGGTGTCAAAGGCCTTACCAAAGTCCAGGTAGACAACATCCACAGCCTTCCCCTCATCGAGAAAGCGGGTCACATGGTCATAGAAAGAGATCAAGTTGTTCAGGCAGGACCTCCCTTTCATAAACCCATGCTGGCTGGCCCTGATCCCTTGGCTGCCCTGCACTTGCCGTGAGAGCTCACTCAGGATGATCCTCTCCATGATCTTTCCCGGTACCGAGGTCAGGCTGACAGGCCTGTAGTTTCCGGGATCCTCCTTCCGGCCCTTCTTGTAGATGGGCGTCACATTGGCCACCCTCCAGTCATCTGGCACCTCTCCTGTTGACCAGGACTGTTGATAAATAATGGAGAGAGGCTTGGTGAGCTCTCCTGCCAGCTCCCTGAGAACCTTTGGGTGAATGCCATCTGGCCCCATAGACTTATGCGTGTCCACGTGCATAAGCAAATCATTAACTACTTCCTCCTGGATTACAGGGGAGTTTTTCTGTTCTCCATTCTTATCTTCCAGCCCAAGAAGCTGAACACCCTGGGGGTAGCTGGTCTGACTATTAAAGACAGAGGTAAAGAAGGCATTAAGTATCTCAGCCTTCTCCTCGTCCTTAGTTGCAAGGTTCCCCTCGCATCCAGTAAGGGATGGATATTCTCTGTCACTCTCTTTTTGTTGATGTATTTATAGAAACTTTTTTTGTTGTCCCTTATATTAATTGCCAGGTTGAGTTCCAGCTGGGCTTTTGCCTTCCTGATTTTTTTCTCTGTATGACCTAACACAATCTCTGTACTCCTCCCGAGTTGCCTGTCCCCTCTTCCTAAGGTGGTAAACCTTCCTTTTTTCCTTAAGTCCCATCAAGAGCTCTTTGTTCATCCACGCCGGCCATTTTCCCCGCCCTTTAATTTTGCGCCTCATGGGGACAGCCTGCTCCTGGGCCTTTAGGATTTCCCTCTTGAAGAGCGTCCAGCCTTCCTGGGCTCCTTTGTCTCTCAGGACTACCTCCCACGGGACTCTCCCAACCAGGGTTCTGAACAGGCTAAAGTCCGCCCTCCAGAAGTCCAAAGTGGAGGTTTTGTTAACCCCCTTCCATACCTCATTATGAATGGAAAACTTAATCATTTCATGGTCACTAAGCCCAAGACGGTCTCCGACCTCCACGTCCCCCACTAGTCCTTCTCTGTTTGTGAACAGTAGGTCTAGCAAGGCACCTCCCCTGGTAGGCTCACCTACCAGTTGTGTCAGGAAGTTATCCTCCATACACTCGAGGAACCTCCTAGCCTGCCTGCTCTCTGCTGTGTTATATTTCCAGCAGATGTCTGGTAAGTTGAAGTCCCCAACTAGAACAAGGGCTGGCGTTTGCGAGACTGCAGCCAGCCGCTTATAGAATACCTCATCAACCTGTTCATCCTGGTTGGGTGGTCTATAGCAGACTCCCAGCACAAAATCACCTTTGTTAGCCTTCCCTTTCACCCTTATCCATAAACACTCCACTTCTTCATCACTGGAGTCTATCTCTATAGAGTCAAACAACTCCCTAATGTACAGAGCCACACACACCCCCCCCCTTCCTTGCCTATTCCTTCTGAAGAGCTTATAGCCACTTATTGCAGCATTCCAGTCATGACCATCGTCCCACCACGTTTCCGTGATGGCGACTATGTCGTAGTTGTCCTGCCGCACAATGGCTTCTAGCTCCTCCTGTTTGTTGCCCATGCTACGTGCATTAGCATAGATGCACTTGACCTGGGCTACTGATTTCACCCCCATCTTTGGCCCTTGACACTCAGGTTCATTACCAGCGGGCCTGGTTTTATCCCCATCCCCCTTAACTTTCGGCTTAAAGCTCTGTCCATGAGCTTTGTTAACTCTTAGCCTAGTACCCTTTTCCCCTTCTAGGAAAGGGTTTTCCCATTGTTCTCTAGCAGTAATTTCTAAACGTCTATCACCTTTCTCTGATGAAATGTCAGAGTGTGAGTCCTCACTAATGTGGCCTCCTTCAAACCGTGGCATGCTTTCCTCAGGCTTAATCTTGACAGGCCCAGTTATCTCCCCTTCCCCCCTCATATCTAGTTTAGTCCTAACAGGCCCAGTTATACCCCCTCCCCCCTCATATCTAGTTTAAAGCCCTGTTAACGAGTCCTGCTAATTCCTGTCCCAAAATTCTTTTCCCCCTCTGGGACAGGCGCATCCCACCTGCCACGTGTCTCATATGGCAACCTATGATTAAAAAACCCAAAGCCCTGTCGATAACACCAGTCCCGAAGCCACGAATTGACCTGCTGTCTCTTCCTATTAATTTCCTCACTCATGATAGCCACTTATGGGATAGAGGAGAACACTACTTGTGTTCCCGATCCCTTAAGCACCCTTCCCAAGGCTTTAAAATCTAAATTTAATTGATTTTGGGCTCCTTCTTCCCACATCATCACTGCCCACCTGAAATACTAACATGGGGTAATAATCAGAAGGGTTGACTAGAGTAGGAACTTTGTCCAACACATCCCTGACCCGTGCCCCAGGGAGGCAGCAGACTTCCCCGTGAAGCGGGTCAGGACGGCATATTGGTCCCTCTGCCCCCTTCAATAGAGAGTCACCCACAACGATGACCCTTCTGCTTTTCCTTTTGGAACTAGTTGTGATGCCAGGTCTATGGCGACTTGGTCTTTCTGGCACTTCTTGCCTAGATGTACCATCCTCCTCTCCAACAGCCAGTTCCTCCTGCAAGATTCCGTACCGGTTCTGCAGGGGTAACTGGGGAGGTGGGAGGGGCAGGGAGGGGATTTGCCTGCTTCGCCTAGCAGGGACCTGTTTCCATTCCCCCTCTTCTCTGAGATCCCCTTCTACTGCTGGGTGAGAAGTGGGGAGAGGGTCCTCTGGTGTGTGTGAGGCCTCAACATGTTCCCTTACTCTCAGGGAGTGGGCCCACCAGTCGATCTCCCTCTCACACTCCCTGATAGTCCTCAACCTTTCCACTTCCTCCTTCAGCTCAACCACCAGGCTGAGGAGATCATTCACCTGTTCACATCTGACACAGGTGTTGTCCCCACTACCCTCCATGGCAAGGGCCAGGCCCCGGCACTCCCTGCAGCCAGAGGCCTGGACACCCACATGTTTGTGTGGGGCCTCTGTCTGGGTGCCCACAGCTTTCTTAACAATAGCCTTTGACCTAGTTCTAACCATAGCTGGATGTCTGCAAGCAAGAGACAGTGGAAGGGTCAGTTGGAATGAACGCGCTGGTCGTCTGACTACTAAAAGGAATTGAACATAGCTTGTACAATGGCAGAGGATAAGGACCCGACCGTAAAAGTTACCGCCACGTGAGGCGCCGACCAGGACACACACCCAAGCACTGGTTTCTGCTCGGAGGGCAGAGGCTCTGCCCTCCCTGGGGCTCCTTATAAGCTGACGGTGTGATGAACCGCGGGAGGCGCTGGCTCCGCCCAGTCTTAGTCAGCAGCCCGCCCACTGGCTGTCAGCCCCCAGCACGAGGAGGAGGCTTTGCCCGGCATCAAAAAAGCCCCAAAAAGAGCCCCAAAATGTCATGTCTCACTAACCTGATAGCCTTCTACGATGGCATGACTGGATGGATAGATGAGGGGAGGGCAGTAGACATTGTCTATATTGACTTCAGCAAGACTTATATCTCCCACAGCATCCTCATAGGTAAACTAAGTGATTCATTCAACTTCTGTTGTACACATTGGCAGTGTGTTATTGCATAGCAGGATACTACAGGGGACTGACTGTGGTAGCAGTGAAGCTTCTAGAAAAAGCTTAGATGTTAAACAGTTTGAGTTTTTATGAAAATTCACAAGCCTCCATATTACACTGACATCTGCAGATTTTTAATAGCTTCTGATAAGCTAAAGTTCATTTTATAGTGGTTTTCTTTTTTAAGACTTGAAAATTAAAATGAAAGTAGCTGGTGATTTCCAGTAACTATCAAAACTGCCTGCAAGTCTAAAGATAGCCTCATAGGATCTGGGTGGAGTGTGTGCGAGAAATGTGTAAACAAACTCTGGACTGCTGTTGAAGGCTCAAAAAATAAGAACCACCAAATGATGGCTTTCTCACAGCACCAGAAATTAAGCTGCAGGGGAACTTACTATTTGTGAGGTCTCAAAAAATAAATGGGATTGATATTTATCCTAGCTGAACACCACGAAAAGTGAAACAATAACACCACATCCAACTCGTTCCACCGTGTCAGTCATTGTACAATGTTCCTCCTGCTGCAAACACTACATCCAGGGAACACTTTCTGATGACTGTGCACAGAGCATCATCAACTTGTCTGCAGTCCTTGGGATGTTTTTGTCCTTAGTCAGCATGATATTGCCACTCCCAGCACCTGGGAGAGGAGCAGGATGCTACTGATTACAACTCTTACTGGTACAAATGCTTAAGAACAGACAGATATTGATTCCACATCCCTGTGACTAGTGGATGGATGATTAACGCACACTGGTATGGTTGGATGTTTTATTATCCCTGACACAACATTAATTACTGCTTTTCCTACAGTTGGTCCCATGGTTGTAAATGGAGTTAATGATGATGACCATGGTGTTCTCGATTCTGGTCACTTTAAACAGGCACCAGATCTCTGGTCAGTCTGGGAGAAGCCATTACACCCGCTTTTATACCCAAACTTTTGTGCCACCCATCGCCTCATCAAAGAAATTAGGGCTACCTGATTGCAACCCTGGGCAAAAATAAGGGAAGCTGAGCCTAGGAAGGGGTGAGGAAAGATGTTCTCTTGAGTGTTAGCTTGTTCTACATTTTTTACTTTTCTCAGTACCCAAATCAATACTCAGAAGTTGGTGTTAATAGGCAGTAGATTAAGCAAAGTAAAAATTCCTGCTGGGAGCAGAGAGTCAGCTCTTTACCTGCTGTGCAACGAATGCCTCTGACTGGACTTGAGACAGAGAACATGTTGGTGCTGAAAAGAGGGCCTGGAACAGATCCCCATGGCAGGGCTATCCCCTGCACAGCCAGTTTGTGGACACCACAAGATGTGACACTGCAGATGGGAAGAGGAGGATGAGGCAAAAGAGATCTGTGGGGAGTAACCAAGCCCAGAGGGATGATGCAACTCAAGGGCACTCAAATTTTGGGTCCTACCCAATGCTTCTCCAGTGCAAATCCTGCCAAGCAAGCAGAAAAAGTCACTTTATCCTTTTTTTAACTGAATTTCATTTGATTCGTCCATTAAAATTTTGGGGGATAATTCCATTTCCAGCATTTGCTGAGCAGATCCAAATATGGTTATATATATATAAAGCTCAGACTTGCTGATTCCTTTCCCTATTTCTATTCTACTTTGTACTTTTAAGATTACATTTACATTTGCTTACTAACTAAAATACAGATTTTTAAAAGAAAAATGCAATATTTTCTGAAGTGCCTTCTTAAGTTCATCTGAAAAGAATTCTGGGAGAGATGATTACAAACCCCTCAAGCTGAAAAGCTTTATAGTCAAGCAGTGACCACAAAGCCTGCAGTCCAAATTCTGATCTCAGAGCAGCATAAATCTAGTGTAATATCAATAGTTTTGGTGGAGCTACTCCAGTATTACACAGCAGTAAATGGGAACTGAACTTGGAACTTTGCCTTTAATTTTGTCCAAAAATATGAAAGTAGAAAAAGGTATCCTTTCGGCATGGAGACCCACAGGAGTTCAGAGAGTCATCACATTGAATCATTTCCCCAATCTCTCCCTGTGCCTTCCTACAAAAAAAAATGCAACTCAAAATCCTTAGTGTTTTGCCAGCTCAGCTAGAAAGAAAAAAAAAAAGCAGAGTTTGCCTGACATCCACATACAGAGGTTAAAAACAGGTGTGAAACATTTGCAGTGTGAGGTATTTGATAACCTTCTTTACAATAGTATTGTGAAGATTAATTAGTTAATGTTCAAAGGCTTTTCAAATGCGTAGGTGAAGTATGATAGCGATCATTAATAATCATCGTAAAAGGTCTTTAAGATAATAGCAGAGCTCTGTGTACATGCTCTTTGATCTTTGCTAAGATTGAAGGCTCAAGTTTAGATTGCAGCATAAAGTTACAGTGCTGAGGGAATCTGTGGTGAACATCTAGTATCCAGGATGTGGTTAGAGGCCTCAGCATCTTTTAGAGTGGTATGTTTAGTGTGAGGGCTTGTCTGCATAGGGACTTGCCCCTGATTAACTCCATGTGTAGACATGCCTATTCCAGAATAGTGGGTGGAGAACAAGGCCTTAGGCTTGAGTAGCATTGTCTCCCTCTCAGTATTATCCTTGGCCATGATCCCAGTGATGGGTCTACACATCTTCTGAGGAAGCTGAGGAAAATGTGGCAAGTGAACACAAGGATCAACTTCCCAGGCAATAGAAAAGACCCATAGGCTGGGGTGCTCTCTGAAACAAAAGCATGCCGTGATTACTTTTACATACAGGAGTATTGCAGGCTTCCCCAAATTGCTATGCATGAGAAGGAAAATCGGAACCAGCTGTGTCCACGTGTGCCATAAATCACATACATTTCTCAGGGAAATAGCAAGCAAAAGTAGAGTATAATAATCTTCAGCTCAGTATTTGCATATTACTAATGCCAGAAGAAAGTATTAAAAGGGACAATGGAAGAGGATCATTCTTGTTCAAAGAACAAAGCTTTACCAGGGATGTTGACCATGGTATTAGGGCACTATAAGCCTTGACAAAGAAAGAGCAAGTCGGTGACAGCAGATGAAACTTCAAGAGCAACCTTATGGTTAATGGGAATAGCTTGAATCAATACAGCCCTGAAGAGTTTAGCTGGAAATCCACCCACGGTGGCATACAGCCAAGATGAGCTTATGAATCTCAAAATCCATTGAAAAAGCAGTTTATAAAACTAAATGAAAAAGAGACTAAAGTGTTTTATTAGAATCGCTTCTGCTGGACTGTGGAATTTAAATGGTGGATCCTCAAAAGAAAGAAACAGCCCAACTTAGTACATAGGCATCGGCATGACCTTATGGCTGTAACATTCTTGGGTTTAGTTTTTTCAGTATGAACTGCTGGTTTTTTTCATCATTTTTACCAGCTGGCCACTTGGTCTTGCAGCTGAGCACACCTTACAATACTTGTGTCATGTTATGACAGTTGCTCTGCTTCCATTGCTTTAACCACCCCCACAGAGCATTTGCCACCATCCATGAGTCAGGATAGAGATAGAGCACTGGCCACTGTTCTCATTCAGCAATGTCTAGGGCCAGCTGGAGAGCTTTTACCTCTGCAAATTGACTTGATTCACTTTCTCCTTCAGTAGCTTCTGCGACTTGTCATGTAGGACTCCATACAGCAGCTTTCCACTTTTGATGTTTCCCTACAATACAACAAGATCCATCAGTGAACAGAGCATACTGTTTCTTATTATCTGAGAGTTCATTATATGGTGGGGCTTCCTCAGCACGTGTTACCACCTCCTCGGGTGGCATTATGAAGTCTCCGCCTTTGGGCCAATTTGTGATCACTTCTACAATTCCTGGATGATTTGGGTTTCCTATTCGAGCTCGCTGTGTGATTAAGGCAACCCATTTACTCCAAGTAGCATCGGTGGCATTATGAGTAGAAGGAATTTTACCCTTGAACATCCAGCCCAGCACTGGTAATCGGGGTGCCAGAAGGAGCTGTACTTCAGTACCAATTACCTCTGAAGCAGCTCTAACTCCTTCATATGCTGCCAAGATTTCTTTCTCAGTTGGGATATAGCTGGCCTCGGAGCCTTTATAGCCTCGACTCCAGAATCCCAGGGGTCAACCTTGAGTCTCCCCTGGTACTTTCTGCCATAGGTTCCAGGTAGGGCCATTGTCCCCAGCTGCAGTATTGACGTGGATGGAGTGATTAACTTCACTAGTTAGAGTGAAGTAGTGAAATATTTATTAAGGTGAAATAGTGATTTAACAAAATCAGTAGTAAGTGCAATAAAACCAGTAGTAAATGCAATAGTGTTTTACAAGATTCGATGTCAAGGTACACTCTATTATTTACTGCACAGAGGACAGGGTCAAACAAGCTGTCAGGGAGACCCTCCTGTTGAGTCACGAGGTTCAGAAAGGACCCCCTTGCTTTCTAAACTCCTTCTCAGAGAGGAGTCTAGGTGCAGCTGGATCCAATCCTAGTCCCAGACTTGGTCAATGGTTTCTGTCTAAAGGATTATATATGCGCAATCAATCCTTTACATTACTTAGCTAAGATTTCAGTTTAGCATGCTATTAGTCACTTACCGAGAATCTGTTGCGGCAAGGAATCTCTCAACCTCGAGGAGTAGAACCTTAAGCGAGTGTCCTCACAAAAGGGAGAGATCCTGGCTTGCAGCCCGCTGCCGTACAGGAGAGCTCAAAGGGCTCTTGGGCTGTCCACTATTTATACAGTAAGATAATTGACCTATAGTCATATTCTCATGGGAACAAAATTTCTAGGTCCCCACTCCAGACAGTATTTTGACTATGTCGCCAGCCATCCCCCAAAAGCCAGGTGCAAGTTATCACAACTGATGTTGTGATGGCCATGGTGGCCAAGGCCCAAGCAGGAGCCGGGGGGGTGTGTGTGTAAGCAAAAGAGGGAGAGCACACCACCACAAGTATGGAGCACATTTTTAATGTCCTGTCCTCTTCGGACTGGTCCAAGGGCTACCGCACGCACAATCTCTTGTTTAATTTGCTCGAAGGCCTGCAGTTGCTCAGGACCCCATGCAAACTCATTTTTCTTTCAAGTCACTTCATAGAGAGGTCTCACAATCTGACTATAAGCTGGAATATGCATTCTCCAGAAACCCACAACACCTAAGAAGGCTTGTGTTTCCTTTTTGTTAGTAGGTAGGGACATAGATGTTATTTTATTGATCACATCCATTGGGATCTGCCGACGACCATCTTGCCACTTAATTCCCAAGAATTGGATGTCTCATGCAGGTCCTCTTTTTACCTTACCTCTTTTTACAGAAAATCTGCTTTCAGAAGAATCTCGATTACTTTGTTACCTTTCTTGAAAACTTCTTTTGCTGTATTACCCCACACAATGATGTCATCAATGTATTGCAGGTGTTTTGGAGCTCCACCCTTCTCCAGTGCAGTCTGGATCAGTCCATGGCAAATAGCAGGGCTGTGTTTCCACCCCTGGGGCAGTCGATTCCAGGTGCGAGCAAACTGTGGCCTGCACTCAGCTGCCAAAGGAATAGAGAAAAAGGCATTAGCAATGTCAATTGTAGCATACCACTCGGCTGCCTTTGACTCCAGTTCATACTGCAGTTCTAGCATGTCTGGCACAGCAGCACTCAGTGGTGGTGTGACTTCATTCAGGCTACAATAATCTACTGTCAGCCACCAGTCTCTGTCAGACTTGCGCACTAGCCATATAGGACTGTTAGAGGGTGAGTCTTGCTGATCACTCTTTGAGTCTCCCGCCGACAAATCAGATTCTGGAATGGGAATCAGAGAGTCTCAGTTAGTGCAATAGTGTCCTTGAAGTTAGAAGAGGCCTAGCTAAGATGTAAAATTACTGAACAGATAATTGGTTCTTTTTTACCTCAAACCAGGACAATGGGATTGGAATAAACTTATCTCTTAGCCAACTTTAGCAGGTATCATGGTTTGGGCCAGGTTGGCCAATGACAAGATAACAGATGCCCTCCCCCACCTACCGCTCTAAGAAGAGGAAGAAGAGAGATAAAGAGATTTGTGAGTTTAGAAAAAACTAAACTACTTTAATGAAATATTAATAATAAAATAAAAAAGGAAACAATGAAATAGATGTTATATATATTAAAATATACAAAACCATATCAAATTCCCAGAGAAACATCACCAGCAGGCACTGGGGAATTTACAGACTAAACTCAGTGACAGAATTCTGGAACCTTATGATCAGAATCAAAGATAGACAAACTGACAGAAACCTCCTCACATCCCTCATTGAGGACAAAAGATCACCCAAACAGAGTCACTAAAGAAGAACCAACCTGTCCTCTTTCCTCTCTCAGCTTTTATACTGATCATGGCAGATGGAATGGAATACCCTATTGGTCAGGTTTGGGTCACCTGACCTATTTCATCCTCCCCACAGGTGCAACCCCTCCACAGGGTAAACAATCACATCAGCTGACCCTGATTGCCACAGCAACAAGTATAAGCAAGAGCCTCCCTCATTGAACAGGAAGTTGGTTTTGTTTTATCTGAAATTAGGGTGTAAGTCATGGTTTTTTACAGGTACTGTATAGAGTTTTGGGAGTAAGATATAGACTCTGTTATTTAGAAAATTACGGTAATCTTGAAAAGAACTGCTAATGGTGGAAGTTTCAGGTTCTTTGCAGAGTGTTGTTATGCAGTAGTAAATCAAAGGTTGAAGAAGCAATTTGAAGAGTAAGAATGATAACTTGTTTGCTGCTTGGGGCCGTGAAGAAGCTGTGTTTTGTGAAGGAGAGATGTTTCTAAGAAACGTTTCTGCCTGTGTGCTACCCTTCTTGGGACAGGAAGATAGTTCTGCTGACTTAGCTCAGTAACCCAGCCTACAACTACTTATTCTGCTTCTTCCAAATGAGGTGTTCTGGATAGAGAATAATAAATTGTATCCTTAAAAGTTGAGGCTGCTTTCCTTGGTCATGGGTACACAACAAGAAAAAGAAAGAAGCTAAATCCTGTTGTTTGCTTCCTTTTTTGGTGTTTGGGGACAGCTGCTCTGAGCAGAGGCGCTTTCTTAATGTGGATGCTGCAGGAGTTACATGGCCAGAAGGTAATCACAAAAAGTAGTGGAATGATTAAGGCCTAAAGCCCGCATGCTCATTTTGCAGGGTCTTATGTAGATAATGCAGATTTATATAATATGTTAACTAGGCACAGTTAAAATTGTGAGGTATTTGTTAATTGATGTGAAACAAGTACTTATATGTAAAGGACGACATGATTGCTGCTGTAGTAGAAGCTTGAGCAGGATTACTTTGGCTTGTGAAGTCAGCTGAATTGTCTTGCAGATGTTAAGGCATGTTTCCACTCCTATCCCTGCCCAGGTCCACATTAGAGGTGACCCCCACACACTCTTGTGCTGCTGTAAAAGGCCCTGTTTGAATTGAATGTGCAGTTGGTTTCCTTTGTATTTGCTTTTTTCTGTTCACTTATTCAATCTGAAGCTTGAAATTGCTCTCATCTATACTTTTGGAGTGTCTAATCTAACTGTGCCTATCTCTCAAGTTATATGCTATATCAATAAAAAAAGGAAGACTAGGGAAAATGTAGGCCCACTGATGAATGAGGTGGGTGCCTTAGTGGTGGAAGACATAGAGAAGGCAGAGTTACTGAATGCCTTATTTGCTTGGGTCCTCACTGCTAAAGCTGTCCCTCATGAATCCCAGACCCTGGAGGCAAGGAGGAAGGTCTGGAGAGAGGAAGATTTTCCCTCTGTAGAGGAGGACAAGGTTAGAGACCACTTGGCCAAACTGGACACCCATAAGTCCATGGGCCCCGATGGGATGCACCTACGAGTGCTGAGAGAGCTGGCAGATGTTATTGCTGGGCCATTCTCCATCATCTTTGAAAGATCATAGAGAACAGGAGAGGTACTTGAGGACTGGAGGAAGGCCAACATCACTCCAGTCTTCAAAAAGGGCAAGAAGGAGGACCCTGGGAACTACAGACCAGTTAGTCTCACCTCCGTCCCTGGGAAGGTAATGGAGAGACTCATTCTAGATGTCATCTCCAAACAAGTTGAAGAGCAGGGGGTTATTGGAAGTGGGCAACACGGATTTACCAAGGGTAAATCATGCTTGATCAATCTGACAGCCTTCTACGATGTTATAACTGGATGGCTGGATGAGGGGAGAGCAGCAGATGTCATCTACCTTGACTTTAGCAAGGCTTTTGACACTGTCTCCCATAACATCCTCATTAGAAAATTAAGGAAGTGTGGGCTGGATGAGGGGACAGTGAGGTGGATTGAGAACTGGCTATGTGACAGGACCCAAAAGGTAATGATTAATGGAGCAGGTTCAAGCTGGAGGCCTGTAACCAGCGGTGTCTCCCAGGGGTCAATACTTGGTCTAGTCCTGTTCAACATATTCATCAGTGACCTGGACGAGGGGATAGAGTGTATCCTCAGCAAGTTTGCTGATGATACCAAACTGGGAGGGTTGGCCAACACTCCAGAGGGCTGTGCTGCCATCCAGCATGACCTAGACAGGCTGGAGAGCTGGGCAGAGAAGAACCTAATGAGGTTCAACAAGGGCAAGTGTAGGGTCCTGCACCTGGGGAGGAAGACCCCCAGGCACCAATATAGGTAAGGGATGGACCTGCTGGAAAGCAGTTCTGAGGAGAAGGATCTGGGGGTCCTGGTGGATAGTAAATTATCCATGAGCCAGCAATGTGCCCTTGTTGCCAAGAGGGCCAATGGAATCCTGGGCTGCATAGGGAAGAGTGTGGCCAGTAGGTTGAGGGAGGTCATTCTCCCTCTCTACTCTGCACTGGTGAGGCCACAACTGGAATACTGCATCCAGTTCTGGGCTCCCCAGTTCAAGAGAGACAGGGAACTACTGGAGAGAGAGTCCAGCATAGGGCAACAAAGATGATTAAGGGATTGGAGCATCTCCCTTATGAAGAAAGGCTGAGAGAGCTGGGACTCTTTAGCCTGGAGAAGAGAAGGCTGAGGGGAGACCTTATCTATGTTTACAAGTACCTAAAGGGTGGGTTGAAGGATGATGGAGCCGGACTCTTTTCAGTGGCTCCCAGTGACAGGACAAGGGGCAACGGGCACAAGCTGGAACATAGGAAGTTCCATTCAAATATGAGGAGAAACTTCTTCACGGTGAGGGTGACAGAGCCCTGGAACAGGCTGCCCAGGGAGGTTGTGGAGTCCCCTTCTTTGGAGATTTTCAAGACCCGCCTGGATGCAGTCCTGAGTAATGTGCTCTGGGCAATCCTGCTTTGGCAGGGGAGTCGGACTAGATGATCTCTAGAAGGTCCCTTCCATCTCTGACAATTCTGTGATTCCATGATACTCAATTTCATCCTTTGTGTTCCAAAATGTAAATAAGATGTATGGGAATATATTTAAATTTTTGTCATTTGGAATTATGATTAAATTATGACCAAACCAATAGAGTATAGGTATTAACTCTTCCCTATGGCACTATCTCCCTGATGGGTCCAAGTCAAGGAGAGGTCCCTGTAGCTACTGCATATTAATTTATCTTACTTAAGTTGCACTCAGAGGTAATAACATTTTAAATTTTCCTTCAAATATAAAATATCTTTAGCTTTTATTTCTCTGGGACATAAAACAGAGTACAGGATACAAATCTGTCTTGTGTATCAGGCTTTTGCAGTTTGCTGGAGCATGAGTGTTTTGGAGTTAGAAAACTGTGGCCTGTTTTAGACTGTGGGTCCATCTCCCTTATCGATTGTTAACAAGTTTTAACAAGTTTATGAATAGTTTTAACAAGTTTTGTGAAAACTGTTCATAAGTAAATAAATTATTTATTCTTTGTGTTTATTAGCTCTATGCTAAAGAAACAGGCAACTGTATAACCTCTTGCTTGTGCAGGTGGTGCAGCCACACTCTGCTTCTCTTCAAACAGCTTGGACCAACTCTGTAAATGGCTGAGTGTCCTGGGTTGAGAGACACAGGACTAACTTTTCTTTTAATGCTGGGGAAAATTGCACTTTCAGAAGACTAGTGTCTGAATTTGTGAAAATATTTACTTTATAGCCAGCCAGGCTCTGTGGGATTCAAGGCTTTAGTGTTTTTGAGCCTTGCCAGGTGCAGGGACAAGGAGGAGCAAGGCCTGGGCACTTGACCCAGGCTGGCCAACAGGATTATTTCATACCATGAAAGTCACATCCAATATAAATTAGAAAAGCTTGCTGCGTAGCTCGCTCTCTCCCTTGATGGCGGTGGTCCAGACAACTCCTTGCCCCGGTGCCAGAACCCTGAGGCCTTTCCTTCCTCCTGAAGCCATTGCACTCGCAGCATCTGATATTTGCTGTGCACAGCTTCCTACTGATAGAATTGGCTGAGTATAATTTCTGTATATCTTATATCGGGTATTGGGATTAATACTGGTTCTGTAGTATTATTGTTAATTATCTAGTCTTAGTCTATTAAATCTATTTATATTTCAATCCTTGTGTTTCTTTGTGTTCCCTGATTCCCCTTTCTGGGCGGGGAGGGGTCATGGGGTGATAGAATAATTGTCTAACAACTATAGATTGTTATGGGTTCTCTCAAACCATAACACTGAGAAACACTTTGATACCTGGCAGCCAGGTTGATGTGAGCACATGTGCCAAAGGCACCCACCAGCCCTCTCTGCAGGACTCCACTATCTCCCTACCCTGGCTGCCCCATCCAGCACCCTGTTTCCAGCCACCGTTCCCCATGGGGAAAGGAATACTGGTTTCGGCAGGGAAAAATTGCCTTTCTGGCACCATTTTGACTGGTGATTCCCATAAGCTGGGCAAACTCCGTTCTCACCTGCAAATCTGCTCAACTTCAACTTGCCTTATCTGAAATCAGATTCACTGGTGGATCAGACTAACCTACTTTTTTTTCTGCCTGTGGCCCCGCCTGGAGGAACAGCAGCTCTCCTTCCCTGCTGTGTGCCCTGGAGCTCACAGAGTTAAGCCTGGAGAGTTAAGACAGCATGTCTGCCTCCTAGGGAAAAGACTTTTACATTTAGCATACAGTTTTCTTTTTACCCAGCTAACATTAGAAGTGGACAAAAAAAATTCTTCTTATGCGAACTTGAGCGCATCAAAATGCTGTTTAATGTAGTGTCCAAGTTTAATTAGAGCTGTTTTGATTTAGTAACGTCTCTTACAAATGTATGCTCAAAGTATCTAGTTTTCCAGTAATAACTTCAGCACCGGCACTATGACTTTATAGAACAAATATCAGGTTTTTAAATCTATAATGAATGTGCTTGTAATTAGTTGCAAACAGTAGGTCACTTTTGTAGTTATCTTTCAAATTTAAGAGCATGAGTTACCTAAAATGATACAGCTATGTGTTAGGCATTATTTTGCTCTGTAAAGTGAAAGTGGGTTTTGATAATGAGGGAGAAAATTGCCTAATGTAGGACATACAGAAATTCACCTGCCTTTATAGAAAATTATTTCCTCTAGTACCTTGTTGAGTGCACAACACAGCTGAGCACTCTATTTCTGCACATCTAACTTGAAGTGATCCTCAAACATGTTATTAAAGATTCAAAGTAGGTTTCCAGTTGTGCAAAATTCAAGATACATTCAGATTTGGGTTTTGGTTAGGGAACTTCTATATGAAAATTTCAGGTTCAGATTATCAGTTCCTCCAAGGTTTCTGAGCGTTTAACTTTTTTGGGTTTAGAGATATTGCCAGCCACCTCAACAAGGGAAGGTTCCTGCTTCTTTTTTTCATCCATTCTTATTTCAGTGATTATAAAGTGAGGAAAAACTTAAAGGAAAAATATCTTTGTGGGAAGTAAATAATTTCTGGCAGGAATAAGATATGGTTTCTTAACAGGCACTATGGAGCAATGAACTTACTCATCAGCCAGTTAATATCTAGCCATGTACTATGGCTATGTCCTTGAATGTGGTTTTGAATAGTGTCTGCCTCTGAGCTTTTTTTTTTTTTTTTTATCCTGTTTCTTTCCTTGTTTTCCTCCTCCGCCCTTTCAGTCCCTCTCCAAATGTTGCATAGATTCTCAGTCCAGGATATTGCCCCTGAGTTTTCCCTCAGGGGTCTGTACTGGGACAAGTACTGTTCAATATCTTCATCAATGACATAGTGGGATTGAGTGCGCCCTCAGCAAGTTTGCAGACAACACCAAGCTGAGTGGTGTGGTTGACATGCCTGAAGGATGGGATGCCATTTGAAGGGACCTGGACAAGCTCAAGAAGTGGGCCCATGTGAATCTCCTCAGGTTCAACAAGGCCAAGTGCAGGGCCCTGCACCTGGGTCAGGGCAATCCCACAGTATCAATACAGACTGGGGGATGAAGGAATTAAGAGCAGCCCTGCTGAGAAGTGGGGGGTACTGGTGGATGAAAAGCTCAACGTGAGCTGGCAATGTGTGCTGGCAGCTCAGAAAGCCAACCGCATCCTGGGCTGCATCAAAAGAAGTGTGGTCAGCAGGTCCAGGGAGGTGATTCTACCCCTCTACTCTGCTCTCGTGAGACCCCACCTGGAGTTCTGCATCCAGCTTTGGACTCCTCAGCACAGGAAAGACATGGACCTGTTGGAGTGGGTTCAGAGGAGGGCCACAAAATGCTCAGAGGGCTGGATTACCTCTCCCATGAGGACAGGTTGAGAGAGTGTGGGTTGTTCAGCCTGGAGAAGAGAAAGTTCTGGGGAGACCTTATTGTGGCCTTTCAGTACTTAAAGGGGCCTTATAAGAAAGATGGAGGCAAACTTTTTAGCAGGCCCTGTTGCGATAGGTCAAGGGGCAATAGATTTAAACTAAAAGAGGGTAGGTTCAGACTAGACATAAGACAGATAGGTGTGGGTTTTTTTTTTAATGAGGGTGGTAAAACACTGGAACAGGTTGCCCAGAGAGGTTATAGGTGCACCATCCCTGGAAACATTCAAGGTCAGGTTGGACAGGGCTCTGAGCAACCTGATCTAGTTGAAGATGTCTCTGGTCATTGCAGGGGGGTTGGACTAGATGACCTTTAAAGGTCCCTTCCAACCCCAACTATTCTATGATAAAAGGTCAAATCCATGTTCCATAAACAGCACAACTCTTCAGTCTTTTCCCTTTATGTGGGGCTAGAAGGTAGAGCACTGTTAGTATCCAACATATGGAGTCCCCTGAAATAACTGTACATTTTTTTCAGGAACTCAGTTTAGGAATTACCAGTGTATGTGAATATCATTTTCCCTTCATACACTCTTGTCTGCTATTGTTAAACAAACACTGCAAAGATTTGGGAAGGTGTTTCTTGACTATACTGCTTATTTCATTGTTGAAAATGAAGAATTTGCTGAGTAATCTCTTTAAAAATGTGTCTAATTTCATACAGGAGATGCAGTTTGGACAACAGCCAGTCCATTAATGCAGGAAACTGGTCAGCTTGCACAAAATAATTGCTAGTCCCTGCAAGATTCAAGCTCCACTAAAATGATCCCAGTACATTATACTAGAGAAAACCTCACATTTTTCTTTTTTATTTAGTCATGAAAAATAATGCATTTAGTTGTCAGCACAGTTTACACTAAAATTATCACATGCCTTAGGCTCTGCCTTTGATATATCTGGTTGTCTTGGTGCATTTGTTCTACTGATGGCAACAACAGATGTTTCCAAGAAACAGTTATTTTGAGGGGAACAGCTATTGGAATTGGACATTCTTGATGAAGATGTCAATAATACAAAAATTCACTTAGTAAATTAGTAATTAAACTTATCTTGTGGCTTTCTTACACTACCATTGATGAGATCTGCACACTGCTGCAGTGAGTAGGTGGAGAGCAAGGCAGCGCAGTACAATAGTCCTAGCCTCCAGTGGGACCTCCCTCTCTTACTCCAAATGCCACCCTCCACTTTGTGTAGTAAGATGCCTATTAATAATTTTAACAATGTTGTGAGGAATAGGGTCTGTGCAATGCAAAGCAGGTGGAATCATTTGTTACAAATTACACATTGTCATTTTTATTTTTCCATCAGTTATAACACTGTGCTTCATCCACAGATACTCTGTTAGAGCTGGAGTCAGCTCACATGAGCCTGACCCTAAACTCAATTCCCTTACCAGGAGCAGGCTTGCTCCCTTCTTATAGCAATTCATAGGCAGAGCAAAATCAGGCTCGTTGAGTGGAGCCTGAGATTTCTGCATTGTTGAAGAAGCATCCCAAATTGTTTGGCTTGCCTCCAACCCAAGAAAATCTACTTCAGCTGTGGATTTGGCTCTGGAAAGCTGCTGTTTTTAAAGAAACACTCTTCTTACGCGTAGATCACTATTAAAGCTTCTCTCTTTGATATCTACTTAGATATCTGACTAGTACAGGCTTTTCTGAAGTAAAAGTCGGGCTAACTCAGCAGTGCAATGAAGTGGAATGGTAAGGTGTAATCTGTTTTCATCAAACCATTCTTCATACCCCTGTACATATCAGTTTTGGCTTTATGGATTGGCATATCAACATCTCAATCCAGCATCTCATTCCACATAAAGTTTACTTGGTGTTACTGTGTGGTGTCAGCTTCCTGGCCCATCTTTGATTCAGATCAAATGCTGTTCTGTTTTAGCTGAGATTCAAACACTTATTTTTTCACCTAATAGGAACACAGAATTTTCTTACTGATGGATATATTTTAAGTAATTGTCTTTGAAAGATTCTTCAGGTGTGCAACTGCCTTTGAAATACAAGGAAGGAAGAGGTGAAATCTTTTATCAGAGTAAGTAATACCCTGTTGGTCAGGTTTGGGTCACCTGTCCTGTCCACTCCTCCCTACAGGTGTGACCTGTGAGAAATGGGTTAAGTTTTGCTTCAGCTAATTGATATATGTTTGTTAGTGTGTCTGTACTAACAAAGGAGGCTTAGTGATAGAATCTAATCAATTGTACCCAACTAATCCTTAGAACTGCCCTGGGTCTGTCAAGGGATCCTTGTTTACAGAACATTATCTAGGTAAAGAGAAACAGACTGGAACGTGGCCTTCAATACAGGAACCCAGAAGATAGGGGAGTATCGATAAGGCCAAAGAAACCAGGCCTGGACAGTAAACCTGCCAAGGGGGCTGTGAAGACTGCTGAGTGGACTAAGGTCATCTAGACGGCAGCTGATGAAGAGGAGGATACGACCACCTGATGAAGTAAACGACCACCGGAGTGCTTGTAATTACTAACAATGGACAGTAGATGGTAGCAAAGACTGTGAAATAACTTGTAGCATAATCAACTAATCAAAGGCGTGTTTAGGATAATGATTTCGTAGAGTAGGTGTGTATATGCCCTATAAGGTGAAAAGGTGTGAACTGAACCTGTAATAGGTTAGGTGGTCGGGAAGAATGTGAGCTCCAATTTCTCAACCAATGAGAAGAGAGACAGAAACTCTGGTGGCCAAGATAGGGTATAAATACCTAAAAGCTGAAAGATGAGGTGTGCCTCTGCTTTGAGATGCACCTGATTCAGCGCTGTTTCATACAAATTTTTTAATAAATTTTTTATATTTTTTTTCTCTCTTAAATTCTAAGTGTGAGCCGGCATTTCTCACAATTTGGGGGCTCGTCCGGGATAAGCACCCCTGTTTCTGTGAGATGGGACAGCAAGAAGGGGAAGGTGCGCCCTGCTGATTTCAGCGATCTCCAACCTACTGTCTCATCCCGTGAAAGACAGCAGGTCCTATCTGGATGGAGGACTCTCGAAGCAAAGAAATGGGAGAGAAGAATTGATGAATTGACAGGATTGAGTTACGTGTGGCAGCTGATAATTTCTGTGCACAGAACCCGGGTAAGAAAATTGACTGTTAAGTACTACTTGGGTGGCTGGGATAGCGGGACTGAGAGTGTGTGAATGAGACGCAGGATTATCTGCGAACCAAGTGTGGAGCCCTTCTAACCGCGGTTCCGTCTCTCCGCAAGGAGACCAGCCGGTGAAGGGGCGAAGCAAAAAGGCTCCAGGTGAGAGGAGTCCTGCGGGAGAGTAAAAAAAATGAAAAATAGGCCTAGTGAAGAGAAAGCTATAAAATTTGGGATCTGACGATCCCGGTTTGAGCATTCCACCCAACAGTCCTTTAGGGGTGATGCTCGGGAATTGGGGGCAGGGTTGCACCCAGGGAAAGGATAAAAAAAATGATGATACAGTACTGTATGAATGGGTGAAAGTACCCATTAGATCTGACTCGTTGTATTGGCCACAGTTCGGGTCGCACGGGAGAATTGAGTATGCCAGGCTCTAAAAATTGATGAGCCTGTGGCGTCAGGCCGAGTGCAACGTGGAGGCGAAGACAGCACCGTTCACGGACGTGCTGCAGCAGCACGGGCTGCTGCTGTGAATAAAAAGGGGGCCAGGCTGTATTGGTCCGGACTGGAGGGAGGGGGTGACCCTGTGGGACCCTGTGTCCCTCTGCTTAAGGGAATTCAGAGGGTCCGGGTCACGAAATTAGATCAGATTGTTAGGGATGTTCAGAATTTCCCTTTGCCCTCCTCTAAAAAGGAATTTACAGAGGTTATGTTTCTTTTGAGAGAGGTACCCATGCCAGGGGCCCCGAGGGGGGTGGGCTGTGTGAATGTACCTCTGACTAGCACTGAAGTGCGGGAATTTAAGGAGGAAATGAAAAAGTTATTAGAGGACCCTTTGGGGTTGTCAGAGCAGCTCGACCAGTTTCTGGGCCCTAATCTTTACACTTGGGATGAAATGCAGTTCATTTTAGGAGCCCTGTTCACACCGGAAGAAAGGCAAACGATCCGGCCTGTAGGTATTAGAATTTGGGAGCGAGAAAAGCCTCCCGATGGCCCAGGGGGAGTCATAGGAGAACACAAGTTCCCTATGATAAGGCCTGCCTGGGATCAGAATAATGTTGAGGGGAGGAGTAATATGTCCGATTACAGAAGATTGATTATTAGGGGAATAAAAGAGGCAGTCCCAAAAGGACAGAACTTTGATAAGGCTTTTGAAAGTACACAACAAAAAGATGAATCTCCTACAGATTGGCTGGAAAGATTAAGGAAAAATATGCAGCAATACTCAGGAATAGATCCTGAGAGTGATGTAGGGCGAGAGTTGTTGAAAGTTAATTTTGTCACTAAGGCATGGTCTGATATAAAGAAAAAGTTAGAGAAATTGGAAGACTGGCATGGTCGAGATTTGAATGATTTGTTGTGAGAGGCTCAGAAAGTGTATGTCAGGAGGGATGATGAGAAGATGAAGTGGCAGCCAGAGAGAGAGAGAGATTGTCAAATCGTGGCAGAGGTCCCAGTTATGGACCACAGCGCGGGCGTGGAGAATACAGGGCCCAACCGGCCAGGGGAGAGAACCCCCACGGGTGGTAAGCAGGTCCCAGAAAGTCTTTTCATGGTAAGAGGGAAGGATACTTTAGAAGGAATAAGAGGGGAGGATACTTTAAAGGGAATTGTGCGATGAGGCGGAGAGAAGATAGAGTGCTCCAAGTAATGGAGTGAGATGATTATTCCCGAGAATAAAGGTGTCAAGGGCTCTACCTTCTGGGGTCTAACCATCATATTGAGCCCTTGATAAATTTAAAATTAGGACCCCAGAAGGAGGAATATGTGTTTCTAGTGGACATAGGAGCAGAAAGGACAAGTATAACTAAAATTCCACAGGGATAGGAGGTCGAGAAACTCACAACTAATGTGGTCAGGATAAAAGGGAAAGAGTTTCCAATCCCTATTGTAGAGCAAGTAACTGTACAGAGGAATAACAGAGAAATAACAGCGGACTTAGTAGTGATACCCAGGGTAGGAGCAAATTTATTGGGAAGAGATTTAGAAATATTGTTGAGGACTGGAATAGTTCCAAAAGTTGATAGGATAGGGGTGCAGCCTTTTAAGTTAACGGCAGAAGATGAGAAAGCAATTAATCCAATAGTCTGTGTGGCGGAAGGTAATCGGGGAAGATTGGACATACCCCCTCTAAAAGTAGAATTAAAGAAGCAGAGTCAACTTGTGCGTGTGAAGCAATACCCTATATCCCTGGAGGGGAGGAAGGGGCTTCAACCTGTGATTGAGGGATTGTTGAAAGATGGTCTTTTGGAGCCATGCATGTCTTCTTATAATACACCTATTTTACCGGTCTGGAAGTCAGATGGGGGTTGGAGACTAGTGCAAGATTTGAGGGAACTAAACAAAATTGTTCAGATGTGTTACCTAGTTGTACCCAACCCTTATACATTGTTAAGCAAAATACCTCATGAACACAAGTGGTTCAGTGTAGTGAACCTTAAAGATGCTTTTTGGACCTGCCCTCTGGCAGCAGAAAGCCGAGACGTGTTTGCCTTTGAATGGGAGGACCCAATAACAGGGAGGAAGCAGCAATTTCGGTGGACCGCATTACCACAGGGGTTTACTGAATCACCCAACCTTTTTGGGCAGGTATTGGAACAAATTCTTGAGGAAGTTTCTGGGCCTTCTTAGATACTGCAGACTATGGATTGATTATTTTAGCCAACATGTTAAATTCTTATATGAAAAATTGCAGGAAGAGACAGAAAAGCCTGAGTGGACACAAGAGGAGCGACAGCGGTTTGAAGAATCGAAGCAAAAACTAATACAGGCACCTGTATGGTCTCTTCCCTCCCTAGAAAAGCCATTTCACCTTTATGTAAATGTGGAGGGTGGGATAGCCTACAGAGTGTTAGCTCAAGCCTGGGGAGGGCAGAAACAACCAGTAGCCTATTTATCCAAAGTATTAGATCCGGTGTCACAAGGGTAGCCAACCTGTGTGCAAGCGGTGGCGGCAACAGCCTTACTGGTGGAGGAAAGCAGGAAATTGACCTTTGGGGGAACATTGATAGTATCCACCCCTCACATAGTAAGAAAAATATTAAGCCAGAAGTCTGGAAGGTGGCTGACTGATTCTAGGATTAACACAAGCTTTATGAGACCAATTTTTGAGAAGTTACAGTTGTCTGGGCGTATGTTGTGGCCAAACAGATAGGAGATCACTGTTTAATTTGCCAGAAAGTAAATAAGAAAGTGATGGGAAAAGCCCCTAATGGAGGGCGAAAGTTAGCCCTCAGACCATTCCAGAGTATCCAAGTGGATTACACAGAGCTCCCTAAGGTACAAAGGTGGAAATACCTGTTAGTGATAGTAGATCATCTCACACGCTGGGTGGAGGCCTTCCTCACTACTACTGCTACCGCTTCCAACATTGCCAAAATTTTACTAGAGCAAGTTATTCCCCGATATGGAATAATAGAAAGAATAGATTCTGACAGAGGAACCCATTTCACTTCCAGAGTATTGCAGTTGATATGTGCAGCCTTGGAGGTACAATGAGACTTCCACACCCCCTGGCATCCTCAGAGCTCTGGCAGAGTTGAAAGGATGAATGCAACTCTCAAAACACCTATCACCAAGTTGGTAATAGAGACTAAGCTACCCTGGACTAAATGCCTGCCCTTAGCTTTGCTGAGAATTAGGACTGCTCCAAGGAAAGATTTGAGAGTATCTCCATATGAAATGCTATTTGGTCTTCCATATTTGGGAAGGGAAGAAGGTGTACCAATTCCCGAAATTAATTATGTTTATCTTAAAAATTACCTACGGGGGATAGCCCAAGTCCCTCAGCCTTTCCTCTTAAGGGAGATGCTCCAGGCCCCTAATCATATTTGTAGCCCTCTGCTGCACCCTCTTCAGCAGTTCCCTGTCCTTCTTGAACTGGGGAGCCCAGAACTGGACACAGTACTTCAGATGGGGCCTCATCAGGGCAGAGTAGAGGGGCAGGATAACCTCCCTCAACCTGCTGGTCACACTCTTCCTGATGCACCCCAGGATGCCATTGGCCGCCTTGGCTGCAAGGGCACATTGCTGGCTCATGGTCATCCTGTTGTCCACCAGGACTCCCAGGTCTTTTTCCACAGAGCTGCTCTCCAGCAGGTCAGCTCCTAGCCTGTACTGGTGCAGGGGGTTATTCCTCCCCAGGTGCAGCACCCTACACTTGCCCTTGTTGAATTTCATCAGGTTCCTCTCTGCCCAACTCTCCAGCCTGTCCAGGTCTTGCTGAATGGTGGCACAGCCTTCTGGTGTGTCAGCCACCCCTCCCAGTTTTGTATCATCAGCAAACTTGCTGAGGGTACACTCTGTCCCTTCATCCAGGTCATTGATGAATATATTAAACAGGACTGGACCCAGTACTGACCACTGCTTGCTTTTGTTTTGCTTTGCTTAGAGAAATTTTGCAGACAGAAAGACTACACTAACTGTTAAATAGAAGAAATTGAGGGCCATGCTACTGATTCAATTGCTGCCGTGTTGAGTCTGTGCCTTTTTTTTATTTATCATGGGTAGATTTCACCTCATACAATTGTAGGAGAAATAGGAAGGGGTTTTGAGAGCTTAATAAGCGTTGGGAATGCAAGTAAACAGCTTGTTTGCTTGCAGCCTTGTTCAGGAGCACAGCAGGCTGTATCAGAGAGAAAGTCTCTGCTGTCAGAGCATTGTACCAGTTCCATGTTGCGTCTGTGTGTAGCTACAGCATAGAAACAGTCTGTCCACTAGATTCACGCAAACAAGACTGAAGGTGCTAATGAAGGATTGGTAGACAGTAAGGAAAGTCTGTCTACCCAAGCTCAATTGCCGCCTTCAGCAGAGTCTTTAATTCCAAAAATTTAGTGTATGTATTTTCTTTTTTATTTTTTTTCTCCTTTCTACTGTCTCCCTGGGACTCACTTGTGATAAAAGTTGGTCTCAGACATTTGAACTGTTCCATAAGCAACATCCATTCACAAGCTGTGTGCCAAAAGGCAGCTGGATCTCTGCTTTGATTAAAGTAAACAGTGTGTCAGGGTGCCTTTAAACTGAATTTTGAGTGGCATGAAAGTCAGATGGAAAAATGAAGTTGAGATGGTACACATTAAACCCTGAATAAAAATGTGGCTGATGCATCTTCCTGCAGAGGTGAGCAGCTGGAGCTGTTTTCCCGTTCTGCCTGTCTTTTCCTTCAGGTGGTCGTAAGCAATGACAGTTCTGTCTTGCAGTGTCTTGAATAGGTAATTTTCCAGGCTTAGCTGTCTGTACTCCTGCAGCACATGCAGTGATGAAAAGCATGCTATAGTTCAAGAACTGATTGCTCACACTTTGAACCATAGTTAAAGAATGTGTTTGGTCAGCAGAGTTGAGCAATATGCATTCCCGTGCCTGGGGGTGGGGAGGAAAGAAATTTAACTGCTCACAGTAGTAATCAGATAAAGGGCAGACTACACCTTGGAGCATTGCTCAGTGTACCAATGTGTCAAGAAAAGCCTGGTTGAAACTTGATAGGGCAGGAGGACAGGAAGGAGGAAGCAATTTTCTCTTTCCTTGCAATCCGAGTGGAGCACAGACTGGGGAGCTGTGTGTTGACAGCCAGAGAAGGAAGCTGGAAGACACTCCAGATTTCCCTCTGGACTGATTATGAGTGCCCATCCAAAGCTTCACTGCTAGCCAGTGCAGCATGCAGGAGGCAGTGGCACTCCCACCAGCATCTGTCAGGGCTGAGCTTTATGCTGTTCTTCAAAAGGAAACACTGAAGGTGCCCATCCGCCTAAAGGGACTCCAGGCTGTTGACATGCGGAAAGCAGACTCCACAACCTCTGGGGTTGTAAAGTAGGTATGTTTATTCGGCGCCGGCAGCACGGGGGGTCGCCCCACCAAAATCGTGCGCACCCACCGCGGCAGTTAGCTTAAGATTTATACAGTCACACTTTACATATTCAAGGGATGCCTATACATATCCATGACCTTTCCCCAAAAAGGTGGTCTTTATTACAATGAGTTCCGAGAAATCATTTTCATAGTCTCCGCCTTTAACTCCTCCTAGCTGCACATGCGCAGTGCCTCCTGGTGGTTGTGGGCTGGGGTCTCGGGGATGAAGGCCGTATGTCTTCCTCGCTGTGTACCTCTCGCTTTTAATGTTAATGTGTTGCTCTAGGCCATGGGGTCCCTCTGTCAAGACAACTGGGTTCCTTCTTTGAATACCAATTGTTCCCTTATCTCCCAGCGAGGCCGATGTGACCACTTTATGGTTTCAACACATCCTTTCTTTGCCTAAACACCTTATCAATGGCTTAAGGCTATAGATACACAGCTTAAGCCAAGCAATGGCCCTGCCATTAACCCTTGAGTGTTATTTCCCCTTATCAATCCCCCCTTTTCTAAGAGATTAGTAAATTCTTTTACTTATTCCTACAGCATGTTTTCTTTCTCTAAGCATTTCTTAAAATATTTTCCTGACTCGACTTTTTGTCGAAGCTGATGCTTCTTCCAAAGTTCGTAATCACTTGTGGTTCCTTTTGCACAGCACATAAAGCATCTAAGTAAAGTGCAAATCACAATCCCTAAGACTATCATTGTAATTAATAATACAAACAACTGCTTCAACCAAGCAAAGTCAGGCAGCCACGAGGTTAATTTTTTCCAAAGATCAGAAAAACCAAGTGAAGTATCATCTTGAGATACTTGGTGTAGTACCCTTGACTGTTGCCAAATTAGAGCAATGTCCATTTCGACTCTTTTCTCTTGATTTATATATGAGCAGCAACTCTGGTTTATTATTAAGCAAACTCCTCCCTCCTTTGCCGTAATCAAATCTAAGGCCATACGATTTTGCAAAACCACCTTACCAAGGGAAGATACTTCAGTTTGTAGTCCCTGGATAGCATCCACAGTAAGATTCTCAATTTTCTCCATGGTGGCTGAGATGTTCACTATAGCCTTTTCTAATTCACTTACTCCTAACTGGGGAAAAAGCTATCTCACAAAACTATGGAAAGCTGATGGCCTCTCTGCGAGGGGATTATTCGGGATCCCATGTACTTTCTGCCAGTGTGCCCGCATAATCCCTGGAGGAGGGTGCGAGTGATTATATACTTTATTTTGGGGAACCACGTACCCCAGCGTGCAGACCCCATCCCAGTAGTTAGGTAAGGATTTCCTAGCATGCCCATCTCCACATAGCCACCAGAGTCCGTCGGGAATACAACTATAGGAATAATTGAGCCATAATCCCATCGTTATTGCTTGCGGACACCTGCCACAGTTGTCATTGATAGCCTTCCCTCTTTCACATATATTCCCATTAAGATCTGCTGTTAAATTGAGATTAAAAACTCCAACCTTTGGGGCAGTATTATTATGTCTCTTTATGAATATTGGCTTTTCCAATATCTGCAGATCGGATTTGAGTGGGTGGACACTATTATTCCCACATGTGTATTTTGGGACTTCGTGGCCCTTTGGGGGTATTGGAGTCTGGAAGCTCCAGCAAAGAGTCTCACCAGTAGGGAGACGGGATTGGTATTGACCTGGGGCACAGCCACCTTCTATATTCCATAGGAGGTTTTTCCCTGTAGGTAAAGTGGAATTATTTAGATTGTCATAAGGCCAGCTCCAATTTGTGTAAGAGACTGGTATTCCAAGGAGGGGGAGTTCTAAATTTCCCTTGGGAAGGGCTGTGCATACCCAGCAATCGGAGAGGTTCAGACTATCTGCTACAGATTTGGTCATTTGTATATACGAGTTCTGATTCCACAGTTCCCCACAACATAATGACTATGTCCGTGAGAAAAATAGTTTTCCCAGTTGGGCTTGCATGACCTTCCATGGAGATTTATGTGCCTTTTTCACTCTGGTGTGGTGGATCCAGGTGCTCTGCTCCTTGATTTTGATTGCTGTGAAGGAGATGAGTAGTACCTGGAATGGTCCTTCCCACTGCGGCTCCAAAGTTTTTTCTGTAAGAGACTTTACATATACATAGTCTCCAGTGTTATAGTTTAAAATAAAAAAAGACTAAGTCCGAAATAGATTCACTAAATATTTATTAAGGTAGGAAAGCAAAAACAGCGCTGGGCGGCCGGGGAGTCACAGCTCCACCAAAGGCTCGCAAATTCAAGCAAACTGAACATCTCTTTTTATCCTCACAGAGGTCGGGTTCGACATCTTCAGTACGCCCCTCTGCTTCTTCCGTTATCTTTACTCCATCTGGTCTGTCTTGCTTCAAAGCGGTTTCAAGGCAATGTTGGTTGTAAATTAGTTTACGCCCTTCCCCTTCTGCACGATTGATTAGTTACAAAGTTAAAACAGGGATAACATTGGGGTTAAGCTTATCTTGTAAAAACAGGACATTCCCATGCGGTTTAGTAATATAATATTGTGGACGTCTCTTCTTGTTAGGGAGTTCTCAAGACTGCCACAATAAATTACAATCCAGCTTCAGGGGAGTTTTGCAGGTGGTGGTGGCATAATTAGCTTGTGCCATCTCTTACATGCATTTGGTTAATACAAAGATAAACATTCGCTTACATGGACACATTTTGATAGCATTGCAGTTTGTGTAAGTCAGGACTTTCTTACACTATGTACAACAGAAATGGATAATCCTAAGATTTGATCAGCAACAAATCTTCCTCAGTTATCCATTACAATTCCCCCCTTTTCTTTTATTCACACATCCTACTTTGCTGATCAAATCTTGACAATACTTCACACGCGACACTTAATTCAGGATTTTCATCTGATATAATTTTCATTTCTAACTCTGATTGTTTTACTACCATCAGTTGTACCTTATCTACTCTATTTTTAACAAAGGTGACTAACTTATTTATAACACAAGGTCCAAAGGTCAAGATCAGTAATAACATTATTAAAGGCCCCGCCAAGGTGGAGATCAGAGTTGTTAACCACGGTGACTGATTAAACCAGGATTCATACCAAGAGGATTGAGCCTCTCGTTCCCGCCTTCTTTGTTCCAACCCTTCCCTCAGTTTAGCTAATGAGTCCCTAACCACCCCTGTATGGTCAGCATAGAAACAGCATTCCTCACCTAGGGCTGCACACAATCCTCCTTTTTGTAAGAATACCAAGTCCAGTCCCCTTCGATTTTGTAAAACTACTTCCAATAGAGAGGTCAGTGATTTTTCCAAGTAGGAGATTGATTTTTCTATCCGAGTTAAATCCTTGTCTACCGCAGCCCTCAGGGAAGTAAGGCCCTGTTGTTGTTGTACTATTGAGGTGATCCAAGTAGCAGTCCCGGCCACTCCTAAACCTAGCAATGTTGCTATAGTAATAGCAGATATTGGTTCCCTTTTAGTGATCTCATGACCCAGATTACTCCAATGCAAATACATAGCCTCTCTTTCATGTACAAGTATTTTTGGCACTACTGTGACCTGTACACAAAATTCTGAAATATTTGCTCTAAAAACATTAATAGATAAACATGGTGTTAGGCCAGTAATAGAACAAATCCACCATGCCCCAGGGCTAGGCAGGACCCACCTGGTTCCGGCTGGCAGGCTCGACAGATTTGAAGTATGGTTAGCACATAAGGTTCTCTTTCCATTGGTTATTTTGCCTATACACCAACCGCCTCCTCTAACTTGCTGGAGAGTAATTCCTACTTTCCGTTCTCTCCAATTGCATCCAGAGGGAGTTTCTTCCGTAGAGATATTAAAAGGAGAGGCCACCGCTATTCCTTCATAAAAAGGGGGCTTTACATCATAACATAACCAACAGGAAGCAGTAAAGTTTGGATTCGTCGCATTTAAGGCTTGGTAAGCTTAAAGGCTTGGTAAGCATTACAACCCATAAGGGTTCATCATCCTTTTCGTCTTTTACTGTTTCCTCTTTAATGGTGGGAACTGGGCCAAGTCCTAAGGTCACTGGCGTTACCAAATTTTCTCCTCTCAGTTTCTTCTTTTTAACTCTGTGCTTTTTCTTTACAACTCGATTAGGACCTACAGCCCGCGGCATTTTTGTTTCCTGTTTTTGGATAAATATTAGCCCACCCCTATCAGTTCCAGGCTCCCAAACCCTTTATGCCCCAAGTTTTCCCAGTCAACCACCCGGGATCTTGATGCTGCAATATCAAGATTTTTAAAGATTTACAGTTTCCATCTCCTAATTCTAGTGTTGCCCCACTACTATCATAGCTTGGCTGGGTGCACCCTTCAGGCCACCAAGTAACATTGAGATATTTGTCTGGAGACGCGACTGGCCATCTGGCGGTGGCTATGGTTTCGCAACCCCAATAGGCACAATAATGATGATTAGGGTGATTACAGTAACCTTTTCCCGGATTTGAGCTGGGACACCAATAGGTAGCCCTTACATTCACCCAGGGTTCACACCCTGGGCCCCCAGGAAATCCCACTGCAGCTCCTATTAGTTCGCAATTGGTTAAATTAAAAGAGGGTGCTCCCGCAGTAATATTCATTTGGAGGATCCTGGCTTCATTCCAACTGGAGATAGTCCAATTAAAGGGCTGATGTAGATACCCTAATATCCTGGATATTAAAAGACTTAGTAAGATAACAGCCTTCATTTCCCCACAGTTCAATACCTCTCTGCCTTCCTCGTCTGTCGCGACGGAGGGAAGACAGGGACACTCAATATGAGTGATCAGCAAGCTTCGTTTATTGAATAGTACAGCCGTCTTTTATGCTTCGTTATAATTAGCTAATACATATTCTGCAATACATCTTTCTGATTGGCCTGTCCTCCAAACTTCAACCCCGCCCTTAGTTCCTTCTTTACAGTTACTTTCATCCTCTTTTCCCATGCCTGAGCAGTTGCAATCTCCCTGTTATCGTACAACAGTTACAATCAAGGACAGGGTGTCCTTGCCAGCTCAGCAGTTACAGGAGCTGAGTCCGATGTTTCCCAAGCTCCCGCTCAGCCAGCTGGACCATGTCTACGCGACCCTTCTCAGCTAGCCAGTCTCCCACAATTCCCCCGTTTTTATTTTGGGCAAGTAATACCTTTTCGGTGACTTGTTCAACTTTCTTAACTACACATCCCAGTATTACACGTACTGCTATCAAAATCAGTATAATGACACCAACCCAACGAAGACCTTCCTTAATTCCATAATTATTTGCGTGGTTACATTAGATTGCTTAACTGCCCAACAAGCAAGCTTCTTTATGTTAGCTAAAGCATGTGCGGTCCCAACAGCGGGGATGATAGAGGCGACTACGTTAGTTGCTGTCCCCCACAACTCCACATTGTCATTACAATCAGAACCTAGGGTAGAAAGAGATCGTCTATTTCTAGTATGATATCTGAGGGTATGTATATTTGGAGCAAACAGTGTTAGTTGGCCCAGATAGCAGGGGCCTCCAAAATCGTCTTCAGGTGTTGTCGCCAGTGTGCTCAACAGCAGGTCTCACCCATCGGCTAGGAACCCAGATGGTACCTGTAGCAGTAGAAACACAGACATAACCACGTCCTACGTAAACCACCTCTGCAGGACCCACCCATTGTCCTGTTAGTCCATTGCAAAAGGGGTGACTTGCGAGCAAGAGTCAATCCCCCTACTCCCGCAACTGTGGCATTGGTCAGGTATGTTGGCCATTGAGCCAGCCATTTCCATGTACTGATTATAGAAACATCGGCACCAGTATCCAAAAGTGCGACAAGTGAGATGGTTTGGTCGCCGTACTGCACCGTAACCAAGCGTCGTGGTCGTTGGCGCAGGCCGATAGTTAGCAAGGCCATTTGTCCCGTAGATCTAAAACCACCTTGCCCTCGAGGTTGCTCCTGCAGCGGTTGAAGGGCCCCCGCAAGATGTGGCAGGGGAATCAACTGTGCCACCTTAGTGCCTTTAGCTACGAAAAGTGGTGGGAACAGCGTCTGAGCCATAATTTGAATCTCTCCGTAAAAGTCCTTATCAATCAGTCCCACCAAAACATTAAGTCCCAGCATAGTGGCAGATGAATGCCCTATAAGTAGCGCTCCGACCGCTTGTCCATTAATACAGATTGGTCCCTGTGTACCGGTAGCAATTCTGACAGGTTTCGAGTCCAGTAGGGTGCAATCTACTGCTGTTGCCAGGTCCAGTCCGAGGCTTCCGCTTGTGGCTGGCCGGAGAGGAAGGGGTTGTGCGCTGCTGGGTAGGCAGCTGCTTTTTGTGTCGGCGCGGGGCGGCTTTTCCCGCTGGGTCGTCCGTTTCCCGATCCAGCTCGATGACAGGCAGCTTCGTTGTGAGTGTCTGATCGACAGTTCTTGCACCACATGGAGCTGGCATTGCAGTCCCGCCTCATGTGTCCGGCGACGCCGCAACGGAAGCACCGCAAACGAGGTGGGCCGCGGGCATTTGACCGCCCAGCGGAGGTTTGCAAAGGGGCAAGGGCTGCTAAAACCTGACTCTGCGTAGCCTGCGCGTGTTCCTTTAAACTATTCCCTAGCTCCTTTACTGCCTCAACTAACATTGCCTGTGGCCCCACCGGTACCTGTGCCATTCTTTCTAGTCCTTCCTCGATGGTCCATGTCCCTGGCAATGTAGCCAAGATGTTACGCGTGGCTGGATTACTATTTTGTATAGCACACTGCTTTAGTATAGTGCCTTTGAGATAATCGGGCACCCTGGCCGCCTGTATGGCGTTTGCTACTCTCGATCGATAAACAAACCAAATGGCTCCTCTCTTCCTTTCTTCCTTGCTTAATACCCATATATGAAGGGATTCCTTTTTTTTTTTTTTTTTTGCTCAGCTCAGTGTTGCAACGGGGCGTTAGCGACTGCCCGCCACGGCTTTATCAACTTTTTGGCTGATTTATTATCGCATATAACTTCGTCAAGCAATTTATCCCCATATTTACGCCATTCCTCGTGTTCAAAAACCGTATCTGGATTATCAAAGCAACCTCTCGCTACTCCATACGCTAATAACCCAGGCAACTCCCTTTTACAATCTATACCCTGAATGCTCCGCTTTTCTAAAAAGCATTTGAGCAAATCATACGCCGCTTGTCTATTCATACCTTCGTCAGTGCTGTTGCAGCCTTTGCAAGACCTCGGCGGCGCGTGGCCGGCGGGACCCTCTATAGGTGCTCCCGGGCGTGGGGATCAATCCCTTAATTCCTTTCGCCTCCTGCGCTGCTTTCAGGACCGGTACCCAGGCTCCGTTGACTCGTGGCTTGCAGGTTCAGCCCTCTCTAGGGTCCCTGTTCGGGCGCCATTTGTCGCGACGGAGGGAAGACAGGGTCACTCAATATGAGTGATCAGCAAGCTTCGTTTATTGAATAGTACAGCCGTCTTTTATGCTTCGTTATAATTAGCTAATACATATTCTGCAATACATCTTTCTGATTGGCCTGTCCTCCAAACTTCAACCCCGCCCTTAGTTCCTTCTTTACAGTTACTTTCATCCTCTTTTCCCATGCCTGAGCAGTTGCAATCTCCCTGTTATCGTACAACAGTTACAGTCAAGGACAGGGTGTCCTTGCCAGCTCAGCAGTTACAGGAGCTGAGTCCGATGTTTCCCAAGCTCCCGCTCAGCCAGCTGGACCATGTCTACGCGACCCTTCTCAGCTAGCCAGTCTCCCACACTCGTCTACTCTTTTGCGGAGAGCAACGGGATTTCAGTATCTTCTCGGCAGCAGCAGGTAGTCTTCAGGGGAACCCAGCTGGTATCCTGTCAACAATTTAAATATTTCCACCTGTTTGGCTGTTGTGCCCGTTTCCAGACAAATTCTATGGCACACAGTCTTAGAACTTTATACCAGTCCGTTTCATATACTTCCCAAAGTTCAGGTATTGACAATTCCCATCCACAAAATAATTTACAGATCTCCACTGGATCATCTGGTTCCCGGATATACCTTAAGTCTTTATGACATTTCATGCAATAATTTTGCCTGTTAAATGAAACACAAGGCCATTTTCTGTTACAATTTAAACACTGGCATACAACCCAACATAAGTGCCCAGAGGTAGGGTGTTTTAGACAGGGTATTCCACGGGGACCTCCTATTCCGGATGACACATGTATTTCTGTTTCTGTTTCACAACAAAAGGGAAAAACCTGGGGAGTTCCAGTGAGTTTATATAGCCCAGACCCCCCCGTTTGGTCAGGGATCCTCTCCTCACTCCAGGGTGCAAAATATACTCTCCGCAGATTATTTCCGGGTGATAGTTGGAACCATTGATATAAACTATTTCTTACTTCTCTCCTAGAATGATTCATTTACCAACTTCACTCCGTCTGATTGTTACCCGGAGATCCCCTGGTTGCGTCGTTACTGTCCACCTTTCTGGGAAGATAGGTCCCTTAATTTGGCTGGCATGAGTCCATCCTTTTTCCGCTGTCCGTACGGCTGTATCTGTAGTAAGCAAAACAACAAAAGGTCCCTCCCAACAGGGTGCTAAGGAGGTTTCTTTCCAGGTCTTAATTAATACCTGGTCTCCAGGCTGGACTCGGTGCAAAGAGATGTCCAAGGGAGGTCTTTGTACTACCAAGCCCTTCCTTCTCAGTTCCTGTCTTCTTTTTGTGAGTTCCAAAATGTATTCTGTTAATATTTTATCTTCGACCTTTGGATGCTCTACTAATAACCCAAAATCATAAGGCATCCCATACAACATTTCAAAGGGGGATATACCAGTATCTGTTCTTGGTTGGGTCCTAATATAAAGCAAAGCCAACGGTAGACATTTAACCCAATTCATTTTTGTTTCTACCATAAGTTTAGTTAAGTGTTTCTTTATTTCCCCATTCATTCTCTCTACTCTTCCAGAACTTTGTGGGTGCCAGGGGGTATGATACTCCCACTTTGTACCGAACAATTCAGTTATTCCTTTAATCACTTTAGATGTAAAGTGTGGGCCTCGGTCTGAGTCTATTACTGCAATAGTTCCATATCTCGGGATAGTTTCTTCCAAGAGAATTTTAATAACTGTCTTGGCAGTAGCCCTTACCACTGGGAAGGCTTCTACAAAGTGCGTGAGGTGATCAACCAAGACTAATAAATACTGATATCTCCCAACCTTCGGCAATTTGGTAAAATCCACCTGTATTTTCTCAAAGGGTCTTTTAGCCAGTTCCCGACCCCCTTGAACCTTTTCCCTCGGTTGTCGTTTATTCACTCTGCGACACGTTAGACACCCTTCTAAAATTCTCTTGGCCAGATTGTAGATTCCAACACAGGCATAGTTCGTTTCGAATTGATCTACTAATGCCTGAACCCCCCAGTGTGTTTTATCATGCAACTTGTTTGATACTCTTCGAGCTAGTCCTTTTGGGAGAATCTCTCTGCCATCCGGTAGCAGCCACTTATCACCATTTTTTTTTTTGCTCCAATTTGTTTTAACTTATCCAATTCTTGGAGAGTGAATGTCTTATCTAATTTTAGCCGTTCAGGTTCCTCTCTCAATGTCTGAACTATTAACAATGCGGCCTGTTTCGCCTCTGCATCGGCTAGATTGTTTCCTCTTACTGTATGTGTTAGTCCCTTCTGATGTCCGTTTACATGGACTATAGCTATCCTTAGTGGACCTCGTAAGGCCTTTAAAATCTCCTGGATTAGCTTTTCATGGACTAATCCCTTTCCTTGGGTGTTGACTAAACCTCGCTCTTCCCAAATTTTTCCGAAAGTATGTACCACCCCAAAGGCATACTTTGTATCTGTATAAATAGTTCCAATTTTATTTTCTAAGAGTTTTAATGCTCTTAACATGGCATATAGCTCGCACGCTTGTGCGGACCATGCTTTACTTAATGGTCCTGATTCTTTTACCTCAAAGGTATGCCCATCCACAATAGCATATCCTGATTTCCGTTTTCCTTCGACCACTCGTGAAGAGCCATCCACAAATAATTTTTCTCCTTCGTCCAGTTCATATTCTTCTAAGTCTTCCCTTATCTTAGTCTGTAAATTTATTAGTTGGAGGCAGTCGTGGGTCAAATTTTCTTTAGGTTCTCCGTACAAAAATTGGGCGGGATTTTGAATAGCAGTGGTTTCCATTTCTAGCCTAGGGGAGTTGATTAAAATTCCCTCATATTTTAACAATCGACTATCTGTAAGCCACTTATCAGCCCTTTGTTGTAATACTCCCCGAATGTTATGGGGGGTGTATACCTTTAGTTCACCTCCTAAGGTGACTTTTCCAACCTCTTCTACCAGTAATGCAGTGGCCACTATGGCCTGCAGGCAGGTGGGCCACCCGCGGCTTACAGGATCCAGTATTTTAGAATAATATCCTATAGGCTTTCTTTGTCCTGCCCACCCTTGGGTCAGAACCCCATAAGCAGTCCCATTATCTACATTGATAAAAAGTTGAAAGGGTTTACGGATATCGGGTAAACTGAGGACAGGTGCTTCTATCAGATCTCTTTTTATATTTTCCCAGCGATTGTCATCCTCGATGAACCATTTTACTAATCCATTTTTAGTTAATTTTTCATACAAGAATTTTACTTTACTACTGTAATTTTCTATCTACTGTCGACAATACCCTAATAATCCCAATAACTGTCTTATCTGTCTTTTATTAGTGGGCGCTGTTAGAGACAAAATTCCTTTTACTCTTTCAGGATCTAATTTCTTATGTCCCTTTGTGAGCCAATGCCCTAAGTATTTTACCTCTTCTTCAGTAAACTGTAATTTGGATTTAGCAACCTTTAATCCTTTGAGGCCTAAAAAGTTCAATAGTTTGATGCTCTCATTTCTGACTTCTTCCTGAGTCTTTCCAGCAATTAATAAATCATCCACATATTGTATTAGGATTAGTCCCTGACCTAATTCGTAAGATTCTAATAACTGTTCCAGAGCCTGTCCAAACAAATTTGGGGATTCTGTGAATCCCTGGGGCAAAACGGTCCACCGTAACTGTTGTTTCCTATGTGTCTTGGGATTCTCCCACTCAAAAGCAAAATAGTCTCTGCATTTTTCCTCTAATGGACAGGCCCAAAAAGCATCTTTTAAATCTATAACACTATACCATTTATAATCGGGACTTAACCGATTGAGTATAGTGTGCGGATTAGCCACCACAGGGAACCGGGTAATGGTTTGTTCATTTACAGCTCTCAGGTCCTGTACTAAGCGATAAGACCCATCTGATTTCTTTATGGGCAATATGGGAGTATTATGGGGAGACATACAGGGTTCCAGAAGCCCTTGGGCTAAAAGTCTCTCAATTACTGGCTGCAACCCTTCCCTCCCCTCTCTAGAGATGGGATACTGTTTTATCCTAATTGGCCGGTCTGGGTTTTTTATGGAAACCGTAATTGGTTTGATATTTAGCTTTCCCACCGACCCTGGGCTATACCAAACTTCTGGATTTATCTTGGCTTCATCTTCGGCGGTTAATAAGCATAATTTTACTTTCAATTTCTCTTGGTCTACTTCTAAATTGATTCCTAATTCTGCCATCAGGTCCCGTCCCAAGAGGTTATATTCAGCTTCAGGGACCAATAAAAAGGTTCCCACCCCGTATTTGTTTGGGGCTTCTAGTGTTACATTCCTTATCAGGGGCACTTTGAAAGGTTCCCCCTTTGCACCAATTACTTGGAGTGTATCTTTTGATCTAACACATCCAGATGGTAATCTTTGGACGGTTGATCTCTCGGCGCCTGAGTCCACAAGGAACTCGAACACCTCATGCTGAGGACCCAATTTCAATTTTATCAAGGGCTCTGTGTTTCTCTGGGTCCCCAGCAAATAGAGCCCCTGACCCCCCTAATCCTCCTTAAAAATCCTTTCATCCTGCGCCCTCTTCCGGCAGTTTCTCTGAATGTGTCCCTTCTTATGACAATAAAAACATTCCATGCTTTGTGAATCAACCTTCTGTTTCCTCGGCTCCACCGGACCCCTTTGGGGACCTTCCCTTCTCCTGACTTGATTTTGCCCCTCTCTCACCGCTGCCATCAGAATTCTGGCTTGTTTCTTCTGATTTTCTTCTTCCCTCCTTACGTATACCTTTTGAGCTTCTCGGAGTAGCTCATCTAACCCTCTCCCCTGCCAGTCCTCTATTTTCTCTAACTTCTTTCTGATATCTATCCACGATTTAGCCACAAATTGAGTTTTTAATAGAGTTTGACCCACTTGGTTATCAGGGTCTAACCCGGAATACAACTGCAAACTTTTCCTTAATCTTTCTAGCCATTCAGTGGGGGTCTCATCTTTCTTTTGTTGCTCATTAAAGGCCTTATTAATGTTCTGCCCCCGGGGTACAGAGTCTCTAATCCCCTGAATTATCATATCCCGGAGGTCAACCATGTTATTTCTATGTGCAGGATCCTGGTTATCCCAGTTAGGCCGCTGCAGGGGCCATTTAATATCTCCATTGGGACCATTCAGATGCCTCTGATCCCAGTACCTCATGCCCGCCATTCTGATCATTCCTCGTTCTTCGTTTGTGAACAAGATTTTTAAGATAGACTCCATCTCGTCCCAAGTATAAATGTTAGGCCCGAGGAATTGATCAAAACGTTCTGCTACCCCTAATGGGTCCTCTAACAGGTGTCCTATTTCTTTCTTAAACTCCCTCACATCCCCGGAGCTGAGAGGTACAGATACAAATCCAACTCCGGGTTGTGGTTCCCCCATAGCCGTTTCCCTTAATGGATACAATTGATTTTCCTCCCTCCTTTCTCTGGTTTGACTTCTAGTTATTCTTCGATTAGAAGGAGGAGCCTCTTCCTCAGGTTCTGAGGGGGCTGTTGGAGGGAGATTTTGCTCAGGACCTTGCGGTGGCGGGGGAGGGGGGACATAGGGTGGGGGGGACGCTGGAGGTTCGTTTACATCCCACCTTTTCTTTTTATCATTTTTCTTTTCTTTTAATGGAAACAGATTAGCGGCCTGGGACGTGCCCAGGATCCACAAAAAAGCATATTCACTCTCCTCCTTATTAAATGGTCGTTTGTTGTTAACGTATATGTTTAATTGTTGGCATATACAATCCTCTAAGGATCCATAAATTGGCCAATATAAATCTTTTCTTATCTGTTTTCCTCCCCATTTTTCCATACAATAATGGATCATTTTCTCCTTAGATTTTCCTTTCCGACACGGGGAATTATCCCAATATTGAATCATCAATCCTAGCGGGCTGTCTTGGGGTATATCAGGGAGCCCACCCCCGCCCCGTATCTCCTGCATGGAACCAGAAACCTTACTTTTCTTCTGGCCCATCTTCCGAGAGTGCCTTCTTTCACTCAAATTTCACTCGCTTCCCTCCGTTCGTGGCCCACGTCCTCGCGGACAATGGGAACCGCACTATTAGGAGGACCACACTCACTTCGTCCGGTGGGCTACTAAGCCCAGTGGACGTCTCAGTCACTCACACCCCGGGTACCCAATCCCCGACCGAACGGAACCGCAATATACTCACTCACTCCCGAGTCTTCGTCCGGCTCTTTGTGCACAAAAATCTCCTCCGGGACCATCCGAAGATGGGGCGCCCTCCCAGAGCTGAATTCCGAGTCAGCTGTCTGGATCCGAGTCACGGCACCAAATTTGTTATAGTTTAAAATAAAAAAAGACTAAGTCCGAAATAGATTCACTAAATATTTATTAAGGTAGGAAAGCAAAAACAGCGCTGGGCGGCCGGGGAGTCACAGCTCCACCAAAGGCTCGCAAATTCAAGCAAACTGAACATCTCTTTTTATCCTCACAGAGGTCGGGTTCGACATCTTCAGTACGCCCCTCTGCTTCTTCCGTTATCTTTACTCCATCTGGTCTGTCTTGCTTCAAAGCGGTTTCAAGGCAATGTTGGTTGTAAATTAGTTTACGCCCTTCCCCTTCTGCACGATTGATTAGTTACAAAGTTAAAACAGGGATAACATTGGGGTTAAGCTTATCTTGTAAAAACAGGACATTCCCATGCGGTTTAGTAATATAATATTGTGGACGTCTCTTCTTGTTAGGGAGTTCTCAAGACTGCCACAATAAATTACAATCCAGCTTCAGGGGAGTTTTGCAGGTGGTGGTGGCATAATTAGCTTGTGCCATCTCTTACATGCATTTGGTTAATACAAAGATAAACATTCGCTTACATGGACACATTTTGATAGCATTGCAGTTTGTGTAAGTCAGGACTTTCTTACACTATGTACAACAGAAATGGATAATCCTAAGATTTGATCAGCAACAAATCTTCCTCAGTTATCCATTACATCCAGGTTGTATGTTATGTACAGGCCCATCCAAACCCCTACTTCGAGTCCCAACCACATGTTTCTCAATTTTGCTGAGTTGTCTGCCTAATGCCACCATGTAGGAAGTCATGATTTCATCCCCAGCTTGTGTGGACATTCCTTTCTGTATTCCATAAGGTCGTCCATACAAGATTTCAAAAGGGCTCTTGGTCTAGTTCGTATGTGCAGGAGAGCCAAGGGAAGGGACTGAGGCCAGGCCAAGTTCGTTTCCTGCCCCAATTTCACAATCTGCTGTTTGATTAGGTAGTTCATTTTTTCTACTTGGCCACTCGACTGAGGGCGATATGGGGTATGAAGCTGCCAATCTATACCCAAATGGTGGCTAATTTTTTGTACTATTTTTGAGATGAAATGCGATCCTCTATCAGAGGATATGGTTGCTGGAACCCCAAAGTGTGGTATTATTTCCTGTATTAATGTTCTGGATACCTCCCGAGCCTTGGCTGTCCTGGTAGGGAATGCCTCTGGCCAACCTGAAAAGGTATCAGTTAATACTAATAAATATCGATACCCCCCTTTTCTTGGGAGTTCTGAAAAATCAATCTGCCATTGCTGCCCAGGCCCATTGCCCTTCCCAATTTGGCCCATTTCTGGTTTGGGGGTATTTTTGGGATTAGTCTGGAGGCAAAGATCGCACTGCTGAGTCACTTGTCTCACAGTGGTATATAAATTTCTAGGTACAATTTCTCTAATTAGTTGTTTATATAGTGCCTCTGCCCCCCAATGCCTCTTTCTATGTTCTTCCCTTATCAGAGACCATACTAGATAAGAGGGAACGATTAGTTTCCCTTGTGGGGTGAGAGCCCATCCCTCCTCGTTATATGATCCTTCTAGATCTGTGATAAGCTTCTGATCTTCCTTGGTATATTCTGGCTTACCTTCTAGGGAAATTTGCCCGTCAGGGATCAAAGCCCCTTCTGTTTTTACCTTTGCTTTGGCTACCTGTTTTGCCTCTCTGTCCGCCAGCTCATTTCCTCTTTCCAACTCCAAGTTTACTTTCTGGTGTGCCTTAATGTGCATGATCGCCACTTTCTCAGGGAGTTCGACTGCCTCCAGCAGTTTCAGGATCTCCTCTGCATGCTTGATGTTTTTGCCCTGTGAGTTCAATAATCCTCTCTCCTTCCAGATTGTTTCATGCGCATGTACGACTCCAAAGGCGTATTTCGAGTCTGTATAGATATTCACAGCTTTGCCTTGGGCCACTTCCAAGGTGCGGGTCAGAGCAATTATTTCTGCCTTCTGTGCCGAGGTATTCATGGGCAAAGGCCCTGACTCTATTACTTCCTGACTAGTGGTAATGGCATATCCGGCATGCCTTTTACACCTTAGGACATAGCTGCTTCCATCCGTGGACCAGTTTTCCGTGTTTTCCATAGGACTGTCTCTCAGGTCCGAACGGCTCAAATATGTCGCTTCGATGGCCTCCAGACAGTCATGATGCACTGGTTCTCCTGTGTTTCCACTGAGGAAAGAGGCTGGATTGACAATGTTAGTGACTACAATCTCCACATCATCTTGTTCTACCATTATAGTCTGATATCTCAAGAATCTTTGTGGGGAGAGCCAGTGTCTGCCTTTCACTTCTCATACTGCAGATACTGTATGGGACACCAACACAGTCATTTTCTGGCCCAGGGTGAATTTTTGGGCTTCCTGGATGTTCAGTACTACAGCCACTACCGGTCTCAAGCATCCAGGCCAACCCTTTGCAGTTGTGTCCAATTGTTTGGAAAAGTAGGCAACTGCTCGTCGGTACGGGCCCAGATCTTGTGCTAGTATTCCTAGGGCAATGCCCTGCTTCTCATGGGAAAAAAGAAAAAACGGCTCACATCCGGGAGTCCTAAGGCTGGGGCCGACATCAGGGCCTTTTTTAGCAACTCAAAGGCCTGTATGGTCTCTTTGTTCCAGTCAAGGTGTTTCTGTTCAGTGGTTGTTAGTGCGTACAGGGGTTTAACAAGCAGTCCATAGTTACAGATCCCTAGTCGGCATCACCCAGTCATCCCCAGGAAAGTTCGTAACTCTTTCACTGTTTGCGGTCTCGGACTTTGGCATATTGTCTCTTTTTGGGCCTATCCCAAAGTCCTTTGTCCAGCACTGATTTCATAGCCCAGATAAATCACCTTACGCTGCATTACTTGGGCCGCCTTCTTGGATACCCGGTATCCCTGGAGCCACAAAAAGTTTAGCAGACTCACCGTCCAGGCCACACAAGCGTCCTTTGTCTTGGTGGCAATCAGGATATCGTCCACATATTGTAACAGTTTCCCCTCCTCAGGCGGGGCTTCCCAGGACTCAGGATCTTTTGCGAGTTGATTACCAAATATAGTAGGGATGTTTTTGAACCTTTGTGGTAACACCGTCCAAGTAAGCTGAGTTTTACGGCCGCTTTTGGGATTTTCCCATTAAAATGCAAATATTTTCTGGCTGGCTTTATGGAGAGGGAGGCAAAAGAAGGCATCCTTCAAGTCTAAAACAGTAAACCAGGTTAGTTCAGGTGTCAATACAGTCAGCAAGGTGTATGGATTTGCCACTACCAGATAGAGGTCTTCAGTTATCTTATTTATAGCCCGGAGGTCCTGGATCACCCGGTATGACCTGTCGGGTTTATCGGCAGGTAATATTGGAGTGTTAAAATCAGATTCTGTCGTGGTTTCGGCCGAATTTACCAAAACCAGACCGACAGATGGCCCTTCCCCCCCCTTCTCCCCCCCAAAAGAGGAGAGAAGAGGAGAAAGAGATAAGGAGATTCAGAAGTTTAGAATGAACTAAACTACTTTAATGAAGAATTAATATTAAAATAAAAATAAAGATGAAAATAATGAAATAGATACAATATATACAAAACCGTATCAAGCTCCCAGGATGACAGTCACATCACCGGCAGGCACTGGGGAAGTCCCAGACTGGACTCAGCGACGGATGGGAACTGGATTCCAGCTCTGGAGTCAGGAACACACGGATCGGGATCAAAGGCAGATGAACAGACAGAGTCCTCTCTGGATGTCGGCCATCGCAGGAAGGGAGCTGACCCTTTGATCCCTCAACTTTTATACTGAGCATGGGGCAGATGGGATGGAATACCCCAGTTGGTCAGGTTTGGGTCACCTGTCCTGTCCACTCCTCCCCACCGATGTGACCCCTCTACGTTTTTTCTGTTTCCGACCCTCTAAGGGGGCAAATAATGAAATTGGCTGACCTTGGTTGTTACAGCAGTAAGTATAAGCAAGGGCCTCCCTGCATACCATTCCTTGGCATGTAGCACAAACATTGGTCTTATCATTCTGAGAACGAGCAGTTTTCTCCACAATATGCCGTTAATTTCAGAGAGTTAGAGGAGGCCTAGCTAGGATGTAAAGTTAAAGAACAGAAAATTGGTTCGGTTTTACTTCAAACCGGGACAGATTCACATTCCTTTAGTAACCCTAGTTGTAAAAATTTCTGATGCCCGGTGGATTTCATTTACTCTAGTGCACCTTCGTCCAATACTACATGCCGAGCAACACCACCTCAGTTTACCTTTAAGTTCTTTGTTATTTTCCGCTCGAGGGCGAGTACCATAGGGTCCTGTGGCGGCACCATTCCACAGTCCCTTTGCCACTCCGGGTGATTTCGGAGGGTGAAAAACATGTCTGCATATGACACCTCATCCCATTTTCCTTCCCTCCTTAAAAACAACATTAATTGCAGGATGGTGTTATAATCAATTGACCCATAAAGTGGCCACTTAGCTCTATCTTCCAGCTTATAAATCGGCCACCATTGATTGCAATATTTAATGAGAGTCTTCTTATTCTCTGTACCCCCGGTTAAAACAATGTTCCTCCAGTGTGTCAATATACAACCAAGGGGGCTTTTCTTTAAAATACCCTTATTCTGAGTGTTACCCATCTCTCTAGATTGTTTCTTGTTAGCTATTGTGCTTCGTTTTAATTTCCACGCAAACCTTTCCTCTGACACGCGGAAACAAACCCTACAACTCAAATAGAGTTATAAAGCAGGTATGTTTATTGCGGCGCCGGGTGCAAGGGGGATTGCTCCTCCTAACTTGCACACTGGGTTGTAAAACAAGCATCTATTTATGATAAAAAGCATACATATTCATTAATGTGGGCTGGGTTATTATAATTAATTCTAAGAAAAGGCGTTACTATTCTAATTATTTCTAGGAACTCATTATCATAAGTCTCTTCCCCTTGCCGCATGCGTCCTGTCGCCTGGTGGTCGTGGGCCGGGGTCTTCTGGAGGAAGGCTCATAGTCTTCTTCACCGTGTACTTTTACCTTTGGCTTAGAATGCTGAGCTGGCTGGACCCCAAACCGCGAAACCAGTCCCGACCAGATGGACACTTTACCCAGACAATTGGGTTCCTCCTTAGCATGCAGGCTGTTCCTGCTATCTTATACACAAG
Source organism: Numenius arquata (assembly GCF_964106895.1). Classification (NCBI taxonomy): domain Eukaryota; kingdom Metazoa; phylum Chordata; class Aves; order Charadriiformes; family Scolopacidae; genus Numenius; species Numenius arquata. The sequence continues at coordinate 32,418,342 of NC_133615.1, read as the reverse complement.
GCCAGTTCCTTATCTTGGAATGCTGGGCTCCTGGGCTCCGAGCTCTGTTCTTTGCCAATCTGTACTAAATCTACACTAACGACTTTTAACCATTCTTTCTCCGAATCACCTCACAGGTCCTTACAGTCTTCTCCCAATCTTCTTCCCAAACGTCCCAATCTTCTGGGATTAAAGTTTTCTTCCCACATATAAACTTTACTGTTTCGGACTCTTGATGAGCCCTTTCCCAATCATAAAACCATGGGATTAGGGGAGAGCATTTGGGACACTCAGCTCTCCGCCTCCTGGATAAACAATACCAATTTTTCTCACAAGATTTACATTTCAACAGGACCCAAGCTGAATACCAATTTTCAGGTAATTTGTTAGTAAGCCCACACACAAAACAAGGAATCACCCCCACGTGTCCGTCAATATGGGGGTTTAGAAAGGTATCTGGGACAGGTTGTTCCCAGTCTAGGGCCACTGTCTGTCCGGCAGGTGTTAAATACACTCCTCCTAAATAAATTCGTCCCTCTCCCCTCCTTATCCAGTCCCCTCCTTCGTTTAAATATTCCCAAGGTTCGAGCCCAAACCACCGAAGGAGTGACTCTCCCTGTCCGGCCACTTTGATGATCAGCCAGACCCTTGAGTGTTATTTCCCCTTATCACTGTAGGTCCCAAGGTTATAAAAACATTCATCTGAAGCCATGAAGGAAGGATGTAGGCTCCTGAGGGGGCAGTGCTGCCCATGACCCTTGTGCTCATCCCTTCACTGGCTGCTTCTAGACTTCCTTTTGCTCGTCTCTCTCTGGGGACTGTGTATGCAAACTGTGCAGGGAGCCAAGTCACCCAATGCAGATGTCCCCTCCATGAGCCAGGCACGTTAAGCTAAGCTTACAGGTTCTGTATTCTTTATAGGCTCTAGCCTTAAACAGTTGTCTACTTGGAGACTCAATAAAATTTGTCCAAATTAGAACTAAAGTAGATTAGCTAAACCATATTAAAGACTTGTGTTCGTGTTCTCATTCAGAATTCATATTATTTCCATTTAGCTTAATTTACTTGGGTAATGAATTAAAGCAAATCAAATTAAGTTTACTTTAATTCTGAACAAGAATGCCTAGTGTTTGCATAGGGAGTTATGCAGCTCTAATAACCTAAATTCCCATACCTAGTTGACACGACAACTATTCTGAAAATTCCTGCACAGAAAAACCCTCCAAATAGTTTGCCATATATTCTGGGATTTATAAAAAATCCGAGTACCTTTTCTCACTCTTTACTTCTTTTCTAAACTGGGATTTGAGGCTAACATTTCTCTAGTCCAGGTCAGATTCCCAATAAGAGCTGTAACTGCATATCTACGGGTACCCCAAAACCACAAAAAGTGAGGGGAGAAAAAAATGTAGCTGTCACTCAGTACATGCTCTTCAAGCCTTCATTGCTGTGATTTCACACAGATATTGTGTGCGAGGCATGCCATGGGTTCTGCCCTTCCCACCAAACATGCCATACTTCTGCTAACAACCCTCTGCTGAATCTCATTCCCACAGAGCAGTTACCATCACCATTGCCTGGAGGAGGAACAAGCCTAACAAAGAAAAACAGGCAAAAATGGGCTGGTATAATTAGACTGGCAGGGTCTGTGGTCTGTAGCAATTGGCAAAGTTAACTATGTGTTTGTGGGCAGAGGTGACAAATTTTGCCTTATTATTGGTGTCAGGCATGTTCTGTCTGTGGCATCTCTATTTTTGTATAAATTTACTATATATATATATATCTTTTCTACATTCACTTTTTACTCCAGTTTGGCAGGCTACATTCTTAGAACTTACATTAAGCATTCATGAAACCTTTTTTCAAGATTTTACCTATTGGATACTTTTTTGTCTCTTGTGAATAACTGTCACTAAGATATTGTTTCAGTGGTGAATTTGAACTCTTTCTTGGTTCATTTTTAATTCCTGCTCAAAGGTTTATAATTTGAAAGTAGTCTGACAATGAGCAGAACCTAATCTCTATCAATAAGAAGGGAGATAGATAACCCAGTTAATGTTTTGCCCTATCTCAGGGTTCTGATTAACACCAAGCAGCCCAGAGCAGAGGTATGTCCCAGATTGCAGAACAGTGATGCAGTAAAGCCAATATACAGGCTTCTGTAGTGAGCTGCAGAATGGGAATATTTGGGACTACATTCGAAGAGGCATTTCAGCACCCAGTTCCCAAAATGATGTACTTAAAATACCTTCAATAAGCCACTGCTCAGTCCTGGAAGTGCCTAATTCCTTAGCCACCTACCTTTTCAGGTTTAAGTTCTTGGGGCTACTGCAGGTGCACTTTGCACCTCCCTCAAGGTTGCTCAAGTCTTTGTAGGATCAAGCAGCTCATTGCTTAATGTGCATCTAAGACTTACCAGCACAGATTAACTGGGCATTCCTCTGCCTGAGTTTCTTAGAGTTGTGATAGTTGTGCTAGAGGCCATCTAAAGGAAAACAAGGTCTAGATTAAAGAGTACTTAAGTGCCTGCAAAGTGAACTCTAACACTCCTTTTTTTAAGCTTCTGGTTCCTGAGTGCCCAGAAACTGAAACCCTGAACTAGGTTCAATTTCCTACAACTGATCCTGCAGGCTTTCCTCTGGGAGGAGAGTTTGCAGCCCTCTAGGGATGAGTCCCAAGACCCACATGCCAAGCATGAGACCTGAGACACACAGGCTGAGCCTAAAGCCTCTCTAGGAAATTCAAAATAAAAGGTGCATTTCAACTCACGTTCGGCTAGAAATGTCGCTTATTTGTTTTGCTTTAAACTGACTTTGAATTGAAGACAACCATGAAAAAAGTGAGTAGATTACAAGACTTCTTTCTTCTCAGGAAGTGACTTGATCAACAGGGAGAATGTGAACAATGATACGTCAGGGTGTGCAAGCTGTGCAGACATGGGGGAGCCTATCCTGCTTCACGGATCCCAGGTGGATTTAAAGAGGGTCTGAGAACTTGCAGGCTGAAGGAAGGCTGGTTTTACATGCTGTTGAGGTAAGTAGCCACTGAGCATAGAGGGGTTTTCAGGCTACCCACTTCAAGTATGCCCATGTTGTGTTTTGTTTCTAACCACAGACATAGAATCATAGAATGGTTTGGGTTGGAAGGGACCTTAAAGATCCAACCCGTCTGCCATGGACAGGGACACCTCCCACTAGAGCAGGTTGCTCAAAGCCCCATCCAGCCTGGCCTTGAACACTTCCAGGGATGGGGCATCCACAACTTCTCTGGGCAACCTGTTCCAGTGCCTCACCACCCTCACAGGAAAGAATTTCTTCCTGATATCTAATCTAAAACTACCCTCTTTCAATTTAAAACCATTACCCCTTGTCCTATTGCTCCACTCCCTGATAAAGAGTCCCTCTCCAGCTCTCCTGTAGGCCCCCTTTAGGTATTGGAAGGCTGCTATAAGGTCTCCCTGGAGCCTTCTCTTTTCTAGGATGAAAAACCCTAACTCTCTCAGCCTGTCTTCATAGGAGAGGTGCTCCAGCCCTCTGATCATCTTCATGGCCCTCCTGTGGACTTGTTCCAACAGGGCCATGTCTTTCCTGTGTTGAGGACTCCAAAGCTGGACGCAGTACTCCAGGTTGGGGTCTCACGAGAGCAGAGTAGAGGGGGCAGAATCACCTCCCTGGACCTGCTGGTGACGTGCGGAAAGCAGACTCCACAACCTGTGGGGTTGTAAAGTAGGTATGTTTATTCAGCGCCGGGCAGCACGGGGGGGTCACCCCACCAAAATCGTGCGCACCCACCGTGGCAGTTAGCTTAGGATTTATACAATCAGATCTTACATATTCAAGGGGCGCCTATACATATCCATAACCTTTCCCCGAAAAGGCGGTCTTTATTACAATGAGTTACGAGAAATCATTTCCATAGTCTCCGCCTTTAACTCCCCCCAGCTGCACGTGCGCAGTGTTTCCCGGTGGTCGGTGGTCATGGGCCGGGGTCTCGGGGATGAAGGCCAGGTCTTCCTCGCTGTGTACCTCTCGCTTTTAATGTTAATGTGTTGCTCCAGGCCACGGGGTTGGGAAACCAGATGATCACTCTGTATACCAATTGTTCCCTTATCTCCCATTGAGGCCACTTTATGGTTTCAACACATCCCTTCTTTGCCTAAACACCTTGGCAATGGCTTTAGGCTATAGATACACAGTTTAAGCCAGGCAATGGCCCTGCCATTAGTGTTATTTCCCCTTATCACTGGCCACACTTCTTTTGATGCAGCCCAGGATGCGGTTGGCTTTCTGGGCTGCCAGCACACATTGCCAACTCACATTGAGCTTCTCATCCACCAACACCCCCAAGTCCTTCTCCTCAGGGCTGTTCTCAATCCATTCTCCGCCCAACCTGTATTTGTACCTGGGATTGCTGTGACCTAGGTGTAGGACCTTGCACTTGGCATCACAGGGAGTTGCTGGGGGAAGAAATAACCCATTGTTTTTTAGGTCCCTGCTTTGAGGCACTTTTGGTCTTGAGTAATTTTGTGTGATGGCTGAATTGAACCTCACGCATCACCGGTGGGGTACCTGCGGCTGCTGCACGAGCACACAGAGACAGGCAGGGCATGACCAAACTGCTGCAGCACAATAATCAACCTCTGTGATGTTGGAAGCACCACATTTCTTTGGAGATATTGGTTCTTCGCAGATGCTTGTATTCAGCAAACAGAAAACCCAGACTTTTTTTCCCTGTATTTTGGTGTTTATAATAAATAAAATCTCCTGCTGTATCGACTTAAATACTCTTTCAGTCCCAAGAGAGCAAATGCTTGTATTAGTTTTTTTGCTCCTGTGAGAAATGAGCTGGATTTTGCTTCAGCTACTTGGTATATTTCTATTTGTGTGCTCGGTTATAGCATCTAACTGATCCTTACAAGTACCCTGGAATGGCCCAGAGACTCTGGTTTACAAGAAGCCATTTAGGTAAAGAGAACCGAATTGATGGTAGACTGATAAGCGAACAAAGGACGGTGGAAGGTGATAAGTGGATAAAGGCCACCTGGGGGGTGACTGGAGAAAAGAAGGATATGGACACTAGATCACGAAGATGACCACCAGGATGTTTGTAACTACTAACATTAGACAGTAGATATTAGCAGAGACTGTGAAACAATGTATTGTTAATTAAAGGTTTGTGTCTTTAGGCGGTCGGGAAGAATGTGAGCTCCAACTTCTCAGCCAATGAGAAGAGAGACAGGTATTCAGGCGGCCGGGAAAGAAAGGTATAAAATATCTAAAAAACTAAAGATGTGGGTGCCTCTACTTTGAGATGCACCCGATTCAGCGCTGCTTCGTACAATAAACCTTTGCTCCAGTGACTTCGTCCTCTTTAAAATTTTAAATGTGAGCCGGTGTTTCTCACAATTTGGGGGCTCGTCCGGGAGCCAGCACTCCTGTTCCTGCGAGGCGAGACAGCGAAGAGGGGATGGCGCGCCCCGCTGATTTCAGTGGTCTCCAACCCACTGTCTCATCCCGTGAGGGGCACCGGGTCCTATCCGGACAGAGGACTCACGGAGCAAAGGAGGGGAAAGGAAGAATTGAGTTAACGGGATTGAGTTACGCGCGGCAGCCGATAATTTCTGTGCACGGGACCCGGGTAAGAAAATTGACTGTTAAGTACTACTCGGGCGGCTGGGATAGCGGGATTGGGACTGTGTGTGTGAGACGCAGAATTGTCTGCGGAGCGAGTGTGGAGCCCTTCTAACTGCGGTTCCGTTTCTCCGCGAGGAGACCGGCCAGTGAAGGGGCGAAGCGAAACGGTTCCAGGTGAAAAAGTCCCACGGGAAAGTAAAATGGGAAATAGGCCTAGCAGAGAGAAGGCTATAAAGAATCAAGGACTTGAAAGTCCTGGTGCGAGCATTCCACCCGACAGTCCTTTAGGGGTGATGCTCGGGAAGTGGGGGCAGGGTTGCACCCGGGGAAAAGATAAAAAAAAAAAACAATGATACAGTACTGTATGTTTGAGTGGGTGAAAGAACCTATTAGATCTGACCCACTGTACTGGCCGCAGTTCGGGTCAATGGAGAATTGGTTGTGCCAGGCTTTGAATCTCTATGTATGTAGTAAGACTCCAGTAAACCAAGAAGAAATTGAATATGCTTCATGTTGGAGGAGGTCTCACTCCTTATTCATGACAAAAGACCTTGGGGGAAAGAAGATTAAGAAGAGAGAAGAAAGTTGGGAACCTCCGGATCATTTGCCACCCCCATACAACCCTGAATTCGACGAAACAGAAGAAGATTGGGGGGTGGGGGGAGGAGGATAATGAACGGGAAGGGGGGGGACTCTGTGAGACCGGGTGCCCCTCTGCTCGGGGAGACTCGGAGAACCCGGGTCACTGAATTAGATCAGATAGTAAGGGATGTTCGGAATTTTCCTTTGCCGTCTTGTAAAGGGGAACATAAGGAGGGTATGTTCCCTTTAAGAGAGGTACCCATGCCGGGAGCCCCGGGGGGGGTGGGCTTTGTGAATGTACCTCCGACTAGCACCGAGGTGCGGGAATTTAACAAAGAGATGAAAAAGTTATTAGAGGACCCTTTAGGGTTGTCAGAGCAGCTCGACCAGTTTCTGGACCCTAATCTTTACACTTGGGATGAAATGCAGTTCATTTTAGGAGCCCTGTTCACACCGGAAGAAAGACAAACGATCCGGGCTGCGGGTATTAGAATTTGGGAGCGAGAAAATCCTCCCGATATCCCTGGGGGAGTCCTAGGGGAACAGAAATTCCCTGTGACCAGGCCTGCCTGGGATCAGAATAATGCGGAGGGGAGGAATAATATGTCTGATTACAGAAGATTAGTAATCAGGGGAATAAAAGAGGCAGTCCCAAAAGGACAGAATTTTGATAAAGCCTTTGAAAGCACGCAACAAAAAGATGAATCTCCTACAGATTGGCTGGAAAGGTTAAGGAGAAATATACAACAATACTCAAGAATAGATCCCGAGAATGATGTGGGGCGAGAGTTGTTGAAGGTTAATTTTGTCACTGAGGCGTGGCCTGATATAAAGAAGAAGTTAGAGAAACTGGAAGACTGGCATGATCGGAGCTTGAATGAATTGTTGCGAGAGGCTCAGAAAGTGTATGTCAGGAGAGATGATGAGAAGCAGAAAGCTAAAGCTAAGTTGATGGTGGCAGCAGTGGAACAAGTAACGGGGCGGCAGCCTGAGAGAGGGAGAGAGAGAGAGAGAGAGGTGGTGTGAACGTGGCAGAGGTCCCAGCCGCGGGCCACAGCGTGAGCGCAGAGAATATAAGGTTCAACCGGCTGGGAGGGGGAACCCTCATGGGTGGCAAGTAGGTCCTAGAAGGTGTTTTCATTGTGGGAGAGAGGGGCACTTTAAGAGGGATTGTCCGATGAGGCAGAAGGAAAACGGAGGGTTTCGAGTAATGGAGCGGGATGATTATTCTTTAGAATAGGGGTGTCAGGGGCTTTACCTTCTGGGGTCGAACCATCACATTGAGCCCTTGATAAATTTAAAATTAGGACCCCAGAAGGAGGAATATGTATTCCTAGTGGACACAGGAGCAGAAAGAACAAGTATAACCAAAATCCCACAGGGATATGAAATTGGGGAACTTACGACAAACGTGGTTGGGATAAAAGGGGAAGGGTTTTCAGTCCCTATTGTAGAGCAAGTAACTATATAAGGGAATAACCGAGAAGTAAAAATGGACTTAGTAGTGATACCTGAAGTAGGAGCGAACTTATTGGGGAGGGATTTACAGATATTGTTAGGGATCGGAATAGTTCCAAAAGATGATAGGATGATGGTGCAGCTTTATAAGTTGACCACAGAGGATGAAAAAGTGATTAATCCAATAGTCTGGGTGGCGGAGGGAAACCGGGGAGGACTGGACATACCCCCCCTCAAAGTGGAATTAAAGAAAGAAAGTCAGCCTGTGCGTGTAAAACAATATCCTATATCTCTAGAAGGGAGGAAGGGGCTCCAACCTGTAATTGAGGGATTGTTGAAAGATGGTCTCTTAGAGCCCTGCATGTCTCCTTATAATACACCTATTTTACCCGTCAGAAAGTCGGATGGGAGTTGGAGATTAGTGCAAGATTTAAGGGAGCTGAATAAAATTGTTCAGACACGTCACCCGGTAATACCCAATCCTTATACATTGCTAAGCAAAATACCTCATGAACACAAGTGGTTCAGTGTAGTAGACCTTAAAGATGCTTTTTGGACCTGTCCCTTGGCGGTGGAAAGTCGGGACATGTTTGCCTTTGAATGGGAGGACCCGGTAACAGGGAGGAGGCAGCAATTCCGCTGGACCACGTTACCACAGGGGTTTACGGAATCACCCAACCTTTTTGGGCAAGTGTTGGAACAAATACTTGAGGAAATTTCGTTTTCCCCAGGGATCAAGCTGCTTCAGTATGTAGATGATTTACTAATATCGGGGGAAGAGGAGATGGAGGTTCGATCTGCAACCATCAAATTACTTAACTACTTGGGAGAAAAAGGGCTCCGAGTCTCAGAAACTAAGTTGCAGTTTGTAAAAAAAAAGGAGGTGAGGTACCTCGGGCACGTGATCAGCGAAGGGAAAAGGAGAATAAACCCAGAACGAATTTCTGGTATTGTAACAACTCCAATTCCAAGGAGTAAGAAAGAAATAAGAAAGTTTTTGGGCCTCCTTGGATACTGGTGTAAAAACCCAGGAAGGGAAATGGGTTCTCCCGGATGGGAGGAATAATAGAAAGGGTAGATTCTGATAGGGGAACCCATTTCACTGCTAGGGTATTGCAGCTGGTATGCACAGCTCTGGGAATTCAATGGGACTTCCACACTCCCTGGCATCCTCAAAGCTCTGGTAGAGTTGAGAGGATGAATGCAACTCTCAAAACACATATCACCAAGCTGGTAATAGAGACTAAGTTGCCCTGGACCAAATGCCTGCCCCTAGCCCTGTTGAGAATTAGGACTGCTCCAAGGAAGGATTTAGGAGTATCTCCCTATGAAATGCTATTCGGACTTCCATATCTGGGAAGGGAAGAAGGTGTGCCAATTCCTGAAATTAATGATGTCGTTCTTAAAAATTACCTGTGGGGGTTAGCCCAATCTCTTACAGATTTGAGACAGCGTGGATTGCTGCCTCAGACGGCTCCACTGGATTTCAAACTACACCAGATACAGCCTGGAGACTGGGTACTAGTGAAGTCCTGGCAAGAGGATACTCTGACTCCAGCGTGGGAAGGACCTTTCCTGGTACTCCTGACAACAGAAGCAGCTGTGCGAACTAAGGAAAAGGGGTGGACACATGCTACACGGGTAAAAGGACCAATAGCCCCACCTCCTGGAGAGTGGACAGTAACCCAGGGAAGTGATCCACTGAAATTGACTCTTAAAAGACAGAATTGGTAAAATCGAGAGTAATGAAATAAAAGTGTAATACCTGGGGAGGTTACCAGCAAAGGTTCTAAAAACTAAAGCCAAGGGCAAGACTGGGTCAGTCTCTTCACTCCTCTTCTGTGAGCGGTCTCCGCTGCTGGCTGCAATCCAGTAGGCGTTGAGAGATGGGAGGGAAGGCTGTGCCAGACCTTGGCAGGTTTTATGCTACCATACTAATGAACCTTGTGACCATCCCTCTGTGTTACAGTCAAATGGAAGATAACCAATTTGTAACATTAAGGAATGAAATAGCAAAAAGCTTTAATTTGAGTAATTGTTGGGTATGTGGAAGCCCGAGGGGATCTGAAGAATGGCCATGGGTAGCCCGGCCTGTGCAGCCTAAGTGGCTGGTGAGTAGCTTAAGTACAGTACGCCATGGAACAAAGGTCTGGGCAGAAGAGGGAGCTGCATGGAAAATATTGTACCCAGGAAAAGGGAATTATTGCCTGAACAGAACCAGATCGGGAGGGAAATATTTAGGGAAAAGTGAAAGTGAGTGGACATTATCACCAGGAATGGATTGTTATGACTCACTGTGTACACCTTATAATTGCCGGAGGTACCAAGGAAGATGGAACCAAACACACATTAAGCTTAGAGATGGCACCTGGGTAAGATGTTCCTTCCATGAACCTTGGCATGCTGGTTGCAGGGCAGCGGCAAGAGAGATTGGCAAAAAGGGGGGTTTTAAAGATTCTCTGTTCCTGGCTTGTCAGCGGGACAATACTACCAGCAAAAACCATGTAATAAGAGTCTATCAATGGGCTTGGCAAAATTCAAATGGGACCAGAACATATTTCACAAAGTTCTGGTCAGCTACAAACCGAACGATAAGAGAGGGAGGATGTAACTGTAAATGGCATCTGGATGCAGAGGCCTTTGAATGTGACTATTGTGACTCCAATGGGGATTTAAACGCCTCAGGAGGACCATGGGGCACAGAAGATCCGCTATACTATGAAACACCACAAGATGATGAAACATGGGACGGTCCCTTTGCCAACGGGGCTTGGGCCTTAGAGGGCCATTATTGGATTTGTGGGAAACATGCTTACCGAAGATTACCTCCAAACTGGTCAGGGGTCTGTTATGTTGGATATGTAATGCTTTTCTTTTTCTTGCTGTCTAATACACAGGCAGCTGGGCTGGGGGTCCGGCTATATGATGAATTGAGGAGAAAGAAACGAACAACGATTGAAATGGGAGGAACTCAGAATTGGGGGCAGGATGAATGGCCCCCACAACGCATAATAGAAACATATGGACCAGTAACATGGGCACAAGATGGTAGCTGGGGATATCGAACACCTGTTTATATGCTCAATAGAATAATTAGGTTGCAAGCAGTGCTTGAAATAATTACCAATGAGACAGCCTCAGCCTTAGACTTAATAGCAGTCCAACAAACACAGATGCGAACTGCCATATACCAAAATAGACTGGCACTAGACTACCTATTAGCAGAAGAGGGGGGGGTATGTGGCAAATTTAACACATCAGAGTGTTGTCTTCATATTGATGACAACGGACAAGCTGTACGAGATATAGCAGCAAACATCAGAAAACTAGCACACGTCCCAGTGCAAAGGTGGAAATCTATGATGGATGTCAACTGGTGGAATGATTTTTTTGGAATATCTTGGTGGAAGAAGGTAGGCTTCATTCTATTATGTGCTCTTGCTGGACTGCTGTTCATACCTTGTTTTATTCCTTGTGCAGTGGGATTAATTTCTAGAGTGGTAGAAGGAATGCAAGTGACCAGTCTATCGAATGTGGATGCTGTGAATCAAGGTGCTACATCGCAGAGGATAATGGTCTTAAGAAAAAAAAAAATCACCGAAAAGAAGAACAAAATGAAAGATTACAGTTATTGTTGAATAAATGGGAAGAAGATAATAAGCTTCAGCAAAAATGTAATAAATAAAAAGGGGGTGGATTGTGAGAAATGAGCTGGATTTTGCTTCAGCTACTTGGTATATTTCTATTTGTGTGCTCGGTTATAGCATCTAACTGATCCTTACAAGTACCCTGGAATGGCCCAGAGACTCTGGTTTACAAGAAGCCATTTAGGTAAAGAGAACCGAATTGATGGTAGACTGATAAGCGAACAAAGGACGGTGGAAGGTGATAAGTGGATAAAGGCCACCTGGGGGGGTGACTGGAGAAAAGAAGGATATGGACACTAGATCACGAAGATGACCACCAGGATGTTTGTAACTACTAACATTAGACAGTAGATATTAGCAGAGACTGTGAAACAATGTATTGTTAATTAAAGGTTTGTGTCTTTAGGCGGTCGGGAAGAATGTGAGCTCCAACTTCTCAGCCAATGAGAAGAGAGACAGGTATTCAGGCGGCCGGGAAAGAAAGGTATAAAATATCTAAAAAACTAAAGATGTGTGTGCCTCTACTTTGAGATGCACCCGATTCAGTGCTGCTTCGTACAATAAACCTTTGCTCCAGTGACTTCGTCCTCTTTAAAATTTTAAATGTGAGCCGGTGTTTCTCACACTCCCTTCACAATTCACCTTCTTCAAGAGAAGTCTGGAGCTAAGACTTTTTGAAATAATTTCTCAGGCTCCAGAAAAAAAAAAAAAACCACTAAAATTAAATAATGTCAAATCAAATCAAAAATCATGTCAAACTTCTTATCAAGTAATTATTAGAACTACCATGTACAACATAATAGCGACAAAGAACACCCAGTATTTCACATATGAAATTTGGTGACCTTGCATTGTGCTGGCTTGGACACTAAGTACTTCTGAAACCAGTGACCAAAGTTTCAAGTGTTTACAAAAAAGAATTTCCTCTCGAAAGAAGGTTTCCAGTCTGCCAGAGGGTTAGTTTATGTTTGAAAAGTTCTTACTGAAGAAACAAATTCAGATGCACTATTTGTCTGCTTAGTGACTGATGTTAGGAAGAGCAAGTGATGGGCATGCAGCAGAACATGAGGAGCTCTTTCTCCATAGAGTTTTCCTTCTGATGCCACCATTCATTGAGGTGGAAACGAAATTCATAGACTGAACAAATCTATAGGGCATTAGATGTTTTATTGGCCAGCAGGTCACAACCATTAGGAAATGTGGCTGGATTAGGGTAAAACACAGGCTGCAACAACAGCCTGCTTTTTCACTCTCTTCTAGATGTGTATTTTTTGAGGGGTTAATTATCAGCACATTTTTAATTGGACTCTACCCCTGTGTCAGTGTTGTGTTGATCTAGGTGTCTCTGAGCAACTTACTAAACCTGCTTTGTGAAAAAGGTTTGTTGTCCTTTCAACAGCAGATAACATCTCTGCTTTAAGGTTGAATGAAAATAAATGATAGGGACACACTTGCTCAGCTCTTGTGCACATTTATTTAGCAACATATGTTAGGAAAGTAGCATCCTTCACTAAAATGAAAATATCCAATTCATGTTGACAGCAGGATCTGCCAGCTATGGTTTGTTGGGTATTTATTACCCACACTGCCAGTAGGCAGCAGATGTGTACATAAAAAGACAAAAAGGCTTAATGGGAAAGTAATGTGCTGAATTATCTCCTCATTCAGGTGGTATTTTCTTGTTTTAACTAGAATTCTACTCATCAGGCAACATCTCAGTACAGCTATGCCCCGAGTTCAGTGCTGAATTTTTAGGTCATTTTATTATTCTTTTCTGTTAATTGGTTTGGAACTGACAGACTTTGAAGTAGTATATTTTCCTCTTATCATACAAGCTGGAAAAGCACCCAAAGCATATTAGCTCATCAGCCAGCCATTTGTACCTGAAGCTCACTGTCTGCTACTGCTAAATATATGCTATCTGAATCTTGAGAAGACCATGATGAATTTGTAAATTGTGCTCATGCCAGGAAAATTAATGCTACTTACAAAGATGACAAAGCAGTTGTTTTTAGATGAGATGAAATGTCACATTACATATTACACGGGGGTAATAAATTATATTTTCTCTCTTGAATTCATTTTTGGAAGCGTGTGGTTATATGGCAACTATAGCATGTGAGAAACCTTTCAAAGCCTTCTGAGATGGAATAAAGAGACAGTATCAGATTTATTATTTTTAATATACATGTTTAAATTCATATAATTCTGTTATAATGTGGGTATTTTTAGAGGTCTTTCACATATTGCATCCTAATTAGAAAACTGCAACCATTAAATATTTTATAAGGGTTTTTGTCCTTTCGTTTTGTTATTAATTACAAGGGTCTTTTCAGCAACAGTGAGCAATGTTCAGCATGTCTGAAATGCTTATGTATAAAATATAACCAAAGTGATGGAATAATATGAGAGCAAATTAAGCCAATTTGAAATTCCAATATGGTGTAAAATAATGCAGCCTCTGTTAAATATGTTTGCTATGGAAGAACAATTTAAGCTAATTGTAAGTACAGCTGGAGTTTGAATTTGTTTTAACTTTTTTGAAAGATGATTAAGACATGCAAAGAATTGGCTAAAAAGTTAGGTACTGCATTTGACAAAGATGCAGATAGGAGTTGGATTGAGGAGTAGAGGTGGGCATTATTTTGGAAAGCACTGCAATTCCCATTTCTGTGGCATCAGGGCAGGCAATGCCCTTCCAAAGTGCTTTTCCCTGTCCTATCCCCCCAAACTAAAATTGGAACAGAAGAGGTAAAGAGAAACGGTCAGAGACACAAAGCAGGTAGTTTGGCCATCCCCCAGTGAAGTTGGTGATGGGCATCACAGGGCTCAGACCTCTTGCCTGGCCGCCGGGCTCAGCGATTCCCAGGGCCCGGCGGGCTGGGCTGGGAGGCAGAGTCCAGGCAGGGGGACGGGACCGGACGGACACTCCTGGGAGGGATTTGCAAATGAACCATGCTGTCATCCAGGCCCAGAGCTGGTGAATCGCTGGGAGCCGGGCTGGCACCAGGGACAGGGCTGCCGTCTCACATGAAGGCCAGCAAAGACAGCTCTAGTTTTCAAATCCTGTTCCCACGAAGAGTCCAAAACATACCGGACCAGGCAAGCTTGTAAAAATCCTTTTTGCCAAAGTCTTAATATTTTGTGAATATCAGATTTTTCTTTCATATGATAAACCATCGGAATTAGAAACTTTTTTATTTGTCCTTTCTGGGGATGAAACAACATGAAAGAGCCTTAAAATTCAGTGGAATTCAGTGAAAAAAATTCAGTGAAAAAATATTTATATTTAGCCACAAAAAAAACAAAAAAAAGACTTATCCAAAGCAATGGCCTAATGGAGGTGTGGCTGAGAAATGCAAGGAATATCTAGAGGTAAAAAGACACCAGGTTCTGCAGAGGGTATTGCAGCCCTCCAAACATCCCAGACCACAAGAGCAGTATGATGGCTTACAGTCATCTTAGCCCACAGTCATTCTGGCCATGAGAGCCGTGCTTAATCTCTTAGAAACACAGCATTGGCATTCACTGCATGGGTTTTAGTACAACCCATCAGCTAAGAAAGAAAAAGAAAAAAAGAAACCAGTTACTGAAAGCCACATTTTTGGATTAGAAAGTCTGAGCAAAGGGCAGCATTCAAGCACAAGAAAAGTATCCAAAAGAAGTAAAGTAGGTCTTGATTAGAGATGGCTTTGACTCAGAACTGTGAATCCCACATTTCCATTTCCCTCTCACTGCATCTCCCCCTGTTTTGAAGGACATTTGTGCCACCATGGGAGTCAGCCCTCCCAGCTGGGGGACACCCCTTCCATTCAGGGAACTTCCTGAGCCAGGAGTTTCAGAGAGTGATTTCTGCTTCTGCATTTCAGGATTTGGGCCCTGACCACCTCTAACTGAGCTCAACAATGGTGGTAGCACCACTGTGATATTTAAGAAGGGGAAAACATGCTGTGCAACAGCAGCTGGGAGAGAGGAGTGAGAATATGTGAGAGAAACAACTCTGCAGACACCAAGGTCAGTGAAGAAGGAGGGGGAGGAGGTGCTGCAGGTGCTGGAGCAGAGATTCCCCTGCAGCCTGTGGTGAAGACCATGGTGAGGCAGGCTGTCCCCCTGCAGCCCATGGAAGTTAACAGTGGAGCAAATATCCACCTGCAGCCTGTGGAGGACCCCATGCCGGAGCAGGTGGATGCATCCGAAGGAAGCCATGACCACATGGAGAGCCCACACTGGAGCAGGCTCCTGGCAGGACCTGTGACCCTGTGGAGAGAGGAGCCCACGCTGGAACAGGTTTTCTGGCATGACCTGTGACCCCGCGGGGGCCTCACCCTGGAGCAGTCTGTTCCTGAAGGACTGTACCCTGTGGAAAGGACCCACGCTGGAGCAGTTAATGAAGAACTGCACCCCGTGAGAAGGGCCCACATTGGAGAAATTCATGGAGGACTGTCTCCTGTGGGAGGGACCGTCTCCTGTGGGAGGGACCCCACGCTGGAGCAGAGGAAGAGTGTGAGGAGTCCTCCTCCTGAGGAGGAACAAGTGGCAGAGAGAACGTGTGATGAACTGACAACAACGTCCAGTCCCCATTCCCCTGTGCCGCTTGGGGAAAGGAGGTAGAGAATTTGGGAGTAAAGTTAAGCCTGGGAAGAAGGGAGGGGTGGGGGGAAGGTGTTTTAAGATTTAGTTTTTATTTCTCATTATCCTTCTCTGATTTGATTGGTAATAAATTAATTTTCCCCAAGTCGAGTCTGTTTTGCCCATGACTGTAACTGGTGAGTGATCTCCCTGTCCTTATCTCAACCCAGGAGCCTTGAGCCTTTTGTTATATTTTCTCTCCTCTGTCCAGCTGAGGGGGAGCGATAGAGCAGCTTTGGTGGGCACCTGGCAGCCATCCAAGGTCAACCCACCACAGAGACTGATTATGGAAGTACAAGTATCTCCAGAAATGAAAATATTTTGCTGTGTAACCGTGTAGCCCTTCAATGTAGTATTGCCTTCTAGCAAGAGGCCATGAGCCTTGCAGTGAATTTGCAAGGCCTCAGTGACATGCGGAAAGCAGACTCCACAACCTGTGAGGTTGTAAAGTAGGTATGTTTATTCGGCGCCGGGCAGCACAGGGGGGCGACCCCCCGTGCTGCCCGGTGCCGAATAAACATACCTACTTTACAACTTTATAAGTTGTGGAGTCTATTTTCCGCACATCATACAAAATAATGCTTGTGTTAGTATATCAGATAATGATTACATGTATATTACATCCTAATGGTTACATTGACCCTATACTATTAATGTTAAAACTTATTGATTTCTATAACTCTCTCATATAATGTGATTAGTTTACTTCCATGCAAATTCTATGCTATGGGTGGTTTCTACATCCACTTCTTTTTCTAGCATCATGCTTTGCAAGGCAAGTACAGTGTGCATTTGAGTATACATGACTTGATTTATGCTTTTATAACACAGGAAAACAAACATGGCAAACATAACATAATTATCAACAGAACTACCAGGCCGATAGCATCAAAACCTGAGCAGAAGGCCTGGTACTTGCGAGTGTTTGAGACATTAGGGCCTCCCCCCTTTCCTTTGTCTCTCACCATTTGTTTCATGCTTCCCTCAGGCTGCTTCTCTCAGTCTTTGTTTACAAGTTGTCTCTTACAACTGGATACAAACTTTTTTCTGCCTGTTGTCTTCCTCCTGGGTGTAAACACTGCCTTCACCCTGTTGTGGTGAGCTTTTTTGCCTCTGCTAGGAAAGGTTCTCTGGAGGAGATTGTGCCTGTTTGGCCCCCAGTTCTTCATGTTTTCCCATCAACATCCTGCCAGATATGCAGTTCTTGTTTATTTCTCTGATGTAGTTCAAAGTGTATGTTACTTCTCAAAGGTCTTTGTGGTCAAATAATTTGTCTTCATCTGGGGGCAATTCATTGGAATCCTACAAGACCCACTGCTCGCTTTCATTGCTAGTTTTAATGTTTGATACCTGGGTTTTGCTTTTGTTCACTGTTATTGTTGAATTTTAAGACAAATCGAGTCCGAAATAGATTTATTAAATATTTATTAAGGTAGGAAAGCAAAAGCAGCGCTGGGCGGCCGGGGAGTCGCAGCTCCACCAAAGACTCGCAAATTCAGGCAAGCTAAACGACTCCTTTTATCTTCACAGAGGTTGATTGCAACATCTTCGGTACGCCCCTCGGTTTCTTCCGAGGGGCTTCTTGCTTGGGGCAATTTCGATAAGATATCGTCACAGAATCAGCTTATACAATCTATTCTTTTCAGGGTTGATTGGTACAATGGCACACGTTAGCAAGACATTAACGGTTTAACATTCGCTCAAGGTAACACATTCTGATGACATTGTGGTTAAGCCTTTCTTGTCAAACAGGGTGTTCCCATGTTTGGTGTTGCCAGATAACATTGTGGACGTGTATCTTCTGGTTAAATAGGAAGTTCTCAAGACTGCTACAATGGGTTCGTTCCTCTTGCTTAACCTGTTTGATCAGCAAATTACCCTTAGTTACTTATTACAATCCCCCCTTTTTTTATTTATAAGTGATTTGCTGATCAAACCTAGACAATACCTCACAAGCGGCATCTAATTCAGGATTTTCATTCGGTATAATTTTCATTTCCAGTTCTGATTGCTTCATCACCATTAGCTGCACTTTTTCTAACCTGCCTTTAAAAAAGGTTACAAGTTTATTAATGACACAGGGTCCAAAAGTCAGAGCCAATAGTAACATTATGAGGGGTCCCGCCAAAGTAGAAATTAAGGTAGTCAGCCATGGTGACCAAGATTCATACCAGGAGGACTGAGCCTCTCGTTCCCGTTTTCTTTTCTCTAATCCTTCTCTCAGCTTAGCTAACGAATCTCTTACTACCCCTGTATGGTCAGCATAAAAGCAACATTCTTCACCTAGGGCAGCACATAATCCTCCGTTTTGCATGAACAAAAGGTCCAATTGAAGGGTTGATGTTTATTTTCTAAAGTCGTGGTAATTAATACCATTAATAGGATACCAGCTTTCATTTCCCCCACTGTTCAGTACCTCTCTGCCTTCCTCGTCTACTCTTTTGCGGAGAGCAACGGGATATTAATATCTTCTCGGCAGCAGCAGGTAGTCTTCAGGGGGATTTTGCTGTTATCCTGTCAATAATTTCCAAGGTCTAAAGAGTTAGTTACCTCTCAAATATATTTCCACCTGTTTGGTTGTTGTGCCCGTTTCCAGGCAAATCTTATAACACACTGTCTTAAAACTCTATACCAGTCTGTTTCATATATTTCCCAAAGCTCGGGTATTGACAATTCCCACCCACAAAATAATTTACGAATCTCTGCTTGAGCCCGTTGTTCCCTGGTATGTGTCAAATTATTGCGACATTTCATACAATAAGGTTGTCTCTTAAATGAAACACAGGACCATTCTTTATCGCAATTTAAACATCGGCAAACAACCCAACATAAATGTCCGGAAGTGGGGTGTTTCACGCAGGGTATTCTACGGAGATCTCCTATACTGGGCGATTCAGATATTTCTGTCTCCGTCTCACAGCAAAAAGGAAAAACCTGAGGAGTTCCTGTCAGTTTGTATAATCCAGCCCCCCCGTTTGGTCAGGTATTCTCTCCTCACTCCAAGGTGCAAAATATACTTTTCGT
Source organism: Numenius arquata (assembly GCF_964106895.1). NCBI lineage: Eukaryota > Metazoa > Chordata > Aves > Charadriiformes > Scolopacidae > Numenius > Numenius arquata. The sequence continues at coordinate 32,399,390 of NC_133615.1, read as the reverse complement.
AGGGTATTTCCAGGTGGTATTTGGAACCATTGATGTAAACTATTTCTTGCTTCCCTTCTGGAGTGGTTCATTTACCGGTCTCGTTTTTCCTTATCTTCATTCGGAGGTCTCCTGGTTCTGACGTTACGGTCCACCTTTCTGGGAAGATAGGTCCCTTAATTCTGCTGGCATGAGTCCATCCTTTTTCTGCTGTCCGTACAGCCGTATCTGTGGTAAGTAAAACAACAAAGGGTCCTTCCCAACGGGGTGTTAGGGAGGTTTCTTTCCAGGTTTTGATTAATACCTGGTCTCCAGGCTGGATTTGGTGTATGGAAATGTCCAAGGGAGGTCTTTGTACTACCAAACCCTTCTTTCTTAGTTCCTGTCTCCTTCTTGTAAGTTCTAAAATATATTCTGTTAAAATTTTATCCTCGACCTTTGGGTGCTCTGCTAATAATCCAAAGTCATAAGGCATCCCATACAACATTTCAAAGGGGGATATACCAGTATCTGTCCTAGGCTGAGTTCTAATGTAAAGCAAGGCCAGCGGTAGACATTTAGTCCAACTCATTTTTGTCTCCACCATAAGTTTGGTTAGGTGTTTCTTTATTTCCCCATTCATTCTTTCTACTTTCCCGGAACTTTGTGGGTGCCAGGGAGTATGGTATTCCCATTTTGTACCGAACAATTCAGTTGTTTCTTTAATTATTTTGGATGTAAAATGTGGGCCTCGGTCTGAGTCAATTACCGCAATAGTGCCATACCTCGGAATAATTTCTTCCAAGAGGATTTTAATAACTGTCTTGGCAGTAGCCCTTATCACTGGGAAGGCTTCTACAAAGTGCGTAAGGTGATCAACCAAGACTAATAAATACTGATATCTCCCAACCTTCGGTAATTCAGTAAAATCCACTTGTATTTTCTCAAAGGGCCTTTTAGCCAGTTCACGACCCCCTTGAACCTTCTCCCTAAGTTGTCGTTTATTCACTTTGTGACAGGTTAAACATCCCTCTAAGATCCTTTTGGCTAATCCGTATATTCCGATGCAGGCATATTTTGTTTCAAATTGATCCACTAAAGCCTGAATTCCCCAATGGGTTTTATGGTGTAATTTATTTAGTATTCCTCTGGCTAATCCCTTTGGAAGAATTTCCCTACCATCTGGTAGCAGCCATTTATCACCATCTCTTTTTGCTCCAATTTGTTTTAGCTTATCCAATTCTTGGAGAGTGAAAGTCTTCTCTATTTTTAGCCTTTCAGGTTTCTCTCCCAAGGTCTGAACCATTAACAAGGCAGCCCGTTTTGCCTCTGCGTCGGCTAGATTGTTTCCTCTTACTGTATGGGTTAGTCCCTTCTGATGTCCTTTTACATGGACTATGGCTATCTTTAGTGGACCTCTTAAGGCCTTTAAAACTTCTTGGATTAGTTTTTCATGGACTAATCCCTTTCCCTGGGTGTTAATTAAGCCCCTCTCTTCCCAAATTTTTCCAAAGGTATGCACCACCCCAAAGGCATACTTTGAATCTGTATAAATGGTTCCAATTTTATTTTCTAAAAGTTTTAATGCTCTCATCATAGCATATAACTCACATGCTTGTGCGAACCAAGCTTTATTTAATGGTCCTGACTCTTTTATCTGAAAGGTATACCCATCCACAATAGCATATCCCGATTTCCGTTGTCCTTCAACCACTCGTGAGGAACCATCCACAAATAATTTCTCCCCTTCGCCTAATTCATCTTCCTCTAAATCCTCCCTTATCTTAGTTTGCAAATTTATTAGTTGGAGACAGTCATGTGTCAAATCTTCCCTAGGTTCCCCATATAAAAATTGGGCAGGATTCTGAACAGAGGTGGTTTCCATTTCTAACCTAGGGGAGTTAATCAAAATTCCCTCATATTTTAGTAATCAACTGTCTGTAAGCCACTTATCAGCTCGTTGTTGCAATACTCCTCGAATGTTATGGGGGGTGTATACCTTTAGTTCACCTCCTAAGGTGACCTTTCCAACTTCTTCTACCAATAATGCAGTGGCCACTATTGCTTGTAAACAAGTGGGCCACCCGCGGCTTACAGGATCTAGTATTTTAGAATAATATCCTACAGGCTTTCTCTGCCCTGCCCACCCTTGGGTCAGAACCCCATAAGCTGTCCCGTTATCCACATTGATAAAAAGTTGAAAGGGTTTACGGATATCAGGTAAACTGAGGACAGGTGCTTCCACCAGGTTTCTTTTCACGTTCTCCCAGCGCTTCTCATCTTCAGGGGTCCATTTTACTAACCCATTTTTAGTTAGTTTTTCGTACAAGAATTTTACTTTACTGCTGTAATTTTCTATCCACTGTCGACAATACCCTAACAATCCCAACAGCTGTCTTATCTGTCTTTTATTAGTGGGCGCTGTTAGGGATAAAATTCCTTTCACTCTTTTGGGATCTAATTTCTTGTGTCCCTTTGTGAGCCAATGTCCCAAATATTTTACCTCTTCTTCAGTGAACTGCAATTTGGACTTAGAAACCTTTAACCCCTTGAGGCCCAAAAAGTTTAATTATTTGATGCTCTCATTTCTGACTTCTTCTTGAGTTTTTCCTGCAATCAATAAATCGTCTACGTATTGTATCAGGATTAATCCCTGACTTAATTCGTAGGATTCCAATAATTGTTCCAGAGCTTGTCCAAACAAATTTGGGGATTCTGTGAATCCCTGGGGCAAAACAGTCCACCGTAATTGTTGTTTTCTATGGGTTTTGGGGTCCTCCGACTCGAAAGCAAAATAGTCTCTACATTCTTCTTCTAAGGGACAGGCCCAAAAAGCATCTTTTAAATCTATAACACTATACCATTTATATTCTGGACTTAACCGATTAAGTATAGTGTGTGGGTTAGCCACCACAGGGAACCGGGTAATGGTTCGTTCATTTATGGCTCTCAGATCTTGTACTAAGCGATAGGACCCATCCGGCTTCTTTACGGGCAATATGGGAGTGTTGTGAGGAGACATACAGGGTTCTAAAAGTCCTTGGACCAAAAGTCTCTCAATTACTGGCTGCAACCCTTCTCTCCCTTCTCTGGAGATGGGATACTGTTTTATCCTAATTGGCTGGTCTGGGTCTTTTATAGAGACTGTGATCGGTTTGATATTTAATTTTCCCACCGATCCAGGGCTATACCAAGTTTCTGGATTAATATTGGCTTCATCTTCAGCGGTTAATAAGCATAACTTTACTTTTAACATCTCTTGGTCTACTTCCAAATTAATTCCTAATTCCACCATCAGGTCTCGTCCCAAAAGGTTATATTCAGCTTCTGGGACCAATAAAATGTTCCCACCCCATCTTTATTTGGGGCTTCTATTGCTACATTCCTTATCAGGGGCACCTTGAAAGGTTCCCCTTTTGTACCAATTACTTGGAGTTTATCCTTTGATTCAACACATCCAGATGGTAACTTTTGGACGGTTGATCTTTCGGCGCCCGAGTCCACGAGGAACTCGAACACTTCATGCTGAGGACCCAATTTCAATTTTATCAAGGGCTCGGTAACCTTAGGGGTCCCCAGCAAATAGAGCCCCTGACCCCCCCTAATCTTCCTTAAAAATCTCCTCATCCTGCATTCTTTTCCGACAATTTCTCTGCAGATGTCCCTTCCTGCGACAATAAAAACATTCTATGCCCTGCGAACCAAATCTCCTTCTTCTCGGTTCTAATGGGCCCTTCCAGGGACTTTCTCTTCTCTTTCCCTGATTTTGCCCTTCCCTTACAGCAGCCATCAGGATTCTGGCTTGTTTCTTCTGACTTTCTTCTTCCCTTCTCACATACACCTTCTGAGCTTCTCGTAGTAACTCATCTAACCCCCTCTCCTGCCAGTCTTCTACTTTCTCTAACTTTCTTCTTATATCTGTCCAAGATTTAGCTCAAATTGAGTTTTCAGCAGGGCTTGACCCACTTGGCTATCGGGGTCTAACCCAGAATATAGAATCATAGAATCATAGAATCATAGAATCATAGAATGGCTAGAGTTGGAAAGGACCTTAAAGATCATCTAGTTCCAACCCCCCTGCCATGGGCAGGGACATATAGCTGTAAACTCTTTCTCAATCTTTCCAGCCATTCGGTGGGGGTTTCATCTTTCTTCTGTTGTTCATTAAAGGCCTTATTGATATTTTGCCCTCTAGGTACAGAATCCCTAATCCCCTGAATTATCATATCACGGAGATCAACCATGTTATTTCTATGTGCGGGGTCTTGATTGTCCCAATTGGGCCTCTGTAAGGGCCATTTTACATCCCCGGCAGGACCATGCTGATGCCTCTGATCCCAGTACCTCATGCCCGCCATTCTGATCATTCCTCGTTCTTCGTTTGTGAACAAGATCTTTAAAATAGACTCCATCTCGTCCCAAGTATAAATGTTAGGCCCGAGGAATTGATCAAAACGTTCTGCTACCCCTAATGGGTCCTCTAACAAGTGTCCCATTTCTTTCTTTAATTCCCTCACATCCCCGGAGCTGAGGGGTACAGATACAAATCCAACTCCGGGTTGTGGTTCCCCCATAGCAGTCTCCCTTAAGGGATACAATAAATTTTCCTCCCTTCTTTCTCTGATTTGACTTCTAGTTATTCTTCGATTAGAAGGAGGAGTCTCTTCCTCAGGTTCTGTAGGTGCTGTTGGAGGGAGATCTTGCTCAGGACCTTGTGGTGGCGGAGGAGGGGGGACATAGGGTGGGGGGGACGCTGGAGGTTTGTCTATGTCCCACCTTTTCTTTTTATCATTTTTCTTTTCCTTTAATGGAAACAAATTAGCAGCCTGAGCTGTGCTCAGGATCCATAAAAAGGCATATTCACTCTCCTCCTTACTAAATGGTCGTTTGTTGTTAATGTATATGTTTAATTGTTGGCATATCCAATCCTCTAAGGATCCATGAATTGGCCAATATAAATCTTTTCTTATCTGTTTTCCTCCCCATTTTTCCATACAATAATGGATCATTTTCTCCTTGGATTTCCCTTTTAGGGAAGGGGAACTATCCCAATATCGAATCATTAGGCCTAATGGGCTATCTTGGGGTATATCAGGGAGCCCACCCCCACCCCGTATCTTCTGTATGGAACCAGAAGCCTTACTTTTCTTCTGTCCCATCTTCCGGGAGTGCCTTCTTTCACTCAAGTTTCACTCGCTTCCCTCCGTTCGTGGCCCACGCCCTCGCGGACAATGGGAACCGCACTATTAGGAGGTCCACACTCACTTCGTCTGGTGGGCTACTAAGCCCAGTGGACGTCTCAGTCACTCGCACCCCGGGTACCCAATCCCCGACCGAATGGAACCGCAATATACTTACTCACTCCCGAGTCTTCGTCCGGCTCTTTGTGCACAAAAATTACGGGGAACTGCAGTTTCTCCTTTCTCTTTCTTTTTGCTTTCCTATCTCAGTTTGGAAAATCCAGGTGAGCTAAGTCGGAATCTCCTCCAGGACCATCCGAAGATGGGGGCGCCCTCCCAGAGTTGAATTCTGAGTTGGCTGTCTGGATCCGAGTCACGGCACCAAATTTGTTATTGTTGAATTTTAAGACAAATCGAGTCCGAAATAGATTTATTAAATATTTATTAAGGTAGGAAAGCAAAAGCAGCGCTGGGCGGCCGGGGAGTCGCAGCTCCACCAAAGACTCGCAAATTCAGGCAAGCTAAACGACTCCTTTTATCTTCACAGAGGTCGATTGCAACATCTTCGGTACGCCCCTCGGTTTCTTCCGAGGGGCTTCTTGCTTGGGGCAATTTCGATAAGATATCGTCACAGAATCAGCTTATACAATCTATTCTTTTCAGGGTTGATTGGTACAATGGCACACGTTAGCAAGACATTAACGGTTTAACATTCGCTCAAGGTAACACATTCTGATGACATTGTGGTTAAGCCTTTCTTGTCAAACAGGGTGTTCCCAGATAACATTGTGGACGTGTATCTTCTGGTTAAATAGGAAGTTCTCAAGACTGCTACAATGGGTTCGTTCCTCTTGCTTAACCTGTTTGATCAGCAAATTACCCTTAGTTACTTATTACATTCACTTTTTTCTTCTGACCTTCATTTTTCCAATGTTAGTGCATATATTATCACAGCACTTTTCTATTACTGTTGCTTGGCTTGTGTACTTAACATTTTTTTAATATATCGGCTCACCCCAGCCTAGCATGTTAGCCCAAAATTCCTTCACTGCTTAACTCTGGAAGTCTGTTTTAATTAGCCGATACCAATAGTGCCCAAACAACCACATAGTTTACCACACAACCAGCTCCTTGGCGGCCAGCCCAGGGAAACACGTTCATGTTGCATCATCTGTGCCACTATCTCCAAACCCAAGCGCTAAATTTACAGCAGCAAGTTTACGGAGAGCTATACTGAATATCCACATCAGTAATAAAGTGAGAAGCATCAATCTCCTCCCGAGAAAGAGCTGGCAGCTTCCCAGGATGGTACGGCTAAAGACTTTGACTTCAAACAACACTGTATCAAGGCTTCTGGGTTTCCCTGCCAGCTCACTTGGTACTAGTGGAAGCACCCTGACCTGGCCTGGTCACGATTAACCTCCCAGCAGGCTCTGAAGTGCTCCTCAAGCCCTGCATCAGCATTTGTCAGCACTCTTAGAACTGCCAAAGCAGTTTCTGTCAAGGCATTCTGCCGCTGCACTGTCAGTGTCTGCCTTCAATGCAGATGTGGTTCTCTTCTGCCAAATGCAGGGATTTCTGTGTTACCTGATCCAAGGTCCAGCGTTCTGCCCTCCACCCACGTGGCCAACTTAGAGTAAGGACTAAATCCCTGTGCTGAAAATCCCGTTGCCAGAGGTTGATGCTCACAAAGGAGACAGAGGAGTCCTGGAAAGACCTTATTTGAATAAAGGGAGAGTCCACTGGGGCATACCCCTGTGGGGTCTCTCAATTTTCCGGAGGACTGACATGCGGAAAGCAGACTCCACAACCTGTGAGGAGCCACTCTCTGCTGTGGAGGAGAAGCCTTGGGAAAAAATTTGCCTTTGCACCATCCATGTTTTGCACAGGTCTGATTTAACGTATCCCCAGCTAAGAGTATCTGGCTTCCCTAACCCTTTGCAGATAAATTTGCCAAGAGAGTCCTTGGATATACCTCAAGGACAACCTCACTTGCATTGTAGGCCTTGGGAAGTAATATTCAAAACCACATTAGGAAAAAGATGTGGGTGAACAGGATTGTGGAAGAAACAAGACCAGAGGAAGGAATAGAAGAAGCAGGAATACTGGCAGGGGACGACCCACAAACAGTGCCTAACGACCCTACTGATTGAGGGGAATTCCACCCATCTGGCAGTTGGGGGTTGCAGGGGCGTGTTGTCTGGGAAAGAAGATACTTATTACTATATAAGCTGCGTGTTTGTTGTAATAAACGATTCTGGTTGCACCTCCGACGGGGGTCCGTGCCTTCATACGCTACAAAAAGATAGTGTAGCAAGATATTTGGGTGAGAGGCAGGAGAGAGGTAAATGGGAGTATCCCATACATATGAGGTGTTTTGGGGCTGAATGCAGAGACAGTGGGACAGAGAGTGTGAGACCCCCAATATTGCATGCAGGGTGGGTGAGGCCACATGTAGGGCACCATGTAGGCCTGACGTGCGGAAAGCAGACTCCACAACTTCTGGGGTTGTAAAGTAGGTATGTTTATTCGGCACCGGCAGCACGGGGGGTCGCCCCACCAAAATCGTGCGCACCCACCGCGGCAGTTAGCTTAAGATTTATACAATCACACTTTACATATTCAAGGGATGCCTATACATATCCATGACCTTTCCTCGAAAAGGCGGTCTTTATTACAATGAGTTACGAGAAATCATTTTCATAGTCTCCGCCTTTAACTCCTCCCAGTTGCGCATGCGCAGTGCCTCCTGGTGGTCGTGGGCCTGGGTCTCGGGGATGAAGGCCGTATGTCTTCCTCGCTGTGTACCTCTCGCTTTTAATGTTAATGTGTTGCTCCAGGCCACGGGGTTGGGAAACCAGATGATCGCTCTGTCAGGACAACTGAGAATACCAATTGTTCCCTTATCTCCCAGCGAGGCTGATGTGACCACTTTATGGTTTCAACACATCCTTTCTTTGCTTAAACACCTTGGCAATGGCTCTAGGCTATAGATACACAGCTTAAGCCAAGCAATGGCCCTGCTATTAACCCTTGAGTGTTATTTCCCCTTATCAATAATTATCAACAGAACTACCAGGCTGATAACGATAACATCAAAACCAACGATACTTCTGTGAACAGAAAAGATTCATTGCTCCATCGTTTCTGATGGTTGTTTGTGATGCTCGGCTTCTAGATATGAACGTATTGTGCTGGGATCCACTTGGGACCATTTCCTGTGGAAACACAAGCGTATCCTTGCCCCCAAGTTATCAATGGCACGGGGCCTTCCCTTTGTTCAGTGGCCATATCAAGAATATGGACCATTGGCCGTGTTTTGAACACTGGGGAAGCTCCGAAGTGTTGTCTTACTGTGTTATATCACTGTTGTCTCTGTTTAGAAAATTTAAAACAAAAGTGGCTTTCCATAGTCGTTCCTGTGGTGGATCTCCCAGACTCCCCCTTTTTTGTTTAATTAGCAATTGCTTTAGCATTTGATGGGCACACTCAGCAATCGCATGCCCTGTAGGGGAGTGTGGAATTCCAGTGATGTGACGAATGCCCCATTCCTGTAAAAAAAGTTGTGTGGTTTTAGATACATACGCAGGGCCATTGTCTGTCTTGATGGTTTCTGGTATACCTATAGCAGCAATGGCTGCTAGCCAGTGTCGTTGGACATCTCGACTCTTTTCTCCTGTATGTGCAGTAGCAAAGATATAATTAGAAAAAGTATCAACAGTGACATGTACATGTTTTAGGTGGCCCAGTTCTCCAAAATGTGTAACATCTGTTTGCCAAATTTGCAGTGGTGAGGTGCCACATGGGTTAACTCCCAATTGTGGCAACAGGGCTATAGATTGGCATTCAGGGCATGTCAAGATGGTATTACGTGCTTAGTTGTCGCGACGGAGGGAAGACAGGGCCACTCAATATGAGTGATCAGCAAGCTTCGTTTATTGATTCACACAGTGGCCTTTTATGTCCTAACATAATTAGCTCATACATATTACAAAAGTTAAGCTCATGATTGGTTAGTTCTTAGAAAGATCAACTCCGCCCTTGGTTCCTTCTTTACAGTTACTTTCATCCTCTTTTCCCATGCCTGAGCAGCTGCAATCTCCCTGTTATCATACAACAATTATAGTCAAGGACAAGGTGTCCTTACCAGCCCAGCAGTTACGGGGGCTGAATCCGATGTTTCTCAAGCTTTTGCTCGGCCAGCTGGATCATGTCTACGTGACCCTTCTCAGCTAGCCATTCTCCCACAATTCCCCCGTTTTTATTTTGGGCAAGTAATACCTTTTCGGTGACTTGTTCAACTTTCTTAATTACACATCCCAGTATTACACGTACTGCTATCAAAATCAGTATAATGACACCAACCCAACGAAGACCTTCCTTAATTCCATAATTATTTGCGTGGTTACATTAGATTGCTTAACTGCCCAACAAGCAAGCTTCTTTATGTTAGCTAAAGCATGTGCGGTCCCAACAGCGGGGATGATAGAGGCGACTACGTTAGTTGCTGTCCCCCACAACTCCACATTGTCATTACAATCAGAACCTAGGGTAGAAAGAGATCGGCTATTTCTAGTATGATATCTGAGGGTATGTATATCTGGAGCAAACAGTGTTAGTTGGCCCAGATAGCAGGGGCCTAGCGTAACATTAAGGCTATTAATTATGCATGATGCAGTTTCAGACACCTTGTCTTGGTTAGTACAGTTGCCTGTAAAGAACCCTTTCATTACAGTGGCTAGATGCTCAGGGTCTCCTATAGGCGTGCCAAACAAACAGGTTCGAAAGGGATCAGTAGCCGAGGCGAGGGACAGACAAAAGGAGGTCTGCCCTGTTTGGTTGGCCCACGTGACCCACATGTTTTTAGTTGGTTGAACTTCGTGGAGGCTGACGGCAGCGACGCTGCCCGCGTTGCCGTGGGGTCCATCGGCGAGGAGGCATAGTAGCAAAACGATGACACAACTCCCCCCAATCCAGGGGACTGACCATCCACAGGCGGGGGACCTTAATGCCATCCCCGCACACTCTGGTCAAGATTTGTGATTGTTGTTGCCCAAGGATTCTGTTAACCTCCCTGGTGATCTTCCAGCGCACCCTTGCCATGGTCTTTTGCTCCTCGCTTTCATACAATCGTGCTCCTTGGAATTCTGCAAGTACCATTCCAGGTCAATTTGCTTTATTGGCACCCATATTGTGCTTGGCGGGGTACCATCTATCTGTAGAATACGGCAGCGACCCTTCCTGATCAGATCTGCTAGCGTGGCAATTTTTTCCTGTATTATCTGCCGTGGTTGTAGCGGAGGGGCTATCCATTCCAATACGATAGTGGTGGACCCCTGCTTCTCCCCTGTTTTTATTTTTTGCTGAGTTAAGGCTGCCATAAGATACTGCTCACCACATAAAACAGTCAAGTCAATGGGCAGACCTTCAACACGCCGATGCGTGGAACGCATAGTTACCATAGAAGCTATTTGTTGCAGCGTTTGTCTTTGTTGCTCAGTAAGCTGCACTGGCGTTGCAGGATCCATTCCTCGCAGTAGGGGGCGCAGTTGATTCAGTAGTTCATTGGGGATGCCTGTAATAGGTCGAAGCCATTGTAGATCACCTAGCAGTCGCTGAGCATCATGAAGAGTCCGAATGTCCAGGTGCACTGATAATTTTTGAGGCTGAATTGTCGTATCAGTGATGCACCACCCGAGATACTTCCAGGGGCTTGATTCTTGCACCTTTTCGGGTGCTATTACCAGGCCTCTCTGCTTGAGCTGCTCTGCTAGCTCCTGCTTTTGTTGTGGAGAAAAGGGTGTCGGTTGAGCCAGCAAAATATCGTCCATATAATGATAGATTAGAGTACGGGCCCAGTTTTGTCGCAGTGGCTGCAGGGCGGCATCAATGTAGATTTGGCACAATGTGGGCGAATTTCGCATTCCTTGCGGAAGGACTGTCCATTCAAAGCATTGGTCCGGCCCCTCCCGATTAATCGCGGGAAGGGAAAAAGCAAATCTTTGTCTATCATCTTCATGCAAAGCAATAGTGAAAAAACAGTCTTTTAGATCCACAATAAGCAGGTGCCAGCCTTCCGGTATCATAGCTGGGTTGGGCAAACCAGGCTGTAATGCTCCCATGTCATACATTTGTTTATTTACAGCTCTCAAATCATGGAGCAGTCGATATTTCCCTGATTTCTTCTTAATAACAAAAATGGGAGTATTCCAAGGGCTTGTCGATAGCCTTAGGTGCCCTTGTTCGAATTGTTCTCGGACGAGTGTGTGCGCCTGTTCTAGACTTTCCCGTTTTAGTGGCCATTGCTCTACCCACACTGGTTCTGTTGTTCTCCAGCGAAGCGGGATCGGGAAAGTCCAAGCAATGGCCGCTCCTAAAAAGGGGGGGTCCGAAGTAAGGACCATTCCCATTTGTGCAAGGATGTCACGCCCTATCAATGCATGTACCCCCTCAGGCAATGGGACAATAGAAACAGTACAGTTCACTACCTTGTCCCCTATGGTCCATCGTAGAAGGGGTGATTTGCGAGCAAGGGTCAATCCTCCTACTCCCGCGACCGTGGCGCTGCTCGCGTAGGTCGGCCATTGAGCCGGCCACTTATGCGTGCTGATTATGGAAATGTCAGCGCCAGTGTCTAGAAGAGCAACAAGTGATATAGTTAGGTTGGCGTATTGCACAGCAACCGGGCGTTGTGGCCTTTGGCGCAAGCCGACAGTTAGTAGGGCCATTTGTCCTGTAGATCCAAAGGCTCCTTGCCCTCGTGGCTGCTCTTGCAGCGGTGGAAGGGCTCCCGCAAGATGTGGTAGGGGAATTAATTGCGCCACCTTGGTGCCTTTAGTGATGAAGAGCGGTGGAAATAACGTGTGGGCCATGATCTGGATCTCACCGTGGTAATCTTTATCAATCAGTCCCACCAACACATTAAGTCCCAGCATGGTGGCCGATGAACGGCCTATAAGTAGTGCTCCGACAGCTTGTCCATTGATACAGATTGGTCCTTGAGTGCTAGTAGCAATCCGGACAGGCTTTGAGTCCAACAGGGTACAATCTACTGCTGTTGCCAGGTCCAAGCCGAGGCTTCCGCTTGTGGCTGGTCTGAGCTGAAGGGATTGAGTGCTGCCGGATATGCAGCCGCTTTTTGTGTCGGCGCGGGGCGGCTTTTCCCGCTGAATCGTCCGTTTCCCGGTTTAGAAGCGCGACATGCAGTCTCATTGTGGTTGTCCGACCGGCAGTTTCTGCACCATACTGAGCTGGCGTTGCAGTTCCGTCTGATGTGTCCAGCAGCGCCGCAACGGTAGCATCGTGGGCGAGGTGATCCAGTAGCATTTAATCGTTGAACGGAGGCTTGCAAAGGAGCAAGGGCTGCAAGAACTTGACTCTGCGTAGCCTGCGCATGTTCCTTTAAACTATTCCCTAGTTCCTTTACTGCCTCAACTAACATTGCCTGTGGCCCTACCGGTACCTGTGCCATTCTTTCTAGTCCTTCCTCGATAGTCCATGTCCCTGGCAATGTAGCCAAGATGTTGCGTGTGGCCGGATTACTATTTTGTATAGCACACTGCTTTAGTATAGTGCCTCTGAGATAATCGGGCACCCCGGCCGCCTGTATGGCGTCTGCTACACGATCTATAAATAGGCCAAATGGTTCCTCTCTTCCTTGCTTAATACCCATATATGAAGGCACACCTCCAGGTTCCTTAAGACGATCAAAAGCCTGTCTTGCCAATGTCATTGATTCTTTTACTTTATCCGGTCCCATAAGTGCCTGTGCTTCTGGCCGCAGATACGGTCCCACCCCCAATAGCTCATCAAGGGTGACTCCGTGTAACGGATCTCCCGGTTGCTTTACTGCGGCAACTGATTGCTGACAAGCAGCCTGCCAATGCGCATTAAACAACAGCTGCTGGTGTTGTGTCAAAATCAGCTTCATAATACTACGTACATCCCCCGGGAGTAATATATTGGTGCCCCAGATAAAGTCTAGCATTTGCCTTGTGGGCTCTCCTTTGATCCCTGAGTCACTCACCGTGGATTGCAACTGAGTTAATAACTTCCAATCTAGGTTCTGAATTGTGGCAGTTATTCGCCCTTGGTCATCTGGCTGGTAAGTTACCAGGAATGCCTCATGTACAATGCTCGAGGCAAATTCTCTATCTCCGGAGGCCATCGCCTCCTCTGCAATTTGCTGCCACATCCTCTGTCTTTCTGTGGTAATGCTCTGCCCCTCCGTGGAGGGATTATGACTCATTCTTTTCCCTGCATAACTTTCTTCTGACTTCTCTCCTTTTTCTGTTTCGATTGGGGGGGCCGATGGGTCCTCACTATCTCCAGGTGGCTCGGGAGGAGATGGAACAAAGACCGAGTGCTCCCACGCTCCCGCTACCCCTTGAGGGACGACTATAGTGCGAACCGAGGGAGGCAACGGGCAACCCGAGGGAGGGGTAGCTGGCTTTTGTTGCGAGGCAGTTGCACCCGTCCCAGTTGATCCCCCTAACCTTTCAGACGCAGCAGCAGCAGCTCTCTGCTCTGCTTTATGCATCACCAGAGCGTTCGTAACTGCACGCCAAGGCTTCATCAGTTTCTTGGCTAACTTCTCATCACTTATTACTTCATCAAATAATTTATCCCCATATCTCCGCCACTCCTCTTCCTCAAAAACTGTATCGGGATTGGCAAAGAATCCTCTAGCTACCCCATAAGCTAATAACTCTGGTAATTCCTTTTTACAATGTAAACCTTCTATGCTCCGCTTTTCTAAAAAGCATTTGAGCAAATCATACGCCGCTTGTCTATTCATACCTTCGTCAGCGCGCTGTTGCAGCCTTTCAGACTTCGGCGGCGCGTAGCCGGCAGGACACTCTCTATAGGTGCTCCTGGGCGTGGGGACCTTTTCCTTTAATCCCTTTCGCTCTTGGGCGCGGGGACCTTTTCCTTTAATCCCTTTCGCCTCCTGCGCTGCTTACAGGACCAGCACTGAGACTCCGTTGACCGTGGCTCGCAGGTTCAGCCCTCTGTAGGGTCCCTGTTCGGGCGCCATTTGTCGCGACGCAGGGAAGACAGGGCCACTCAATATGAGTGATCAGCAAGCTTCGTTTATTGATTCACACAGTGGCCTTTTATGTCCTAACATAATTAGCTCATACATATTACAAAAGTTAAGCTCATGATTGGTTAGTTCTTAGAAAGATCAACTCCACCCTTGGTTCCTTCTTTACAGTTACTTTCATCCTCTTTTCCCATGCCTGAGCAGCTGCAATCTCCCTGTTATCATACAACAATTATAGTCAAGGACGAGGTGTCCTTACCAGCCCAGCAGTTACGGGGGCTGAATCCGATGTTTCTCAAGCTTTTGCTCGGCCAGCTGGATCATGTCTACGTGACCCTTCTCAGCTAGCCATTCTCCCACACTTAGTCAGTGGTTAGCTGAAATTGCTTTTGCAGTGCCTTCCTGTTTTGGTGAAAAAAACCTATGTGAGAGCTGTACTTGTTGAAATAATTGCGGTGTGGCAAGGGCGACTGTGGCTTTATCAGCAGCACGGTTGCCCTCAGCTAGGGGTCCTGGCAGAGAAGTGTGTGACCATATATGCGTGATATAATAGGGTAATTTACGATAGGAAACATAATGCCATAATTTTTTAAGTTGTGCGAATGACACTGGGTTGTTGACTTCCTTTAGGAAAGCTCCTTCTATACGTTGAACAATTCCTGTAACATATAAAGAATCAGTTATGATATTGAGATTTACATCAGAAAAAAGCTGAAAAGCACGCGCAACAGCTGCAAGCTCAACAACTTGGGGTGATCCATTGACACGTTTTATATCTTGGTTCCAGAGATTGTCGGTGGATTGCCAAAGGACTACCACCCTGTGTGTTTTCCCGGAACCGTCTGTGAATGCTGTGACTGCATTAGAAAGTGGGGTATGAGAAAGTAAGGTTCGATTAGTCAGGGGTAATTCTTCTAAGGAATTTAACAGAGGATGTTTAGGTAAATGGATCAAAATTTGACCAGTGTAGTCTGCAAGTGCAGTCTGCACACTGAGAGATTCTGCTAACATCCAGTCCAAGTCTTTTTTGTTGGTGGGAATATAAATGAATTCTGGATCACTAGCTTTTAGAGTCTGAAGTCAGTGACGACCTTTCTGAATCAAGTTGGCAAACATTTCTAATCGTGAAGTTACAGTCTTTGTAAATGCATGAGGCAAAAAGAGCCACTCTAGTATCACAAGTGGGTCTTTTTTTGTTGAATCCCATTGGCTTAGAAGGGCATATGGCTGAAAGGTATTTTGAATGATAAGTACACTGGAAGCGTTAAACAAAGACGGTGACTTTGACGCATCTGTAAAGCCTCCATTACTTGCTGTAGACATTGCAGTCCAGTAGGTGTCAGCTGTCTTTTAGAGTTCAAGTCAGGATCACCCTTTAACAATTGAAACAGGGGGTGTAGATCTTGTGTAGTGATACCTAGAAAAGGTCTGAGCCAGTTGATGGTTCCTAACAATTTTTGCAGATCATTCAGAGTCTTTATTTGTAATGCCAGCTTCAGTGCTTGTGGCTGGATGGTGTGAGTTGTAATTTTCCATCCTAGATATTTCCAGGGTGGTTCACGTTGGACCTTTTCCTCGGCTATCTGCAAGCCTGCTCCTTGGACAGCAAGGCAGAGGAGTTGGCAGATGACTGCCTGCAGGTCTTTGTCTTTTTCAGCAGCTAAAAGTATGTCATCCATGTAATGATAAATTATAACATGAGGGTTTGCATTTTGGACAGGTTGCAAAGCATTTGCTACAGTTAGTTGGCAGATAGTCGGGCTGTTTAGCATACTTTGTGGCAACACAGTCCAATGATATTGTCGTGTGGGCTGTTGCTGATTGATAGATGGTACAGAGAACGCAAACCGGGGTGCAGCCCTTGGGTATAGAGGAATAGCAAAAAAAGTCCTTGAGATCAATGATGGCTATTGGCCAATTTTGAGGCAGCATAGAAGGTGAAGGAAGACCAGGCTGTAGCGCACCCATGGGCTCAATGACTGCATTTATAGCTTGAAGGTCATGTAACAATCGCCACTTGCCACTTTTCTTTGGTATTACAAATACAGGAGTGTTAGTATTCCTGCTTATTCTATTCCTTGTTCTGGTATTTGCTTCTTCCACAATCTGTTCAACATCCTGTTAACCCACATTATCCTTGCATGGTACAACCATTGTTTTATATAGATAGCAGTACCCAGCAGTGATGCTATGTTGATAGTAAAAGTTCAAGTCTGACACAGTGATGTAGGGCAGAAAAAAGAAGGCCTGGTATGACAGGCCAGTCAGTTTCACCTCTTTGCCTGGCAAGATCATGGAGCAGATCCTCCTGGAATCTCTGCTAAGGCACATGGAAAATAAGGAGGTGATTGGTGACAGCCAACATGGCTTCACCAAGGGCAAGTCATGCCTGACAAATTTGGTGGCCTTCTACGATGTTGCCACAGCACTGGTAGACAAGGGCCGAGCAATAGACATCATCTACCTGGACTTATGCAAAGCGTTGGACACTGTCCCGCATGACAGCCTTGTCTCTAAATTGGAGAGACATGGATTTGGCAAGTGGACCACTCGGGGGATAAGGAACTGGCTGGATGGCCACACTCAAAGGGTTGTGGTCAACGGCTCAATGTCCAAGTGGAAGCCAGTGACAAGTGGAGTTCCTCAGGAGCTGGTACTGGGACCAGTGCTGTTTAACATCTTTGTTGGACACATGGACAGTGGGATTGAGTGCACCCTCAGCAAGTTTGCTGATGACACCAAGCTGCGTGGCGCGGTTGACACACTGGAAGGAAGGGATGCCATCCAGAGGGACCTGAACAGGCTGGAGAGGTGGGCTCGTGCAAACTGCATGAAGTTCAACCAGGCCAAGTGCAAGGTCCTGCACCTGGGTCATGGCAATCCCAAGCACAAATACAGGTTGGGCGAAGAATGAATTGAGAGTAGCCCTGAGGAAAAGGACTTGGGGGTCTTGGTGGATGAGAAGCTCAACATGAGCCGGCAATGTGCACTGGCAGCCCAGAAAGCCAACCGCATCCTGGGCTGCATCAAAAGAAGTGTGGCCAGCAGGTCGAGGAAGGTGATTCTGCCCCTCTACTCTGTTCTCATGAGACCCCAACCTGGAGTACTGTGTCCAGCTTTGGAGTCCTCAACACAGGAAGGACATGGCCCTGTTGGAACAAGTCCACAGGAGGGCCATGAAGATGATCAGAGGGCTGGAGCACCTCTCCTATGAAGACAGGCTGAGAGAGTTAGGGTTTTTCAGCTTAGAAAAGAGAAGGCTCTGGGGAGACTTTATTACAGCCTTCCAATACCTGAAGGGGGCCTACAGGAAAGATGGGGAAGGACTCTTTAACAGGGAGTGTAGCAACAGGATGAGGGGTAACAGTTTTAAACTGGGAGTTGATTCAGATTAGATATTAGGAAGAAATTTTTTACTGTGAGTGTGGTGAGGCACTGGAACAGGTTGCCCAGTGAAGTTGTGGATGCTCCATCCCTGGAGGTGTTCAAGGCCAGGCTGGATGGGGCTTTGAGCAACTTGGTCTAGTGGGAGGTGTCCCTGCCCATGTCAGAGGGGGTGAAACAAGATGATCTTTAAGGTCCCTTCCAACCCAAACCATTCTATGATTCTATGGCAGCAGTGGACTTGAGAAGTGCAGACACAGGGTGCGGTGCTGAGGTCTACAGGGATGGGGTGATAAGAGATGGGGCACAGGATTGGCACTGGAGACAATTCATCAGTGATCAGTTTTGGAAATATGGATCTGGAGCTGGACAAAATTGGTTTCACATAGCACAGTGTGGGAAAGTAACGGAAGATTGGTGAGGAGGACTGTAAATACGCTCAAGTGACTCGCACGTGGGGTGCTGGAAAACACATATATCACACTAATTGTTGCTTAGTTTTGTGTGCTCAACAAATAGGACATCTGCACTTAGATAACACAGGCCTGGGATGGACTCAAGGGCACCTTATCAAACACGCCTGAGATTCCTGCCCTGCTGTTGAAGAGATCAAAGCACAGTGGAAAACTCTGCCTCCCAGAATCCTTGAAATACAGGCCCAAACAGCAAGTGGGAGCTCTCTCGCTCTCTCACTCCCTTACTAACAAGGACTCTCTTGCTAATAAGGACTCTCTCTCACTCCGCAGTGCCTGCGTCCCCTGCTTGCCTGCCTCTGCCCGGGTGCTGCTTCAGAGGTTCCCTGATCCATGAGGTATTTAGATTAAATTTGTTCTTTGCTTTTAATCCATGGTTTTGTGGTTTTTCCTGCATCCTGCCTGCATCAGCTCAAACAGACAAAGAGAACAACGAAATAATATCCAACATACATAAATCATAGAATGGTTTGGATACCATGGTTCCATATGTAGTAAGTACATTTGTAACTTGGAGCTGTAGACCAGCAAAGAAGAAGAAAGGTGTAAAACTGTGTTAGCAAATATGAAAAAATGATCCCAACTGCATCTCAGGGGAGGAAGAAGAATCCAGCACCACGAACATGACATTCCTCCCAGTGAGAGACTCCAGTCGCTGACAGTCAATGGCATTATCCTCTCCAGCAGTCCAAAACTCCTGACTTCCTCTGAAGATCCAGAGGAGCAGTGGAAGGCTGAGCATAACTGCAAGAAAAAGGATATAAACTAATAAATATATGCATTACAATTTTATTATTACTATTATTGAGAACTTTTCTGTACAGAAGTGCTCTAGCTGCATTATTAGTCTCCCTTTCCCTGCAATAATAAGATCTAGACTAATAATGATTCTTTAATTAGACTGTTAAGATTTACATTATAATAAAAATTAATTCTTGGTTTTATTTATATGTATGGCATGCTTTCTCTTTGCTGGATGAAGGGATAGAGTGTACCCTCAGCAAGTTTGCTGATACCACAAAACTGGGAGGGGTGGCTGACACACCAGAAGGCTGTGCCACCATACAGAGAGACCTGGACAGGCTGGAGAGTTGGGCAGAGAGGAACCTGATGAAATTCAACAAGGGCAAGTGTAGAGTGCTGCACCTGGGGAGGAATAACCCCATGCACCAGGACAGGCTAGGAGCTGACCTGCTGGAGAGCAGCTCTGTGGAAAAAGACCTAGGAGTCCTGGTGGACAACAGGATGACCATGAGGCAGCAATGTGCTCTTGCAGCCAAGAAGGCCAATGGCATCCTGGGGTGCATCAGGAAGAGTGTGACCAGCAGGTTGAGGGAGGTTATCCTGCCCCTCTACTCTGCCCTGGTGAGGCCACATCTGGAGTTGTGGGAAAGTAACAGAAGATTGGCGAGGAGGACTGTAAATACGCTCAAGTGAATTGCATGTGGGGTGCTGGAAAACACATATATCACACTAATTGTTGCTTAGTTTTGTGTGCTCAACAAGTAGGACATCTGCACTTAGATAACACAGGCCTGGGATGGACTCAGGGGCACCTTATCAAACATGCCTGAGATTCCTGCCCTGCTGTTAAAGAGATCAAAGCACAGTGGAAAACTCTGCCTCCCAGAATCCTTGAAATACAGGCCCAAACAGCAAGTGGGAGCTCTCTCTCACTCTCGCACTCCCTTGCTAACAAGGACTCTCTTGCTAATAAGGACTCTCAGACAGATCAGAAAAATACCAAATCAGGTACAGCAAACGAGGCAGCCATTTCTTGTACCAATCACAGTAAAACAGTCACAGACCTTTGGAGGACTTTTAGGGCATTGGAGAACTTTTATGCCACATTTGGTCATATTAATATGCCTTTGGCAGAAATTAACTAGGAAGAAAGTTGTCTGGCAGGGGACCAAGCAACAAGAAGAAGCCTTTGATGCCTGCAAAGATGCTTTGATTGAGCATGCCCAATTATACACTCCTAAGCAAGGATATTCATTTGAATTAGTAACAATTCCAGATGATACAGTCTCAGGATTGTGGCAGATGACTTGGATGAAAAATCAGAAAGAACCTGTAGGGTTTTGGTCCAAGGCATTACAAGGTTCTGCTATACATCATAACCCAACTTCTCCTCTTATTTTACGTCCTTCGTTAATATCAGATTCTCGAGTTTTTGTATTTCAGGTGTCTTTGGTGAATGCCTGTGCCTTATCTAGAGGAGATAGCATTGGAATGCTGTTATTGGTGTTGCAAACCCAACATCGGATTGAAGTTCAATCTGAAAAAGCACAAGCCATAGCTCTACAATCCATGTGGGAAATTACCCCACATCATGTTATCAAATCCAAAGTAATAGTAGCCGAAGGAGCTGTAGCAGCACGTATGTATCACTGGAAGGAGATGCCACTGCTGTTTTCCTCCCCTGTCACAGATTGGCTCATCGTGCTTTGTAGTCTGGTACTACAAGCACATGCCCTGGATACATCTCTGCAAAATCAACATGGAAACACTTAGATTTGGTTAGCCTCTACTGCAACTAACTTGTCTGCATTTTATACTAAGGGAAGATTAACAGCTGCAGATCTTTAGACTTGTTTCAGTGGTGCATCAACACCAGCAGCTGTATTATAGAATTATACTGTGCTGAGTGACTTTGATATTAATGTCTCATTGCTGTCTTTTCTGAGTAGGTAACGGCTACGTGCCAATGAACATTACAGATAGACGATTTCCCCCCTGGACACCAGAAACACTGCATCGACTGAAGACGTTGCTTCAACGTAACTGATGAAACAGCCAGCCCAGAGCACAACATTCAACATTGTCCAGGACTGAATGCATCAAACGGAACAACCTACTGGTGGTGCCTGGCTGGTTGAGGGGTTTAATTCCTGGATAGGAGGAACAGGACACCTGATTCAAAGCATTATTGTAGAGATATGTTTATTCCTTTTTCTATATATGTTTATTGCATGCCTCTGTAAATTAGTCTATTACACTCTGCAAGCCTAAATGAACATCTCCACCTTTGTCAATCCCAGCAGAAGCGGTCTCTTGAGCGAGGGGGTGTAATGTGGGAAAGTAACGGAAGATTGGTGAGGAGGACTGTAAATACGCTCAAGTGACTCGCATGTGGGGTGCTGGAAAACACATATATCACACTAATTGTTGCTTAGTTTTGTGTGCTCAACAAATAGGACATCTGCACTTAGATAACACAGGCCTGGGATGGACTCAGGGGCACCTTATCGAACATGCCTGAGATTCCTGCCCTGCTGTTGAAGAGATCAAAGCACAGTGGAAACTCTGCCTCCCAGAATCCTTGAAATACAGGCCCAAACAGCAAGTGGGAGCTCTCTTGCTCTCTCACTCCCTTGCTAACAAGGACTCTCTTGCTAATAAGGACTCTCTCTCACTCCGCGGTGCCTGCATCCCCTGCTTGCCTGCCTCTGCCCGGGTGCTGCTTCAGAGGTTCCCTGATCCATGAGGTATTTAGATTAAATTTGTTCTTTGCCCTTAATCCATGGTTTTGTGGTTGTTCCTGCGTCCTGCCTGCATTGGCTCACACAGTACTGCGTCCAGTTCTGGGCTCCCCAGTTCAAGAAAGACAGGGAACTGCTGGAGAGGGTACAGCAGAGGGCTACAAGGATGATTAGGGGCCTGGAGCATCTCTCTTATGAGAAAAGGCTGAGGGACTTGGGCCTTTTTAGTCTGGAGAAGAGAAGACTGAGGGGGGATCTTATCAATGCTTATAAATACTTAAAGGGTGGGTGTCAAGAGGAAGTGGTCAGTCTTTTTTCAGTGGTGCCCAGTGACAGGACGAGAGGTAATGGGCACAAACTTGAACATAGGACGTTCCATCTCAACATGAGGAGAAATTTCTTTACTTTGAGGGTGACAGAGCACTAGAATAGGCTGTCCAGAGAGGTGGTGGGTCTCCGTCTCTGGAGACATTCAAAACTCGCCTGAACATGTTCCTGTGCAACCTGCTCTAGGTGGACCTGCTCTGGGAGAAGGGTTGGACTAGATGATCTCCAGAGGTCCCTTCCAACCCCATATCATTCTGTGATTGTGTCATTCTGTGATTCTCTGGTGCTGGACATGCTGTATTTCGGAGCTTGTGGCTGGTGTATCCAGTGGGGCTCATGCCCGCGGTCTGCAGGCTGAAGATGTCAATCTTGATGAAGTTGCTGGGCGCTAGCTGCAGAGGTCAGTTCTGATCCCATCACCGCTGCACTTCACTCAGTTTCAAAGTCTATCTGCCATTAGTTTGGGTGATTCTTACTGTAGTACAATTGATAGCAATTATAGTAATGATGACATAAATTGGCAGGGTTATTTAGCAATTAACATCATACAATTTGATTCATTGGCTGTTCTCGCCCAAAATCAGATCCCCATGAGTTATACATTGGACACAGAGGTCCTTTCCAACCCCATATCATTCTGTGATTCTGTGACCCTAAATATGTTGTTTTGAAGCACTAGTGTAGTTATCGTCATGATGGTCTAAGACTATAAGAGAAACGGTATTCATAAATGTAGCAACTACCACTTGAAGAAAAGAAACTGAACAACAATTCATAAGGTTTGGGATATGCAAAATCTTTCTCAGCTACCTCTTCAGGACATAATAGGGGAGGTTGCATACCCAAAAGTGCATGTGTTTTTTCTCCAGCTGCATTACTTTGATAAAAGATTTCACCTCTTCCTTCCTTGTATTTCAAAGGCAGTTGCACACCTGAAGAATCTTTCAAAGACAATTACTTAAAATATATCCATCAGTAAGAAAATTCTGTGTTCCTATTAGGTGAAAAAATAAGTGTTTGAATCTCAGCTAAAACAGAACAGCATTTGATCTGAATCAAAGATGGGCCAGGAAGCTGACACCACACAGTAACACCAAGTAAACTTTATGTGGAATGAGATGCTGGATTGAGATGTTGATATGCCAATCCATAAAGCCAAAACTGATATAACTCAAAACTGATACCCTCAGTAAGTTTGCAGATGACACCAAACTAGGTGGGAGTGTTGATCTGCTTGATGGTTGGAAGGCTCTACGGAGGGACCTGGACAGGTTGGATCAATGGGCCAAGGCCAATGGGATGAGGTTTAATAAGGCCAAGTGCCGGGTCCTGCATTTCGGTCACAACAACCCCAGGCAACACTACAGGCTTGGGGAAGAGTGGCTGGAAAGCTGCCCAGCAGAAAAGGACCTGGGGGTTTTGGTGGACAGCCGGCTTAACATGAGCCAGCAGTGTGCCCAGGTGGCCAAGGTGGCCAACAGCATCCTGGCCTGTATCAGGAATAGCGTGGCCAGCAGGAGCAGGGAAGTCATCGTGCCTCTGTACTTGGCTCTGGTGAGGCCTCACCTTGAGTACTGTGTTCATTTCTGGGCCCCTCACTACAAGAAGAACATTGAAGTGCTGGAGCATGTCCAGAGGAGAGCCACCAAGCTGGTGAGGGGTCTAGAGAACAAGTCATATGAGGAGAGGCTGAGGGAATTGGGCATGTTTAGTTTGGAGAAGAGGAGGCTGAGGGGAGACCTCATTGCCCTCTACAACTACCTGGAAGGAGGTTGTAGAGAGGTGGGTGTTGGCCTCTTCTCCCAAGTGAATAATGGCAGGACCAGAGGAAATGGTCTGAAGTTGCAGCAGGGGAGGTTTAGATTAGATATTAGGAAGAATTACTTTACTGAGAGAGTGGTCAGGCACTGGAACAGCCTGCCCAGGGAGGTGGTGGAGTCGCCATCCCTGGAGGTATTTAAGAAACGTGTAGACATGGCACTTCAGGGCATGCTCTAGTGCCCGAGATTGTTGGTTTGTTTCTGTTTGTGGATGGGTGTGGTGTGTGGTTGTGGGTGTTTGTTTTGGTTTGGTTTTGGTGTTTGGTGTTGTGTTGTTGGTGTTTTGTTTTTTGTTTTGTTTTGTTTTTTTTGTTGGTTGGACTCGATGATCTCAAAGGTCCCTTCCAACCAAGAAGATTTTGTGATTCTGTGTGATATGTACGGGGGTATGAAGAATGGTTTGATGAAAACAGATTACACCTTTGTCATGGTTTGGCCTCAGACGGCAACAAAGAAGCACGTGGCAGCTGCTCTCTCAGACCGTACCCCCCACCGCCACCACGTCCGTGAGGGGAGAATGGGAGGAAAAAGGCAAAACTCGTGGGTTGAGACAAAGACAGTTTAACAGAACAGCAAAGGGAACAAGAAAACAACAACACTGAGGGAGGAATATGCAACCACAATGACGATGCTTGCCGACCAGACCCGGGATGCCCCAACCTGCTCTGCTCCCCCTGGTGACCTCCTCTCCCTCCCCTTCCCCATCAGCTCCCTCCCCTTCCCCATCAGCTCCCAGCTACCCCCTGGGCATGGCTCCCATGGGATGGAATACCTGTGTCCCTGCTAGATCCTGGGGAGAATTAACCCTATCCCCACCAGACCCAGGACAACCTTACCATTCCACTTCATTGCACTGCTGAGTTAGCCCACCTTTTAATTCATAAAAGCCTGTACTAGTCAGATATCTAAGCAGATATCAAAGAGAGAAGCTTTAATAGTGATCTATGCATAAGAAGAGTGTTTCTTTAAAAACAGCAGCTTTCCAGAGCCAAATCCACAGCTGAAGTAGATTTCTTGGGTTGGAGGCAAGCCAAACAATTTGGGATGCTCCTTCAACAACTGCATGAGTCTGAAGTATACTGAAGTTACAGTACTTGCATATATTACACAATTTATGCTTTTATGTGTAGCACGTACTATTCTGCACTGTGTTATATCAAGAAATTACTGAAATTACAAAAGCAGTATCTGAAAACTTAGGAAATGCCAGAAGTAAGATAACCCATGTGTCTTAATTCAGCTTTCTAGTGAATATGCATCAAAAAGGGGCTCCAATGACATGATCACATATGAATTTTCTGGGAAGGCCTTTCTCCCTTTCCATTCACTGAACCAACAGTTTCTGAGTGAGCTTCCTCTAGAGGCTTATTTTACATCACTGCTCTACACATGGCCCCATCCTTTACTTCCCAAATATTATTCACGCCTCATGCTGAAGACTGAGTATTAATTTCCTTATGAGGGTTTGAGGGTGTTTTTATTAATCTTAATAAAGCAATGTCTGAAAACTCTATTTCAAAGAGTTTATATTCACAACATTCCAGCAAAATGAGCTGGGTTTATTATTTCCCTTCTGCAGCTGATAGATTAGAAGTGTCCTCTAATTTGTGGTGGTCTATTTAAAGAAATGAATTCCTGATATATTTTTTTTCCAGACAACTTTGCATTTTATAGCATTTTCTCTATTCAAAGCAGAATGTCCACAACCTTCAGCAAAAACTGTGAATGCTCAGCACGTTTTTTTTTTAGATTAGGTCCTGGGTTTAAACTCAAACCTACACAAAACGGAGAGCACGCTCTTAACACAAATTATTTTGTGTGGCTTATATTGCATAGAAGACTTTGGGTAGAGGCAGGGACAGTTGAGTTCTCTGAGCGCCACTCTGCAGGCTGAGGGAGACCCTTACTTGATCTTCACGCTGCCTTTCTTTCTCACTGTGCATGGTACAAATGATGCTGCAAATAAGGAAGGATTACACAGACAACACTCTCCCTGAAAGACCTTAGAATATCCTGTGCACTGAACCAGGCAGGGAAGTGGTGGAAAGCAGTTATGTGATTGTGTCATGCTTTGATATACTAGCTACACAGGCAACTATAATACTGAAATTTCCTTTTTTTTTTTAATTGGTCAACCTTAGTGTTCTTTAATACAGTCGTTTGTTGTGTGCAACTTCCTAAATCATATCCCTCTTCCCTCCCCCCAAAAAACCCAGATAATAGTACATATGGAGCCATACTGATACCCATAGCGCTGCATCACAGAGCCTGCATTATGGCATCTCCTTCAGCCCCTGAATCTACAGTCCATCAACAGTTAAAACTTTTCAACTGCCATATCAAACCTTTGACCATCGAGCAAAGAAAGTAATTTATAATGAGAGAAACAAAACATTGCTGTTCTCACCACCAGAAGAACTTAAGTTACCCGTTTTGTGATTTCTCATTATGGCTATTTAGTAACAGCAAAAGGACATGGACGCTTTGGAAGCCCAAGGTATAATCAGAGACTGGAGGAACAGGCTTTTGTAGTCACAGGGTTTTCTGTCCTCATCATTTTTTGTTCTTTGTCCCCATGTGTTCCTCCCCAACCATCTCCAACCTTGCTGTAGCTGCCAGGCCCAACTTCAAACTTGTATTCCAGGCTGCTGCTTCTCTCCTCCCGTGGCCAGGTAAAAAGAGCAGCAATGTCAGGTCCTACCAACAACTTCTTTGTTCAGCTTCTGGTCTGGGACGTTCAGCCTCTTCTAGATGAAGGGAAAAAAATTACAGAGAAAGTCTCACTTAGCCACTGCTGACTGAGGCTAGAACCAAGATTTCTTGGAGCAAGTGGGAGCTACAGAAAATTTATCTGTCAAACTTTAGCACAGCAGGACCTGGAGAAACCTTAGTTTAACTTGGAAATATTTGGGCAAATTTTCACAGACAGTGCAACAGGCATATCTAAGTCTGTCAAATTTAAAGTCCTTGTTCCAATGTATGAAAGAACTAAGGCTTTCCAGACAAACTGTTTAAAGAATCTAAGAGGAAAAAAAATTTTTTATTTTTATGATCTCCTCCTGAGAAATAGCTGAACAACTTTTGTTTAAGTTTCCCAGAAGAATTCAGGCTGGAGCAGGCTGGAATAGTGAAGGTCTGGCAAAATAAGAAGGTACTGCAAACAGGGTCTTGTAATTCACCAAAAAGATACCAGTGCCTCACCAAATAACATAGGTATTTTCAGTGTAGGCAGTTCATTAACATTTTCTAAAAATATATCAATTTTATATGCAACATATTCTTCCATTTTGAATTTTCTTCAGATTTTGTTGGTGCTTGTCTTGAATGTTTCATCACCACATAATTTTCCTACTGATCTCTCTAAGCTGTGTCTTAGAATGCTTCTAAATCAAGTGTACCATGCCATTGGACCCTGAAACTGGTAGAGAGAATCTAGAAAACATGCATAAGTCATAAACAGAAGCAACTGTCTTCTCTGTAAGTATCAGACAACAAAAGCCTAGGAAACACACTGATCTAATAATTTTAGCAGGTTGTTAATTTCTAAATCTAAAACCTACAATTTAAATAGAAACATTATTCACACTCCGCTTGCTGGTCATTCTAAGTAGATATATTCCCCTGATGGGTTTATTCCACTGTTTTCATTGGATTCAGCACTTTCACAGAAACCAAACCTCAGTGGATCTTCTTGCAGGTTTCAATTCAACCTCTCTAACCCCCAGCAAGTATACCAGATACTTAACTACTGCCAATGCAAAAATTGTGATGCATCAAAAACAAATTACAGGAATGGAATAAAACAAAGGTATTTAACATTATTCTATAGAGCTAAATTGCTTTCCTCCGCATTTATTTATTTAAAATGATTCTGTTAGATTTCCTTTGATGCTTCCACAGTCTCACACAATATACATTCACTTTACTGTAGAGTACATTTGGATCTCAAACCACACCATCCAGTAGTCTGTCAGTCATGAGTCGTCAATGTCATACCACTGTCATGGTAAAATTAATGTCAAAATGTCAAAATTAAAACTGTAGTTCTCGCATAGTGCAGTAAGCATTAATGGAATTTAGGCTCCCTATATCAGTTTAACTCCAACTCTATAATGAGTGAGGAAAAAAGGAAGATGCTAATATGGATGCAGATTTGAACCTTTCCGAACTCTGCAACAATTCAGATCCAGGATTCCAGTCAAGTTTTTTTGGCACAGCAAGTTTAACCATTTAGCATCCCCCACTCTCCCCCCTGCCCCAAAAATTCACAAATGAGAAAGTAAGGTGAAAGCCATCACAGTTTAGTTGGGAAAACTGTACCTATCTGATAATGTTGTATGTATACATACCACAGCTTAATTTCTCCCTGGACATGTACATGTCATTAATACTAACCTCCTAGAATACTTCAACTGGAACAAGATAAATTTCTGAACAGGTCTTAATACCTTCACATAGAATTAATTTGATTGTAGTCTGATCTAATTACTGCAAAGACATTTAATAAGACAGTATCTGGCTTAAAAAAACACAAGCCATGCAACTTAGCTCAAACCTAGCTCTTCACTATCTCATATAATTAAACAACATATGGGAAGCTGAAGTTCTGCTGGGAAGAGCTATTATGGGAAGTGGTGAGTTTTGAATGTAGAACAAGACACCATGAGGAAGATAAAGAGCAAGTCAGCCCTATGACTATGATTATTGTCAACCTTGTTTGCAGCACTCTTTTAATAGCCTGGAAATGGAGTCTTTCCTCACTGACTGTTCTTTCTTTTACAAATACTGTTTTTTTCCTCTTCATTATTCTGTGTTTTACTTCTTTGGGTACATTCTAGCAGCACTGCCAAATGCCAAATGCAACATGCTCAAAATAGCCATCACCAAGCATCTGGGGATGAATCTTAAAACCAAAACTACATTCTTACATTTATTCTTCTAAAACAGGGGTGGGGGGTTAAGTTACAGAAACTCACATGATTGAGCAAAAGAACCGTACATTTCTGCTGCATAGGTGAGGAATGGTTTGTTCTTAAATGTAGCTATTGCTTAACTTCCTTTTCCAGGCTTTCATTTGTTTAAGCTATCTTTGATTAATTTAATTAAAACAAAACAAAAAAAAAAGAAACATTTTGCTTCCTTGGAAGGTTTTGTTATTTTTGTTTAGGAGAAAAAAGGTAGGATAAATAAAAACCCTCTTTCATGCTGACCTATAAGAAGGAAACTAATAAACACAGACCTCAGACTTAATTCAAGGTAAATAAGCCAGAAAACTCTTTAAAAGATAGTGTTTACATATATATAAATGCACTCTGCTTGTCAAAAATATTTATACAAAAATTAAGACAACTGTTAATTCTTGAGTGTTATAAACATTAAAATGCAATCTGTTTTCTAAGTCAGTTCATCCAAGACTTATTTCAGA
This sequence comes from Numenius arquata, assembly GCF_964106895.1. Taxonomy (NCBI): domain Eukaryota; kingdom Metazoa; phylum Chordata; class Aves; order Charadriiformes; family Scolopacidae; genus Numenius; species Numenius arquata. The sequence continues at coordinate 32,370,292 of NC_133615.1, read as the reverse complement.
TCATTTATATTACTGAACATCCCTGAAAATTTGTAACTTAGCCAACTAATGAATCACAGTGGAGTCTCAGCTCAGACAACTGGCAATGTAGATGCAAGACTGAAGATAAACTGAATCAGCAATGGACAATGAGCAGATCATTTCAAACTTAAGAAATGTTCTAGCCACACAGCTTGCATTCATATTCCCTTAAGAAACATCATTGTTATTAGGCTAGCTTTTCAAATTTCCACTCACAGTAATGTTTTATACTTTAAAAAAGTACCCCTCACTGTAATATTCATTTCGGAAAGGGGATTTAGTGGTATATTTTTGTATATGTGCTTAACATCCTAGTACATGTAACAAGTAGGCTCCATTTTCAGGGCAAGTGTGAACAGATTTAAGTTTTCCTTTTTGAGACAACATTTGTCGTAAGACAGTACTTGCTGTGCAAAATGTATGGCAACAGATTTTTTTTCCAGTCAATATGAGGTTTCATAATCAGTTCCTGTTATAGGCATCAACTCTTCATTCATTCAATCATAAAAATGTGACTTACTAGAAAAGGAAAAATAGAGTCTAAAGGCACAGAATCACATGGCTGCTCTACTAGGAGTCTGTAAACAGAGAATCGTTTTAATTTAGGAAATCCAAATCTAGGAAAGTAAAAGGCATCTGAAGCAGGCTTTTATCTAGCCAACTTCCTTAAAGATCCAAAAGGTTTTGAGGTCTACAAAGTATGCACTAAAATACCATATTTCAAAAAGCAATAAGGCAAATATTATATTCATTATTTCAAAAAAGTTACAATGGTAGCATAGGCATACACAGTATAACGTAGTTACAATGCGTGGTACTGTTTCTGCTACATAGCCCTGTAACTGTTTCCTTTCTACATAATCGGAGATTAAAACAGGATTCCAGGTGAACACAAAACCATCCTTGTACCACCATCCACCACTGGCAACAGTTCTTCAGCAGCAGCAACTGCTCTGCTGCTTGAGTCACATTCATACTGAGGAAAGTCCACAAATCAAAGTTCAGAGATTAAACACTGTCATACTTGTGAAGAGCTTCTTCGAGTTTTTGTGTCACTTTTTGAAAAAAGAGTATTTGCTGTTGCAAGAAATGCTGCATCTGTGATTTGAAGTCCCTCACACGAATTTTGTGGAAATGATTAATTTCTGCTAGGGTTGCAAAAGAAATAATGTTGCAGCGTTCTTGAATGCCCTCAGCTTTTTGGAGCTCCATCTTCCCCTCTTCCACATGTCGCTTACTCTCCTTTACTTTGGTAAGGGCTCCTGTGTAAAGAACAAAACAAAATAGTTGAACTGTGAGGACAATGTAGACTCAATTGTTGTACTTTAACAAGTAATTTAATAACAACAAGGATTCATAGAAGGTTCATTCTAAATTTATTTATATGTGTGCATATATATATGAATGAAAAGGAATAAAATAAAAGCTTTTTCAGATCAAAAATCACAGAACAGTGAATCTTGTTTAAAAAAAAAACATTTTTTTTAAGACTCTAGCTTGCAAAAGTTAGTAAAACATGCCTATTTCACAATCTTAAAAATCAAATGGTGTCCTTCAGAGAATATCTGATAAATATACCAGCAGTGGAAAAAAATGAAAGCACTAGAAAACTAGTCAGATCAATTTAAGCCTACATAAACACCAGAAAAATAGCCTCATTCAGAAATTGGACTTTGTGAAACATCACAACTTTTCACAATATTTGTGAAACATCAAAAGGAGATCTGAATACATAAAATCTTGCCAATACACCATTCTGCCTTTACACTACAGATACCCAAAAATTAATTATTCAGTACTAGAGAATCTAAAAGTTTATTTCAAAGTTGTAGACATCCAGGTAGAGCTAACACAATATTGTAAGAGCTATAAGAAACACAGAGCAAAAGAATTGACAGTCCTCCTCCTCCTAATAGCTAATTAAAGCACACACATCCTACAAAAACAAAATATCACCCAAACCAGATTAACCCAAAGCATACTCATATAGTGATACAGAATACCAAGATGCATCTTAGACATTTATGTTCATGTCTCAATTTCCCATTGTCTTAAATATTATATACCTATTTTATTCATATAACTAGAACCACTCAGACCAATAAAGCTTTTATCTTCTCACAAAACATTAGTGATATGGCATTTTTTACAACCTTTATGATCACACTTAAGTTACTTCTTCCTTCAGCTATTTGTAATGTCTTAACTAACTATCTCCTTTCGTATTACACTTCTTTCTTACGGTATGTGGAGGGTTGACCCTGGCTGGAAGCCAGGTGCCAACCAAGCCACTCTATCACTCCCCCTCCTCAGCTGGACAGCGGAGAGAAAATATAATGAAAGGCTCATGGGTCGAGATAAGGACAGGGAGATCACTCACCAGTTACAGTCATGGGCAAAACAGACTCAACTCAGAAAAATTAATTTAATTTTTTGCCAATCAAAATCAGAGTAGGGTAATAAGAAATAAAAACTAAATCTTAAAACACCTTTCCCCCCCTCTCTTCTTCCCCAGGCTCAACTTCACTCCTGATTTCTCTACCTCCTCCCCTGAAGCAGCACAGGGGGACGGGGAATGGGGGTTGCGGTCAGTTCATCACGCATTGTCTCTGCTGCTCCTTCCTCCTCACACTCTTCCCCTGCTCCAGCATGGGGTCCCACCCACGGGAGACAGTCCTCCATGAACTTCTCCAATGTGGGCCCTTCTCACGGGGTGCAGTTCTTCATTAACTGCTCCAGCGTGGGTCCTTTCCACAGGGTACAGTCCTTCAGGAACAGACTGCTCCAGCGGTGTCCCCCACAGGGTCACAGGTCCTGCCAGGAGCCTGCTCCAGCGTGGGCTCTCCATGTGGTCATGGCTTCCTTCGGATGCATCCACCTGCTCCGGCATGGGGTCCTCCACAGGCTGCAGGTGGATATTTGCTCCACTGTTAACTTCCATGGGCTGCAGGGGGACAGCCTGCCTCACCATGGTCTTCACCACAGGCTGCAGGGGAATCTCTGCTCCAGCACCTGCAGCACCTCCTCCCCCTCCTTCTTCACTGCCCTTGGTGTCTGCAGAGTTGTTTCTCTCACATATTCTCACTCCTCTCTCCCAGCTGCTGTTGCACAGCATGTTTTCCCCTTCTTAAATATGTTATAACAGAGGCACTACCACTGTCGTTGATTGGCTCAACCTTGGCGGGTCCATCTTGGAGCTGCCTGGCATTGGTCTATAGGACATAGAGGAAGCTTCTAGCAGCTTCTCAGAGAAACCACCTCTGTAGCCCCCCCTCTACCAAAACCTTGCCATGCAAACCCAATACACCATACAAATGACTACAGTTCACTGAAAGGACTCCCTGTACATTGCCTTGAAGAAGTGCTTTTCTGTACTCCCTACAGTGACACTAGCCAGCAAGCTAACACAGAAACCTCTCTGCCTGTATCTTTTAGGAAGACAACCCCCACTCTTATCTGCTGGGGAAGCAGGTTTGTCTTCTTGTCAGCCTGAATCCACACATGTAGTAAACACCAGTAAACAGTAAAAATGCAGTTCATCAGCAGTAATATCTTCCGTCCTTTCTTTCCTGCGCCTGTTTAATATGCCATTTTGAATATGCTTTCCCCCAGTGCCTTGACACATCTCTGGAATTCAGATTTGGAACATGACTTTGTGCATGGCAGTGTCTTGGTTTGCTCTATGGGCAGTGAGTTGGGAGGGAACCAGGCAGCACAACCGTTGCTCACTGCATTTTGTTCCTGCTTCTCATGTTCTCTTGCCTGCTGCATCTCATCCCCCTGCCCATCTCCAACCTCTGACCAGGCAGCCAGGTAGAATGGAGGGTCAAGGTATGCTCTTACTACAGGCAAGTTAAAATATCAGATGATTTGGCAGACTTGAGGAAAAAGAGTTTGTTGTATTTTTGAAATTTAATGGGGGTTGTGCCTTGCATTATAAATAAAATCTGGAATTCCTAAATTCAGAGAAGCACGCGTGACTTTTCTCCATTCAGCTTCTAACAACAACTTGTTAACTGGGCCAGGGGGTGTTTTTAATAGCAAAAACTCGGAAAATATCTCCTCTGTTGTCAGTACTTCTCTACTCTTATAATCATATTTTTCTCCTTAATTTGCATTTAGGCTGCGCTCTTCGTGGCATCTCCTGTCTGCAATCCTGGTACGAGCTCTGAGTTGCGAGCATAAGAAATTCCCTTCCAGTGTGACATACTTGCAGAAAGACCATACAGATTTTTCTTTTCTTTTTTAAACTGTGGCAGGGAAGTTATTAACAAGGTAAGTGTAGACTGAAGACTGCATGGCCAAGGACACCAGTATTTGAGTGGCAGAGGCCACACTCTGAACCTGGTGCACAGGTGAGCTGCCCGGAGTCCAGGAGCAGTGACTCTCCCTGGGGGCTGTGAGGTGGTGGCAGGTTCTGGCTCCCCACCTTCCTGGTCCCCACAGCCTGCCAGCATGGTGGCTAAAAGCTTGGCACCGGCTGCTACAGCTGATTGACCTCATCATCTCCAGCCTGGCCCAAAAAAACACCACCGAAAAACCTTTTCCACGTGCAGTGGTGCCAGCAGCAGAACCGTGCCAGAAGATCTGTATTTTCTCCTTCAAGGAGTGAGGAATATGTGAGGTAGGGCACAATCTGAAAAATATTTAATCCCCTCTTCTGCAAAAAGGATGGTTCTTTTAACAAACAAAACCAAGCTTAGCAAAAATTTTCTCTGTGTTCTGTTGGCATAGCAGAAATCCATGCACGGCTATGAAAAACTGAAATTTGGGACTTACCGGAAGCCAGATGGTTAAATAAACATGACAACTCTTCAGTTGTGATGTGGGAAACAGCTTTAGATATTATTTCTAGAATGACCAAACTGGAAGAGTAATATGGAAATTTACAGCATCAGCAGCTGAAAGCATAACTAAGTTCTGGAGCATGTATAATCTTCAAATTATTTTATATCAATAAAAAACATACATTACCAAACACTAAAACCCTCCAGACTAGACATATTATGCATTATGCATTTTTTGCCATTAAAAAAAATTATAATTAGATTTATAATTAGAGAAAGGAATCCAAGGGAAAACTTGCAGCCATTAGTACTGCTCACTCAATGCATATAGATTCATACTGGTCCTATACTGGAATTTCCTTTAAAATCTAGGCAGACTACAACTGGAGGTCAGCAATATATGAAAAGAGCGTATATATATGCTTAAGCACAAACTTGCTTGTTTCTTTGAAGTGCCTCTAAATGAAGTGTTGAATTATTAGTGAAACAATTAACCTTAAAATAACTTAATAGTGGGAAAATTTTAGTTTGTTTTAGGACAATCAAAGAACCTTCCCAAAGCAGACACAAAAAAGCCAATATGTGCTTTATTTTAAAAAGCAAATGATCATTTGTTCTAAAATGTAATTAATTTGTTTAGCATCTACTGAAGTTTGCAAGACTTAGTTCAGTAAATCTTAGAAAAAAGTGGGTTTAGTTTGCACAGCTTTGCAAACAGCATAATAACAATAACATAACACATTTCATCTCAAATTTTCTCAAAACACTTCTCCATAGCCTACAGCCCTTGTATTTGAATCTACATGAGCAAAACTCTGAGCTGGAGCAGAGATTCATTGATGTCAAGGATGCAACAATACATGCGGGTTTCTAATGGTGAAAGGGAGGAGGAGGACAGGGTGAGGGAAGAGGGGAGCAGAGAGCAGCCCCTTATGTGCATCCCTGCTTGAAAACAAGGGTCTTGCTCAGAGATGCCCGAGTGGAGGACAGGGCCTGTGGTAACCCCTAATGCCTCCTACCCCACAACTCCTAACCCATCTCACCCAAGCCATACACCATGAACACCCCCCCCTTCCCCATTCTCACTAATCTATCCATCGCCCTCAGCACCTAATCCAGCACCTCCCAGCTCCTGCTGCTGCCCCCACAGGCTGTTGAGGCTGAGCAAGCCCCCTCTGGCCTAAGTACACCTGCAGAAGCATCTCCTGGTTTCTGAATTTAAAGATGTGAACATCAAGTATTGGTTTGGACAATACAAAAAAAGCAAGAGATATTTCAAAACAAAAGTAGAATTGTGGCAGCCCTAGAAAAGGCTAACACACATTTTAGAGAAAAGAAACAGGAGTCACCTCCTAATCCATATTAGGATTAGGAAACCTCCTGCTGAATATACATCTGGGATAAATATCCACCAATGCACTGTTCCCAGAGGGATGGAATACATAAAAAAATCCTGCAAAATACATAAAAAACACTGCAAAAAGCTGTGCTACATCTATTTCTGTTCTTAAAGGTGGGGAAAAGCAGATGTGAATGCTGTTTTTCATTGCCCAGATTGATGTTAAACAGACAATGGTGCTCACTGAATGCTGCTAAGGGTTTAAGAGAAACCTGCAGGTTTCAGTGCTTGCTTTGAAGTATGAGATTAGACAACATAAAATGATATAAATACATTTAACAAGGGACATTTATAGTAACATACTAGCAGCCAAAAAGACAGGGCCAATGTAAAAATTCCTGCTAGAAATAAATACTTCCAAGATGTGAAACACACAATACAAACAGCAACTTAAACAGGTGCTGAGGAATTATCGGGATTAAAAAGTGCATTGAGTCACTAAGCTGGAAATGCAAACACGAGGTTGCAATGAGGCAGGAAAATACAAATACATTTAGGAAAATTAAATAAAAAAAAAATCCTGAACCTGAGAGCACTCAGGTTTGGGTCAAGCAATATATTTTCCCATCACCTGCAGTTTTTTACACTAATAAATGTTTTGAGATTGTGTGAACAGTCAACTAAGGGTGGGTCTGAATCCGCACTTGAGCTTGTACTTAATTCCCACACGCATACTATACATATGCATATATACATGGAAACCCATGCTGATGCATATGTGTCTCCAAGCTCTCCAATAGCATGGTATGATCAGTCTACCAGCAGCCAGCCCTACACTGGTTCTTCACACTTAGCATTCATGACTGTCCTGGTTTGAGGTAAAACAGAACCAACTTTCTGTTCAGTAATTTTACTTTGCAGCTATGCCTATTCTAACTCTCTGAAATTAACAGCATATTGTGCAGAAAACTGTTCATTCTCAGAGTGATAAGACCTATGTTTATAGTTAATGCCAAGGAATGGTATGCAGAGAGGCCCTTGCTTATACATATTGCTATAACAATCAAGGTCAGGTAACTTTATTATTTGCCCTGCTGGAGGGTTGGAAACAGAAAAAGCGTAGAGGGGTCACACCTGTGGGGAGGAGCAGACAGGACAGGTGACCCAAACCTGACCAACAGGGTATTCCATCCCATCTGCCCCATGCTCAGTATAAAAGCTGAGGGATCAAAGGGTCAGCCCTCTTTTCTTCAATGGCCGACATCTGAGGAGGACCCTGTCTGTTCATCTGCCTTTGATCCCGATTCGTGCGTTCCTGAATCCAGATCTGGAATCCAGTTCCCATCTGTCGCTGAGTCCAGTCTGGGACTTTCCCAGTGCCTGCCGGTGATGTGATTGTCATCCTGGGAACTTGATATGGTTTTGTATGTATTGTATCTATTTCATTATTTTCTTTTTATTATTTTATTAATATTTTCACTAAAGTAGTTTAGTTTCTTCTAAACTCATAAGTCTCTCTCTCTCTCCCTCCTCTCCTTGGAGAGAGAAGTGGGGGAGAGCATCTGTCATTCATTTCATTGGCCAATCTGGCCTAAACCACGACAATGACATAAACCCAAGTTGCAGCCTGCAATGTAACCAGAAGGAAAAAGTTTCAGGGCCCAGCTCACGAAAACTGCAATAAAGACTGCTCTTCACTCAACTTCTTTGTCTCACTTGAAGCTAGGTCTCCCCTGCACCTGCCAGCATGGGCGATCAGAAGCTAAAGAAGAGCAGTACCTGCTAAGGGTGTACCATCTTCTCACTGCCCCATCTCTACCTCTCTCTGAAGTACCTGAACAACAGCTTTTGAGTTTTGCATACAGCAGTCAGGAGCGAAACTTCAGCTGTGTCTTTATCCAAATAAAGACAAGCCTAGAGAAAGGGAATTTTTTAGGGCAGGAGCCCTTTTTTCCCCTTTATTTGCACAGTGCTTGGTAAAGTGGATATCTGTTCCACAGCTGGGCTTGCTCTATTCTTAAAAAACACAAGCAGCAATTAATGATATGCTTCATAACTGTATCACTCTTTTCTGAAAAAACATCTAAGAAACTGCTGTAGCAGCAATGATTTAAGTGCATACAGTAATATTGCATATGGGATGAAACACAAAGAAGCGTCGGCTCAACATTGCTAGAATGCAGCACTAAGTATCTGTTGAAGTCAGGGACATCTGCAATTCACAGTCAGTCACTCTCAGGAATGTGTATCATCCATTAAGTCACCAATATATCAATGTCTTCAGTATCTCAGTCCAAAATACTGAACTTAAAAACTCACCCAGCTTATAGGAGCCAACACATTAACTTTAGATCCTATATAATTGTAATGCCTTTATCACTGCAGTTATTCAAATATTTCTTTCACTTTAGTGATCAATTATGCTAAAACAGAGCAGATTTCTTTCACTAGCAGTGAGATAACAGTTTACATGTACATCAGTTATGATTAATACAACACACTTTCTTTCAGCAAATACCCATGTTCTTGTTACTCTATACCTTGAGTTAAAGAATTATTGCAAAACAACTGCAAAGGGAATGAAAGAAGACACAAGAGACAAAAAAGTTAGCCTTATGGTTCTCATTAATATATTACAAAGAACATTATTTTCTGAAATATGTTTTTAATGGAGCTGGGGGAGGGAGGGAGAGTGAAGAAGTGAGCTGGGTGCCAGCCCAACAGTATGTGCTGCTCCTCACATGACAGCTCTCTGCCTTTCCCCGGCCAGCTTCAGAACTGCCAGGAGGGAGGCAAACGCGGGCTGGCACACTGCCGGAGCTGCTGGTCATGCTGCAGGTGAGAAACAGTAACCGTTCCAAGGGACAGAAACAGGGCAACTGGCCACCAGCTGCTCCAAGCACAAATCCATATTTATTCTATTTGTAAGCCTTATTTGTAAATGATACTGAAAAAAACAATGGCCATAAAATGGCAGAATGGGAAAAAAACTGAGGAGGTTGATCGTTTCGACCTTGACGTCAGTGGTAACTGTGGCAAAACCAAAGAGTGCCAGATTCCTGACCACCACCTTTGAGAAGTTCCCTAGCCAACAAGCTTCGGTGCAACAGCCTCCCCCAAGACCTTGTGTCAAAGTCCAAAGGCTCCTCTGAGAGATGGCTCCCTCACAGGGAAGGACAGCTAGGGTCAGAAAAGACTATAATCTTCAAAGAAACTCACAAGTTTGACAAAGAAAACCTTTCAGCAGTTGTACCTGAGAAATCTGGGGAAATAAAATGACCTGTGCAATAAACAATTTTTCATCTTTCTACTATCAGCAAGCTACAAAAAATTTGGTACATTACTTACTAGAAAGTAAAACAACTTACATTTCCACACCATTCAGCTGCCCATCATATTCCCTCGGTGCCTGGGAAGGTTATGGAATAGATCATCCTGAGTGCCATAATGCGGCACATGAAGGACAACCAGGTGAACAGGCCCAGTCAGCAAGGGTTCATGAAAGGCAGGTCCTGCTCGACTAACCTCATTTCCTTCTACGATAAGGTGACCCACTTGGTGGATGAGGGAAAGGCTGTAGATGTTGTTTACCTGGACTTTAGTAAAGCCTTTGGCACCGTTTCCCACAGCATTCTCCTTGAGAAACTGGCTGCCCATGGCTTGGATGGGTGTACTCCTCGCTGGGTAAAAAACTGGCTGGAAGGCCGGGCCCAGAGAGTGGTGGTGAATGGAGTTAAATCCAGTTGGTGGCCAGTCACAAGTGGTGCTCCCCAGGGCTCAGTAGTGGGGACAGTTCAGTATCTTTATCAACGATCTGGATGAGGGGATCGAGTGCACCCTCAGTAAGTTTGCAGACGACACCAAGTTAGGTGGGAGTGTTGACCTGCTGGAGGGTAGAAAGGCTTTGCAGAGGGATCTGGACAGGCTGGATCGATGGGCTGAGGCTAATGGGATGAGGTTCAACAAGGCCAAGTGCCGGGTCCTGCACTTGGGTTACAACAATCCCATGCAGCGCTACAGGCTTGGGGCAGAGTGGCTGGAGAGCTGCCTGGCAGAAAAGGACCTGGGTGTGTTGGTTGACTGCTGGCTTACCATGAGCCAGCAGTGTGCCCAGGTGGCCAGGAAGGCATCCTGGCCTGTATCAGGAACAGTGTGGCCAGCAGGAGTAGGGAAGTGGTCGTTCCCCTGTACTAAGCACTGGTGAGGCCCCACCTTGAATACTGTGTCCAGTTTTGGGCCCCTCACTACAAGAAAGACTTTGAGATTCTGGAGTGAGTCCAGAGAAGCTGGTGAGGGGTCTAGAAAAAAAGTCTTATGAGGAGTGGCTAAGGGAGCTGGGGTTGTTTAGCCTGGAGAAAAGGAGTCTGAGGAGAGACCTTCTTGCTCTCTACAACTACCTGAAAGGAGGTTGTAGTGAGGTGGGTGTCAGTCTCTTTTCCCAAGTAACAAATGATAGGTCAAGATGAAATGGCCTCAAGTTGTGCCAGGGGAGGTTTAGATTGGATATTAGGAAAAATGTTTTCACAGAAAGGATTATCAAGCATTGGAACAGGCTGCGCCAGGGAAGCGGTGGAATCGTCATCCCTGGAGGTATTTAAAAGATGGGTAGATGTGGTGCTTAGTGACATGGTTTAGTGATGGTTTTGTCAGTGTTGATGGTTGGACTTGATGATCTTAAAGGTCCCTTCCAACCTAGATGATTCTATGATTCTACAATTCTATGATATTAAATGGCCAAATAGTAGGCACAATTTTTTCCTTCAAAGCAGGCTACTCGCTATTGGAGAGCTTTGAATGAGTCTAACAACTCCCTTTGCTTTACTTTTATTACAAGACACTGTCTCTAATATGAGACACCATCTCTGAAGAAAAGGGAGAAAACAATACTTTCATCATGTTGCTATTAGTGGCTTTCATAAAAGGATGCAAAAGCAGAACATGAAATAAGTTTACTTTTTCCTTACCAAAGAACCTAATGATGAGATTATTTAACTACAGCTCTTTGCTTGAAGATTTGAAAAGGCAAGCCCTGGGTAGCCCATGTGCATGTAACACATTTTTTATTTACCCTCCTTCTGAAATAAACAACTGTGGAAGAAACAACATTATCTCTAATCCAGCAGACTGCTGCCAGAACAAACTTTTCTACATGGCCGTCCCACTTAAAACAGATCTAGCAAAGATGTTACAGGATGACTCAAATGACTAATCCAATAAAAAAATGCATTTGGCCTGGAGGGAAGGGAGATGGTGGCTTAGTTTTATCAATGGCTTAGCTATTTGGTCCAACTCAGCCAAGGGATACAAAAACAAATCATTAGCTCCATGAGATTACACATAGCATGAAATCCTACTATGAAAATACCCCCAAACTTCCCTCTCTCAATTCAAAGCAAAACGACAAAATTGTATGTAGTAGAATAGAGAATTTATTACATTGACAGATTATTTGCTTAAGAATGCTTTGAGCACAGATTAACAAAAGGAGCCTACATTATTAAGTTAACATTCTGGAAATTCTTTACATTTTCTGGACAAGATTTAGAATGGAAAGCAGCATAAAGAGCAACAGACATCATCTACCTGGACTTATGCAAAGCATTTGACACTGTCCCGCATGACATCCTGGTCTCAAAATTGGAAAGTCATGGATTCGATGGATGGACCACTCGGTGGATAAGGAACTGGATGGATGGCCACACTCAAAGGGTTGTGGTCAACGGCTCAATGTCCAAGTGGAAGCCAGTGACGAGTGGAGTTCCTCAGGGGCCGGTACTGGGACCAGTGCTGTTTAACATCTTTGTTGGACATATGGACAGTGGGATAGAGTGCACCCTCAGCAAGTTTGCCGACAACACCAAGCTGTGTGGCACGGTCGACACGCTGGAGGGAAGGGATGCCATCCAGAGGGACCTGGACAGGCTGGAGAGGTGGGCTCGTGCAAACCTCATGAAGTTCAACCAGGCCAAGTGCAGGGTCCTGCACCTGGGACGTGGCAATCCCAGGCACAAATACAGGTTGGGCAGAGAATGGCTGGAGAGCAGCCCTGAGGAGAAGGACTTGGGAGTGCTCGTGGATGAGAAGCTCAACATGAGCTGGCAGTGTGCACTGGCAGCCCAGAAAGCCAACCGCATCCTGGGCTGCATCAAGAGAAATGTGGCCAGCAGGTCGCAGGAGGTAATTCTCCCCCTCTACTCTGCGCTCGTGAGACCCCACCTGGAGTACTGTGTCCAGCTCTGGAGTCCTCAACACAGGAAGGACATGGACCTGTTGGAACGGGTCCAGCGGAGGGCCATGAAGATGATCAGAGGGATAGAGCACCTCCCCTATGAAGACAGACTGAGAGAGCTGGGGTTGTTCAGCCTGGAGAAGAGAAGGCTCCAGGGAGACCTCATAGCAGCCTTCCAATATCTGAAGGGAGCCTACAGGAGAGCTGGCGAGGGACTCTTTGTCAGGAAGTGTAGTGACAGCACAAGGGGTAATGGTTTTAAATTGGAAGAGGGGAGATTTAGATTGGATACCAGAAAGAAATTCTTTACTGTGAGGGTGGTGAGGCACTGGAACAGGTCGCCCAGGGAAGTTGTGAATGCCCCATCCCTGGAAGTGTTCAAGGCCAGGCTGGATGGGGCTTTGAGCAACCTGGTCTAGTGGGAGGTGTCCCTGCCCATGGCAGGGGGGTTGGAACTTGATGATCTTTAAGGTCCCTTCCAACTCAAACCATTCTATGTTTCTATGATAATGGGAATTTGCCTGAAATTAAAAACAGAAGACTTCTCCAGTAGAGTCTTAACTGTATAAAAGAAATGTCATAGGGTAAAAGTAGCATTATAGTAACTAACGTAGGAACGACTTGCTACTTTAAAATCTGTATTTACAATTTTAAACAGAAAAAAGCAAGTGATCTTGATATCAAAACAATATGGTTAAAAAGTTACATAAGTGCTTTGCATAAAATTGTAATAGAACTTTGATTGAACTTTAGCTGAACTCCTGAAATTAAAACTTAATTAGGCCTTTTGCACCTGGACTATATGTAGAAATAATTAACCGAAACTTAGATCAAAGAAATTGAATTGATGAAGGATTACCATATTGAGAGCTTACTGAAGACAAACAAGGCCCACAGAAGAAGTACACTCCTGGTCTCTGATCTAAGTATAAGATGACAAGACATAGTCTTTGGACTGGAGTCTAGATAAGAGTGTATCTGAGAGGGGTCTTAGGAGATTATAGTAGTAAAATGCACACCCTCTTGTAAATAATGAGCACACTAATTAAGGGGATCTCCCAAAATGTTTAAAACATTAACTTGAATGCATATGTATGATGAGGGATGGTAAAGGAACTGTAGCTCACCAATCAGCTGTATCTTATCACTATAAATATTGGACTGTCAGAAATGCGTGGGTTGCTGGCTGTTGTTAAATGCCCAGCACCCAATTCTGCAGAATTGAAATAAAGATAAATATCTTGTCTCAGTGTGTTGATTGGTTTTTTGCACACCAGGTGAAGAACCCTTATTTAGGGACAACTATCTTCAACATCAAAGGCAAAACCAAGTCACTTGTTTTTTTCTGAAAGCGCCAACACAATAGAGTTTTCAAAACCAGGCTTCCTAATTCAAAGATTATATTCTTCTTGATGGTGAAAAACTATTTTAACAAAGTTCTATTTTCCATAATGAAAGTTAGAAATATAAAATTAAAATATATCAAATTTTAATTACTTTAGTATTATGGGGGGTCGGGTATAGATATGTGAGAATGGCTACAATGCTTTTAGAATCTGCAGCCTAACAACAGTTAAAAACAGTGAGGTTTATTTTTTATTATTTCATTGCCCATTGCTCAAAAAACAACCCCAAAACCAGAATAAAATATTACTATCCTATAAATCTAGGCTCATAAATTACAGTACTCTGCTAACATCTAGGTTAACATTGACTGACTACAGGATTATTAATGTTAGACAGAATTATTTGTTCTTCCAGTTATCCAGTTGCAAAGCTCATCGAAAGCTATCACCCAGAGATGCATTCTTCAGTTCAAAATGAGATCACCTAATCTACACAATTCAGAAATCATGCAAAAATAAAACAGTCTTTGCTAGAGATTTCAGAAACTTGATTAATTTTAATCTCATCTGGTGGCTTTAACATCTACATTGATTTAATTAATATATAACCAATTAATGATGGTGTTAGAATGCAGTGCCAAATGTCACTCAGTTTTAAAGAGCTACCAGTGTTAATGGACACGATATATGTCTAACTAATCTTTTTTTTTTAAATGATGTCATATTTAAGACCTGATTAGACTCATTGTGCATACATCTGCAAGTTGGTGTACACACAGATAGGAAGAGAATACATGGCCAATTTATTTATCCAGATCTAATGACTGTAATACCTGTGCATGTTCAGAGTCTCTAAAATGCTCATGCTACTGAAAAATATTTAAATTATCACATTGGCAATGTGCATTTCAGCTCTAGAATCCCCCAGAGGAATCTACAAATTTTGGTGTGCAGCACCTCCAGTATGAATGTTTCACCAGGCTATGTTACACTACACTGCTATGCAAGCAACAAGCCATAGTTTGCACTTAAAATAGTTGATAACAGGAGGTAAGAGCAAGATGGCAAAATAAATGAAATAATGCTACAGAATTACCAGTCTGTTGTACCTACTGCCATGCATAACCCCATTAACAAAACAAAAAAAACCCCATACTGCTAGGTAACGGCATATAAAAATTGTGTAAAATCGGATGGAAGTTTTCCATTCAAATCTTGAATGTAGTGACTTTAACATATCTTTAGATATATTGTATGCAGACTGTTTTCAGCAAACAAATGACCTTATTTCCACCACTATAGCATGTTTAAACTGTGTTCATGAGTAGTTCTGACTTACAGGTACCTACAGTGATGTCTGAAAGGAGGCCTGTCAGGAATAATTTGATTTTTAAATCCAGCTAAATTGCATATATTGGTGTTCATTATCACAAATATAGTGTTTTGCACCACAGCTTGAGAAGCAAACACTAGGTAATGCTGGTTTTGCCCAATTCTAAGACGGTCTGTGCTTTTCAGCACTCACATATACCATTTAAGCAGTTTTTCTTTGGTACAGCTTCAGCTGATGCTGCAGAGTGGGGGTACAGAAAGGAGTGAAACTTAAACTAGGCTGGTTGCTAGAAATGCAGTACGTTTTCCCCTTGAAAAGCTGGTCATGCTTTTCAGGGTGGACACTTGAAAATTTAAGCAATCACAATTTGCAGAAGTACCAAGACAAAACATTTCAGTGATTTTAAGTACTTCTTACTAGCTTACATCTAAAAGTGGCACCAAACAGGTGTTTAAGATAAATCTCTGTTTTTCCATAGTTTAAGTTGGTCTATTACAGTGTAATCATCATAGGTTCTGAACACTAATTTCTCTCATTTAGGATGTTAAGAACAGGCACTTTTCTGTCAGAATGATGCTATAGACTCTTAACAGCTTTTGTAAATGCCCTGTTCTTAATGCCGACTTCAAGATAACAACCTAAGTCAGAAATGATACCGTACATGTGTGATATAAATGAATCTTCAGTAAAACTGACATATGAGCAGAAATGTCTCCTCTGGATCTGTAGAAGACAAATATAAGTCATGGCCAAAATGACTGTAAACATCATTATGGTAACTTCTTCAAAATTTTCTTAAGATTCATGGGATGTGGGTGGACAGGAGAAGGCAGGTAAGACCACATATCGATATCCATATACCATTATCAAGAGAAGCAAGTATAAATGCAGATCCCATGTACTCATACATCCTTACTTTATTGGGGCACAATGAAAGACCTACTTTTGGATGTTGTTCTCTGTAAGGCTGAACAGAGCAGAGCGAGCACAATTTAAGGTGTTTGTCCATCGTCATCTGCTTAGCTCCACTACTGTCCTAAGATGAGCAAATACAACATGCATAGACACTTCACATAAATTCATATGAAAAGAGTCAAGATCCAAATGAAATGCAGATACCATTCCACTTTTTCCCTAGTGTCTTTTAAATGCTCTCTCCTAGAAATGTGAATACTGCAGTATCTCTGTAAGGACAAAAAGAAGTAGATCCCTTGTTGCAGTAAAAAATATGCAAGGAAAACCATAATTAATGTAACTAATTAAAATATATCACATAATTCAAAAGCAGACCATGTGAACATTACAATAATATGCTATATTCATATTATATAATAAATGCTATGTATTATATAGTGTTATATGTTAATTTAAAATTGTAAACACAAGAATTTTATTAAATCATTAATATAGTACATATTATAATACATAGAGAGTATTATAGTATTATAAAGGCAGAAGATAATTGTTTGCCTTTTTAGTAGAAAGGGATCTACCCCTTTGAATTTGGACTTATATAAAACTGCAAGCAACTTGAAAATGTAGCGTCATTATCATGATATTTGAGAAAACTGATCTTTCTTCAGTATACTGTCAGCTAGCTGGCATAGTTATTCATGCATATAATGATTCAAAATTGTAAGTCTGAAAAAAATAGAATAGCAAATTGCTTTTTACCAGGGGACAAAAATGCAATGTAGCATGAATCATAGCATGAATCTGCTTTTCACATTGTTATGAAAGAATCGCATGTAGGCATAAAGAGGGTAGTTCAGTTCATGATTACAGAAGTTGTCCACCCATGATGCGTACCTACCTAAAACAAAGGCTGAAACCACCTCTTCTCCCTGCTCTGCTACAAGAACAATCACTGACAAGACCTGAACAGATTGTTTAAATGTATCTATTCTGTTACCAATTTCATGAGACATCCACTTCAAAACACACTTTTCACAAGGTTTTATTTATTTAAATATTTACATTCTCATGGCCTTCATGAAAGATATAAACCAAGATTGTGTAGAAAGCATCTGCCATTTGTTTGCTCTAGTCTGCTGATAACACTAATATTTTGGAGGCTAAGCCAATTGTGATTTCTTTTTTTTTTTTTTTTAATTAGAATCTCAAATTCTGTGCTATTTCAACCAGGCAGTTTAAAATAAGTAAGGTACCAGCTGGATGAGTTTATACAGTCTGCACACATTAACTTGGCATTTTAACTGTTCAAACAAAGCCTAACAATGAAGTCATGGAAAGATACTGGAAAGGCTGAAACATGTCCTTGTTTCAAAGGTGACTTGCAAAACAGAAAAATTGGCCAGCTTGTTTGTTTTTAATAATGTGTTTACAAAGACTTGGAAGAGCTCTGGGAGCTACTTTCTGTTTTCAGTCTACCAATTCTTGTCTTCCCTGTTTGGATGGAAGTCCTTTTAGCAAAACCTGGACTTCTCTCAGCTGCAAGAAGAGATTCTCACCATCTAGATTCTTCATAAACTTCAAGCTGAAAAGGTATTACATAGCCTTTGAAATAAAATTACTTCCTCTTTCTACAAATAATTTTTACTTCTTCAGTATCTACACTGTCCTGCTACTCTCTAGCTGTCCACAAGGTTTTCCCTTAATGCCTGCAGTGAGCAAGTACCTGTAAGAGCTCAAGAGCTGACAATATACTACCTTTGGTCAAATCTACAGGTGTGGGCACTGATCAAAACTTCTCCAGCCTGTTGGGACTGAGTGGGCAGTCTGGATAGACTTTCTGGTGGGCAGTAATGCATGCAGTCTTTCCCATGGGAGAAACAGTTATACTTGTCCTCTGCTACCAGCTGTTTTCGGAAAAAAAAAACAAAACAACAAACCACTGGGATTTTATCAGCTATGAAACATCTCTCCATCATCAAATTTGTATATCAGGCTAACGGGTTCCAAAAGATAACAGGAAAGAGAAACACATCATGACTACACAAATCTTGCTCTTTTTACTGTTGTGAGGGTCATCTGACTAGGATTACATGCCTAGCTCTTAGACAGTAAAGTTACCCGAGTTGAACCCCATGCAAAGTGTATGTATCTGAAGGATGGAAGGAACAAAAAAAAAAAAAAAAAAAAAAAGTGGATAAAGGAAAAACAGGGACAGAAAAAACATGTCTGCACAAAAAATTTAAAAGGCTAGAAAGCAAGAGAAGAGCACTGCTTTTAAACCGTGATATAAAATTTTAGGTGCGAAATTTGACCAGTCTGATTTATTTATGAACACATACCCCTCTAACCCCCCCAAAAATAATTAGATGAAAATGTTATAGAGAGCTCCAGGTTTCAGCGATGTTTGGGGTTTTTCAGTGCTTGAAATTGTGATGCATTCCCAGCTGGAATGGGTTTTTTTGCTTATAATTTTGTAAGATATTCTAAAAACACTCCCAGCACATTCTTTAAACATTCTTCAGACATTCCTAGAATTAAGTTTGCTTCAGGTAAATAAGACCATTTTCCTTATTTTACTTTTCACAAATGGTGATCAAGAAGCAAAAGGGTCATTCAGATATTTTTTAAAATAATTCTTTTAAATCTTGGCATGCCGAGGAAATGGAATTGCTGCCTACATCTTAGAAAACATTTAGGCCACTTTCTCAAATCTGTTTTGCAAAAATCATAACCAAAAGGTTATCGAGTATTAACATCATAATCATATAATCACAGAATAGTTCGAGTTGGAAGAGACCTTAAAGATCATCTAGTTCCAACCACCCTGCCATGGGCAGGGACACCTCCCACTAGAGCAGGTTGCTCAAAGCCCCATCCAGACTGGCCTTGAACACCTCCAGGGATGGAGCATCCACAACTTCACTGGGCAACCTGTTCCAGTGTCTCACCACACTCACAATAAAGAATTTCTTCCTAATATCTAATCTGAATCAACTCCCAGTTTAAAACGGTTACCCCTCATCCTATCACTACACTCCCTGTTAAAGAGTCCTTCCCCATCTCTCCTGTAGGCCCCCTTCAGATACTGGAAGGCTGCTATAAGGTCTCCCCGGAGCCTTCTCTTCTCCAGGCTGAACAACCCCCAACTCTCTCAGCCTGTCTTCACAGGAAAGGTGTTCCAGCCCTCTGATCATCTTCGTGGCCCTCTTCTGGACTTGCTCCAACAGGTCCATGTCCTTCTTATGTTGGGGGCTTCAGAGCTGGACACAGTACTCCAGGTGGGGTCTCACGAGAGCAGAGTAGAGGGGGAGAATCACCTCCCTCGACCTGCTGGCCACGCTTCTTTTGATGCAGCCCAGGATGCGGTTGACTTTCTGGGCTGCAAGCACACACTGCCGGGTCATGTTGAGCTTCTCATCAACATGAGCCAGCAACGTGCACTTGCAGCCCAGAAAGGGGCTGTTGAGAGAATGTTAAGAGAAAGGAGAAATCTGGAAAGCAGAGATGAAACAGCAAGTTAGTATTTCTTTCACTTTCAGGAATCACAAGAGGCCACAGAATCACAGAATCTTCATGGTTGGAAGGGACCTTTGAGATCGTCGAGTCCAACCATACACAAAAAAACCACAACAAAACCACAACAAAAACCCAACCCAACAATCTCGGGCACTAGAGCATGCCCTGGAGAGCCATGTCTAAACGTTTCTTAAATACCTCCAGGGATGGCGACTCCACCACCTCCCTGGGCAGGCTGTTCCAGTGCCTGACCACTCTCTCACTAAAGTAATTCTTCCTAATATCCAATCTAAACCTCGCCTGCTGCAACTTCAGACCATTTCCTCTGGTCCTGCCATTATTCCCTTGGGAGAAGAGGCCAACACCCACCTCTCTACAGCCTCCTTTCAGGTAGTTGTAGAGGGCAATGAGGTCCCCCCTCAGCCTCCTCTTCTCCAAACTAAACATGCCCAGTTCCCTCAGCCTCTCCTCATATGACTGGTTCTCTAGACGCCTCACCAGCTTGGTGGCTCTCCTCTGGACATGCTCCAGCACTTCAATGTTCTTCTTGTAGTGAGGGGCCCAGAACTGAACACAGCACTCGAGGTGAGGCCTCACCAGAGCCAAGTACAGAGGCACGATGACTTCCCTGCTCCTGCTGGCCACGCTATTCCTGATACAGGCCAGGATGCTGTTGGCCACCTTGGCCACCTGGGCACACTGCTGGCTCATGTTAAGCCGGCTGTCCACCAACACCCCCAGGTCCTTTTCTGCTGGGCAGCTTTCCAGCCACTCTTCCCCAAGCCTGTAGCGTTGCCTGGGGTTGTTGTGAACGAAATGGAGGACCCGGCACTTGGCCCTATTAAACCTCATCCCATTGGCCTTGGCCCATTGATCCAACCTATCCAGGTCCCTCTGTAGAGCTTTCCTACCCTCAAGCAGATCAACACTCCCACCTAGTTTGGTGTCATCTGCAAACTTACTGAGGGTGCACTCAATCCCCTCATCCAGATCATCAATAAAGATATTAAACAAGACTGGCCCCAAAACTGAGCCCTGAGGGACACCACTGGTGACCAGCCGCCAACTGGATTTCACCCCATTAATCACAACTCTCTGGGCATGGCCATCCAGCCAGTTTTTTACCCAGTGAAGAGTACACTTGTCTATGCCATGATTCGCCAGCTTCTCCAGGAGAATGCTGTGGGGGACGGTGTCAAAGGCCTTACCAAAGTCCAGGTAGACAACGTCCACAGCCTTCCCCGCATCGAGAAGGCGGGTCACATGGTCATAGAAAGAGATCAAGTTGGTTAAGCAGGACCTCCCTTTCATAAACCCATGCTGGCTGGCCCTGATCCCTTGGCTGCCCTGCACTTGCCATGAGAGCTCACTCAGGATGATCCTCTCCATGATCTTTCCCGGTACCGAGGTCAGGTTGACAGGCCTGTAGTTCCACAGATCCTCCTTCCGGCCCTTCTTGTAGATAGGTGTCACGTTGGCCACCCTCCAGTCATCTGGTACCTCTCCTGTTGACCAGGATTGTTGATAGATGATGGAGAGGGGCTTGGTGAGCTCTCCCTCCAGCTCTCTGAGTACCCTTGGGTGAATCCCATCCAGCCCCATAGACTTATGCATGTCTAGGTGCATAAGCAAATCATTAACTACTTCCTCCTGGATTATGGGGGGGTTGTTCTGTTTGCCATCCTTATCTTCCAGCTCAGAAGGCTGAACACCCTGGGAGTAGCTGGGCTGACCACTGAAGACAGAGACAAAGAATGCATTAAGTATCTCAGCCTTCTCCTCATCCTTGGGTGCAATGTTCCCCCCCGCATCCAGTAAGGGATGGAGATTCTCCCTGGCTCTCTTTTTGTTGATGTATTTATTTATAGTAATTCCTCAAACAAAACTTGAATGAAAGAAACCCCAAACCTCATAACTTCTCTACTCTCACTAAGCAAATATCAAGACAAGATAGCCAGACCAGCATGAGCTATAGTACTAGCATACACTATCTCAAATTCTCACACGTGCATAAGTTTTCTGAACCTGAACCTGCATGTGCCTGCAATGAGCATTTATGTTGAAGATTATGTAAGTCAGATGTCACCAGCTGAGTGAAGCTCTAGCAATTAATATTTAGGAATTATTTTGCCAAGAATGCCTATGGAATATCCACAAGTAGACCGTAAAAACACAGAAAAGAAGGTATTATCCATTATAAATGAAGATGGGAGGCTGCTTTTTTTCTTGAAATTAAACTAACTGAAACTAGTATTTCTTGAAAGATACACCAGTTCTGCAACAGAAATAACAAAAGCGCAGCTTAGTTTACAAGCCTACTAAAGCAGAAGTTGTTCCTCAACTGGCATGTGGGAGTTCAAATCCTTCCTCTGTATCTTCTGGACCAGAAACTTCAACTCTTCTTTCCCTCACAGAAAATTCCTTATACGCTGAGTGCATAAGATGAAGGAGAGGAATCTTTTAAAATCTCCTATTGAAGTTATTGCCATTCCATAAAATATTTACAATAATAATAAGATAATAAGCAGTTTGAAAATATTCCCGCAGACCATTGGTTCAGTAGTTTTACACAAGTGACCAAAATGACAATCCCTTTCTGCACACTTCAGATCATGTATGATGTCCTCAACACAGGAGGCAGAAAGACCTGAACCCCAGAGCAATTAAAAGCACAACAGTTAACACATTTTCCTGCTGATACACAGACAAAGCAATGGCGGGGCTTACATGGCTTTGGTTCATAATTCTAGGAGAAAAGATAAAGCCCGAACAGAGGGAAATTTTTGTCTCTGGCTCAGAGATTCTCTGGCCTTCTTTTTGCAGAAGAAAATTTGCAAAAATGATTCAAAACCCCCAGATGTAGATTTCTCAGTCCATACCACAAAACACACTTCCAAATCACATTTAGCAGCTGATCAACTATCTGCAGTAGAACAAACCCATAACAGGACATGGCAGTCTAATATTCTACCCACAGATATGGGTATGTTTGGGGCACAGCAGCCTTTATTTTTTGGTCCTTCTCAGGTCTAGGGGAATATAGAAATGGAGTCTAGAAAAGGCTTTATTTTTTATCCCAAGTGGACAATACATTTGCACTATGTAGAAGAAAAATGGAGAAGCATTCCTAACTTCAGAGTTCATCTTTTTAAAGTCACAGCCATGTAAGCAATACATCAATCAGCCTGCTGTTTCTACCACTTCTAAGGGCACTTTGGGGTCATTTTGAACATGGAGAAGATGCATGCTAGAAAAAAAACACAAAAAAACACTGGAAGAAAGATGCATCAACCCTATTTTTCAGATGACCTATCACCAACTGATTGTTTTTTGGTCTATACAGACAATAATTCTCAAATACTGACAACTATCACAGTTAGTAAATTTAAAAGCGAGCTCCTATATCATAGAATCATAGTACGGTTTGGGTTGGAAGGGACCTTAAAGATCATCTTGTTCCAACCCTCCTGCCATAGGCAGAGACACCTCCCACTAGAGCAGGTTGCTCAAAGCCCCATCCAGCCTGGCCTTGAACACCTCCAGGGATGGAGCATCCACAACTTCACTGGGCAACCTGTTCCAGTGCCTCACCACCATCACAGTAAAGAATTTCTTTCTAGTATCTAATCTGAATCAACTCCCAGTTTAAAACCGTTACCCCTCATCCTGTTGCTACACTCCCTGTTAAAGAGTCCTTCCCCATCTCTCCTGTAGGCCCCCTTCAGATACTGGAAGGCTGCTATAAGGTCTCCCCGGAGCCTTCTCTTCTCCAGGCTGAACAACACACACTCTCTCAGCCTGTCTTCATAGGAGAGGTGCTCGACCCCTCTGATCATCTTCATAGCCCTTTTCTGGACTTGCTCCAACAGGTCCATATCCTTCTTACGTTGGCTGTCAACAATCACCTTCTTATTTTCCACGTACCTTAGCAGAGATTCCAAGAGGATCTGCTCCATGATCTTGCCGGGCACAGAGGTGAGACTGACCGGCCTGTAGTTCCCCAGGTCTTCCTTTTTTCCTTTTTTGAAAATGGGGGTTATGTTTCCCCTTTTCCAGTCAGCAGGAACTTCACCAGATTGCCACAACTTTTCAAATATAATGGAAAGCAGCTTAGCAACTTCATTCACCAGCTCCCCCAGGACCCATGGACGGATTTCATCACATCCCATGGACTTATGTTGTAAGAATATCAAACAGTTCATATTTCCATCTGGAAATTAGGAACAATTAGGAACTGAAAAGTTATACCTTGTTACAAGTAGCTCTTAAAAGTAATAAACCAGCAATATACTGGGGGTAAAAAACATCTTCCTCTCAGTTTTCTTCCAATTTGCCTATTTTGTAAAGGAAATGACAACAACAAACATGTAACCTGGCTCTAATCCTATTCCTGTGATGAACATGGACACTCAAGAGACCAATATCTCAAGACCATGACGTTTTCTGATGGCAAATATGTACCAGGGATAATATTGTGTTGAAGGCAGTGTTAGCCCAGAGGTGCTGGAGCATTAACATCTGCACACAGACCGGCTGTATGTTTCTCCAACCAGTTCCAGGACAGTGTTCTGGCACAAAATCAGCTCTACGTACATCACACTCATGCACTGCTCTAGTGGAAGCTCATTTAGATGAGCTTTCCCTGGTTCAGCATGGTAAACCTAACCAATAAGTGCAAATTTAAACAGAACTATAAAGGAAACAGAGACACACAAGTCGAAGGAAATATGGGTTGAGTCAAGCACGTATCTTATTATTCCCAATCCTCTCCTCAAAGTAAACTCTCCCAAAATATTACAATGAAGAACTCTATATAGTCTTAAAGCTTGAGGATATAGTATTTAAACAGTATATATAATCTGCTGTTTTATTCCACCAAATAAAAAAATCTTTCCCTTTGTTTTTTTCCAGAAGCTTACAAATAATCCTATTATTAGTTGACAACTCACTTTAAAATCCCCTACTCCCAAACAGAAGGCATTACCAAGGTCATCCTTCTCTCCAAATTTAAAATACTTTAAAGTTGTTATCAGAACACTATCAGAACAGCAGCTAACAGAACGACTCCTCTAAGGTTAGATTGCAAATTTCCCTTTTCTCTTCAAAATAATATTGATTATTTAAGTTTCCACTCACAATTTTCAAGATTTGACAGGAGAATGGAAATCTGACTTTGATGAATGTAATTCTAATGAAAAGCTTACTTTTTAAAATAACAACAAATTGTGCACTTTGTACCAACTCTGCCTCCTCAGTTTTCCCCAGCAATAAAGCATACCTCCCAAAAGCCTGCCTTTTTGATCTGTTGAAAAAACTCTTCCAACTCTTTTATCATAAAACTCAAGGTACTATTCCAGATGCAAAATCCCTGGAAATGTCACATAAGGGCACAAAAGACTGATTCACTGTGGGTGACAATTCAAGCTCTGCCTCTTGGGGTGCAGAACACCACTTATTAAGCTCCAGAATAATTTTCAATAAAGAAGCTCACTCATTTTCTCGGATAACTGTTACACACACCCATTTCTGTACAGCATAAGTGATGTTTTCTTGGTCTCTTTTACAGCTCTAATCCCCACACATCCCTGATCATATATAACAGCAAAAAGAATGAATGATGGGCTAGTCTCACAATGGTGAAAAACATATGAATAGTATTAACTTCACAGCCGGGAAATCATCTACACATATATAGTGCTACAAACTTCTATTTATCTGAACAACGGTCACTAGTTATATAGTCAATGATTCTTTCATTTTTGGAGTTTCTTTCTCTCCAATGGATCACAAAGCACCATATGAACAGCAACCTGAACCTCAGAAGCGTTGTTTCAGCTAGAAAGATGACAAAAGGATAACAAGTGAGCAACATCTTTTTATGATAATAAGGGCAAAGGATGAACAACTAAGAACATCGTGGCAGATTATCATCCTTACAAAGGCACCAATAGTTTAATGCATGGCCAAACTGACAAACCCCAGCAGCTTTAAACATCTCATCTGAATGTCTGACACTGTAAAACACACACACCACCATGCACACCTCCTCAAACAAGGTGGTCAATCTGAGTATCTTCATCTTCAGATTACTTCATATTTATTACCTATTAGATCAGAGATTTAAGATACATAACATAGATCAAAGAGTAATAGATGTTTTCATACCACTTGATCTCCAGGGTTTATAAACAAGCCCATTAATCTTTAATGTATCAGCATTATCACAGAATCAAAGAATGTGTTGGGTTGGAAGGGACCTTTAAAGGTCATCTAGTCCAACCCCTCTGCAGTAAGCAGGGACATCTTTGACTAGATCAGATTGCTCAGAGCCTCATCAAGCCTGACCTTGAATGTCTCCAGGGATGGGGCCTCCACCACCTCTCTGGGCAACCTGTTCCAGTGTCTCACCACGCTCATTGTAAAGAACTTCCTCCTAATGTCTAATCTAAACCTACCCTGCTCTAGTTTAAAACCACTGCCCCTCATCCTATCACTACATGCCCTTGCAAACAGTCCCTCCCCATCTTTCCTGTAGGCCCTCTTCAGGTACTGGAAGGCTGCTATAAGGTCTCCCCGGAGCCTTCTCTTCTCCAGGCTGAACAACCCCAACTCTCTCAGCCTGTCTTCTTAGGAGAGGTGCTCCAGCCCTCTGATCATCCTCATGGCCCTCCTCTGGACCTGCTCCAACAGGTCCCATGCCCTTCTTGTGTTGAGGCAGATGTGGTTTCTTTCAGAGATACACAGCCAAAACTCTGACCTATAAAATTCCCAACAACGTCTAGACCTTTGGCACAGAATGAAAATTGTCACTGATGTGTTTTTTGTATTTTTAGCAACAGTTTACCTGAGTAAACACTGAAAGATTTAACCCAAGGTCAGCAAGCCAGATGCAGAGCAAATTTAGCCCTTTGTCTCTATATCTGTGTGCACACCACTGATACATAAAACTTCATCATTTTAGAAAATACATAAGGGCATTACCTTTCTGGACATGGATGATGTCTGGAAAGTTGGCCAAATGCCCCTGATACAGTGCTAACAAATCCATCACAGCATCTAGGTCCTGACGGGGCTGATCTGCAAAGAGGTCCCCAATGGCGTCATAGGCTTCTGCAGTGAAGGCTATGGCTTGGTTGAGGCCAGCCGAAAAAGCCTGCTGGTCAAGCTCAAATGCCTGACTGAGGCACTTAAAGGAGTGCCCCACCTTCTGGTATTCCTTCTTGAAACCAGTGACGTGTTTGCGGGCAAACTCATTCGCCGCATGATTAAGCTGCAGGGCACTCTCATCCATTTTCTTTGTAAAGGCTTTGAAGCCGTCCACCTGGCTTTCCACCTTCTGCAAGTCCAGGCCGGCCCCAGGGCCAGTGGGGACACTGATGGTCAGGAAAAAGTGGGCACCCACCATCTCATCCTTCTCAGCCTTGCGCTTGCCTTGTTTCCAGGCCTTCTCATCCGTGCTGGGACAGGTGAGGAAGTGCTGGAAGGCATCGCACTGAGCCAGCACAGGGTGGCTGCACATGTGGTCCATCCACCAGGCCAGGCCTTTGCGACGTTTGGAGATGAAGTCCTCCTCAAAGCGGCCAGTGGCCTGCTTCTCTGGCAAGTGGGGCACGGAGATGACGGGGAACTTCTCAGCCAGGCGCCCATAGAGCCAGTCAAAGTGCTTGTAGCGGCGGTGCACCTGCTGCCCGGTATGGCTGGGCACCAGCTTGTAGGCAATGTAGCTCTTCATGCCCTTGAACTTGGTCTGTTTGGTGGGGTCCTCGATGGAGCACTGGAAGGGGTAGGGGTTCTCCTGCCACTCAGGGCCCTGGGGTCCCAGCACCACGCACAGCTTGTCCCCATCCTTCACAAAGCCTGATGCTTCACCCAGCACGAAGGCCTCCCCGCCAGACTTGACAAAGGTGGAGAAGCGGTTGAGGTTGCGGCTCACCGTGGCCGAGCTCTTGGTGCTGCTGCCAGGTGGGTACGGGTGGCCTTCCAGGTGGCCACTGCGGGAACTCAGGGACAGCTCAGACCCTGTGGACAGGCGGTAGTGGCCAGAGGCCTGGCTGCCTGCTGCCTCATAGTTGGTGTAGGAGCTGCCCAGGGCGCCAAGCTCATCAGCCACCATGGAACTTTCATCCCAGTCATCGTCCCAGTCATCATCACTGCCTTGGCTGGGCTGGTAGGAGCCGCCATCGGGCGCCAGCGGGAAGGGGTACCCGGTGGCGGGGGGCAGTGAGAAGGGCTCGGGCGCCGACGCCGGCGGGGCCTGCTGTGTCGCCGGCTTAAAGGCGGCGGGGGGCGGCAGCGGCTCGAAGCCGCCGGCGGGGAAGTTGGCGTAGCAGGCAGGCGGCGGTGGCTCGGTGGCCGGAGCGCGGATCACCTGCACGTAAGAGGCCGGGAAGAGGCCGCGGTCGCCGCGGCTGTTGACGCCCTCTAGCCAGCCCTCGATGTCCTGCTCACTGCAGAGGCTCAGCACCTCGTGCTCCCGCAGCGAGATCTCCCCCGGGTTCTCCGATCTGAAGTCGTACAGCGCCCGGGCCCGCAACGCCATGGCCCCACCGCCCAACCGCCCCCCGGGGGCTCCCCGACGCCGCGGTGCTGCCTCCCCTCACCGCACCGCGCCGGCGGGGCTGCGGCGGGAGAGCGCCGCGGCTGCCCCCGCCTCCGCGTCCCGCCGGCGGGGACGCTGCGGCGGCTGGCTCCCGCGGCTCCACTGCGCTGCGGCTCGGCCAGCTCCGAATCCCGGCTTCACCCCGGCGAGCGAGGCAGTGCACGGGGGCCGGGCCGGCGATTATCCCACGTCGCCAGTTTCACTAATCCAGAGCCGAGAGACAGGGCAGAAGAGCCGAGCACAGAGCAGCCGCCCCCATCGATGGGCCCGGCCCGCCCCGGCCCGCCCCCTGACTTCCGACCGGCCGCGGGGTGGGCGCTAAGCCCAAACCGTGCCCCTACTCATGTTTCCCCTCCGCGGTCTCTGTCCTCACCCGAGAAAGGCACCCCGGCATCGCAGCCAGAATAATAACACAGTTATAATCTGGTAGCGTTTCCAAACTGCCGTGTTTTGAGTGTTTTATACCAAGTTTTACAGGTTGTAATACTTACAAGTTCAGCCTCTTTAAATCTGTTGATTAAATTTTCATAAGTCTACAAGATTTCTGCGACTCAAATGCATGATGATTACTTCTGACCCCCCTCAAAGATGTTTCAGCACTTCTCCAGATTTAGCAAAGAAGCTTGTACGTCTTCTCAGATGCTTTGTTTTCTTTTCAGGGTTTCCATGTTGTGAGAAGGAAGAATTTATGCCATCGCTTCTTGAACTTTCCTGCAGTAGATGTATTACACAGATGCTATGGGAAGGTTTCACTGCTTCTGGTGGTCCTCCTCCAGCTGGTTCTTGCTTACAAAGCAGCAAGAAAAGTAAGGTTAGAATTAGGAAAGCGTGCATTTTAGTTGTGGATAATGTGTATTTAATCCCTCTTGAAAAATGTAGTCATGCTGCTTATGTTGGTTTTCTGTGGAACAGCCTCAATCTCATCCCTGTGCTTTTTTCCCCTGCTCTGATCATTTCCCCTCATAACTCCTGTGGCACCTGGTCCTGTGTTGTCTAATCACATGGATACCATGGATACCATTGGCTGAAACCACGACACCATCCCATAAGTTTCTGCTATCTTGATTTTTCTGTCTTTGCTGACAAAAAGCAGGGCTGTCCTGTTTCTGTAAGACTCCTCCTTCCAGCACCATGAATCACACAAAAGATAAGCAGGTGTTAGCCTCATCAGTTCTTTGAGCAGAAGGCCTGGTACTTGCGAGTGTTTGAGACATTAGGGCCTCCCCCCTTTCCTTTGTCTCTCACCATTTGTTTCATGCTTCCCTCAGGCTGCTTCTCTCAGTCTTTGTTTACAAGTTGTCTCTTACAACTGGATACAAACTTTTTTCTGCCTGTTGTCTTCCTCCTGGGTGTAAACACTGCCTTCACCCTGTTGTGGTGAGCTTTTTTGCCTCTGCTAGGAAAGGTTCTCTGGAGGAGATTGTGCCTGTTTGGCCCCCAGTTCTTCATGTTTTCCCATCAACATCCTGCCAGATATGCAGTTCTTGTTTATTTCTCTGATGTAGTTCAAAGTGTATGTTACTTCTCAAAGGTCTTTGTGGTCAAATAATTTGTCTTCATCTGGGGGCAATTCACTGGAATCCTACAAGACCCACTGCTCGCTTTCATTGCTAGTTTTAATGTTTCATACCTGGGTTTTGCTTTTGTTCACTTTTTTCTTCTGACCTTCATTTTTCCAATGTTAGTGCATATATTATCACAGCACTTTTCTATTACTGTTGCTTGGCTTGTGTACTTAACATTTTTTTAATATATCGGTGTGGAATAATTCCTAAAATATAATTTATATTAAAAATATATAGCATTGTTCACACATTAAGGAAAGGTATTGATAAGGGGAAATGACACTCAAGGGTTAATAGCAGGGCCATTGCTTGGCTTAAGCTGTGTATCTATAGCCTTAAGCCATTGCCAAGGTGTTTAGGCAAAGAAAGGATGTGTTGAAACCATAAAGTGGTCACATCCGGCCTCCATGACTGTGACTCCACAGGCCTCACTGGGAGATAAGGGAACAATTGGTATTCAAAGAAGGAACCCAGTTGTCTTGACAGAGCCATCATCTGGTTTCCCAGTCCCGTGGCCTGGAGCAACACATTAACATTAAAGGCAAGAGGTACGGTACACAGGGAGGAAGACATACGGCCTTCATCCCCAAGACCCCGGCCCACGACCACCAGGAGGCACTGCACATGCGCAGCTGGGAGGAGTTAAAGGCGGAGACTATGGAAATGATTTCTCGTAACTCATTGTAATAAAGACCGCCTTTTTGGGGAAAGGTTATGGATATGTATAGGCGCTCCTTGAATATGTAAGATCTGATTGTATAAATCCTAAGCTAACTGCTGTGGTGGGTGCGCACGATTGTGGTGGGGCGACCCCCTGTGCTGCCCGGCGCCGAATAAACATACCTACTTTGCAACCTCACAGGTTGTGGAGTCTGCTTTCCGCACGTCAGTATAAAATCAAAACGTTTCCAGGGTGGAACACAAGAGCAGCTGGTATGCAAGGAATCCGCTACATCTGTGACTCCCTGAACAATATTGCTTGCAAAAGCAACACGGAGGATGGAGTGGAGTGAAGATTCCACGGCCAAGCTCTGTGATTACACAGCAGAATGGGAACAAGGTGATCCTATGGAAGTGATAAGCGGCATGCTTGCTACCCTGAGCCAACAGTCTGTCAAATTTTGATGAAATGCTGTCCTTTGTGCGAACTTTGCTCATTATAATGTCATTATAATACCAAAACACACCTCCAGCCCGAAGGCTACCCGCCTCCAAGGTGCGACCACTCCTCCTTGAGTCTGCGCCCTGAATTTTTCGTAAACTATACCTTTAAATGCGAGGCGAGAGGATTTTACACCAATCATAATAAAGGTATTTATGACTAGAGTCACTCAAGCTCCACCTTGAAGGTAAAAAATAGTATAAAAATAGCCCAAGAAAGGGGGGATGCTAGGGAAGACACCATCGTGAACAAGTCAGGGAGGACCCCATCACGGACTGCCTTTGACTTCTGGGACCAGTCGATGGGCTGAGCCTTTCTTCCCCCCCATAGGGACGCCTGTGGGTAAGACTTAGACTATACCGAGTGCTTCCTAGGGAAACTTAGAAATCTCTCTAGAGGGTTACCTGTTACATTTATAGCCAGGCTGTATTGTTTGTAACTTTGTCGCATGCTTTGTACCATTAACATTTTTTCTTTTACTTGCACGTGCTTTGCAGACAGTGTATTTATCACCGGCAAACCATAAGAACCTTTATATCTGTTGCTTAAACAAACTGCACTGCTTAAGTAGCTAGCCGTTTCGGTTTCTCACTGAACGCGACCAGACACTAAAGTGCAGCCGTGCTAGTTCATGAGCATGACTAGACTGAAGGTGCAGTCCACTGTCAGTGTATCCAGAATCGTGATAGTTTAATATATTAAACGGAACTGGACTGATAGTGGTGAATTGGACATCACTCAGAATTTAAAACCATCCGCCCCTAGCCTCCCACCTCGGTGAGGAGTGTTAGAACTGTTATAGTTTAAAATAAAAAAGACTAAGTCCGAAATAGATTCACTAAATATTTATTAAGGTAGGAAAGCAAAAACAGCGCTGGGCGGCCGGGGAGTCACAGCTCCACCAAAGGCTCGCAAATTCAAGCAAACTGAACATCTCTTTTTATCCTCACAGAGGTCGGGTTCGACATCTTCAGTACGCCCCTCTGCTTCTTCCGTTATCTTTACTCCATCTGGTCTGTCTTGCTTCAAAGCGGTTTCAAGGCAATGTTGGTTGTAAATTAGTTTACGCCCTTCCCCTTCTGCACGATTGATTAGTTACAAAGTTAAAACAGGGATAACATTGGGGTTAAGCTTATCTTGTAAAAACAGGACATTCCCATGCGGTTTAGTAATATAATATTGTGGACGTCTCTTCTTGTTAGGGAGTTCTCAAGACTGCCACAATAAATTACAATCCAGCTTCAGGGGAGTTTTGCAGGTGGTGGTGGCATAATTAGCTTGTGCCATCTCTTACATGCATTTGGTTAATACAAAGATAAACATTCGCTTACATGGACACATTTTGATAGCATTGCAGTTTGTGTAAGTCAGGACTTTCTTACACTATGTACAACAGAAATGGATAATCCTAAGATTTGATCAGCAACAAATCTTCCTCAGTTATCCATTACAATTCCCCCCTTTTCTTTTATTCACACATCCTACTTTGCTGATCAAATCTTGACAATACTTCACACGCGACACTTAATTCAGGATTTTCATCTGATATAATTTTCATTTCTAACTCTGATTGTTTTAC
Source organism: Numenius arquata (assembly GCF_964106895.1). Lineage (NCBI taxonomy): Eukaryota > Metazoa > Chordata > Aves > Charadriiformes > Scolopacidae > Numenius > Numenius arquata. The sequence continues at coordinate 32,337,901 of NC_133615.1, read as the reverse complement.
TACCATCAGTTGTACCTTATCTACTCTATTTTTAACAAAGGTGACTAACTTATTTATAACACAAGGTCCAAAGGTCAAGATCAGTAATAACATTATTAAAGGCCCCGCCAAGGTGGAGATCAGAGTTGTTAACCACGGTGACTGATTAAACCAGGATTCATACCAAGAGGATTGAGCCTCTCGTTCCCGCCTTCTTTGTTCCAACCCTTCCCTCAGTTTAGCTAATGAGTCCCTAACCACCCCTGTATGGTCAGCATAGAAACAGCATTCCTCACCTAGGGCTGCACACAATCCTCCTTTTTGTAAGAATACCAAGTCCAGTCCCCTTCGATTTTGTAAAACTACTTCCAATAGAGAGGTCAGTGATTTTTCCAAGTAGGAGATTGATTTTTCTATCCGAGTTAAATCCTTGTCTACCGCAGCCCTCAGGGAAGTAAGGCCCTGTTGTTGTTGTACTATTGAGGTGATCCAAGTAGCAGTCCCGGCCACTCCTAAACCTAGCAATGTTGCTATAGTAATAGCAGATATTGGTTCCCTTTTAGTGATCTCATGACCCAGATTACTCCAATGCAAATACATAGCCTCTCTTTCATGTACAAGTATTTTTGGCACTACTGTGACCTGTACACAAAATTCTGAAATATTTGCTCTAAAAACATTAATAGATAAACATGGTGTTAGGCCAGTAATAGAACAAATCCACCATGCCCCAGGGCTAGGCAGGACCCACCTGGTTCCGGCTGGCAGGCTCGACAGATTTGAAGTATGGTTAGCACATAAGGTTCTCTTTCCATTGGTTATTTTGCCTATACACCAACCGCCTCCTCTAACTTGCTGGAGAGTAATTCCTACTTTCCGTTCTCTCCAATTGCATCCAGAGGGAGTTTCTTCCGTAGAGATATTAAAAGGAGAGGCCACCGCTATTCCTTCATAAAAAGGGGGCTTTACATCATAACATAACCAACAGGAAGCAGTAAAGTTTGGATTCGTCGCATTTAAGGCTTGGTAAGCTTAAAGGCTTGGTAAGCATTACAACCCATAAGGGTTCATCATCCTTTTCGTCTTTTACTGTTTCCTCTTTAATGGTGGGAACTGGGCCAAGTCCTAAGGTCACTGGCGTTACCAAATTTTCTCCTCTCAGTTTCTTCTTTTTAACTCTGTGCTTTTTCTTTACAACTCGATTAGGACCTACAGCCCGCGGCATTTTTGTTTCCTGTTTTTGGATAAATATTAGCCCACCCCTATCAGTTCCAGGCTCCCAAACCCTTTATGCCCCAAGTTTTCCCAGTCAACCACCCGGGATCTTGATGCTGCAATATCAAGATTTTTAAAGATTTACAGTTTCCATCTCCTAATTCTAGTGTTGCCCCACTACTATCATAGCTTGGCTGGGTGCACCCTTCAGGCCACCAAGTAACATTGAGATATTTGTCTGGAGACGCGACTGGCCATCTGGCGGTGGCTATGGTTTCGCAACCCCAATAGGCACAATAATGATGATTAGGGTGATTACAGTAACCTTTTCCCGGATTTGAGCTGGGACACCAATAGGTAGCCCTTACATTCACCCAGGGTTCACACCCTGGGCCCCCAGGAAATCCCACTGCAGCTCCTATTAGTTCGCAATTGGTTAAATTAAAAGAGGGTGCTCCCGCAGTAATATTCATTTGGAGGATCCTGGCTTCATTCCAACTGGAGATAGTCCAATTAAAGGGCTGATGTAGATACCCTAATATCCTGGATATTAAAAGACTTAGTAAGATAACAGCCTTCATTTCCCCACAGTTCAATACCTCTCTGCCTTCCTCGTCTGTCGCGACGGAGGGAAGACAGGGACACTCAATATGAGTGATCAGCAAGCTTCGTTTATTGAATAGTACAGCCGTCTTTTATGCTTCGTTATAATTAGCTAATACATATTCTGCAATACATCTTTCTGATTGGCCTGTCCTCCAAACTTCAACCCCGCCCTTAGTTCCTTCTTTACAGTTACTTTCATCCTCTTTTCCCATGCCTGAGCAGTTGCAATCTCCCTGTTATCGTACAACAGTTACAATCAAGGACAGGGTGTCCTTGCCAGCTCAGCAGTTACAGGAGCTGAGTCCGATGTTTCCCAAGCTCCCGCTCAGCCAGCTGGACCATGTCTACGCGACCCTTCTCAGCTAGCCAGTCTCCCACAATTCCCCCGTTTTTATTTTGGGCAAGTAATACCTTTTCGGTGACTTGTTCAACTTTCTTAACTACACATCCCAGTATTACACGTACTGCTATCAAAATCAGTATAATGACACCAACCCAACGAAGACCTTCCTTAATTCCATAATTATTTGCGTGGTTACATTAGATTGCTTAACTGCCCAACAAGCAAGCTTCTTTATGTTAGCTAAAGCATGTGCGGTCCCAACAGCGGGGATGATAGAGGCGACTACGTTAGTTGCTGTCCCCCACAACTCCACATTGTCATTACAATCAGAACCTAGGGTAGAAAGAGATCGTCTATTTCTAGTATGATATCTGAGGGTATGTATATTTGGAGCAAACAGTGTTAGTTGGCCCAGATAGCAGGGGCCTCCAAAATCGTCTTCAGGTGTTGTCGCCAGTGTGCTCAACAGCAGGTCTCACCCATCGGCTAGGAACCCAGATGGTACCTGTAGCAGTAGAAACACAGACATAACCACGTCCTACGTAAACCACCTCTGCAGGACCCACCCATTGTCCTGTTAGTCCATTGCAAAAGGGGTGACTTGCGAGCAAGAGTCAATCCCCCTACTCCCGCAACTGTGGCATTGGTCAGGTATGTTGGCCATTGAGCCAGCCATTTCCATGTACTGATTATAGAAACATCGGCACCAGTATCCAAAAGTGCGACAAGTGAGATGGTTTGGTCGCCGTACTGCACCGTAACCAAGCGTCGTGGTCGTTGGCGCAGGCCGATAGTTAGCAAGGCCATTTGTCCCGTAGATCTAAAACCACCTTGCCCTCGAGGTTGCTCCTGCAGCGGTTGAAGGGCCCCCGCAAGATGTGGCAGGGGAATCAACTGTGCCACCTTAGTGCCTTTAGCTACGAAAAGTGGTGGGAACAGCGTCTGAGCCATAATTTGAATCTCTCCGTAAAAGTCCTTATCAATCAGTCCCACCAAAACATTAAGTCCCAGCATAGTGGCAGATGAATGCCCTATAAGTAGCGCTCCGACCGCTTGTCCATTAATACAGATTGGTCCCTGTGTACCGGTAGCAATTCTGACAGGTTTCGAGTCCAGTAGGGTGCAATCTACTGCTGTTGCCAGGTCCAGTCCGAGGCTTCCGCTTGTGGCTGGCCGGAGAGGAAGGGGTTGTGCGCTGCTGGGTAGGCAGCTGCTTTTTGTGTCGGCGCGGGGCGGCTTTTCCCGCTGGGTCGTCCGTTTCCCGATCCAGCTCGATGACAGGCAGCTTCGTTGTGAGTGTCTGATCGACAGTTCTTGCACCACATGGAGCTGGCATTGCAGTCCCGCCTCATGTGTCCGGCGACGCCGCAACGGAAGCACCGCAAACGAGGTGGGCCGCGGGCATTTGACCGCCCAGCGGAGGTTTGCAAAGGGGCAAGGGCTGCTAAAACCTGACTCTGCGTAGCCTGCGCGTGTTCCTTTAAACTATTCCCTAGCTCCTTTACTGCCTCAACTAACATTGCCTGTGGCCCCACCGGTACCTGTGCCATTCTTTCTAGTCCTTCCTCGATGGTCCATGTCCCTGGCAATGTAGCCAAGATGTTACGCGTGGCTGGATTACTATTTTGTATAGCACACTGCTTTAGTATAGTGCCTTTGAGATAATCGGGCACCCTGGCCGCCTGTATGGCGTTTGCTACTCTCGATCGATAAACAAACCAAATGGCTCCTCTCTTCCTTTCTTCCTTGCTTAATACCCATATATGAAGGGATTCCTTTTTTTTTTTTTTTTTTGCTCAGCTCAGTGTTGCAACGGGGCGTTAGCGACTGCCCGCCACGGCTTTATCAACTTTTTGGCTGATTTATTATCGCATATAACTTCGTCAAGCAATTTATCCCCATATTTACGCCATTCCTCGTGTTCAAAAACCGTATCTGGATTATCAAAGCAACCTCTCGCTACTCCATACGCTAATAACCCAGGCAACTCCCTTTTACAATCTATACCCTGAATGCTCCGCTTTTCTAAAAAGCATTTGAGCAAATCATACGCCGCTTGTCTATTCATACCTTCGTCAGTGCTGTTGCAGCCTTTGCAAGACCTCGGCGGCGCGTGGCCGGCGGGACCCTCTATAGGTGCTCCCGGGCGTGGGGATCAATCCCTTAATTCCTTTCGCCTCCTGCGCTGCTTTCAGGACCGGTACCCAGGCTCCGTTGACTCGTGGCTTGCAGGTTCAGCCCTCTCTAGGGTCCCTGTTCGGGCGCCATTTGTCGCGACGGAGGGAAGACAGGGTCACTCAATATGAGTGATCAGCAAGCTTCGTTTATTGAATAGTACAGCCGTCTTTTATGCTTCGTTATAATTAGCTAATACATATTCTGCAATACATCTTTCTGATTGGCCTGTCCTCCAAACTTCAACCCCGCCCTTAGTTCCTTCTTTACAGTTACTTTCATCCTCTTTTCCCATGCCTGAGCAGTTGCAATCTCCCTGTTATCGTACAACAGTTACAGTCAAGGACAGGGTGTCCTTGCCAGCTCAGCAGTTACAGGAGCTGAGTCCGATGTTTCCCAAGCTCCCGCTCAGCCAGCTGGACCATGTCTACGCGACCCTTCTCAGCTAGCCAGTCTCCCACACTCGTCTACTCTTTTGCGGAGAGCAACGGGATTTCAGTATCTTCTCGGCAGCAGCAGGTAGTCTTCAGGGGAACCCAGCTGGTATCCTGTCAACAATTTAAATATTTCCACCTGTTTGGCTGTTGTGCCCGTTTCCAGACAAATTCTATGGCACACAGTCTTAGAACTTTATACCAGTCCGTTTCATATACTTCCCAAAGTTCAGGTATTGACAATTCCCATCCACAAAATAATTTACAGATCTCCACTGGATCATCTGGTTCCCGGATATACCTTAAGTCTTTATGACATTTCATGCAATAATTTTGCCTGTTAAATGAAACACAAGGCCATTTTCTGTTACAATTTAAACACTGGCATACAACCCAACATAAGTGCCCAGAGGTAGGGTGTTTTAGACAGGGTATTCCACGGGGACCTCCTATTCCGGATGACACATGTATTTCTGTTTCTGTTTCACAACAAAAGGGAAAAACCTGGGGAGTTCCAGTGAGTTTATATAGCCCAGACCCCCCCGTTTGGTCAGGGATCCTCTCCTCACTCCAGGGTGCAAAATATACTCTCCGCAGATTATTTCCGGGTGATAGTTGGAACCATTGATATAAACTATTTCTTACTTCTCTCCTAGAATGATTCATTTACCAACTTCACTCCGTCTGATTGTTACCCGGAGATCCCCTGGTTGCGTCGTTACTGTCCACCTTTCTGGGAAGATAGGTCCCTTAATTTGGCTGGCATGAGTCCATCCTTTTTCCGCTGTCCGTACGGCTGTATCTGTAGTAAGCAAAACAACAAAAGGTCCCTCCCAACAGGGTGCTAAGGAGGTTTCTTTCCAGGTCTTAATTAATACCTGGTCTCCAGGCTGGACTCGGTGCAAAGAGATGTCCAAGGGAGGTCTTTGTACTACCAAGCCCTTCCTTCTCAGTTCCTGTCTTCTTTTTGTGAGTTCCAAAATGTATTCTGTTAATATTTTATCTTCGACCTTTGGATGCTCTACTAATAACCCAAAATCATAAGGCATCCCATACAACATTTCAAAGGGGGATATACCAGTATCTGTTCTTGGTTGGGTCCTAATATAAAGCAAAGCCAACGGTAGACATTTAACCCAATTCATTTTTGTTTCTACCATAAGTTTAGTTAAGTGTTTCTTTATTTCCCCATTCATTCTCTCTACTCTTCCAGAACTTTGTGGGTGCCAGGGGGTATGATACTCCCACTTTGTACCGAACAATTCAGTTATTCCTTTAATCACTTTAGATGTAAAGTGTGGGCCTCGGTCTGAGTCTATTACTGCAATAGTTCCATATCTCGGGATAGTTTCTTCCAAGAGAATTTTAATAACTGTCTTGGCAGTAGCCCTTACCACTGGGAAGGCTTCTACAAAGTGCGTGAGGTGATCAACCAAGACTAATAAATACTGATATCTCCCAACCTTCGGCAATTTGGTAAAATCCACCTGTATTTTCTCAAAGGGTCTTTTAGCCAGTTCCCGACCCCCTTGAACCTTTTCCCTCGGTTGTCGTTTATTCACTCTGCGACACGTTAGACACCCTTCTAAAATTCTCTTGGCCAGATTGTAGATTCCAACACAGGCATAGTTCGTTTCGAATTGATCTACTAATGCCTGAACCCCCCAGTGTGTTTTATCATGCAACTTGTTTGATACTCTTCGAGCTAGTCCTTTTGGGAGAATCTCTCTGCCATCCGGTAGCAGCCACTTATCACCATTTTTTTTTTTGCTCCAATTTGTTTTAACTTATCCAATTCTTGGAGAGTGAATGTCTTATCTAATTTTAGCCGTTCAGGTTCCTCTCTCAATGTCTGAACTATTAACAATGCGGCCTGTTTCGCCTCTGCATCGGCTAGATTGTTTCCTCTTACTGTATGTGTTAGTCCCTTCTGATGTCCGTTTACATGGACTATAGCTATCCTTAGTGGACCTCGTAAGGCCTTTAAAATCTCCTGGATTAGCTTTTCATGGACTAATCCCTTTCCTTGGGTGTTGACTAAACCTCGCTCTTCCCAAATTTTTCCGAAAGTATGTACCACCCCAAAGGCATACTTTGTATCTGTATAAATAGTTCCAATTTTATTTTCTAAGAGTTTTAATGCTCTTAACATGGCATATAGCTCGCACGCTTGTGCGGACCATGCTTTACTTAATGGTCCTGATTCTTTTACCTCAAAGGTATGCCCATCCACAATAGCATATCCTGATTTCCGTTTTCCTTCGACCACTCGTGAAGAGCCATCCACAAATAATTTTTCTCCTTCGTCCAGTTCATATTCTTCTAAGTCTTCCCTTATCTTAGTCTGTAAATTTATTAGTTGGAGGCAGTCGTGGGTCAAATTTTCTTTAGGTTCTCCGTACAAAAATTGGGCGGGATTTTGAATAGCAGTGGTTTCCATTTCTAGCCTAGGGGAGTTGATTAAAATTCCCTCATATTTTAACAATCGACTATCTGTAAGCCACTTATCAGCCCTTTGTTGTAATACTCCCCGAATGTTATGGGGGGTGTATACCTTTAGTTCACCTCCTAAGGTGACTTTTCCAACCTCTTCTACCAGTAATGCAGTGGCCACTATGGCCTGCAGGCAGGTGGGCCACCCGCGGCTTACAGGATCCAGTATTTTAGAATAATATCCTATAGGCTTTCTTTGTCCTGCCCACCCTTGGGTCAGAACCCCATAAGCAGTCCCATTATCTACATTGATAAAAAGTTGAAAGGGTTTACGGATATCGGGTAAACTGAGGACAGGTGCTTCTATCAGATCTCTTTTTATATTTTCCCAGCGATTGTCATCCTCGATGAACCATTTTACTAATCCATTTTTAGTTAATTTTTCATACAAGAATTTTACTTTACTACTGTAATTTTCTATCTACTGTCGACAATACCCTAATAATCCCAATAACTGTCTTATCTGTCTTTTATTAGTGGGCGCTGTTAGAGACAAAATTCCTTTTACTCTTTCAGGATCTAATTTCTTATGTCCCTTTGTGAGCCAATGCCCTAAGTATTTTACCTCTTCTTCAGTAAACTGTAATTTGGATTTAGCAACCTTTAATCCTTTGAGGCCTAAAAAGTTCAATAGTTTGATGCTCTCATTTCTGACTTCTTCCTGAGTCTTTCCAGCAATTAATAAATCATCCACATATTGTATTAGGATTAGTCCCTGACCTAATTCGTAAGATTCTAATAACTGTTCCAGAGCCTGTCCAAACAAATTTGGGGATTCTGTGAATCCCTGGGGCAAAACGGTCCACCGTAACTGTTGTTTCCTATGTGTCTTGGGATTCTCCCACTCAAAAGCAAAATAGTCTCTGCATTTTTCCTCTAATGGACAGGCCCAAAAAGCATCTTTTAAATCTATAACACTATACCATTTATAATCGGGACTTAACCGATTGAGTATAGTGTGCGGATTAGCCACCACAGGGAACCGGGTAATGGTTTGTTCATTTACAGCTCTCAGGTCCTGTACTAAGCGATAAGACCCATCTGATTTCTTTATGGGCAATATGGGAGTATTATGGGGAGACATACAGGGTTCCAGAAGCCCTTGGGCTAAAAGTCTCTCAATTACTGGCTGCAACCCTTCCCTCCCCTCTCTAGAGATGGGATACTGTTTTATCCTAATTGGCCGGTCTGGGTTTTTTATGGAAACCGTAATTGGTTTGATATTTAGCTTTCCCACCGACCCTGGGCTATACCAAACTTCTGGATTTATCTTGGCTTCATCTTCGGCGGTTAATAAGCATAATTTTACTTTCAATTTCTCTTGGTCTACTTCTAAATTGATTCCTAATTCTGCCATCAGGTCCCGTCCCAAGAGGTTATATTCAGCTTCAGGGACCAATAAAAAGGTTCCCACCCCGTATTTGTTTGGGGCTTCTAGTGTTACATTCCTTATCAGGGGCACTTTGAAAGGTTCCCCCTTTGCACCAATTACTTGGAGTGTATCTTTTGATCTAACACATCCAGATGGTAATCTTTGGACGGTTGATCTCTCGGCGCCTGAGTCCACAAGGAACTCGAACACCTCATGCTGAGGACCCAATTTCAATTTTATCAAGGGCTCTGTGTTTCTCTGGGTCCCCAGCAAATAGAGCCCCTGACCCCCCTAATCCTCCTTAAAAATCCTTTCATCCTGCGCCCTCTTCCGGCAGTTTCTCTGAATGTGTCCCTTCTTATGACAATAAAAACATTCCATGCTTTGTGAATCAACCTTCTGTTTCCTCGGCTCCACCGGACCCCTTTGGGGACCTTCCCTTCTCCTGACTTGATTTTGCCCCTCTCTCACCGCTGCCATCAGAATTCTGGCTTGTTTCTTCTGATTTTCTTCTTCCCTCCTTACGTATACCTTTTGAGCTTCTCGGAGTAGCTCATCTAACCCTCTCCCCTGCCAGTCCTCTATTTTCTCTAACTTCTTTCTGATATCTATCCACGATTTAGCCACAAATTGAGTTTTTAATAGAGTTTGACCCACTTGGTTATCAGGGTCTAACCCGGAATACAACTGCAAACTTTTCCTTAATCTTTCTAGCCATTCAGTGGGGGTCTCATCTTTCTTTTGTTGCTCATTAAAGGCCTTATTAATGTTCTGCCCCCGGGGTACAGAGTCTCTAATCCCCTGAATTATCATATCCCGGAGGTCAACCATGTTATTTCTATGTGCAGGATCCTGGTTATCCCAGTTAGGCCGCTGCAGGGGCCATTTAATATCTCCATTGGGACCATTCAGATGCCTCTGATCCCAGTACCTCATGCCCGCCATTCTGATCATTCCTCGTTCTTCGTTTGTGAACAAGATTTTTAAGATAGACTCCATCTCGTCCCAAGTATAAATGTTAGGCCCGAGGAATTGATCAAAACGTTCTGCTACCCCTAATGGGTCCTCTAACAGGTGTCCTATTTCTTTCTTAAACTCCCTCACATCCCCGGAGCTGAGAGGTACAGATACAAATCCAACTCCGGGTTGTGGTTCCCCCATAGCCGTTTCCCTTAATGGATACAATTGATTTTCCTCCCTCCTTTCTCTGGTTTGACTTCTAGTTATTCTTCGATTAGAAGGAGGAGCCTCTTCCTCAGGTTCTGAGGGGGCTGTTGGAGGGAGATTTTGCTCAGGACCTTGCGGTGGCGGGGGAGGGGGGACATAGGGTGGGGGGGACGCTGGAGGTTCGTTTACATCCCACCTTTTCTTTTTATCATTTTTCTTTTCTTTTAATGGAAACAGATTAGCGGCCTGGGACGTGCCCAGGATCCACAAAAAAGCATATTCACTCTCCTCCTTATTAAATGGTCGTTTGTTGTTAACGTATATGTTTAATTGTTGGCATATACAATCCTCTAAGGATCCATAAATTGGCCAATATAAATCTTTTCTTATCTGTTTTCCTCCCCATTTTTCCATACAATAATGGATCATTTTCTCCTTAGATTTTCCTTTCCGACACGGGGAATTATCCCAATATTGAATCATCAATCCTAGCGGGCTGTCTTGGGGTATATCAGGGAGCCCACCCCCGCCCCGTATCTCCTGCATGGAACCAGAAACCTTACTTTTCTTCTGGCCCATCTTCCGAGAGTGCCTTCTTTCACTCAAATTTCACTCGCTTCCCTCCGTTCGTGGCCCACGTCCTCGCGGACAATGGGAACCGCACTATTAGGAGGACCACACTCACTTCGTCCGGTGGGCTACTAAGCCCAGTGGACGTCTCAGTCACTCACACCCCGGGTACCCAATCCCCGACCGAACGGAACCGCAATATACTCACTCACTCCCGAGTCTTCGTCCGGCTCTTTGTGCACAAAAATCTCCTCCGGGACCATCCGAAGATGGGGCGCCCTCCCAGAGCTGAATTCCGAGTCAGCTGTCTGGATCCGAGTCACGGCACCAAATTTGTTATAGTTTAAAATAAAAAAAGACTAAGTCCGAAATAGATTCACTAAATATTTATTAAGGTAGGAAAGCAAAAACAGCGCTGGGTGGCCGGGGAGTCACAGCTCCACCAAAGGCTCGCAAATTCAAGCAAACTGAACATCTCTTTTTATCCTCACAGAGGTCGGGTTCGACATCTTCAGTACGCCCCTCTGCTTCTTCCGTTATCTTTACTCCATCTGGTCTGTCTTGCTTCAAAGCGGTTTCAAGGCAATGTTGGTTGTAAATTAGTTTACGCCCTTCCCCTTCTGCACGATTGATTAGTTACAAAGTTAAAACAGGGATAACATTGGGGTTAAGCTTATCTTGTAAAAACAGGACATTCCCATGCGGTTTAGTAATATAATATTGTGGACGTCTCTTCTTGTTAGGGAGTTCTCAAGACTGCCACAATAAATTACAATCCAGCTTCAGGGGAGTTTTGCAGGTGGTGGTGGCATAATTAGCTTGTGCCATCTCTTACATGCATTTGGTTAATACAAAGATAAACATTCGCTTACATGGACACATTTTGATAGCATTGCAGCTTGTGTAAGTCAGGACTTTCTTACACTATGTACAACAGAAATGGATAATCCTAAGATTTGATCAGCAACAAATCTTCCTCAGTTATCCATTACATCCAGGTTGTATGTTATGTACAGGCCCATCCAAACCCCTACTTCGAGTCCCAACCACATGTTTCTCAATTTTGCTGAGTTGTCTGCCTAATGCCACCATGTAGGAAGTCATGATTTCATCCCCAGCTTGTGTGGACATTCCTTTCTGTATTCCATAAGGTCGTCCATACAAGATTTCAAAAGGGCTCTTGGTCTAGTTCGTATGTGCAGGAGAGCCAAGGGAAGGGACTGAGGCCAGGCCAAGTTCGTTTCCTGCCCCAATTTCACAATCTGCTGTTTGATTAGGTAGTTCATTTTTTCTACTTGGCCACTCAACTGAGGGCGATATGGGGTATGAAGCTGCCAATCTATACCCAAATGGTGGCTAATTTTTTGTACTATTTTTGAGATGAAATGCGATCCTCTATCAGAGGATATGGTTGCTGGAACCCCAAAGTGTGGTATTATTTCCTGTATTAATGTTCTGGATACCTCCCGAGCCTTGGCTGTCCTGGTAGGGAATGCCTCTGGCCAACCTGAAAAGGTATCAGTTAATACTAATAAATATCGATACCCCCCTTTTCTTGGGAGTTCTGAAAAATCAATCTGCCATTGCTGCCCAGGCCCGTTGCCCTTCCCAATTTGGCCCATTTCTGGTTTGGGGGTATTTTTGGGATTAGTCTGGAGGCAAAGATCGCACTGCTGAGTCACTTGTCTCACAGTGGTATATAAATTTCTAGGTACAATTTCTCTAATTAGTTGTTTATATAGTGCCTCTGCCCCCCAATGCCTCTTTCTATGTTCTTCCCTTATCAGAGACCATACTAGATAAGAGGGAACGATTAGTTTCCCTTGTGGGGTGAGAGCCCATCCCTCCTCGTTATATGATCCTTCTAGATCTGTGATAAGCTTCTGATCTTCCTTGGTATATTCTGGCTTACCTTCTAGGGAAATTTGCCCGTCAGGGATCAAAGCCCCTTCTGTTTTTACCTTTGCTTTGGCTACCTGTTTTGCCTCTCTGTCCGCCAGCTCATTTCCTCTTTCCAACTCCAAGTTTACTTTCTGGTGTGCCTTAATGTGCATGATCGCCACTTTCTCAGGGAGTTCGACTGCCTCCAGCAGTTTCAGGATCTCCTCTGCATGCTTGATGTTTTTGCCCTGTGAGTTCAATAATCCTCTCTCCTTCCAGATTGCTTCATGCGCATGTACGACTCCAAAGGCGTATTTCGAGTCTGTATAGATATTCACAGCTTTGCCTTGGGCCACTTCCAAGGTGCGGGTCAGAGCAATTATTTCTGCCTTCTGTGCCGAGGTATTCATGGGCAAAGGCCCTGACTCTATTACTTCCTGACTAGTGGTAATGGCATATCCGGCATGCCTTTTACACCTTAGGACATAGCTGCTTCCATCCGTGGACCAGTTTTCCGTGTTTTCCATAGGACTGTCTCTCAGGTCCGAACGGCTCAAATATGTCGCTTCGATGGCCTCCAGACAGTCATGATGCACTGGTTCTCCTGTGTTTCCACTGAGGAAAGAGGCTGGATTGACAATGTTAGTGACTACAATCTCCACATCATCTTGTTCTACCATTATAGTCTGATATCTCAAGAATCTTTGTGGGGAGAGCCAGTGTCTGCCTTTCACTTCTCATACTGCAGATACTGTATGGGACACCAACACAGTCATTTTCTGGCCCAGGGTGAATTTTTGGGCTTCCTGGATGTTCAGTACTACAGCCACTACCGGTCTCAAGCATCCAGGCCAACCCTTTGCAGTTGTGTCCAATTGTTTGGAAAAGTAGGCAACTGCTCGTCGGTACGGGCCCAGATCTTGTGCTAGTATTCCTAGGGCAATGCCCTGCTTCTCATGGGAAAAAAGAAAAAACGGCTCACATCCGGGAGTCCTAAGGCTGGGGCCGACATCAGGGCCTTTTTTAGCAACTCAAAGGCCTGTATGGTCTCTTTGTTCCAGTCAAGGTGTTTCTGTTCAGTGGTTGTTAGTGCGTACAGGGGTTTAACAAGCAGTCCATAGTTACAGATCCCTAGTCGGCATCACCCAGTCATCCCCAGGAAAGTTCGTAACTCTTTCACTGTTTGCGGTCTCGGACTTTGGCATATTGTCTCTTTTTGGGCCTATCCCAAAGTCCTTTGTCCAGCACTGATTTCATAGCCCAGATAAATCACCTTACGCTGCATTACTTGGGCCGCCTTCTTGGATATCCGGTATCCCTGGAGCCACAAAAAGTTTAGCAGACTCACCGTCCAGGCCACACAAGCGTCCTTTGTCTTGGTGGCAATCAGGATATCGTCCACATATTGTAACAGTTTCCCCTCCTCAGGCGGGGCTTCCCAGGACTCAGGATCTTTTGCGAGTTGATTACCAAATATAGTAGGGATGTTTTTGAACCTTTGTGGTAACACCGTCCAAGTAAGCTGAGTTTTACGGCCGCTTTTGGGATTTTCCCATTAAAATGCAAATATTTTCTGGCTGGCTTTATGGAGAGGGAGGCAAAAGAAGGCATCCTTCAAGTCTAAAACAGTAAACCAGGTTAGTTCAGGTGTCAATACAGTCAGCAAGGTGTATGGATTTGCCACTACCAGATAGAGGTCTTCAGTTATCTTATTTATAGCCCGGAGGTCCTGGATCACCCGGTATGACCTGTCGGGTTTATCGGCAGGTAATATTGGAGTGTTAAAATCAGATTCTGTCGTGGTTTCGGCCGAATTTACCAAAACCAGACCGACAGATGGCCCTTCCCCCCCCTTCTCCCCCCCAAAAGAGGAGAGAAGAGGAGAAAGAGATAAGGAGATTCAGAAGTTTAGAATGAACTAAACTACTTTAATGAAGAATTAATATTAAAATAAAAATAAAGATGAAAATAATGAAATAGATACAATATATACAAAACCGTATCAAGCTCCCAGGATGACAGTCACATCACCGGCAGGCACTGGGGAAGTCCCAGACTGGACTCAGCGACGGATGGGAACTGGATTCCAGCTCTGGAGTCAGGAACACACGGATTGGGATCAAAGGCAGATGAACAGACAGAGTCCTCTCTGGATGTCGGCCATCGCAGGAAGGGAGCTGACCCTTTGATCCCTCAACTTTTATACTGAGCATGGGGCAGATGGGATGGAATACCCCAGTTGGTCAGGTTTGGGTCACCTCTCCTGTCCACTCCTCCCCACCGATGTGACCCCTCTACGTTTTTTCTGTTTCCGACCCTCTAAGGGGGCAAATAATGAAATTGGCTGACCTTGGTTGTTATAGCAATAAGTATAAGCAAGGGCCTCCCTGCACACCATTCCTTGGCATGTAGCACAAACATTGGTCTTATCATTCTGAGAACGAGCAGTTTTCTCCACAATATGCCGTTAATTTCAGAGAGTTAGAGGAGGCCTAGCTAGGATGTAAAGTTAAAGAACAGAAAATTGGTTCGGTTTTACTTCAAACCGGGACAGATTCACATTCCTTTAGTAACCCTAGTTGTAAAAATTTCTGATGCCCGGTGGATTTCATTTACTCTAGTGCACCTTCGTCCAATACTACATGCCGAGCAACACCACCTCAGTTTACCTTTAAGTTCTTTGTTATTTTCCGCTCGAGGGCGAGTACCATAGGGTCCTGTGGCGGCACCATTCCACAGTCCCTTTGCCACTCCGGGTGATTTCGGAGGGTGAAAAACATGTCTGCATATGACACCTCATCCCATTTTCCTTCCCTCCTTAAAAACAACATTAATTGCAGGATGGTGTTATAATCAATTGACCCATAAAGTGGCCACTTAGCTCTATCTTCCAGCTTATAAATCGGCCACCATTGATTGCAATATTTAATGAGAGTCTTCTTATTCTCTGTACCCCCGGTTAAAACAATGTTCCTCCAGTGTGTCAATATACAACCAAGGGGGCTTTTCTTTAAAATACCCTTATTCTGAGTGTTACCCATCTCTCTAGATTGTTTCTTGTTAGCTATTGTGCTTCGTTTTAATTTCCACGCAAACCTTTCCTCTGACACGCGGAAACAAACCCTACAACTCAAATAGAGTTATAAAGCAGGTATGTTTATTGCGGCGCCGGGTGCAAGGGGGATTGCTCCTCCTAACTTGCACACTGGGTTGTAAAACAAGCATCTATTTATGATAAAAAGCATACATATTCATTAATGTGGGCTGGGTTATTATAATTAATTCTAAGAAAAGGCGTTACTATTCTAATTATTTCTAGGAACTCATTATCATAAGTCTCTTCCCCTTGCCGCATGCGTCCTGTCGCCTGGTGGTCGTGGGCCGGGGTCTTCTGGAGGAAGGCTCATAGTCTTCTTCACCGTGTACTTTTACCTTTGGCTTAGAATGCTGAGCTGGCTGGACCCCAAACCGCGAAACCAGTCCCGACCAGATGGGCACGGGGCACGGGTCACGGGCACATCCCAGAACGGATGGGGGTTTATTTTCTGCCAAAACTATTTTGCCTCTTCACGCAACAATCGGCTCACCCCAGCCTAGCATGTTAGCCCAAAATTCCTTCACTGCTTAACTCTGGAAGTCTGTTTTAATTAGCCGATACCAATAGTGCCCAAACAACCACATAGTTTACCACACAACCAGCTCCTTGGCGGCCAGCCCAGGGAAACACGTTCATGTTGCATCATCTGTGCCACTATCTCCAAACCCAAGCGCTAAATTTACAGCAGCAAGTTTACGGAGAGCTATACTGAATATCCACATCAGTAATAAAGTGAGAAGCATCAATCTCCTCCCGAGAAAGAGCTGGCAGCTTCCCAGGATGGTACGGCTAAAGACTTTGACTTCAAACAACACTGTATCAAGGCTTCTGGGTTTCCCTGCCAGCTCACTTGGTACTAGTGGAAGCACCCTGACCTGGCCTGGTCACGATTAACCTCCCAGCAGGCTCTGAAGTGCTCCTCAAGCCCTGCATCAGCATTTGTCAGCACTCTTAGAACTGCCAAAGCAGTTTCTGTCAAGGCATTCTGCCGCTGCACTGTCAGTGTCTGCCTTCAATGCAGATGTGGTTCTCTTCTGCCAAATGCAGGGATTTCTGTGTTACCTGATCCAAGGTCCAGCGTTCTGCCCTCCACCCACGTGGCCAACTTAGAGTAAGGACTAAATCCCTGTGCTGAAAATCCCGTTGCCAGAGGTTGATGCTCACAAAGGAGACAGAGGAGTCCTGGAAAGACCTTATTTGAATAAAGGGAGAGTCCACTGGGGCATTCCCCTGTGGGGTCTCTCAATTTTCCAGAGGACGCAGCCTCCATTTTATCTTAATTCCATGGCTGCATGTAACCCTCTTCCTTTCCCCATTGGCTGAGGTACTTGGAAGGTACAGACTTCTTGATCTGCCTATTACATAAAAGTTTAACTTTTACAGTTTTTCAGTTGTCTAACTTTTGCATTTTCAGTTAATTCCCCTATTTTGCGATTACCTCACTCCTGCAGTTTCAATTAACTCTCCTATTTTTTTCGGTTTTCTCACTCCGGTAATTTCATTTAACTTCCCTGTTTGTGGAGACACTCTTATCCCTATCTTATCATCCCCAATAGGAGGTAGATGTAGATCAGTTTAACCTCTGTCTTAGATTTAATCCCAAATTCTGACTACTGCAAATCAAGATAAGTGATCGAGGTTTTGTATTTCTTCCAAAGTTACTCCTAATGCATCCTTTGATGCAGAGGGATCTGGACAGGTTGGATCAATGGGCTGAGGCCAATGGGATGAGGTTCAACAAGGCCAAATGCCAGGTGCTGCACTTGGGTCACAACAACCCCATGCAGCACTACAGGCTTGGGGCAGAGTGGCTGGAGAGCTGCCTGGCAGAAAAGGACCTGGGTGTGTTGGTTGACTGCTGGCTTACCATGAGCCAGCAGTGTGCCCAGGTGGCCAGGAAGGCCAACAGCATCCTGGCCTGTATCAGGAATAGCGTGGCCAGCAGGAGTAGGGAAGTGATCCTGCCTCTGTACTCAGCACTGGTGAGGCCCCACCTTGAGTATTGTGTCCAGTTTTGGACCCCTCACTACAAGACAGACACTGAGGTGCTGGAGCAAGTCCAAAGAAGAGCAACAAAGCTGGTGAGGGGTCTGGAGAATAAGTCTTATGAGGAGTGGCTGAGGGAGCTGGGGTTGTTCAGCCTGGAGAAAAGGAGGCTGAGGGAAGACCTTCTTGTTCTCTACAACTACCTGAAAGGAGGTTGTAGTGAGGTGGGTGTCAGTCTCTTTTCCCAAATAACAAGTGATAGGATGAGGAAATGGCCTCATGTTGCGCCAGGGGAGGTTTAGATTAGATATTAGGAAAAATTTCTTCACTGAAAGGGTCATCGAGCATTGGAACAGGCTGCCCAGGGAAGCGGTGGAATCACCATCCCTGGAGGTATTTAAAAGATGGATAGACATAGTGCTTAGCAATATGGTTTAGTGATGGGTTTTGTCAGTTTTTGTAGCGTATGAAGGCACGGACCCCCGTCGGAGGTGCAACCAGAATCGTTTATTACAACAAACACGCAGCTTATATAGTACTAAGTATCTTCTTTCCCAGACAACACGCCCCTGCAACCCCCAACTGCCAGACAACACACGCCCTTGCAACCCCCAACTGCCAGACGAGCGGAATTCCCCTCAATCAGTAGGGTCGTTAGGCGCTGGTTGTGGGTCGTCCCTTGCCAGTGTTCCTGCTGCTTCTATTCCTTCCTCTGGTCTTGCTTCTTCCACAATCCTGTTCACCCACAAGTTTTAGGTTGATGGTTCGACTTGATGATCTGAAAGGTCCCTTCTAACCTAGGCAATTCTATGATTCTGTGATTCTAATACTGATCATTATTTGATCTGGGCAGTCTTGTGCATTCACATGAATCCTCATAGGTTAAACTACAGGAAAATTAGTTCCTGATCTGCCTTTTCTGTACAATTTATTGTTTTATATACATTTTACTGCATCTGATTCAACTCCTTTCCCAAACTTTTCAGTCCCTATTCATCTTACTTTTCAATGCCCTTAATCATAATTGTTTTTTTCTCTGAAATAGTCTTTTTCACATGAGGTGATCAGTACTGGAAATGATGCTGACCTACTTGATTTGTGTAAATAGACACATTTAAATTTGTTTCATTGAACAATCTGGAGTGATGAACAATATGCCTTGCACAGCTGCAAAACCAGTTCAGGAATGGGATTTTGCTGCTCCAAGTGGCGAGGAGCTGAGCTGATGTGGCTGTCATGGCCAGAGCAGGAAGAAGGGACAAAGTTGAGCCGAGGGCCTGACTGACTTCCTTGGGTGCAGTGGTAGAGGTGGCAGATGTCCTGCTTCCTCCTGCTCCCCTTGGTGCATTAGATCTGATGTTTTCTTAATATGTAGTCTCATTATTTGTATATCAAATGGACACAAGCAAAGGTATCAAGTTCAACAGGTACAAAAACTGCTATCAGGAGACTTTGAAGGCATAAAATCTGTAAAGCTGATGAAAATAATATTTCTTAAATAAATAAGCGTAAACTAGTGAAGTAAAAAAATCTAAAAATCTTCCAGTTTTATCTTGAGATTTTAACAAAAATTAAGTTACATGATATTGTCATGTTTTTTCAGGCACTAACAGAATCAATAAGGCAAAATTATGAAAGGAAAAAGTGTGTTATATTATTTCCCTGGTGGACAAAACTGCAAAAAAACCTTGGAACAATAACTAGCTTGAAATTACATTTTCCATCTCTCTCCCACCAGTGAGCCAACTCTGATTACCATTGTGTGCAGGACGTTAAAATTAACATTTTTAAAAACTCAGCGATTATTTTCAAGAAAACCAACCTCCAAAATTAGAAATCACCCTAAAAAAGATTTTTAAAGGGTTTGAAGAAGCCAACTTCTTAGGCCCTCAGTAACCATCTACAGTGCCGATTCGAAGAGCTGGATTGATTGAGCTTTGTTTCTTGTTCAGACTATCAGAGGCAAGGATTTCAAAATAAGAATAGCACATATTGACTTTTGGCATTTTAGCTGCACAAAACATGTATCTATCTGAATGCTTTGCTTGGTCAGGAATTTTGTAGAATCTTAGAATCATAGAATGGTTAGAGTTGGAAGGGACCTTAAAGATCATCAAGTTCCAACCCCCCTGCCATGGGCAGGGACGCCTCCCACTAGAGCAGGTTGCTCAAAGCCCCATCCAGCCTGGCCTTGAACACCTCCAGGGATGGGGCATCCACAACTTCTCTGGGCAACCTGTTCCAGTGTCTCACCACCCTCACAGTAAAGAATTTCTTCCTAATATCTAATCTGAATCTACCCTCTTTCAGTTTAAATCTATTACCTCTCATCCTATCACTACACTCCCTGATAAAGGGATAAATTTCCACCATTGCCACTGGGAATTAAATTTTTGGAGTCAAAGTGAATGCTATTCTGATCCTATTGAGACTGCTAACCTATAATTCAGTGAAAATGTTTATTATTTAATGTGTTCCTAGGGATTTGTAATTTGGAGGGAGAAACTGAAAGCCAAACTAAAGCCAAATGGCTGCATATGTCTACGTATGGGATAGATATCTCATTTTCATTTGGAGTTAGGCATCTCAAGACCCCTGAGAATCTATGCTGAAAGAGGTGTTTGAAAACATTGTGATTTATATTTCTGCTCAGGTGCCAAAGCTTTATTATAATAAAAATTTGGGAATATTTTGGGGAAAAGGTAAGGAGTTTAGACTCTCTTAAATTAAGAAAAAGTGAACAAGTAGAGGTTCTGAAACCAAAAATAATTGTCGTGGTTTTGGCTGAATTTACCAAAACCGGACCGGCAGATGGCCCTTCCCCCCCCTTCCCCCCCCTAAAAGAGGAGAGAGGAGGAGAAAGAGATAAGGAGATTCAGAAGTTTAGAATGAACTAAACTACTTTAATGAAAAATTAATATTAAAATAAAAATAAAGAAGAAAATAATGAAATAGATACAATATATACAAAACCGTATCAAGCTCCCAGGATGACAGTCACATCACCGGCAGGCACTGGGGAAGTCCCAGACTAGACTCAGTGACGAATGGGAACTGGATTCCAGCTCTGGAGTCAGGAACACACGGATCGGGATCAAAGGCAGATGAACAGACAGAGTCCTCTCCGCACCTCGGCCATCGCAGGAAAAGGGCTGACCCTTTGATCCCTCAGCCTTTATACTGAGCATGGGGCAGATGGGATGGAATACCCCAGTTGGTCAGGTTTGGGTCACCTGTCCTGTCCGCTCCTCCCCACCGATGTGACCCCTCTACGTTTTTTCCGTTTCCGACCCTCTAAGGGGGCAAATAACAAAATTGGCTGACCTTGGTTGTTATAGCAATAAGTATAAGCACGGGCCTCCCTGCATACCATTCCTTGGCATGGAGCACAAACATTGGTCTTATCACTCTGAGAACGAGCAGTTTTCTCCACAATATGCCGTTAATTTCAGAGAGTTAGAGGAGGCCTAGCTAGGATGTAAAGTTACAGAACAGAAAATTGGTTCGGTTTTACTTCAAACCGGGACATTCCACCCCTTATTCCATACCATTTGCATCATGCTTAGATTACAACTACTATCATCTATAATATCTATACATACATACATATATAGATAGATATATGTAAATCACTCAGTTATAATTTATCTCTATATACAAAAGCTTAAGTCCATTTCACAGCAGATCAGGTTCTCAGGGTAGGAAAGACAGTGTGAAATTCATTGTGGTTCGTGCCCATGGGTAACATGTCCATCTCGGAGAAGTTTTACTAGACGCCACTTGATCAATCCGGCTAGGTTTCATCATTGCAGTGTCATCCTGAAAAACACTCATAGAACACTGTTAGTATTATAAACAACTAACATCATACTCGGAATTAAGTATTCTCACCCAGGGTCAAATTCCCTTGAGGTACACATTGAACTTCTCCATTCTTCAGCATCACCCACCAAGTACATCCAGGTCCTTGAGCAAAAACAGTCCCACGAATGGGTTTGCCTTTGCCCGAGGCAGGAAAAACCCATACAGTTTTCCCTAGTATATTCCTTTCATGCACCACAGGGACTTTATCCCCTTCTACAATATGTAAAAGGTCTGATTGAGCAGGACCACCTCGATTGATGGATCCCCTGGTATTAACTAACCAAGTAGCTTGCGCTAAGTGCTTGTCCCAATTTTTAAAGGATCCACCACCCATCGCTTTTAGGGTAGTTTTTAACAATCCATTGTATCGTTCAATTTTTCCAGAAGCTGGTGCATGATAGGGAATATGATATATCCACTCAATACCATGTTCTTTTGCCCAGCTACTTATAAGATTGTTTTTGAAATGAGTTCCATTGTCAGATTCAATTCTTTCTGGAGTACCATGTCGCCACAAGACTTGCTTTTCAAGGCCCAGGATGGTATTCCGGGCAGTGGCATGGGGCACAGCATAGGTTTCCAACCATCCGGTGCTTCCTTCCACCATTGTAAGCACGTAACGCTTACCCTGGCGGGTTTGAGGGAGTGTGATATAGTCGATTTGCCAAGCCTCCCCATACTTGTATTTCAACCACCGACCTCCATGCCACAAAGGTTTTAACCTTTTAGCTTGCTTGATTTCGGCGCATGTTTCACAGTCGTGGATAATCTGCGCAATAGCGTCCATGGTTAAATCCACCCCTCGGTCACGAGCCCATTTGTACGTTGCATCTCTTCCTTGATGACCTGAAGTGTCATGGGCCCATCGAGCTAAGAACAATTCACCTTTATGTTCCCAGTCTAAATCTGTCTGGAAAATCTTAGCTGCTCGGTCCACTTGCTGATTGTTTCGATGTTCCTCAGTGGCTCGACTCATAGGTACGTGGGCATCTACATGGCGTACTTTCACGACTAGTTTCTCTAGCCGGTCAGCAATATCTTGCCATAATTCAGCAGCCCAAATGGGTTTACCCTTGCGCTGCCAGTTGCTCTGCTTCCATTGTTTTAACCATCCCCACAGAGCATTTGCCACCATCCATGAGTCAGTATAAAGATAGAGTATTGGCCACTTTTCTCGCTCAGCAATGTCTAGGGCCAGCTGGAGAGCTTTTACCTCTGCAAATTGACTTGATTCACCTTCCCCTTCAGTAGCTTCTGCAACTCGTCGTGTGGGACTCCATACAGCAGCTTTCCATCTTCGATGCTTTCCTACAATACGACAAGATCCATCAGTGAACAAAACATACTGTTTCTCATTATCTGAGAGTTCATTATATGGCGGGGCTTCCTCAGCACGTGTTACCACCTCCTCTGGTGGCATTGTGAAATCTCCGCCTTCGGGCCAGTTTGTGATCACTTCCACAATTCCTGGACGATTTGGATTTCCTATTCGAGCTCGCTGTGTGATTAAGGCAACCCACTTACTCCAGGTAGCATCGGTGGCATGATGAGTAGAAGGAACTTTACCTTTGAACATCCAACCTAACACTGGCAATCGGGGCGCCAGGAGGAGCTGTACTTCAGTACCAATTACTTCTGAAGCAGCTCTAACTCCTTCATACGCTGCCAAGATTTCTTTCTCAGTCGGAGTATAGTTGGCCTCGGAGCCTTTATAGCCTCGACTCCAAAATCCCAGGGGTCGACCTCGAGTCTCCCCTGGTCCTTTCTGCCATAGGCTCCAGGTAGGGCCATTATCTCCAGCTGCAGTGTACAGCACATTTTTAATGTCCTGTCCTCTTCGGACTGGTCCAAGTGCTACTGCACGCACAATCTCCTGTTTAATTTGTTGAAAGGCTTGTCGTTGCTCAGGACCCCACACAAACTCATTTTTCTTTCGAGTCACTTCATAGAGAGGTTTCACAATCTGACTATAACCTGGAATATGCATTCTCCAGAAACCCACAACGCCTAAGAAGGCTTGTGTTTCCTTTTTGTTAGTAGGTGAGGACATAGCTGTTATTTTGTTAATCACCTCCATTGGGATCTGACAACGACCATCTTGCCATTTAATTCCCAAGAATTGGATGTTTCGTGCAGGTCCCTTGACCTTACCTCTTTTCACAGCAAAACCTGCTTTCAGAAGAATCTCAATTACTTTCTTACCTTTCTTGAAAACTTCTTTTGCTGTATTACCCCACACAATGATGTCATCAATGTATTGCAGGTGTTCTGGAGCTCCACCCTTCTCCAGTGCAGTCTGGATCAGTCCATGGCAAATAGTAGGGCTGTGTTTCCACCCCTGGGGCAGTCGATTCCAGGTGTACTGGACACCCCTCCAGGTGAAAGCAAACTGTGGCCTGCACTCTGCTGCTAAAGGAATAGAGAAAAAGGCATTAGCAATGTCAATTGTAGCATACCATTTGGCTGTCTTTGACTCTAGTTCATATTGCAGTTCTAGCATGTCTGGCACAGCAGCACTCAGTGGGGGTGTGACTTCATTCAGGCCACGGTAGTCTACTGTTAGACGCCAGTCACCATCAGACTTGCGCACTGGCCATATCGGGCTGTTAAAGGGTGAGCGAGTCTTGCTGATCACTCCTTGGGTCTCCAGCCGACAAATCAGGTTCTGAATGGGAATCAAAGAATCTCGGTTAGTGCGATACTGTCGTCGATGCACCGTGGAAGTAGCAAGTGGTACCTGCTGTTCTTCAACCTTCAGCAATCCTACCACAGAAGGGTCATCTGAAAGGCCAGGTAAGGTAGACAGCTGTGTAACACCCTCAGTCTCTACAGCTGCTATACCAAAAGCCCACCCATACCCTTTCGGGTCTTTGAAATACCCTCTCTTGAGGTAGTCTATGCCAAGGATGCACGGAGCATCTGGGCCAGTCACAATAGGATGCTTTTCCCATTTATTCTTATTCAGGCTCACTTCGGCCTCCAGTACAGTCAGTTCTTGAGATCCTCCTATAACTCCTGCAATAGTGACTGATTCTGTCCCTCTATGATTCGATGGCATTAGGGTACACTGTGCACCAGTGTCCACCAGGGCTCTATACTTTCGTGGCTCTAATGTGCCAGGCCATCGAATCCACACAGTCCAATAAACTCGGTTATCCCTCTCCTCCTCCTGGCTGGAGGCAGGGCAACCCTAATGCTGAGGACAGCATCTCCAATTGCAAGGTGAGTTCCTGTCTGGACAGGGGCAGTGCATATTCTGAACTGGAGCAGCCATATTCATGTAACCATCCTTTCTTCTGTTTGCTTTACCTTGCAACTCAAGCACTCGTGCCTGCAGGGCTGAAGTAGGTTTTTTATCCCATCTCCTCATGTCCTCTCCATTATTGCAGAGGCAAAGCCACAGGAAACCTCGGAACGAGTCCTGTTTCCCTTTGGTTGGTCTCATAGGAGGGCGTTTTTTCTTAATGGCTGCAACTCTGGTCTTAACTGCAGCTTGGGTCTGAGCAGGCACCTCAGCCTGACCTGCAACTTGGATCTGAGCAGGAACTTGAGCCTGAGCTGCAACTTGAGCCTGAGCTGGAGAAGAGTAAGATTCTCTCCCAATCTCAGCAAGTTTTTCAAGCAGTTTGTGAAAAATTGTGTCGTTTTGCTCAACTATTGCCTTGGTCATTTTCTCTATTGTCTCATTCTGTGTCTTATTCTGTTCAGCCATCTTCTCAGTTTGTTCAGCCATCTTCTCAGTTTGTTCAGCCACTTTCTTAGTCAGGTTTTCTATTGCTGCAACACCGATGGGACGAGAGAGACTATCTTCATACTGTCGCACCCTATCAGCGACCTCATTTACAGTTGGTGTATCAGTATCAGATGCTCCCCAGACCATTGTTGACAAAGCGTGGGAATACACCGATGGTGCACTCTGCACAAACTTTTTCAACAAAGGTCGTTGACATGGCATTTCATCAGGATTTATAGTCACTTGCCAATCACCATAAATCACTTCTCGAATAGCCAGTTCTCTCAGGTATGTAATACCTTTCTCCATGCTGGTCCATTGCCTTGGACGGCATTGGATATCATCCTTAAAGGGATATCTGCTCTTTACAGCTGATAACAGTCGCCTCCAGAGACTGAGAACCTCTGCCTTATTCCCAATCGCTTTATCAATACCTCCCTCTTTGGCCAGATTTCCCAGCTGGCTGGCTTCTCTACCATCTAAGTCTATGGAATTAGCTCCACTGTCCCAGCATCGGAGCAACCAAGAGAGAAGTGGCTCCCCATCATGACGAGTAAAATCCTTCCTCAGATTTCGCAAATCCTTTAAGGACAAAGAGTTAATAATTACATCTACATCTGAGGCATCATCCTGTATCGAGGCTGGCTGAGAAGGACCCTCTCCCCTATCTACCTGAGAAGGGGCTGCCCAACTGGTTGGCTGTGTTGTAAGAGGGTGCTTTCCTTTATCTACACCAGACGGACCCTGTCCTGCATCTTCATCAGAGGAACCCTCTCCCGAGCTCTCTAGCTTGGGCATGTCCTTGTCGTAAGGAGCAGGGGACCGAGCCGACCTCTTTTTCTGCTTCCTGGTCACCGGAGCAACTTGTGCCGGTTCTGCTGGCGCTGGGGGAGCGGCAGGGCTCGGGTTGGGAGCTGGAGCAGTGACAGCGCTGGCTGTCGGGGCCGGAGCAGCCGGTGCAGCTGCGGGCGGAGGAGGGGCTGGCGACGGAGATGCGGGGGGTGCGGGCGGCGGAGCCACTTTTACCGCCGGCTGCGGAGTGACCGGGGCCGGGCCGGGGCGCGGCTTGTGCCGAAGCCGGAGCCGGAGCCGGTGGGGGGGCGACCGCTGCCGCTGGGGCCGGTGTCGGCGGGGCCAGGGGCGTGGCTTGGGCCGGGGCCGGAGCCTTGGCTCGTGCCGGTGGCTGTGGGGGAGCAGCTGATGCCGTTGGCGCCGGTGTCGGCGTGGCCTTGGCCGGTGCCGCTGGCTTGGCTTGGGCCGGGGCCGGGGCTTGGGCCGGGGCCGGGGCTGGTTCTGTTTGTGTCTGAGCAGCAATAGTGCATGTCACACAACGCTCGCTTCTGCACTGACATTTCATAGCAAGTACTGCCTGCATTACATTCAGTGAAATCGACACCACTATTACAATTAAGTGACCGTAACAATAATCACAATCGTTCTCCAAGGAGCCCACAGGTTTCTCATCCCCTAATTCCGTTGGTATCACTTTGGGATAATCACTAAGAGGCAAGGTAAACTTTCCCCAGCGAAAATCGAAAGTGTGATTAGCAACAGAATCCATCCCATGATGCCCAAGATATGCAGGTACCATAGCAATCCAACTGACCACATTATACATCTGGAGGCACATCCACATGAATACAGCACGCTTGACCCACCGCATCCAAACACAAAAAACAAATAAACCTTTCAACATATTCGGCCAGTTTAACACCACTGTGTCAATGAACTTCATACAAAGCTCTCTAAAAATACCATATACAATATTCTGTAGGTACAACATGGTGAAAGCTATCGGTTCTCCCTGAGCAAACTGGAATTCAAACTATTCAGGCAATCTTATCAGACCACAGTCGTCGTGCCCCACGTTGGGCGCCAATAAATCTGTCGTGGTTTTGGCTGAATTTACCAAAACCGGACCGGCAGATGGCCCTTCCCCCCCCTTCCCCCCCCTAAAAGAGGAGAGAGGAGGAGAAAGAGATAAGGAGATTCAGAAGTTTAGAATGAACTAAACTACTTTAATGAAAAATTAATATTAAAATAAAAATAAAGAAGAAAATAATGAAATAGATACAATATATACAAAACCGTATCAAGCTCCCAGGATGACAGTCACATCACCGGCAGGCACTGGGGAAGTCCCAGACTGGACTCAGTGACAGATGGGAACTGGATTCCAGCTCTGGAGTCAGGAACACACGGATCGGGATCAAAGGCAGATGAACAGACAGAGTCCTCTCTGGACGTCGGCCATCGCAGGAAGGGGCTGACCCTTTGATCCCTCAGCTTTTATACTGAGCATGGGGCAGATGGGATGGAATACCCCTGTTGGTCAGGTTTGGGTCACCTGTCCTGTCCACTCCTCCCCACCGATGTGACCCCTCTACGTTTTTTCCGTTTCCGACCCTCTAAGGGGGCAAATAACGAAATTGGCTGCCCTTGGTTGTTATAGCAATAAGTATAAGCAAGGGCCTCCCTGCACACCATTCCTTGGCACGGAGCACAAACATTGGTCTTATCATTCTGAGACCGAGCAGTTTTCTCCACAATATGCCGTTAATTTCAGAGAGTTAGAGGAGGCCTAGCTAGGATGGAAAGTTACAGAACAGAAAATTGGTTCGGTTTTACTTCAAACCGGGACATTAATAAAAGTGTGTATCACCCCCTAGGTAACTTTTCCTTGAAGCCCCTTAATGTTTCCTTTTTTATTTTGTTAATTTTCCTCTATGATATTATTTTGTTGCTTTAGTAAGAAAATCAAAGTGATTTTCCATGAGAGAAGATGAAGCTCTGGTGGCATTTCATCTTTTCACTGTGAGAAACACCGGCTCACACTTAAAATTTTAAAGAGGACGAAGTCACTGGAGCAAAGGTTTATTGTACGAAGCAGCGCTGAATCGGGTGCATCTCAAAGTAGAGGCACCCACATCTTTAGTTTTTTAGATATTTTATACCTTTCTTTTCCCGGCCGCCTGAATACCTGTCTCTCTTCTCATTGGCTGAGAAGTTGGAGCTCACATTCTTCCCGACCGGCTAAAGACACAAACCTTTAATTAACAATACATTGTTTCACAGTCTCTGCTAATATCTACTGTCTAATGTTAGTAGTTACAAACATCCTGGTGGTCATCTTCGTGATCTAGTGTCCATATCCTTCTTTTCTCCAGTCACCCCCCAGGTGGCCTTTATCCACTTATCACCTTCCACCGTCCTTTGTTCGCTTATCAGTCTACCATCAATTCGGTTCTCTTTACCTAAATGGCTTCTTGTAAACCAGAGTCTCTGGGCCATTCCAGGGTACTTGTAAGGATCAGTTAGATGCTATAACCGAGCACACAAATAGAAATATACCAAGTAGCTGAAGCAAAATTCAGCTCATTTCTCACAATCCACCCCCTTTTTATTTATTACATTTTTGCTGAAGCTTATTATCTTCTTCCCATTTATTCAACAATAACTGTAATCTTTCATTTTGTTCTTCTTTTCGGTGATCTCTTTTTCTTAAGACCATTATCCTCTGCGATGTAGCACCTTGATTCACAGCATCCACATTCGATAGACTGGTCACTTGCATTCCTTCTACCACTCTAGAAATTAATCCCACTGCACGAGGAATAAAACAAGGTATGAACAGCAGTCCAGCAAGAGCACATAATAGAATGAAGCCTACCTTCTTCCACCAAGATATTCCAAAAAAATCATTCCACCAGTTGACATCCATCATAGATTTCCACCTTTGCACTGGGACGTGTGCTAGTTTTCTGATGTTTGCTGCTATATCTCGTACAGCTTGTCCGTTGTCATCAATATGAAGACAACACTCTGATGTGTTAAATTTGCCACATACCCCCCCCTCTTCTGCTAATAGGTAGTCTAGTGCCAGTCTATTTTGGTATATGGCAGTTCGCATCTGTGTTTGTTGGACTGCTATTAAGTCTAAGGCTGAGGCTGTCTCATTGGTAATTATTTCAAGCACTGCTTGCAACCTAATTATTCTATTGAGCATATAAACAGGTGTTCGATATCCCCAGCTACCATCTTGTGCCCATGTTGCTGGTCCATATGTTTCTATTATGCGTTGTGGGGGCCATTCATCCTGCCCCCAATTCTGAGTTCCTCCCATTTCGATCGTTGTTCGTTTCTTTCTCCTCAATTCATCATATAGCCGGACCCCCAGCCCAGCTGCCTGTGTATTAGACAGCAAGAAAAAGAAAGGCATTACATATCCAACATAACAGACCCCTGACCAGTTTGGAGGTAATCTTCGGTAAGCATGTTTCCCACAAATCCAATAATGGCCCTCTAAGGCCCAAGCCCCGTTGGCAAAGGGACCGTCCCATGTTTCATCACCTTGTGGTGTTTCATAGTATAGCGGATCTTCTGTGCCCCATGGTCCTCCTGAGGCGTTTAAATCCCCATTGGAGTCACAATAGTCACATTCAAAGGCCTCTGCATCCGGATGCCATTTACAGTTACATCCTCCCTCTCTTATCGTTCGGTTTGTAGCTGACCAGAACTTTGTGAAATATGTTCTGGTCCCATTTGAATTTTGCCAAGCCCATTGATAGACTCTTATTACATGGTTTTTGCTGGTAGTATTGTCCCGCTGACAAGCCAGGAACAGAGAATCTTTAAAACCCCCCTTTTTGCCAATCTCTCTTGCCGCTGCCCTGCAACCAGCATGCCAAGGTTCATGGAAGGAACATCTTACCCAGGTGCCATCTCTAAGCTTAATGTGTGTTTGGTTCCATCTTCCTTGGTACCTCCGGCAATTATAAGGTGTACACAGTGAGTCATAACAATCCATTCCTGGTGATAATGTCCACTCACTTTCACTTTTCCCTAAATATTTCCCTCCCGATCTGGTTCTGTTCAGGCAATAATTCCCTTTTCCTGGGTACAATATTTTCCATGCAGCTCCCTCTTCTGCCCAGACCTTTGTTCCATGGCGTACTGTACTTAAGCTACTCACCAGCCACTTAGGCTGCACAGGCCGGGCTACCCATGGCCATTCTTCAGATCCCCTCGGGCTTCCACATACCCAACAATTACTCAAATTAAAGCTTTTTGCTATTTCATTCCTTAATGTTACAAATTGGTTATCTTCCATTTGACTGTAACACAGAGGGATGGTCACAAGGTTCATTAGTATGGTAGCATAAAACCTGCCAAGGTCTGGCACAGCCTTCCCTCCCATCTCTCAACGCCTACTGGATTGCAGCCAGCAGCGGAGACCGCTCACAGAAGAGGAGTGAAGAGACTGACCCAGTCTTGCCCTTGGCTTTAGTTTTTAGAACCTTTGCTGGTAACCTCCCCAGGTATTACACTTTTATTTCATTACTCTCGATTTTACCAATTCTGTCTTTTAAGAGTCAATTTCAGTGGATCACTTCCCTGGGTTACTGTCCACTCTCCAGGAGGTGGGGCTATTGGTCCTTTTACCCGTGTAGCATGTGTCCACCCCTTTTCCTTAGTTCGCACAGCTGCTTCTGTTGTCAGGAGTACCAGGAAAGGTCCTTCCCACGCTGGAGTCAGAGTATCCTCTTGCCAGGACTTCACTAGTACCCAGTCTCCAGGCTGTATCTGGTGTAGTTTGAAATCCAGTGGAGCCGTCTGAGGCAGCAATCCACGCTGTCTCAAATCTGTAAGAGATTGGGCTAACCCCCACAGGTAATTTTTAAGAACGACATCATTAATTTCAGGAATTGGCACACCTTCTTCCCTTCCCAGATATGGAAGTCCGAATAGCATTTCATAGGGAGATACTCCTAAATCCTTCCTTGGAGCAGTCCTAATTCTCAACAGGGCTAGGGGCAGGCATTTGGTCCAGGGCAACTTAGTCTCTATTACCAGCTTGGTGATATGTGTTTTGAGAGTTGCATTCATCCTCTCAACTCTACCAGAGCTTTGAGGATGCCAGGGAGTGTGGAAGTCCCATTGAATTCCCAGAGCTGTGCATACCAGCTGCAATACCCTAGCAGTGAAATGGGTTCCCCTATCAGAATCTACCCTTTCTATTATTCCATATCGAGGAACAATTTGTTCTAATAAAATTTTGGCAACGTTTGAAGCAGTGGCAGTGGTAGTAGGGAAGGCCTCTACCCAGTGCGTGAGATGATCCACTATCACTAACAGGTATTTCCACCTTTGTACCTTAGGAAGCTCTGTGTAATCCACCTGGATGCTCTGGAATGGTCTGAGGGCTAATCTTCGCCCTCCATTAGGGTGTTTTCTCATCACTTTTTTGTTTACTTTCTGGCATATCAAACAGTGATCCCCTATTTGTTTTGCCACCGCATACACACCCAAACAACTGTAAGTTCTCAAAAATTGGTCACATAAGGCTTGTGTTCCCCAATGAGTTTCTGAATGCAGTCTGGACAGTACCTCTCGAGTTATTGCCTTGTTTAACATTTGCCTCCCATCCGGGAGAACCCATTTCCCTTCCCGGGTTTTTACACACCCCATCTCTTGAAAGGATTTCTCTTCTTCTTGAGTGAATACTGGTAGCTTAATAGGCATTTCTTTACCAGGTACTAAGATTCGCATTTCTATGACCTCGCCCAGGGCCGCCTGCTTTGCTTGTTCATCAGCCAATCTGTTACCCTTGGCTTCCAGTGTATTCCCCTTTTGGTGCCCAGCTACATGCACCACAGCAATCTCTTCTGGTTTGTTCAAAGCCTCCAGCACTTCCGACACTAGTTGTTCATGCACTAACCCTTTTCCTCTAGAGGAGACCAGCCCCCTTTCCTTCCATATTTTCCCAAAGGTATGAACCACCCCAAAGGCGTATTTAGAATCTGTGTATATTGTTCCATTTTCTCCCTCCAATAGCTCCAGAGCTTGCTTCAAGGCATATAGTTCACATGTCTGAGCTGACCAGGAGTTTGGAAGCCTTCCTTTTTCCACAATACTGGTTTGTACACCATCTACAATTGCATATCCACTGTGACGCTTCCCATTTATACACTGAGATGATCCATCGATAAAGATTCTCTTTCCCTCAGGCAATGCTTTTTCTCCTAGATCCTCCCGAACTTTGGTTTGATACTCTATGATATCGAGACAATTATGCCCTGGTACCTCTTCCTCTGTCTTCCCATATAAATATTGGGAAGGGTTGAGGCTTTTGTCAGTAGTTAAAACTAAGTCATCTTTTTCCATTAAGATGGTTTCATATTTCAGAATCCTAGAATCAGTCAACCACCGTCCGGATTTTTGGCTTAATATTGTTCTCACTATGTGGGGGGTGGATACTATCAGTGTTCCCCCAAAGGTCAGTTTCCTGCTTTCCTCCACCAGTAAAGCTGTTGCTGCCACCGCTTGCACACAGGTTGGCCACCCTCGTGACACCGGATCCAATACTTTAGATAAATAGGCTACTGGTTGTTTCTGCCCTCCCCAGACCTGGGCTAACACTCCATAGGCCATTCCACCCTCAACATTTACATAAAGGTGGAATGGCTTTCCTAGGGAAGGAAGAGACAATACAGGTGCTTGTATTAGTTTTTGTTTAAGTTCTTCAAACTGCTGCCGCTCCTCTGCTGTCCACTGGGGGTCTTCTGTCTCTTCTTGCAATTTTTCATACAAAAATTTTACATGTTGGCTAAAATTATCAATCCATAGTCGGCAGTATCCAAGGAGGCCCAAAAACTTTCTTATTTCTTTCTTACTCCTTGGAATTGGAGTTGTTACAATACCAGAAATTCGTTCTGGGTTTATTCTCCTTTTCCCTTCGCTGATCAAGTGCCCGAGGTACCTCACCTCCTTTTCTACAAACTGCAACTTAGTTTCTGAGACTCGGAGCCCTTTTTCTCCCAAGTAGTTAAGTAATTTGATGGTTGCAGATCGAACCTCCATCTCCTCTTCCCCCGATATTAGTAAATCATCTACATACTGAAGCAGCTTGATCCCTGGGGAAAACGAAATTTCCTCAAGTATTTGTTCCAACACTTGCCCAAAAAGGTTGGGTGATTCCGTAAACCCCTGTGGTAACGTGGTCCAGCGGAATTGCTGCCTCCTCCCTGTTACCGGGTCCTCCCATTCAAAGGCAAACATGTCCCGACTTTCCACCGCCAAGGGACAGGTCCAAAAAGCATCTTTAAGGTCTACTACACTGAACCACTTGTGTTCATGAGGTATTTTGCTTAGCAATGTATAAGGGTTGGGTACTACCGGGTGACGTGTCTGAACAATTTTATTCAGCTCCCTTAAATCTTGCACTAATCTCCAACTCCCATCCGACTTTCTGACGGGTAAAATAGGTGTATTATAAGGAGACATGCAGGGCTCTAAGAGACCATCTTTCAACAATCCCTCAATTACAGGTTGGAGCCCCTTCCTCCCTTCTAGAGATATAGGATATTGTTTTACACGCACAGGCTGACTTTCTTTCTTTAATTCCACTTTGAGGGGGGGTATGTCCAGTCCTCCCCGGTTTCCTTCCGCCACCCAGACTATTGGATTAATCACTTTTTCATCCTCTGTGGTCAACTTATAAAGCTGCACCATCATCCTATCATCTTTTGGAACTATTCCGATCCCTAACAATATCTGTAAATCCCTCCCCAATAAGTTCGCTCCTACTTCAGGTATCACTACTAAGTCCATTTTTACTTCTCGGTTATTCCCTTGTATAGTTACTTGCTCTACAATAGGGACTGAAAACCCTTCCCCTTTTATCCCAACCATGTTCGTCGTAAGTTCCCCAATTTCATATCCCTGTGGGATTTTGGTTATACTTGTTCTTTCTGCTCCTGTGTCCACTAGGAATACATATTCCTCCTTCTGGGGTCCTAATTTTAAATTTATCAAGGGCTCAATGTGATGGTTCGACCCCAGAAGGTAGAGCCCCTGACACCCCTATTCTAAAGAATAATCATCCCGCTCCATTACTCGAAACACTCCGTTTTCCTTCTGCCTCATCGGACAATCCCTCTTAAAGTGCCCCTCTCTCCCACAATGAAAACACCTTCTAGGACCTACTTGCCACCCATGAGGGTTCCCCCTCCCAGCCGGTTGAACCTTATATTCTCTGCGCTCACGCTGTGGCCCGCGGCTGGGACCTCTGCCACGTTCACACCACCTCTCTCTCTCTCTCTCTCCCTCTCTCAGGCTGCCGCCCCGTTACTTGTTCCACTGCTGCCACCATCAACTTAGCTTTAGCTTTCTGCTTCTCATCATCTCTCCTGACATACACTTTCTGAGCCTCTCGCAACAATTCATTCAAGCTCCGATCATGCCAGTCTTCCAGTTTCTCTAACTTCTTCTTTATATCAGGCCACGCCTTAGTGACAAAATTAACCTTCAACAACTCTCGCCCCACATCATTCTCGGGATCTATTCCTGAGTATTGTTGTATATTTCTCCTTAACCTTTCCAGCCAATCTGTAGGAGATTCATCTTTTTGTTGCGTGCTTTCAAAGGCTTTATCAAAATTCTGTCCTTTTGGGACTGCCTCTTTTATTCCCCTGATTACTAATCTTCTGTAATCAGACATATTATTCCTCCCCTCCGCATTATTCTGATCCCAGGCAGGCCTGGTCACAGGGAATTTCTGTTCCCCTAGGACTCCCCCAGGGATATCGGGAGGATTTTCTCGCTCCCAAATTCTAATACCCGCAGCCCGGATCGTTTGTCTTTCTTCCGGTGTGAACAGGGCTCCTAAAATGAACTGCATTTCATCCCAAGTGTAAAGATTAGGGTCCAGAAACTGGTCGAGCTGCTCTGACAACCCTAAAGGGTCCTCTAATAACTTTTTCATCTCTTTCTTAAATTCCCGCACCTCGGTGCTAGTCGGAGGTACATTCACAAAGCCCACCCCCCCCGGGGCTCCCGGCATGGGTACCTCTCTTAAAGGGAACATACCCTCCTTATGTTCCCCTTTACAAGACGGCAAAGGAAAATTCCGAACATCCCTTACTATCTGATCTAATTCAGTGACCCGGGTTCTCCGAGTCTCCCCGAGCAGAGGGGCACCCGGTCTCACAGAGTCCCCCCCTTCCCGTTCATTATCCTCCTCCTCCCCCCCCCAATCTTCTTCTGTTTCGTCGAATTCAGGGTTGTATGGGGGTGGCAGATGATCCAGAGGTTCCCAACTTTCTTCTCTCTTCTTAATCTTCTTTCCCCCAAGGTCTTTTGTCATGAATAAGGAGTGAGACCTCCTCCAACATGAAGCATATTCAATTTCTTCTTGGTTTACTGGAGTCTTACTACATACATAGAGATTCAAAGCCTGGCACAACCAATTCTCCATTGACCCGAACTGCGGCCAGTACAGTGGGTCAGATCTAATAGGTTCTTTCACCCACTCAAACATACAGTACTGTATCATTGTTTGTTTATCTTTTCCCCGGGTGCAACCCTGCCCCCACTTCCCGAGCATCACCCCTAAAGGACTGTCGGGTGGAATGCTCGCACCAGGACTTTCAAGTCCTTGATTCTTTATAGCCTTCTCTCTGCTAGGCCTATTTCCCATTTTACTTTCCCGTGGGACTTTTTCACCTGGAACCGTTTCGCTTCGCCCCTTCACTGGCCGGTCTCCTCGCGGAGAAACGGAACCGCAGTTAGAAGGGCTCCACACTCGCTCCGCAGACAATTCTGCGTCTCACACACACAGTCCCAATCCCGCTATCCCAGCCGCCCGAGTAGTACTTAACAGTCAATTTTCTTACCCGGGTCCCGTGCACAGAAATTATCGGCTGCCGCGCGTAACTCAATCCCGTTAACTCAATTCTTCCTTTCCCCTCCTTTGCTCCGGGAGTCCTCTGTCCGGATAGGACCCGCTGCCCCTCACGGGATGAGACAGTGGGTTGGAGACCGCTGAAATCAGCGGGGCGCGCCATCCCCTCTTCGCTGTCTCGCCTCGCAGGAACAGGAGTGCTGGCTCCCGGACGAGCCCCCAAATTGTGAGAAACACCGGCTCACACTTAAAATTTTAAAGAGGACGAAGTCACTGGAGCAAAGGTTTATTGTACGAAGCAGCGCTGAATCGGGTGCATCTCAAAGTAGAGGCACCCACATCTTTAGTTTTTTAGATATTTTATACCTTTCTTTCCCGGCCGCCTGAATACCTGTCTCTCTTCTCATTGGCTGAGAAGTTGGAGCTCACATTCTTCCCGACCGGCTAAAGACACAAACCTTTAATTAACAATACATTGTTTCACAGTCTCTGCTAATATCTACTGTCTAATGTTAGTAGTTACAAACATCCTGGTGGTCATCTTCGTGATCTAGTGTCCATATCCTTCTTTTCTCCAGTCACCCCCCAGGTGGCCTTTATCCACTTATCACCTTCCACCGTCCTTTGTTCGCTTATCAGTCTACCATCAATTCGGTTCTCTTTACCTAAATGGCTTCTTGTAAACCAGAGTCTCTGGGCCATTCCAGGGTACTTGTAAGGATCAGTTAGATGCTATAACCGAGCACACAAATAGAAATATACCAAGTAGCTGAAGCAAAATTCAGCTCATTTCTCACATCACTGTCACCATTATGATGATACCCCTTTGTGGACCCTGGAAAAAACATGCATCTTCATATTGTACAATTTCCTAGTAGGAAACACACTGAATAGTGCTTTCTGCAAGGAAATGGCTATAAATAGGCCAATTTTCATCACTATCATTTCTAAGAGCAAACTCAGTCAAATGCTTACTCAGTATGTGATTTTTTTATTGTTGCTATTTATGTTGTATATCTAGATTTTGTTTTGCTGGCAATACTATCTCATCATAACTAGAAATTAATGTAATTTTTTTAAACTATAGAGATAGATAATAAATTTCACTTAAAAGGGTAATAAACTGGTTTTCTTCCATTTCTACATCATCTGTAACTGTAATGTCTAATTCCCAATCCTTCCAGAGCAGCAGTTCGCCGTGCCTGGCAGGGCTGCCACTAGAGGGCATGAAATGATTTTAAACACTGAAGTTACCAGACTAAAAGCAAGTAAAGACTGAACTAGCAAAGCAATGAAGAAAATGCAATAAATGCAACAACTATGTTATTCTAGGGTTTGGTGGTGTTTGCTTTTTTTTTTCATTTTCAGCTTCTAAAAGATCGAATAGCTTTTAAATGTTTTTTACAATCATACTTGAGAACATAAAACAGGTATCAGAACTGGAGACACTTTATAGTGTGCTACAGAATTTAGGAAAAGACAGTGAAATTTAGGAGAAAATATTTTTCAAGTGGGAACATAAAATTGCAGGGTTTTTTTTTTTTTCAAACAAGGTTGTGTAAAATTAGAGATAATTGAGCAGAAATGCTGAGATTCTTGTTTGACCTTTGCAATATGTATTAGCTATCTCAGCCCCCATCTGTGTAATAGATGACTGTTACTCAGAAATTCTTAACCCTCTATTTAATATAATAATAATAATATTACTTGGAATGCATGTCTGTCTCTGTTCCCTGTCTGAAGAGATAATGTTTCACAATCATCTAAGCATGCTGTCAAGATAAATCCATTATGCATGCAGTTCTTCCATGCTGTGGCAGTAGGGGTATGTGCTAGACAGACGTTCTGGATGGTGCTAGGGGTTTTTCATGTTTACAGATGAATGGGCCCAGGTCAACTGCCAGTCCTTGACATGCATTTCAGTAATAAAGCAATCTCAGCAATAAACCCATTGTATAGGATGAATAAAGTATCATATAGCAAGAATGAAGGATTGAGCATTCATTCATTTCCCACATGCAGGTATCTATCCTCACCCAGAATAAAAAGTTGCTGAAAAAGTTGCCCCGCTGTGTTGTCCTTCCAACAGATATTGGGGTGGTTGAAGTCCCCCATGAGGACCAGGGTCTGTGAATGCTATGCTGCTCCTATCTGTCTATAGAGGGCCTCATCTGCCCTGTCACCCTGGTCAGGTGGTCTGTAGCAGACCCCTACTGTAACATCACCTGCCCCTGTGCTCCCTTTAATCTTGACCCATAAGCTCTCCCTTGGGTCTTCATCCATCCCCAGGTGGAGCTCCATGCACTCCAGCTGGTCATTGACATAGAGGGCAACACCCCCTCCTCATCTCCCCTGCCTGTCCTTCATGAAGAGTCTGTATCCCTCCATTCCAAGACTGCAATTATAAGAGCCATCCCACCACATCTCTGTGATGCCAATAAGATGATATCCCTGGAGGCATACGCATGTCTCTAACTCCTCTTGCTTGTTCCCCGTGCTTCATGCATTTGTGTAAAGGCACTTCAATGGAGCTTACTGGCTGGAGTGGCTACATTTCCTTTGTGATGCTCTTCAGGTGGCCTTCCTTTGAGGTGTTTTATCTGTGACTCCCCAGTTCCTATTGCCTCAGGAGCCCCTCGCTCATCCCCATAAGACTTCGAGTGTGCTGCAGCGTACCCAGCACATCTCAGAGCAACAGGTTGAGGGCCTTTGCTAGTGACCCATCCCTCAGACCTTGGAGTGTCATCCCTTGGCTTGTCACGAGCCAGCCGGATAATATCCCCCTCCCCTAACAAGCCTAGTTTAACGCTCGAGCCTAGTTTAAAGCTAAATAATAAAAAGAAAAGATAATAATATTAATAAGAAAATAATGAAATATAGACAGCATATACAAAACCAGTATTGAGCTCCCAGGATGATGATCACGTCACTGGCAGGCACTGGGAAAATCTCAGACTGGACTCAGTGATGGACAGGAACTGGATTCCAGATTTGGATTCAGGAACACACGGATCGGGATCAAAGGCAGATGAACAGAGTCCTCCTCTGACACCAGCCATTGAAGAAAGAGAGTTGACCCTTTGATCCCTCAGCTTTTATACTGAGCATGATGCAGATGGGATGGAATACCTGTTAGTCAGGTTTGGGTCACCTGTCCTGTCCACTTTTCCCCGCAGGTGGGACCCCTCTACGCTTTTCTGCTTCCGACCCTCCAACAGGACAAATAACGAAGTTAGCTGACCTTGTTTGTTACAGCAATAAGCATAAGCAAGATCCTTTCTGCATACCGTTCCTTGGTATAAATTATCAGGTCTTATAACTCTGGAAGCAGATACTGTCAGAAAAATACGCTGTTAATTTCAGAGATTTCAGATAGTTAGAAGAGGCTTAGCTGTAAAGTAAAATTAGTGAAAAGAAAATTGGTTCTTTTTTACCTCAAACCAGACATAGCTAGATTGTTAGATCTGGATATATGTAAGCTCTGAAGGAATCAAAAATGTAATCACAACTACTACAAGTGTTTAATCAGCGGATATCAGGTGTTCTGTTTTCAAGAAATATTGAGGGACTCTTTTTTATTAATGTCTCGTTCCAATCACATGGCATTTACATTGGGCAGTAAATCACAACATAACTCTTTCTTCAGCAAGACTTCATGCTCTGTTATAAAACGTCTTGCAAGTTATAAGGGCTGTGCTGTTACACAGCCAGCTTAACTGAAGGAAGGCTTCGGTCTGTGGGTCACGTCCTTCAAAACCTAGAAAAGGCTGGATCCGCCCAAACTCTTGAAAAATCTCTCCAGGGCTCTGATGCTCGCTTGTAACTGTAAACTCTGTCTCCTAATTTTAGGGGCCTCTTAAGAAGTGGAAAGCTAATCTCAGCTTTTACACTAAGAATTAAGCGTTTGCTCATTTGTTAGGAGCTACGTAAGAAATATAAGTAAGCATGGAAAGGACTATAATTTTGACACATTACATTCACTATTACAAGACTTCTGTTTGATGTGTTGAGATGATAGAGGGGCAGATGAAGGATGAGAATGAGGGATAATAGGATCACAGCAGCTTCTGTTGGAGCAACATCTTTACAGAACAGTGAAGGAATAAAAATGCAAATTGTATAATACTAATTTTAAAATTTCAAGTTATTATAAAAGTTACTTTAAAGTGATGTCATGGAGCTCTTTACAAGTATTTGCTTTGTTATTCACATGACTTGTTTTCTAAACATTTTCATGCCTGTTAAAAGCAAATGCATCTGTACCTCAAATTCTTGAGGAAGTTCTATAAAAAGCAACCTATAGTATTTTATTTAGAGTGATAAAAATCTGTTCACTTCTTGCACACAGAAGAACAGAAGAGAGGAAATGAACAATTAAAAGAGAATAATGTGCCTAAGGGCTTGAAAGCTCTGTTTTGCCACTGAAAGGTAGGATCTAATGCACTTGCTGTAGAAACAGTCTTATTTTTC
This sequence comes from Numenius arquata, assembly GCF_964106895.1. NCBI lineage: Eukaryota > Metazoa > Chordata > Aves > Charadriiformes > Scolopacidae > Numenius > Numenius arquata. The sequence goes on along the minus strand of NC_133615.1, from coordinate 32,297,835 downwards.
ACCAGTTAAAAATTAACTAGTGTTCCAAGAAGAATGCCAGTTTTCAGTTTTCCTCCTCCTCTCTCTCACTGAAGCCTTGACTTGAGACTTGGTAGAAATAATTCAAGGCAGTTGAGTACAATAAGACCGATTTATTTATTTTGGAGTTGTTTAAACTTAATAGCAAGTGCTGACTTGCTTCTTGAGAATGTGAACCTCCTATTCCATAGATCAGATCTTCAGTTTTGCATGTTTTGAGGTTGACCACTTTATTAAAAATAATAGAAGTACTGAAAATCTCACCTATGAAGTTCCAGGAGTAGGAATGTTTCTGTTGTTTAAAATTAGGTACTGTCTAAGGCTTCTAGGGGTAAGGGCTGGAAAGTATAGGACCTAAATTACACACAAAACATGCTAAACTGTAATTAGCCCAAACCCCCCCCATGATCTCATTTTTTATAGTTTCTCCTAAAAACAAAGTTAACACTTGAAGTTAAATAGTTAGAATTAATTAAATAGCTATGGTGTACTGAAGCTCTGGATATGTTTGTCAAAATATTTACTTGGAAGAAAATAAGAGCAGCGAGGAGGGTGCACAGCAAGTTCACTATCCCTGGACTTCAGGAGAGCAGACTGGCCTCTTCAGGGATCTGCTTGGCAGAGTACCATGGGATAAAGCCCTGGAGGGAAGAGGGGCCCAAGAAAGCTGGCTAATATTCAAGGATCACCTCCTCCAAGCTCAGGAGCGATGCATCCCAACGAAGAGGAAGTCAGGCAAAAACGCCAGGAGGCCTGCATGGATGAACAGGGAGCTCCTGGACAATCTCAAACTCAAAAAGGAAGCCTACAGAGGGTAGAAGCAAGGACAGGTAGCCTGGGAGGAATACAGAGAAACTGTCCGAGCGGCCAGCGATCAGGTTAGGAAAGCTAAAGCCCCGATAGACTTAAATCTGGCCAGGGACGTCAACAGCATCAAGAAAAGTTTCTACAGGTATGTCAGTGATAAAAAGAAGACTAGGGAAAATGTGGGCCCTCTCCGGAAGGAAACGGGAGACCTGGTCACCCAGGATATGGAGAAGGCTGAGGTACTCAATGACTTTTTTGCCTCAGTCTTCACCAGCAAGGGCTCTAGCCAACACCACCCAAGTCGCAGAAGGCAAAGGCAGGGACTGGGAGAATGAGGAACTGCCCACTGTAGGAGAATACCAGGTTTGAGACAATCTCAGGAACCTGATGGGGCACAAATCCATGGGACCTGATGAGATACATCCGTGGGTCCTGAGGGAACTGGCAGATGAAGTTGCCAAGCCACTATCCATCATATTTGAGAAGTTGTGGCAGTCCAAGTGAAGTTCCCTATAATTCATCAGGAATATGCAGCAAAGCATTTAAGCACACTTTAGTCAATAGGACTTTAGGACATGATTTAAAGAAAAAAAGAGCTCCTAAGGATATGCTACATAGCAAAAAGCAGGTTTAATTATAACTTGTGTTCATATGCCTGCATAGCTTAAATTCACTAACACGAGTAAAAGTGAAAGCATTACTTTTGTTTGAACTGTTAACTGGAGTTCAAGCTCTAAGGCATGTTACTACATTGTCATTTCTCTTCTTAATATATTACCTAGATTAGGCTAAAACATGGCTTAATTTCTGCCATAAAGGTATATCTGTACCAACAAATTATTTCTTACTCATTTTGAGCATTTATTTTATCCTTTTTGCTAAAAGGCATTTTGCTTTTCATTTAAGATTGAGAAACAAAGTAAATTAAAATGTAGAAAAACTTCAACCACTGAGATTTTGTTTCTGGTGTTCATTATTTCCAGCAAGAGATGAAATGGTCATGTCCACTGATAGCTGCAATGCTTCGCTCAATATATGCTATATTTAGACTACAGGCAAAATTTAGTTATACAGGTTAGTAGTCACGCTGACTTCTCTGGAAGATGTGGCTGTTAATGAAGATACAAAACTGAAGCATATAAGGTGGGTTAACATGTTGAATATAAATATGAAATACAAGGTCATAAGCAAAATGCAATTTATTTTGTTTCTGAATTATCCATTTTTTCAATTGCTTTGAGACTTCATGTTTCTTCTCACCAATTCATATGTGCTCTTTTAGAGTGAGGAGAAAGACTGGTGCTAGCAACAGTCAGAACCATGTTCCAGGTCTCTGCACAGCTTTAGCTGAGGCACCACATTCCTCTCCTTTGGACAGGCAGACCTACAAGATGGGCACTGTTAATCTCCAAACACAACACAGGTATTATATAAGTCATAAGATATATTGTCTTTTACTATTGCAATGGCATTTTTTTACACCTTCACAAGACGATAATTTGAGAAGTTCTGACAAACAATATGAAGAATTGGGAAGACCAAATGGGAAGATGGAAGGCTTTAAGAACTGGATCCAAAACCAGTCCATGTTATAGACTGAAAGACCCAGAATATTTTCTCTCTAATGTTTTTAGGGGTAAATATAGCACACACGTGTAATTCTGGCCTAACAGAGTTCTCATCATGTGGTCAAAAAGAACGGAAAAGGCTACAGATGAAAACATGTATTTGCATATTAATACTAGAGCAAAGACCAGTGTAACCATATTGCTTCTATTTATTTATTCAGTAAAAAGGCAAAACAATCAGAAAACGAGAGAAAGAAATATTTGAATACTCCGTAAACAATATTAATACTAGAAGCAAATGTATTACAAGCCTTAATCAGAATTGTAGTCACAGATTGAAGTCGCAAAAATCCAAAGGTTCAGCTCATCCTGAAAGTCAGACATTATGTGGAACGGGACTAGATTTCTTAGCGTTTTCCTCCTTGTTGGTTCTCAGCAGGGACATGAAGGTACAACTTATAATCCATCTCTTGAAGGTATTTCCACAGTGCCCTAAGCAGTAGAGTGTTAGAAAAGCTTGCAATCATTATTTTTTTTAGAATCTTCACAACACCTTGCCATAGGAAGACACTATTTTCTACATTTCACAAAAAAGAAACCAAGCAAAGAAAAGTCAAATGCTTTATCAAGTGTGTATGAGAAGAAACCCTAAAGGCCTAAATCTAGGCCTTCCAAATTCTACAATTTCTTAAACACAGAATCCCTGCTACCAAGAGGAGATTCCCTGTCTGTGCTCATTTAGTCCTTAAACTGCTAATAATTCTAACAAGGTTGCCAGTTTAAGACTAGGACTCTTAACTATTGTTTTTACTGCTGTGGGGACCTTCCATTGAAGAATCATGAAATGAAAAATGAGTCCACAGTGCTACCAATTTTGATTGAGGTGACTTAGAAATGAAAAAGTATCATATATAATCGCCAGTCTTCTCAGCAATATAATCTATTGACTAATCTTTTAAAATTTCTTCATTCAAATCTTGCATTGCTTTACCAACAGTAACATTTTTGGGGTACAGGGAAGAGTAAATAACCTATGTAAAATCAACTGTAATATTACAATGACTTTATTAATATCCCATAGCTTTATATTGATTATGAATTGAAATTATACTAAATTTATATCAGTGTAACTACAGTCAGAACCTGGTTTCTACTTTTGACCTTTTTTTACCATTAGTCTTTCCTTTTAGACTGCCTGTTGTTATTTTGCTAGTAAGGTTACCTAAAGGACAGACAAATATTTTAGGAAACAAGAAAAGGGAGTAGAGGTGAAAAATCCTTTTCAAAATCTGCTTGCTTGCTTTCGTAACCACTTGTTCTTTTGTAGGAAAAATGCCTAACCATAGCACAGACAGTGACCACAATACCAGAAGATAACAAAGCATTAGAGCACAGAGAAAAAGGAAGAGATTTTTGACTGAGAGGTCTTGCTTCTCCCATAGCGCTCATTCAGCTTTGCCTGTAGCATCCCTGCATGTTGACATTTGTCAATATATCTGATAGAGTTGCAAATCACTTCAAGTTTTATTTACACAGAGCATTTTTTCCTTTTCCCCAGTAACAGTTACATGAGTTTCTTTAACAGCAGGCTCCAAGTCATTGTCGTGGTTTAGCCTCAGACGGCAACAAAGGACCACGTGGCAGCCTCTAGCTCAGATCGGGCCCCCACAGCCAGCGCGGCCGGGAGGGGAGAATCGGAAGAAAAAGGCAAAAACTCGTGGGTTGAGACGAAGGCAATTTAACAGAACAGCAAGGGGAGCAAGAAACAACAACAATAACAACACTGACAGAGGAATATACAACCACAAGTACGATACCACCACTTGCCAACCGCACCCGGGATGCCCCCAACCGCTCTGCTCCCCTGGTGGTGACTTCCTCTTCCGCCCCCCCCGACTTCCTGCCCCTCCCCTTCCCCGGCTAGCTCCTGTTACCCCCTGGGCATGGCTCACATGGGATGGGATACCTGTGTCCCTGCTAGGTCCTGGGGAGAATTAACCCTATCCCCGCCAGACCCAGGACATCATCCACCCCTTATTCCATACCATTTCATGCCATGCCCAGATCTTACAGTTTCCAATTAAATACTATCAGTTTCCCCTGACATACATATATATATATGTATATCTCCATGCAGGTATAATGTTCTTAGTCTGTGGGCCATCACTCTAAAATGTCCGTTGAGTTCATTTAATCCATGACTTCGAGCTCCATCTGTTAGAACAGTCTCTCAGGGCATGCAAGATGGTGTGTGTGGGGCTGGACTGTCGCATGCTGTATTTTTGGGGCTTGCAGCTGATGTATCCGGTGCAGCTCATGTCCATGGTCCATGGGTTGAAGATGTTGATCTCGATGAAGTTGCTGGGCGCCAGCTGCTGAGGTCAGTTCTGATCCCTTCACTGCTGCACTTTACTCGGTTTTTCATCAGAATCCATTTGTCATTAGTTTGGGTGATTCTTACTATAGTACAACCAATAGCAGTTACAGAAATGAGATGTACAGTGGCAGGGTCATTTAGCAATTAACATCATACAGTTTCATTCACTGGCTATTCTCGCCCAAAATCAGGTCCCCGTGTGGTACACATCGAACTTCCCCATCCTTCTGCGTCACCCACCATGTGCACCCAGGTCCTTGAGCAAAGGCAATCCCATGGATGGGTTTGCCTTTGCCTGAGGCAGGACTAACCCAGATGGTCTTCCCTAACATATTCTTCATGTGCACTACGGGAACTTTATCTCCCTCCACAGTACGTGGAGGTTTTGATTGGGCAGGGCCAGCTCGGTTGGTAGACCCCCTGGTGTTAACTAGCCAGGTAGCCTTTGCTAAATGTGTATCCCAATTTTTTAAAGTCCCACCACCCATTGCTCTCAGTGCAGTTTTTAACAGTCCATTGTACCGTTCTATCTTCCCAGAGGCTGGTGCATGATAAGGGATGTGATAGACCCATTCAATACCATGCTCTTTGGCCCAGGTGTCAATGAGGCTGTTTCGGAAATGAGTCCCGTTGTCCGACTCAATTCTCTCTGGGGTGCCATGTTGCCACAGGATTTGCTTTTCAAGGCCCAGGATGGTGTTCCGGGCGGTGCCATGGGGCACGGTATGTTTCCAGCCATCCAGTGGTTGCTTCCACCATTGTGAGCACATGGCGCTTGCCTTGACGGGTTTGTGGGAGTGTGATATAATCGATCTGCCAGGCCTCCCCATATTTGTATTTCAGCCATCGTCCTTCATACCAAAGAGGCTTTAATCGCTTGGCTTGCTTGATTGCAGCACACGTCTCACATTCATGGATGATCTGTGCAACAGTGTCCATGGTCAAATCCACCCCTCGGTCACGAGCCCATCTATATGTAGCGTCTCTTCCTTGATGGCCTGAGGAGTCATGGGCCCATCGAGCTATGAATAATTCACCCTTATGTTGCCAGTCCAGATCCACCTCAGCCACTTCAATCTCAGCAGCCCGATCCACCTGCTGGTTGTTCTGATGTTCCTCAGTGGCCCGGCTCTTGGGTACATGGGCATCTACATGATGTACTTTCACAACCAGATTCTCTATCCGGGCAGCAATATCTTGCCACAATTCAGCAGCCCAGATGGGTTTGCCTCTGCGTTGCCAGTTGCTCTGCTTCCACTGCCATAACCACCCCCACAAGGCATTTGCCACCATCCATGAATTGGTGTAGAGATAAAGTACCGGCCATTTTTCCCGCTCGGCAATGTCCAGAGCCAGCTGAATTGCTTTCACCTCTGCAAACTGGCTCGATTCACCTTGTCCTTCAGTGGCTTCTGCAACTCGTCTTGTAGGACTCCACACGGCAGCCTTCCACTTTCTATGCTTTCCCACAATCCAGCAGGACTCATCAGTGAACAGGGCATATCTCTTCTCATTTTCTGGTAGTTCATTATACGGTGGAGCCTCTTCTGCACGCATCACCTCCTCCTCCGGTGACATTCCAAAATCCTTGCCTTCTGGCCAGTCCATAATCACCTCTAGAATTCCTGGGTGACTGGGGTTTCCCATTCGAGTTCACTGCGTGATCAATGCAATCCACTTACTCCATGTAGCATCCGTTGCATGATGTGTGGCAGGGACCCTTTCTTTGAACATCCAGCACCGGCAGCCGAGGTGCCAAGAGGAGCTGTGCTTCTGTACCAACCACTTCCGAAGCAGCTCGAACCCCTTCATATGCTGCCAATATCTCCTTTTCTGTTGGAGTATAGCGGGCTTCAGATCCTCTGTATGCCCGACTCCAAAACCCTAGGGGTCGACCGCGTGTCTCCCCTGGTGCTTTCTGCCAGAGGCTCCAAGTGGGGCCGTTCTCCCCAGCTGCGGTGTAGAGCACGTTTTTAACATCTTGTCCTGCCCGGACTGGCCTCAGAGCTACTGCATGGACTATTTCCTGTTTAATTTGTTCAAAAGCTTGTTGCTGCTCAGGACCCCATTTAAAATCGTTCTTCTTCTGGGTTACTTGATACAGAGGGCTCACAATCAGACTGTAATCTGGGATATGCATCCTCCAAAAACCCACAATGCCCAGGAAAGCTTGTGCTTCCTTTTTACTAGTTGGTGGAGACATAGCTGCGATTTTATTGATCACGTCCATCGGGATCTGACGGCGTCTATCTTGCCATTTTATTCCTAAAAACTGGATCTCCTGTGCAGGTCCCTTGACCTTACTTCATCTTATGGCAAAACCAGCTTTCAGAAGGATTTGAATTATTTTATTCCCCTTCTCAAAAACTTCTTCTGCTGTGTTGCCCCATACAATGATGTCGTCAATGTACTGCAGGTGTTCCGGAGCTTCACCCTGTTCCAGGGCAGTCTGGATCAGTCCATGGCAAATGGTGGGGCTATGTTTCCACCCCTGGGGCAGTTGGTTCCAGGTGTACTGGACACCTCTCCAAGTGAAAGCGAACTGTGATCTGCACTCTACTGCCAGAGGGATTGAGAAAAATGCATTAGCGATATCACTTGTGGCATACCACTTCGTATTGAAGTTCCAACATGTCCGGCACAGCAGCACTGAGTGGTGGTGTGACTTCATTAAGGCCACGATAGTCCACAGTTAGCCTCCACTCTCCATTAGATTTCCGCACTGGCCATATGGGACTATCCCTGCCAGACCCAGGACAGTCATATACTGAAATTAGAGCTGCAAATACAACTGCTGACTGCTCCTGACCTCTATTTAGTACTGAAACTCTCCTTATGAAAACCCCATTCTTTGATTTCTATGTCCAGTTCTTTTTCCATTTTTATGCTCTTCTAGATCTTTCTAGGAAATAATTTTGGTGACAGTTGGCCAAACACATTTACTATTACAATTTATACTTAGAAATCTATTACCATTAGACCATTCATATTTTTTTCTATGTTTTCAAGCTGCCAAAACTCAGAACTCCTCTAGTCTTACTACTTATCTCTAGCTTCTTGTCTATTCTGTCAGTGAAGAGACTTTTATCTCATCATTTTGTCCTGTTGAACTAACCACAATTTGTATCTATTAAGGCATCTGTTTCTAAATTTCTACCCATGCCCAATAAAGGGATTTTGTAGCATTTGGGAGCATTTTCATTATTGTATGAGTATCCTGAGTCAAAGTAGTCCATACTTTTATGTGAGGCTTTTCTCCACAGATATTTATTATTCCAAAGTAAGGATGTGGTATTAACATGAAGCTATACATGTTGTAATGTTTTGCTTTCCTGCTGCTAACTATCCTGTGACTTGTCAATGTTACAAAAGACAGGCCTCTGCTTTGTTTATAACCATATGCTAACTGAAATGTTGTTTACTTCCTACTAACCTTCTTACTGTGTGAGAAAATAGTTAATTACTGAGCTTCTTATTGTGTGAGAAAATAGTTGGTCACCGAGCTGATAGTGATGAGGGTGGGATAACAAGAAGTAGTTAATCACTTCAAGGTTCTCTCATATGTCAAAGTATGTAGTCCTATACCAATTAGGACACAGCTGTGGCTACTTCAAAGAACATCCTTATCATCCTCAAGAAGCTGGCAAACTTACAGTAAACTTTTACTGTCCTGAGATGACTCAATACCTTAAAAGGATAATGTGAGGAAGGGTATCCTTACCCAAACAACTACTGCACATAAGTTGTGGAATAATTCCTGAAATATAATTTTTATTAAAAATATATAGCATTGTTCACACATTAAGGAAAGGTATAAAATCAAAACGTTTCCAGGGTGGAACACAAGAGCAGCTGGTATGCAAGGAATCCGCTACATCTGTGACTCCCTGAACAATATTGCTTGCAAAAGCAACATGGAGGATGGAGTGGAGTGAAGATTCCACGGCCAAACTCTGTGATTACACAGCAGAATGGGAACAAGGTGATCCTATGGAAGTGATAAGCGGCATGCTTGCTACCCTGAGCCAACAGTCTGTCAAATTTTGATGAAATGCTGTCCTTTGTGTGAACTTTGCTCATTATAATGTCATTATAATACCAAAACACACCTCCAGCCCGAAGGCTACCCGCCTCCAAGGTGCGACCACTCCTCCTTGAGTCTGCGCCCTGAATTTTTCGTAAACTATACCTTTAAATGCGAGGCGAGAGGATTTTACACCAATCATAATAAAGGTATTTATGACTAGAGTCACTCAAGCTCCACCTTGTAGGTAAAAAATAGTATAAAAATAGCCCAAGAAAGGGGGGATGCTAGGGAAGACACCATCGTGAACAAGTCAGGGAGGACCCCATCACGGACTGCCTTTGACTCCCGGGAACAGTCGATGGGCTGAGCCTTTCTTCCCCCCCATAGGGACGCCTGTGGGTAAGACTTAGACTATACCGAGTGCTTCCTAGGGAAACTTAGAAATCTCTCTAGAGGGTTACCTGTTACATTTATAGCCAGGCTGTATTGTTTGTAACTTTGTCGCGCACTTTATACCATTAACAATATTTTTACTTGCACGTGCTTTGCAGACAGTGTATTTATCACCGGCAAACCATAAGAACCTTTATATCTGTTGCTTAAACAAACTGCACTGCTTAAGTAGCTAGCCGTTTCGGTTTCTCATTGAACGCGACCAAACACTAGAGTGCGGCCGTGCTAGTTCATGAGCATGACTAGACTGAAGGTGCAGTCCACTATTAGTGCATCCAGAATCGTGATAGTTTAATATATTAAACGGAACTGGACTGATAGTGGTGAATTGGACATCACTCAGAATTTAAACCCAGCCGCCCCTAGCCTCCCACCTCGGTGAGGAGTGTTAGAACGGATGGGGGTTTATTTTCTGCCAAAACTATTTTGCCTCTTGACCCAACAGAAGTGTTTTGCCGACACTGCAAAATTTAATATGCATGTGCAAAAGGGCTATTTGGTCATCCTAATGAATATGTAAGCCTAGGTGGAGTTATGTATTAGGTAGGCAGAATAATGAGAATCTTTTGTGTATAAATAACGGGTGAATGTCCCCGGTAAGGTGTGCTAGAATTGTGGATTTCCACCTAGCACCCGACATCGAATAAAGTAATATCTCCTCTCTAAACTGCTTCTGATTTCAAGAGCTTTTGCTTCAGGTAACAGTTTGAACCACTTCACATAGGGGAGTCTCCTCTGCTGTGGACAGAGGAGTAGATGTGAATGCACAGCCTCTAGCTTTCAGCCAAAAGGAAGTTATTGCTGTATTTTGTGCTAAGTCTAAATATTTCAGGCACACAAGAATAGTCATTTTAAAAGGGTAGTCAATACCAGCAAGTCAGATAGAAATGGAGGTGCCAAGTCTTTGGATAGAGCTTGTTATGTGTGGCTTAAGGTTTAGTAATTTGTAGTATTAGCAAAACCAAAGTATTTAGTTTTGGGAATGCCTAGAAGCAGAACTGCAGACACCTGTGAACTTTAATGTTGAAAACTCACATTTTTGCTTTCTGTGTACCTCTAGTGTTGGGCAACAGTGGAGGAGGTGTATCATGAATCACAGTTTGTTTAACTTCAGCACTACCACTCTAGGTGCCTCCAGGTTTCATGCTTTAGTCTCTTCTTACTTAGAAGGGTGTGGTGGGTTGAACTTGCCTGGATACCAGGTGCCCACCAAGCTGCTCTATCACTTCCCTCCTCAGCAGGATGGGGAGGGGGGGGGATAAGATGGAAAAGAACTCATGGATCAAGATAAAGGCAGTTTAATAAAGCAAAAGCAAAGGCTGTGCACAGAGGCTAAGGAAAAACAAAAGATTTATTCTCTATTTCCCATCGGTAGGCAATGTCCAGCCACTTCCCAGGAAGCAGGGCTTCAGTATGCATAGCAGTTGCTCCAGAAGACAAACGTCATAATAACAAATGCCCCCCCTCCCTCCTTTCTCTTAGCTTTTATTGCTGAGCAGATATCATATGGTATGGAACATCCCTTTGGTCAGTTTGGGTCACCTTCCTGACTGTGTCCCCTCCCAAGATCTTGCCCATTCCCAGCCTACTGGGGGGAGGGGAATGTTGGAGAGACAGCCTTGATGGTGTGTGAGCACTGCTCAGCAGTAGCCAAAACATTGAACACTGGTGTGTTATCAACACCTTTCTAGCTACCAATACAAAGCACAGCACTTTGAGGGCTGTATGGGGAAAATTAACTCCAGTTCAGCCAGACCCAATACAAAGTGGGAGAGACCTTATACCCTTTCAAAGCTAGTGTGGCACTTGGTTGCTCATTGTTAACAGAACATCCTGAAAACACAGGGATTCTTTACCCCGAGTAAAGAGTAAGCAAGTTTGCAAATACTTATTCCTGATGGGAATGTACAGGAGTTTTGATATTAACCTCGTTAGAAACAAACTCTTGTCTGGAGGGACCAAGTAGCTAAACTACATTCAGCAGAACCTTTGAGTAAACTTATTTCTGAGAAATTTGATGTAGGCAGGTAAGAATTTTATCTTTTTTATCCTATGGTATTAATTCCCCCAACCACCTGTGAAAGCAATGCTAGTGTTTTATAATGGAAGCTGAGATCTGAATTGTAGGCTTTTCCACAAATTCTTAACATTAGCAGTATCAGCTGTCTTGATGGAGAAATAGAAGGAAACATCTCGATATGACTGTGGGATATGCAATCTGGAAAGACAATATCAAGTGAGGTGTTTTTAAAAAAAAACACAAAAAACTAACCAAAAAACCCCACAGTGTAATAAAAAAGGATTGCAAAAGCAGGTAAGGAGCAAAGAGGAAAAAAGTAGTAAATGAGGATTCAAGAGTAAACAGGAATGTATATTTGTAAGGATATTAGTAAGTAGTTGGCCTAGATTTAATAAACTCTGTGTGTGTGTGATTGTGGCTCTAATTTTTATAATTAATTAAGGCCTGTTGCAAACAGGCTCAGTTACAACATCCAATCAGTGTCAGAAAGTGTCCTGCCCAAAAGCAGGTAGTTCTTGTCAATGGATAATTAATTTTCCTCATGTGTCTAGTCTACAAAAACCTTGCTTCCTCTGACTTTCATCATTTTACTTCAGGAATCAATGTCAAATACAGCTGTATAGCAGTTTAAATTGAATTTAAATAAGTACAAATGAATTTATTTACTTTGAATTATTGAGACATTTGCTAGTTCTAGCATTTTAATAGCTAAGGGGTAGAAGAAGGGCTTAGCCCTTCCTGCTATTCAGTATTCTGACTGTTTTCCTTATAGTTACAGCCATTGCTGGCAACTTTCTGCTGATCACGGGATGTCCTTTTGACAGTGGGAACTACAGGGTGAATAGAGGCGTCTAAAGTACGCCTCTCAATAATGTAACAAAGAAGCTGCAAGAAACTCAGATTTCATCTTTCTTCTTCTGTCATTGCATGTGATTATTTTTTTTAACATTTTGCAGTGCTTTCCCCTTAACCTTTACAACCATTTATTTCTTCTTTTTAGTAGCAGTAATACACCACTCTTGAGACTTGTTGCCTTTAGACACTTTTCTAAATGAAGGGTGACTAGAAGAAAATCTAAAGGAGAGCAGCAAGAATAAGCAGAGATTTCAGAAGTGTTTCCTATGAGCAACCTGGTCTAGTGGGAGGTGTCCCTGCCCATGGCAGGGGGTTGGAACTCGATGATCTTTAAGGTCCCTTCCAACCCAAACCATTCTATGATTGTAGAGTAATAGGAAAGGACTGGGAATTATATCTTCTAGAGCTGATTGAGGGGAAAATAGAATCCATATGAAGACAGTTGCTGCAAAGAAGATGTGGTGATGAGAAAATAAGTGATTGGCTTGCACTGTAGCAAGGGAGGTTTAGTTCAGGCACTGGAAAACACTTTAATCAAGGATAATCAAGCACGGAAAGACATCACTACCAAAAGTGGTAGAATTTCTGTGAGTGGACATGGATTACATAAATATTGCTCAGGCATGGTTTAATTAGCACTGATTTTGATCTGTAGAGAATGAACTAGAAGACCCTTCTGTTTTGTATGTTTCTGATATCTCAGATTTGATTATGAAGATGCAATATGTTTATACATGCAAAATACTTATTCCCAAATGACTATTTTATACATGAAATTTTCTTTCTAGCTTATAAACAAGTGTTCATGAGCTAACGGAACATCAGTTTACAAAATCATAAAAGTTCTAATGTATACACTGCAAATCCCACAGATTTGATCAAGAGAGAAACCAAGCCTAAGCTTATATATAAATTATTCTGTTCACTATAAACAAACAAGTCTTTTGGCCATTGTGTAGCCTTATGGAGCATTCATTTTATGAAATAAAGTGAAGATTAACATTGAACAATAGCTGAATGTAAGCAGAATATAAGTCCTATAACATGTGTCTTCTAGCCTACAACATCATGTTGCTGAGATTTTTCTAGCAAGTCCTGTAGGACTTCTTTCATCTAGTAAGAAGTTGAATTTTATATTTGAATATATGACTTATACAGTTTTAGCTATCTTCATAAAGAAGCTTGTCAGCAGGAACTAACATGTCAAGATAGAAGTGAAAAGATCAAAGTATTTTAATGGGGCAAAACTTCATGTTGAGGCTATTAGGTAATAACTCTGGTTCCAAAAAGTAAAAAGTGAGCTTCATCACAGAAGGGTGAGTGTATCTTCGGTTGAATCCTGTTGCAAAAATTATTTCTGGAAAACTTGTATGAAAAATAATCAGTCTTGGACTTTCTGTAATTAGGGTTTGACCCTGAGAAGTGATGAGGAGCAATACCAATCATGGTTTGAATGACCTGAACACTGGATGTTTTATAGAAGGTACCCTAAAGAAAAGAGACCTAACAGTATATCAGTGATTGAGACAATTTAAACCACTTTACCACATTATAATAATTTCATTCAGTAAGAGAACAAAGTGGATGGTGTGTTCTCCTCCTGCTTCCCCTCTGATTCAGAAAACGAACGGTTACAGGTTGTTAGTGCGGATGTATTACAGTCTGGGAAAGAGCAAAAGCTCGGAGCCCCAGCATTCCAAGATAAAGAAATGGCCTTGTGTATAAGATAGCGGGAGCAGCTGCATGCTAAGGAGGTGCTGAGGAGGAACCTAACTGTCTGGGAAAGGTGTCCATCTGGTCAGGACAGGGGAGGAGATTTTTGATAATGAGTTCTTAGAAATAATTAGAATAGTAACGCCTTTAATTATAATAACCTGCCCACCTTAATGAATATGTATGCTTTTCACCATAAATGGACGCTTGCTTCACAAACCGGTGTGCAAGTTTGGTGGAGAAATCCCCCTTGCACCCAGCGCTGCAATAAACATACCTGCTTTATAACTCTCTGCGAGTTGTAAGGTTTGTTTCCGCGCGTCAATTTGGCACCCCAGATGGGACCCTCTCTGTCCGGCTGCGGGACCTGCTGAGGACGGGACTCCTCTGGGCGCCCCCGAGATTTCTCGGAAGGACTCCCCAACTCATCCAGATCACCGCGGGGACAGACAAGGACCATCTCCTGCGGACCAGGTATGTTTAGGGTTTCTTAAGGGGGGGACCTGTAAGTCGTGAGGAGACGTCCTACGCGTGGTAAAGAGTCGGTGTACTCGCCCCGGGGTATGCTCAGGCTTGGGCTAATGGTTGGTGTGGGATCCCTCGGTTTCGGGTTTTTGTGTTAGTATGTAGAATTGCAATACTGCTGGTTACTTGTTGTATTTGTCATAAGGTACCCCTACCGTGTTATTGTCTGTAATTGTTGTATGAGTGAACTGAGTGATTGAGACGCGGCACTGCTGCGGAGCGAGTGCGGAGTTCCGATCCGCGGTTCCGTGTTCTCCGCGAGGAGAGCGGCCGGAGACGAACGAAGCGTATGACAGACTGTACAGAAGCATTGTGTGAATCTAATATTGAGAATATTAAGTGGCAGTGTCTTGGACATTCGGATAACGTTTGTGATCCTATTTTTGTCTTAAAGTGCTTTGCTTGTAATACGGAGGTTTGGGTAGATCGGGAGGACGATTTTTGGTGTCCACAGTGTGGTAGCTGGACTGAGTGGGAAAAGATCGAGCGGGCGGGAGAGTTGAAACAAGTAATCTGTGGAGACATAGCCTACCCCTGGAGGTAAAGGTAGTGGCAGCGGCAGTGGGGGGGGGGGGGGTAACACCTAAGTGACACACGGAGATCAGGATCGCCTCTGAACTAAGGGGGTAAGGGAACATAAAATGGGCAATAATCAAGGAAGTGAGATACTGAAAAGGAGTCCCCTAGGGTGTATTTTAGCACACTGGAAGGAGATCGGGGGCTCACCAGGTGGCAGCGTGAACAAGAAAACCTTAATTAAATATTGTAATCAATGGTGGCCCCTTTACAAATTAGATGATCAAGAGAAATGGCCCCTTAACGGGACTCTTAATTACAATACTATACTACAATTAATGCTGTTCCTTAGAAGGGAAGGAAAGTGGGATGAAGTCATATATACGGATATGTTTTTCACCCTTTGGAACCACCCAGAGTACCAACGGGACTGCGGGCTATTACCTCCACAAGACCCGATGGTACTAGCCTTAGAGAAAGAAAGAAGAGGAGAAATGAAAGGTAATATAAAAAGATGTTGTTCAGCCTGTAGCATAGGGCAGAGATGCACAAAGCCTGAAAAGATTCGGGATCTTAAAGAAGACGGTTTTCTTGACACTTACTTACCACCGGTTAGAGCAATAGAAGACCGTTGGGAGGGGGTAAAGGTTCCTCAAGAAGATAGAGAAACTGAAGCTGATTCCAAAACTGAATCCAAAACCCCACCTGACAGCCCTGTATCGTCCCGTACTCGGAAAGGAACAGAGCGAGCAGTGATTCAAGCACCCTTAAGGGAAGCTGTGGGTCCGGACGGACTACCTGTAATGATAAAAGTCCCTTTTTCCTCATTCGATTTAGAAACCTGGAAAAGCGTGGCAAAGAACTATCGGAATGATCCCGTAGGGGTTACTAGACATTTTCAGTTTCTGGTAAAGCAGCACAACCCTGACTGGAGTGATATCCAGTTATTATTAGATCACCTAACAGAAGCTGCAAAAACTGAGAACAACCGACAGCAGGAATCTAGAGACTCTGTTAGATGAGGCATGGAGAGTGTTTAACAACCGGGAGGAGGAGGATAAGAAAAGGGACAGACGGGCACTGGTGGTAGCAATACATGGGAGGGGGGAAACAAAAGCAGGGAATTTTAGGAAACCATTAGAAAGAGATCAATGTGCATGGTGTAAGAAGAGAGGGCACTGGAAGAATGAGTGCCCAAAAAGACGAAAAGAAAAATTCAGGCCCATTATAAAGAAGATTGACGGGGACCGGGGGAATCTACCCTAGCGGATCCACTGGTTACCCTAAGGCTAGGGAAAAAGCAACAAGAAATAGAATTTTTGGTGGATACAGGAGCAACGTATTCGGTTTTAAATCAAGCTCTGACCCCTATTGATACTGATTTTATAACAGTAACAGGAGCCACTGGCCGGAGTGAAAAGGCATATTTTCTCAAACCTCTTAAGTTCAAATTGGGAAAACAATTGGGGATACACAAATTTTTATATTTGCCAAATTCGCCGAGACCCCTGTTAGGGCGAGATTTATTAGAGCAATTGGGAGCAGAAATTAAATTCAAAAAAGGGAAAATGGAACTCCGGATAAGAGAAGATCAACTAATTGAAATACTAAGTTTGGCCCTAATAGGAACTCCCATTTCTACAGGAGTGCCTGAGGAGATTAAAGCCCAAATTTATCCGGGGGTATGGGCCTCGGGAGTGCCAGGGAGAGCAAAAAATGCTTCCCCAATAGTGATAAAGCCTCAACAAGGAGCACGACCGGTGAGAGTTAAACAGTATCCCCCTAGAATAGAGGACAGGGAGGGGATCCGACCAACTATAGATCGGTTTATTGAGTATGGGCTGCTGAAAGAATGTGAATCAGAGTATAACACTCCAATATTACCTGTTAAGAAGCCGGATGGTAGCTATCGCATAGTGCAGGACCTCAGAGCTATCAACAGAATTGTTGAGGATTTACATCCGGTAGTGGCAAATCCATACACTCTTCTAACTAAACTGGTACCTGAATTGGCATGGTTTACCATTTTGGACCTAAAGGATGCCTTTTTCTGCGTGCCTTTGAGCCCAGAGAGCCAGCTTTTATTTGCATTCGAATGGGAAAACCCAGAATCTGGGAGGAAAACACAGCTTACATGGACTGTGCTACCGCAGGGCTTCAAAAATAGCCCGACACTTTTTGGAAATCAGCTAGCTAAAGATTTGGAACAGTGGAAACGCCCGCTTGGGTCAGGAGTGGTTTTGCAGTATGTGGACGATATATTACTCGCCACTGACACCAGAGAAACATGCCTAGAATGGACTGTGAGCCTGTTAAATTTTCTTGGACTTAATGGCTATAAAGTTTCTCCACAGAAAGCACAGATAGCCCAGCAGCAAGTGACCTATCTGGGATATGAAATAACCGCAGGCCAACGGACACTGGGGAAGGAGAGGAAAGAGGCCATCTGCCAGACACCTCGACCACAGACGCCTAAGGAACTTCGAACCTTCCTAGGAATGACAGGATGGTGTCGTCTCTGGATATATAACTACGGACTTTTGGTAAAGCCTTTATACGAGTTATTAAAATCTGACTCAAAGAATATTATATGGAATAGGGAGGCAGACAAAGCCTTCCATCAATTAAAAAAGAGGTTAATGGAAGCACCTGCCCTGGGATTACCTGACACTACTAAACCTTTCTGGTTGTTTTCCTATGAAAAGCAAGGAATGGCCTTAGGAGTCCTAGCTCAGAATTTGGGACCCTATCGAAGGGCGGTGGCATACTTCTCCAAACAGCTTGACAAAGTAAGTAAAGGGTGGCCTAGCTGTCTCCGAGCGGTGGCAGCAGTGGTAATAAACATCCAAGAGGCCCGTAAGTTCACCCTAGGCCAGAAAATCACAGTTATGGTATCACATACCATCTCAGCAGTACTGGAAGTAAAAGGGGGGCATTGGCTTTCACCTCAGAGGTTTCTCAAGTACCAGGCTATCCTGATAGAGCAAGATGATGTAGAAATAACAGTAACTAATATTGTCAATCCAGCCTCTTTCCTCAGCGGAACCGAAGGAGAATCAGTGACCCATGACTGCTTGGAAACAATCGAGGCGGTGTACTCCAGCCGACCAGACCTGAAAGAAGAACCATTAGAGGATGCAGAGGATTCCTGGTTCACCGACGGGAGCAGCTTCATTCAACAGGGGATACGCAAAGCTGGCTATGCGGTAACCACCACAGAGAAGGTAATAGAATCCAAGGCCCTGGTCCCAAATACATCAGCTCAAAAGGCTGAGATTATAGCACTAACCCGAGCCCTGGAATTGGCCAAAGGAAAACGGATAAATATCTGGACAGACTCTAAATATGCTTTTGGGGTGGTGCATGCTCACGGGGCGGTCTGGAGAGAAAGAGGACTCTTATCTACACAAGGGAAGCACATCAAACATGCTGAAGAAATTCTCAAACTCTTAGATGCAGTATTACTGCCTGCCAAAGTGGCTATCATGCACTGCAAAGCCCACCAAAAAGGGAACACCGCTGTGGAACTGGGTAACGCACTGGCGGACCGAGAAGCCAAAAGGGCAGCGGAAATGGGTAATGCAGAAATACAATCCTTGGTCCCAGATGGTAAGATACAAATTGACGACGAACCTAAATATTCTAGGGATGATCACAAATTGATCAAAGACTTAAATGGGAAAATTGAAGGGAAATGGGCCAAAACCCCACAGGGAAAAATAATAGTGCCTTTTTCGTTATTATGGGCAGTGGTCATGGCAGAACATAGAAAATCCCATTGGGGAACAGAGGCACTTTACAGATACCTGAATAGGCTAATATGTGCTCGGAATCTATATGCCACTGTCAAACAAGTCACTCAGCAGTGTGAGGTATGTTTACAGAACAACCCTAAGACAGGCCCCAGAGTCCAATTTGGCCAGATAGGGAAGGGAAACTATCCAGGACAACAATGGCAAATTGATTTCTCAGAACTTCCAAGAAAAGGGGGGTTTCGATACCTATTGGTGTTAACTGATACCTTTTCAGGATGGCCAGAGGCATTTCCCTGTCGAACCAACAAAACAAGAGAAGTAGTCAAAGCATTATTGCATGAAATTATACCAAGGTTCGGGGTTCCCGCAGTAATTTCCTCGGACCGAGGATCTCATTTCACTGCAAGGGTTGTTTCGAAAGTAAGCAGATTATTGGGTATAGACTGGCAACTTCACACCCCATACAACCCACGATCGAGTGGTCAAGTAGAAAAGATGAATCACTTGATCAAAACGCAAATTGTGAAACTAGGCCAGGAAGCTAACTTGGCCTGGCCTCAATCACTACCCTTAGCCCTTCTCAGGATAAGAACAAAACCCAGAACCAAAGAAGGTTTGAGCCCCTTTGAAATACTGTATGGGAGACCATATAGTGTACAAGACGGAGCTGGGGAATGAAATACTAACAGATTATCTGATAAATTTACAAAAACAGCTCCGAGAGGTAGAAAAACTGGTTCTGGGAACAAGAGCTCGTGGACTGGATGGACCAGTACACGAGATCGAACCTGGGGACTATGTATATGTTAAGTCTTTTACAGATTCACCACTGAAGCCAAAGTGGGAAGGTCCCTTCCAGGTACTGCTGACCACTCACACGGCCATAAAGATCAAGGAACAAGCCGCTTGGATCCATTGGACTCGCGTCAAGAGGGCTCCAGAACCCCAATGGACATCAACACAGACCGGACCCCTGAAGCTTCGCCTCCAACGAAAAGATGGACATTAGTAACATTGATAATCGTCAACATGCCGGGACTTTGTATTTCGGGGGGAGGGACATGGGATGTGAATACGTATATACGAAGTCTGGAAACATTGGTAAATGCTACTAATCTGTCAGATTGTTGGGTATGTACTACCCTACCTAAAGAGGAAATGAAATTACCTCTATATGGGGTGGCAGCAAGCAATTGAAACAATGCCAACGGAACCTGGCCTAAATTTTGGGCAAAAGGGGGGGATGAGTCGAATGGGTATTGTGAGTATGATGATAATATCTACCCCTTAGGACCCAGATTTGATTTACAAGTGTTGAAAGAAGAACTTGTTGTATTAATTAGCAGTAACAATTGTACCTGGGAACCTCGTGGTTACCTAACTTGGCTTGGCTTAAACAACTGTTTTTGTTTCTAGTAGCAATACTTGTGTTAGGAATTTTAGTGTGTGCATTAACTAGATGTCTTATGTGTTGTACCAGGGGGGGCCAAAGACGAATACATTCAATGGAAGAAGCATCAGCTCCGTGAACGAGTGGAATCTGGGAAGTATTTTAGAAATCAGATGGAGAGGGGGAATGTGTTATAGGTGATTGTAAAAGAATTTACAAAGTTGAAAGAAAAGGGGGGACTTGATTCAGAAAACGAACGGTTACAGTTTGTTAGTGCGGATGTATTACAGTCTGGGAAAGAGCAAAAGCTCGGGGCCCCAGCATTCCAAGATAAAGAAATGGCCTTGTGTATAAGATAGCGGGAGCAGCTGCATGCTAAGGAGGTGCTGAGGAGGAACCTAACTGTCTGGGAAAGGTGTCCATCTGGTCAGGACAGGGGAGGAGATTTTTGATAATGAGTTCTTAGAAATAATTAGAATAGTAACGCCTTTAATTATAATAACCTGCCCACCTTAATGAATATGTATGCTTTTCACCATAAATGGACGCTTGCTTCACAAACCGGTGTGCAAGTTTGGTGGAGAAATCCCCCTTGCACCCAGCGCTGCAATAAACATACCTGCTTTATAACTCTCTGCGAGTTGTAGGGTTTGTTTCCGCGCGTCACCTCACCCTTCCCAATTGCCTTACTTTTTAATAACCTCAGGTGAAAGGCAACTGACTTTCGTTTATTAGCAAGAAGGTAGTTGTACTAATCTTCAGTTTTTAGTGATATAAGGTGCCCAGATAGTTTAAGAAGCTTAATTACAGAATAAATATTACTCTTCTAATTAAAGTTGAGAAGCAGAGATAAAGCATTCAATATCTCTTAAAGTACTGAAAGAGACTACCTTACTCATACTGTGTTATGTTTCAACATTCACTTTTTCGTGGTACAAGGCTGTTATAGAGGGCATTGTCACGGATGGAAATATTTGACACGGTTATGATTCAGCAGCAATTCAAAATTTATTGATGATTTGAGGTAGATCAAGAGGTTGGATTTTAGGTTTAGATTTCAGGTACTTTTCCACTCCAGCCCAACTCAGATAATGGGATATTCTGGTACTTTCCACCAGTTGCGCAAGCCCAGAACTTACTAGATCTTGAGATTCTGGTATCACCCCCCCTCTTTGGGCCACGATCCATATATTGTCAGGAGTGATCAACTATAGTTATTGTTTCCCAGCGATAGGGGACATGGGAGCCAGGTGTGTGTCCTGGTTCCGGTGGGGATTGGGTTAATTCTTCCCAGGATCTAGCAGGGACACAGGTATTCCATCCCATGGGAGCCATGCCCAGGGGGTAGCCGGGAGCTGGCTGGGGAAGGTGGGGGGGGAGAAAGTCGCAGCTTGGGAGTGGGCTGGGGCGTCCCGGGTGCGGTCGGTGGGCAGTGGTATCATAATCGTGTTTGTATATTCCTCTATCCATGCTACTGTTATTGTTTTCTTGTTCCCTTTGTTGTTCTGTTAAATTGCCTTTGTCCCAACCCACGAGTTTTGCCTTTTTCTTCCGATTCTCCCCTCATGGCCGTGGGGGGAGCCTGAGAGAGCGGCTGCCACATGGTTCTTTGTTGCTGTCTGAGGCTAAACCACGACAGTGTGTTAAGGAGTTGCCATAACGTTCTGGTCCGTTACCCTTCACTTCTTTCCTTCTTTTATGTTCAATTATTATGTGTCCAAGTTGTTAATGGATTGTCATAGCATTCTGGTCCCTTGTATTTTTACATGGCCCAGGTGGGGGAGGAAATCGTGCCAAGCACCAAGTGGCCTAAAGGAGGGGGGGGGTTGCGCCACCATATTCATTAGGATGACCAAATAGCCCTTTTGCACATGCATATTAAATTTTGCAGTGTCGGCAAAACACTTCTGCACAGTAGTTGTTTGGGTAAGGATACCCTTCCTCACATTATCCTTTTAAGGTATTGAGTCATCTCAGGACAGTAAAAGTTTACTGTAAGTTTGCCAGCTTCTTGAGGATGATAAGGATGTTCTTTGAAGTAGCCACAGCTGTGTCCTAATTGGTATAGGACTACATACTTTGACATATGAGAGAACCTTGAAGTGATTAACTACTTCTTGTTATCCCACCCTCATCACTATCAGCTCGGTGACCAACTATTTTCTCACACAGTAAGAAGCTCAGGAATTAACTCATTTCAGTTAGCATATGGTTATAAAACAAAGCAGAGGCCTGTCTTTGGTAACAGAACCCTAATCTCGCTTGCTACAGGAAAGCCCTAATGACCAGGCAACAAACCCACCTAGGTGGAAGCCTCAGTCTCCTTCCCTGCCAATCCACATGTAATAAACAAGACCCAGGAGACCCCTGGTTGAACCTAGCCAGTTTTCCCCACTTCATTACACCAGCTAAATGCCCAGATGAATGCAGCTGCTTGTTTTCTCTATGAACTCACTTTCTCTGGAGCATGTTTCAGTTTTTAAAAGTTAGGGGTTCAGCATTTATCTTCACAGGCCTTTGTGGCTTCCCTTTGGAAGCAATTAAGTCTTTCCCATAATATGTGGGGAAACTGGACACACCAGATGGAGCTGTCATGCACCACAGAACCCACAGCCAGCTGCTCACGATCTCCTTGGCATTCACCTGCTCCATCAGAGCATCTGCACCCACATCTTTACACTGGCACATAGTGGCAGCATAAAGCCTTTGTACCTGCTTGGCTTTCTCCAATTCGGGTAGAAGCTCTGGGGTAGGTGTCCCGGTTTGAAGTAAAAACAAACCAATTTTCTGTTCTGTAATTTTACATCTTAGCTAGGCCTCTTCTAACTGTCTGAAATTAACGGCATATTGTGGAGAAAACTGCTCGTTCTCAGAATGATAAGCCCAACGTTTGTGCTCCGTGCCAAGGAATGGTGTGCAGGGAGGCCCTTGCTTATACTTATTGCTATAACAACCAAGGGCAGCCAATTTCGTTATTTGCCCCCTTAGAGGGTCGGAAACGGAAAAAACGTAGAGGGGTCACATCGGTGGGGAGGAGCGGACAGGACAGGTGACCCAAACCTGACCAACTGGGGTATTCCATCCCATCTGCCCCATGCTCAGTATAAAGGCTGAGGGATCAAAGGGTCAGCCCCTTCCTGCGATGGCCGACGTCCAGAGAGGACTCTGTTCATCTGCCTTTGATCCCGATCCGTGTGTTCCTGACTCCAGAGCCGGAATCCAGTTCCCATCCGTCGCTGAGTCCAGTCTGGGACTTCCCCAGTGCCTGCCGGTGACGTGACTGTCATCCTGGGAGCTTGATACGGTTTTGTATATATTGTATCTATTTCATTATTTTCTTTTTTTTTTTGTTTTGTTTTATTTTAATATTAATTCTTCATTAAAGTAGTTTAGTTCATTCTAAACTTCTAAATCTCCTTATCTATTTCTCCTCCTCTCTCCTCTTTTTTTTGGGGGGGGAAGAGGGGAGGGAAGGGCCATCTGTCAGTCTGATTTTGGTAAATTCGGCCGAAACCACGACAGTAGGTAACACCTCAAATGGGGCACAGGAACAGCAGCTAGAGACTGACTCTCGTGAGCGGCCCAGCCACCCCTGGTAGAGCAGAATGTGAAGCACACCAGCCCACCACACACCTACAGGAAGCCGATGAAGACACCCCTACCCACCAGTTTCTTTGCTCTCCGCTGGGCGCGTACGCCTTTAAGAGCGTCCTTCTCGCGCCCCACGTATGCGATCAGCTGACAGTGACGTCGTGCAGGGCGAAGTGGGACGGAGGTTTTCGCTGTTCGTGGGCGCTCAGGCGTCTGGCTTGGGGGGCGGGGGGGTTTGTTGTGTTGTAGTCGCGCGCTTGCTGTCTGTCCCGTGTTGTCATCATCTCGTCCTTGCTCAGGGCGGCTGGGGTGCGAGTCAACGGCAGTAGTGGGCCAGATCTGAAAGCGCCGAGCCTTCCTCAGCTCTTGCCCCTTGCGGCAGAGGCTAAGCTCCCCCCGTGCCGCCGAACCTGGTGGGACGGCGGCAGGAAGTGCCGCTCTCTCTCGCGGTAGGGTGCCCCGTGGTTTAGTGCCGCTGTCAGCTGGGCGGGTGCCAGCGGATCAGAGACTTCCTTGGCAGCGCTGCGCCCGGCGCCACCCGGTACATGGATTATCTGGTAGGTTTCCGGCGGGAGTGGGGACCCACCCGCCACCGGCCCATCGGACATCTTACAGAGCGCGCCGTTGTGGAGTTTGAGTTTCTGGCAGAGAGTGTGTGTGGCAGGGGGCGGGGGCGCGGGCGCGGCGCTGGGGCCATGGGCGTCTACTGCGCCCCGAGAGACAGCCGCGTTCCTTTTCAGCGGCCCGCGGGGCTGTTAAACGGTGGTAAGCTGTCTCAGTTCCGTTAAAACATGTGGTGGCCCCACTCATTTGGCTGCTATTAAATGGCTAAAGCCGTGGCCTGGGTCACTGTTTTTTTTTTTTTCTTAAATGCATGAGCATAGGGTACGCTTGAATGAACTAAATTGTCACCTTGGGCGGGATCAACCTTGCTCCCTGGCAGCCTGGTATTCAGGAGTAACGTTTATTGCTCTTTAATGAATATTAGCTTTATTTATCTGAGAGATTGTATTGCAGGTGTGCACTTTAGGCTGTCGTAGTTGGTGTTCAGACTCACCGATGTATACTCAGCAAGTAGACTCTGTGGTATGGCTAGGTAATAAGCTCATGATTGTATTTTATTACGGTGCCTGCTTACCTGGTCTTCTCAATAGAACAGCAGGAGAGTGTAATGGGCCTATCCCATGATTCAGGTTTTGTTGCTTTTAGCACTAGTCTATAAACTATTACCTCTCCTTTGTTGTGAAGTGCTGTGAAGAGTTAGCTAGGGCAATGAGTAGGTCTCTTCTGGCCACCCCTGTTCACTATTGCTGTCTGGTGGGATCAGTCAAGAAGTATTTGGAGTCAAAAACTTGACTAAGTGTGTTGTCATCACATGACGTGCACGTGGGTGTAGGCTTTCAAGAGAGGTTCATCAACTAGTCAACAAAATCTCTGGAGATGCTCTTTAGTGGATTGTTTTGGAGGCTTGCCCTATTGAGATGAGAGCTGTGTGCAGTGGTTGACTTTTCCTTCTCTGATGTTGAAAATAACTAAACCAGAAATATATGAAATATTTACCTAAATATTATTCTTGTGTTCATGTAGCTTAAATTTATTTTGCTTTGGATTGTTTTTATAACTATAAAAAGGTTGGTTTTTTTGATTCTTTGTACATTTGTTACCTGTTATGAACTACTTTATTTCTGTATATGTGCACACAGAAGCTGAAATTTGGATAGTTTTTGAGTAATTGAACAAAACTTTAAAATTTTAGATGAAGAGACCTTGAAGTGATCTCAGAGTTCGTTGATGGGTGTGGTTTTTTTGGTTGGTTGCATGCGTGTGTGTGTGGTTTTTTTTTTTTTTTTTTTTTTGTCTTGACCTCAAGTTCTGGATAGTTAAAGGCTTCACCTAAACCCTATTGACTGGGGAAAGCTGTGTATACCAAACCGGGGTGTTAATAAAAACAGTAGGTCATAGTAAAAGGAAAAAAAAAAGGTTTGAGCAACTTTTATTTCTGAGATAGTCTACCTTTAAGACATGCCCTTTAATTTAATTGGACAGGCTTGATTTGGAGTGGTAATACAGGGTAGATCATGATCACTTGATGTTTCTGATCTACTTCAGAGCCTGTCTTTCTATTGCTGTTACATTGTTTGGTATCTGCAGGCCACGGAAAACATTCTTTTATTACAAATGATGTTATGGAAGTATCTGTTTGAAGGTTAGAGTTTTCCTTCCATGAAACTTTGTAAACCAGCAGTTGCTGTCCTTTGAATAAGGAAAGATAGGGAAAGGTCCATGCTAGGAACCCTGGGTTTTTCCTCTGAGGCACATGCAGGTGTTTGATAAATCACCTGCAACATGAGCAATGAAGGTCTATGTAGCCTTGCCCTCTTGACATTTGCTAAATATCCCTACCATCATATGAATTTTCTTTTTTCATGTAACTATAAGGATTATTGGGTTGTCTGACTCATCTATCAGATATAACATCCTTGATGTTTTATACCCTCTGTAGAGCACGAGGGCTTATATGTTAAGATATTCTCTCTCCTTCACTTTGGGAAGCTGATTAGGACAAAGGATGAGGGGTCTGTCAGTTCTTTCAAGATAAAGATACAGCTGAACATGGGAAAGAAGGCAACTGATGTACAGGGTGCAGGTAACTGAATTAGTGTTTGGATCAGATGTGAACCGTTGAAGTGAGTCTTAATCATCTTTACTTGCTGTATGTAAGTTCGCATTGTAGAGTGATCACAGATCACATGAACTTGAGTTTTTTTCAGATGAAACCAGATTGGAAGATGCACTCAACCAATGGGTTTTCAGTCCACAGAACCAGATCAAAACTAGTCTGAAATAAAATGCCTGAAGTACATAGTATGAATACTTGGTCTTTAGTACCAACCCTTGCTAATGCTGCACTACTTGCTATTGTATACATAGCCAGGGTCACTTAATCTGGAAGTGAGAGTGTTGCTGCTTCTGATTACTTTCTGCATCAGCATAGCAATGTAGGAGGAAACCCAAAACAAATTTTTGAGACCCTCACTCAAAGCAGTTATTGTGGCTAGATTCCTGTTGGTATTTCAGCGCTATGAAGCATAGCGTTCAAATCTAAATCAACTGGGAATGGCAAATGGAATCAATTCTGGGAGACAGCCTCCTCTGAAGGGGGTTTAAGTGAGTTTGGGAGTTCAAGAACCTGATTTGGCTGAAGACCTAGAAGAGAGGTGCTCTGAAAAACAAATCTTCCTCCTTAGTAGAATTTACCTAGTCGGTATCACAAATAGTTTTTTCTGAATGAAAGATGTTATCAGTGATATCGAAAGGGCAATAAAAATATCAGTGACTTAATTCACTGGAAATCACCTGGCTGAAGATAGATCAGTGAGCAGTAGTGCAGAATTTTGTTGCAGAAGATGATAAAAGTTAAATGCTGTATTATTTCAGGAAGCATTATTGAATTCCCCAGGTAAACTTTTGATTCAAAGGTGGCTGTTGCAAACACTGAAACTTGATACAGCTTTCTTGGGAACATAAAAGATTGCCTTAATGTAGTTATAATTTCCAGCACAAGATTCTGTGAAGTCACAGGAGTATTGCAGCTCCAGAAATTTCATTCTCTTCAGATGCACATGTGAAGAAACAAGTGAATTGGCACGTTTAAAATCAAACTACCATTTTGTCTTTTCCATGATGAGTCTTGCATTACAGTGGTAGGTGTTATTACATCAAAAAAATGTGTCCAAGTTTCTGAAAATGTGCTAGTCTGTTTTTCACAAGGACACTATAGGGCTATTTGTAAATTACTACCAAGGTTCAATATGTGTCGGGCCCAATGTTGCTCTGCAGTGTGCTGATCCTAAATTCTTCAGTCAGAGCTCCAAACTTGAGGCAACATTGTGATAAATTTCATAGGTTAGAAATGCAAGCTTTTAGTAAGTGAGAAAATCTGCATTTAGGAAGGACAGAATATTCCTCGAAATACACTATCCTGATTAACATTTTTGACTTGTTGCTATTATCATCAGCTCATGTTTTTTAATATTGCCAGCTTGTGATGTTTATTCTCTTAAAGCCTAGGTTCTGAATTTTGTGATTATGTGAGGATATCAGTTTTCCATTAATGAAGTATTTTTGGTTTCAAAATTAAAAGAACAAATGTGGGCCCATGCAGCTGTAAAGCTGTAAAGGAAGAAAAAATACATATGCAGTACTTAACGTTTTGTGATTGTTTGGGTTTTGGCTCGTAATATTCTGGAATATGTTGATTTGCTTTTTTTCCACTGTGTGTGTGCAGCAAAACTTTCTGAAGTGCAAACTGACTATACCCTATTTATGTCCCCAAGGACTTTTATATTTGCAAGTGAATAAGCAATTGGTTCATCTCATGCTGGAGCTCTTCAGAGGACAGAACTTTTATTTTGTCTCACTGCCAGCCTGGTAAGGTGACGATATTAATTGCCAACATGAGGATGTAAGTAGCTTCTTGCTATCTGAGGAAGACACAAAGCAGGAAGTCTAGCTGACAAGTCCTGTTATGTTTAAATGCAGTCCTCCCCTGTAGCTGCTTTGCTTATAAGGACAAACAGCAGGAAGAACATGAGTCTTTGCACAGTGCTTTGTTTTTACGGTGTATGTTTTGGTGGAGCAGTAAAAGAAAAACTTGTTTGCAGGGCCACATTAGCTTTTGACATTGGAGAGCCTGGGGAAGCAAGGCAGTATCAAAGAGCCAGTAGGAACTGTTGATATGGGGAAAGTGATTTTGTAATTCTGTATTTATTTTTTTTTCCTTGTTATGACTTGGAACTTTTGGATGGAAGAAGCATCTGTTTCTTACATTTTTTTTTTTATTAACTTTTACAGCAACTACTGCCTAGTCTTCCACTATATGATTTTTGCCTCTAATGGAGATGAAAAACTTTGACGCAATTAGAAATGAAGTAATCATTCTGTAAACTGTCAATAATAAGTTTTGTAAATGAGCACTGATAATGCTGCTCTGGCAGTGGATAAGAGGGAGAAGATAACACAGAGATTACAAGGGAGTTTCATGTTTATGTTTCGTTGTATAAGCTGTATATGCTTTGGATGGGTTGATGCAGAGACAAATATTAAGAGTGCATATTGAACCTGGGGGGGAAAAATCATAGTACCCCTTTTGATATTGGTAATAAAATGGCAGATGAAATTCAGTGTTGATAAATGCAAAGTTAAGTATATTTATAGTAGAAGTCACCTGACAGTACAGATGTGTGTATGGGCTCTAAAATACTGTCAGTATTCAGGAAAGGGAAAGAGGATCCTTTAAAATGTCATCTCAACCCTGACAACTGTCAACAAGTTTGGAATATTAGTGTAAAAATGAGACTTTCATTTTTCCTTGCTTAAATGCAAGGTCTGCTGTTGTCTTAAATGCTACATTTCTGGTTGCATCATCTTAAAGAATATTGTAAAACTAAAGAAGATACAGAGAAGGATGACAGGTTTGAGAAAAGCCATAACAATTTATTGTCATTTAGACAATTATTCTATCACCCGATGACCCCTCCCCACCCAGAAAGGGGAATCGGGGAACACAAAGAAACACAAGGGTTGAAATATAAATAGATTTAATAGAATAAGACTAAATAATACTAAAGAACCAGGATTAATCCCGATACTGATATAAGATATACAAGAGTTATACTCAGCCAATTATATCAGTAGGAAGCTGTGCACTCCCAGCAGTGGACAACAAATGTCGGACACTGTGAGCGCAACGGCTTTGGGAGGAAAGGAAGGCCTCAGGGGTCCGGCACTGGGGCAAGGAGTTGTCTGGACTGCCACCATCAAGGGAGAGAGCCAGCTACACAGAAAACTTTTCTAATTTATATTGAATGTGACATTCATGGTATGAAATAATCCTGTTGGCCAGCCTGGGTTAAATGCCCAGGCCTTGCTCCTCCTCGTCCCTGCACCTGGCGAGGCTCAAAACCACTAAAACCTTGAATCCCACAGAGCCTGGCTGGCTTTAAAGTAAATATTGTCATGAATTCAGACACTAGAGTCTTCTGAAAGTGTAATTTTCCCCAGCATTAGAAGAAAAGTTAGTCCTGTGTCTCTCAACCCAGGACACAGGATAATCAAGAGAAAACAATTGCTTCTGTAAAAGGAGAGATTAGATAGTTACAGCTCTTCAGTCTGAAGAAGAGACAGCTGAATAGCAATGTTATAGACGTCTTGGAAATTATAAAGAGGGTGAATAGGCAATAAGTCACTTCTCCCAATAGAAGGACTTGATGACGGTTATAATCCAGGAATTGCTTTTTCTCCCACGAGTATAGTTGAATTCTGAGTCTTGCTTTTGCAGTAATGTTAGGGAGGTCAAAATGAGCAGATTATGAATTTGTACAGTTTCTTGGAAGACAGGCCCATTGGGGAGGTATTAAACATGATGTTCAGATGTGATGGTAGGCTTGTGGAGATCCTGAAGCTGTGATTGATGGAACCTGAGGATGTATCCATGAAACATGGTTCCCTGTATGTTCTGGTGCTTATACTGTGTGCTAAACATCTATCCCCCCCTCATTGAGGGCACAGCTACATCTAGTTCCAGAACAGAAAATTGCTGTTAGAAAACAGAGATATTCTGGATGATGCTTGGGAATGTTCCCAAGTGTAAGCAGAATTGTATTGACTACACAGGAGGCAAGACTTCATTCAGAGGGATTTATGAAGCTACTTAATCTGCTCCAGGGACATGTCTGCTTGGAGGTGCTACCTTGACACATGAGCAGAGGCTGTTAGCCTTCTGACATTTGTATCCTAACCAATTTATGACTTTATATAAGGCCCACAACACTAAGTGAACCTGAAATGGAATTGACAGCA
Source organism: Numenius arquata (assembly GCF_964106895.1). Taxonomy (NCBI): domain Eukaryota; kingdom Metazoa; phylum Chordata; class Aves; order Charadriiformes; family Scolopacidae; genus Numenius; species Numenius arquata. The sequence goes on along the minus strand of NC_133615.1, from coordinate 32,267,359 downwards.
TGTGTAGAGTGCAGAGTGATGATGCACTCTACAGCAAGTGATCTCTTCTCTCAGTACTTTATTCTTGCCTAGGAACTTGCATAATTTCAGGTTTCAGCAAGACTAGAAAAAAGATCCAGAATTCTTGTGAGATGTCTCTGCTGGTTTTGCAACTGTTCATTTTCTGTTGGCTAATCTGCATCTTTCACTGTCTGAACCACTGCAGTCCTGGAAACAGTCACGAAAAACTGTTCTAGTGAGAATATTGCCTAAAAGAGGGGAGAGCATTGTTCTCTGGTGCATCCACTTGATTACTTCTTATGATGACAAGAGATTTCTTGGATCCAGTCCTATTTTCTGTTCATGTATCATTGGCTTTCCATCAGCATCCAGTTTCTTCCAGTCTCTAAACTCAGAATTATTTTTTTAATTATGTACAAGAAGGTTGGTATTTTAAAAATCTAATTATTCCACATTAAAGGAGAATATGAAAATATTTTCTGTCTCTTATCCCTGAGAGCTGTATTAAAAAAGAGTTTTGGGAGTTTAAATTAGAAATGTTAATAATGGAATGTGCTAAAGGGCTATGACATCTTGTGTAGAAAGAGGAGCCTTCAGGTTACTACTTGTTTAGTGCACAAGTGTAGCAAACGACAATTCTGATCAAAGTTCCTGCTACCTGTACTGTAGTATAATTGTGTGTGCTTTTGGGTACCTGTACATTCTTTAAAACGCATAAGAGAATTTATTTATGCGCCTTACCTTAAAATCTGCATATTATTTACACTTGTATTGTGAATTTTCACATTTATGCACAGAAAAAGATGCAGTGAGAAGAGTGGGGGGGGGGGGGGGGAAGATTTTTATCTGGAAGGCCCAGTAATTCCAGACGATTACTAGGGTGGACCACTTCATTATAAATGAACAGGTGGACATCTTAATCTTTATTTTAATAAAGCAACATATCACCAGGAAAAAAAACCCCAACAACTTCCTTTTCTCATATTGCTTTCTGGTTTTGTGTTCTTGGAACTATACTTAGTGCTGTAATTTATTTAAGATTATGGCAAAGCAAGCTGTGGTCAAGGTGAGTGTTTCTGTTGGCAGAATGAGGATACCAGCTCCTGCAGTTCTGTCAGGTGTTGAGCCTTTTGTGTCTTTTCTGAGAAGCTGATTAGGATCCCCATTTTGTCCATCAAGGTTCTTGAGACTTGTACTTTTAACTCTGTTTTCAACTTTAAGCGATCAATTGCGGAATATGCTCTACTTAGTCTCTTCAAAATTTGCAGTCTTGTAAATATTATGGGTAGGAACTTCACTTTGGTGAAGATATAGATATTAAAACAAAGAATTAATGCAATTGCAGACTAATGTGTTGCCTGCATCAGAGCTGTATGAGGTTTTTTTGGTTTTAAACACCAAATACTGAAATTATTTTGTACTGACAGCTGAATGTTTGAAAAAAACAGAAATGCTTGTGGTGAATGAAAGGTAGCACAGCTGCAAGGCAGACATCTAAGTCATTATTAAGTCATGTTTTTATAATGATTAAAATAACAAAGTTTTGGGCAAATATGTGTTATCCATGAATTTAGATTCCAGCTGGAGAAATTATTTAATGTTTGAGATGACCCTTTGCCTAAGCAGAAGAGTGCATATTGGTAGAGATGCGTGCTTATATTGTTTGACATACTTGACCTGAAGACTCCTTTTCTCAGTTCAGACATGTTAAGAATAAGTCTTTGCAGTGTTGTATCAAACAAGGTATCTTTCTTTGTAATACTTGTAGGTATTTTTTTATATTATCTTTTTCTTTCATGCTTACCATGTAAAATCCTTTCAGAAAGCAACAATAAACTGTAAGTAAATTAAATGCAAATTCTCTAACAATTGTTTTGTTGCCTAATTGTATGGTGCAAAATGAGTTGCAAAACTGAAGTAATGAAAGATTACAAGTATAAAGAATAAATCCCCCATTGTACTGGCAGATTATAACATATATTGTAATTCTGTGATCAGTGATAGTCTGTAGGACAGTATCATTAAACATCTAATTATTTAAATAAATTCCTGACACTTTTCCAGTGATTAAAGTGAAATAATATTGAGGGATGTGTGTGAATATAAGAGAGAAACTAATAACAGCTTTGGAGTTAATAATCTTTTTAAAGCTATAGACTGCAGATAATCAGATCATAAGCATTATCTTAGAGGCTTGGGGAAGGCATTAGCTTAGTATTTAATTGGGAAATGCATAGGGGAAACATTCACTGGTACTGTATGTGATGGTAGGAGGGGGAGATAATTTTAGAATTCATGGCCTGTAATAACTTGATGATTTCAAAACATAGCAACAGATGAGTAAGGTAACTGGTGTAGCTTGCTGTGTTCTACTAAAGCAAGGGTCCACAAGCGCTTGCTGGGAAATTTGAACTGCAGCTTACTTCTCTCATGAATGTGAAGCCTAGAAGTACTGAACAAAACATTAAAAAATGAAAACAATTTGTAATGCTGCACTTGTTTGTCTAGAATAAAAGCAAACTAGATACATTGAGAAATTGTAATGGTATGCTACTGCTGCACACTTACTTCCCTTGCAACCAGAAATAATCTTACTTTATGTACAAAGTTGGGTCTGCCATCAACATAAAATCTGTCAGGATACTGAAAATACAAATCACTGTATATATCATCCTATGTTTAAGTAGGAGCTTAAATTGTTGCAGACTCGGGATAAACATTAGGAAACTTTCTAGTAGGGGAGGGTATTGAAGCACTGGACTAGAATGCTTGGGGAAGTCATCCATCCCTGGAATCTTTAGAACAAGGTCTGCAAATACTGTCAGGAGAGGTATACCCCCACCACTTTGTGTAATATAGGATTTCTCAAAGTCAGTTGTACTCCTATTTTTCTGTGACTCTTTTTCTGTGGGTTACTCGGAGCACAAGTCATAGAATTGGATGTTTGTTGTGAAAGCTGAATAAAAAATAATCCTTGCAATTTAAATGATGTTTTGAAGCAGCATTCCCTTGTCATTAATAATATTATAGCTTGCTGCCAGTAAGAAAAGAAAATAAACCATGCTGTTGAGGTTTGCTTTCAGGTTTTTGTGCTGTACTTTTTGACTTTCAGACAGTTCAGTGAAATATTGCTTATTTAAAATTTAAATTTAGCAGGTATAGCAAAAGAAAAATGTTGCTACTTTTTTTATTACTCATAATTCAGAAGAGCTGCACTCTTAGTTTTTAAAACCACGATTCTAGTTAAATGAGTAATTCACTTGCAATTTTTTTGGAGAGGAGGGGGTAGAAAGCAGAGGCCAAAAAAAAAGTTTTTGCTGATACTGTTTGAAGTCTGGTAACGTCTAGCACTTTACCTTCAACGTCTTAAAATACATGCGGATGAGGTGTGGACTTGGTAAACATATAGTAAAAATGTGACTTTAATTTTTGCCTACAGTGACTTCTTGAATACCTTTATTTAAAGGAATTCCTCAATTACAGTTTTGAATAAATCATTGTAAGCCTGGTTTATTGTACTTGACTGTATAAAAAAAAAAAAAAGGAAAACCTACAATAGGTTTTATTGGAAGGGGAAGATTTTACTTTCTGGCTTCTTTATGCTATTTAAAGAAGGTGGGTTTTCATCTGTTTCATCTGAAATTCATAGTCCTCTGTCAGCCTTTCTGTGATACTGCAGAAGACATAATTGTGTCATCACAACAGATCAGAAGTTGAGTGAGTTGAGGGTAAAATCTTTTAATATGATTATTCACAGCTGTAAGAGTAGATTAAATAAAATAATCAAGATAGTAAAGAGTTCTATTTTAAACATGAAAATTGCAGACAAAGGAGTATGAATTCAGAAATGTAGGAAGGTATATGCATTATTTTGGTATATGGAAGAAGAGAATCTGAATGTTGTTCAGCTTGGAGAAAAGGAGGCTCCGGGGAGACCTCATAGCCGCCTTCCAGTACCTGAGGGGGCCTACAGGAAGGCTGGGGAGGGTCTGTTTACAAAGGCCTGCAGTGACAGGACGAGGGGCAATGGTTTTAAGTTGGAGAAGGGGAGATTTAGATTGGATATTAGGAAAAAGTTCTTTACCATGAGGGTGGTGGAACACTGGAACAGGTTGCTCGGGGAGGTGGTTGAGGCCCCTTCCCTTGAGATATTCAAGGTGAAGCTCGACGAGGCCCTGGGCAACCTGGTCTAGTTGGGGGTGTCCCTGCTGACTGCGGGGAGGTCGGACTAGATGACCTTTGGAGGTCCCTTCCGGCCTGGACCAATCTATGAATCTATGAGTGATGATACAGGGAAAGAACTATGGAAGCTCTTTACAGTTGACTAAGAAGTCAAAAAGACATTACTCTTAAAATGTCTCTTACAGGTTGTTTTTTAAATCGGAGTAGATTTAAAAAAAAAAAAACAAAAAAAACAAAACAAACAAACAAAAAACTGAAAACTTGCATGCAAAATATTAATGTGTATGGGCAATTTGGGGAGCATTGCCTACTTTGCCTATAATGAAATATTGAATAAGTAAGTGCAATGGTGTTGGCAGCTGCTTCTTTATGAAAAGTAATAAGTATCTGCATAATCTGAATTTATACGGCATTTTTCTCACCTTGTTTAGTACAATTTTTACAGGAGAAATGTAAAGTAGTATACTATCAGGTGTTTCTTTCAGGGGAGAGGTGGGAGAAAAAATTTAATTCCTAATAAATAGCATTCTTGATAATGTCTTTAATTTCTGTAGACTATATCTGAATGTATCCAGCTCTCACTTGCTGTTTGTAGAATTGGCATTTACACGATAAGGCAATGTTCTAACTAACAATAATTTTTGCCAGTGTTAATGCCACTTTAGTGAAAAGTTACTTAGTTTTTTTGGGATCAGGATTAAGTAATGTAGTTATCAAAAGAGATTTGTGCCAGTGTACCAGTTGCTAGAATTCTGGCCTAATGTAATTGCTGAAGAGTTTATATGTTTGCTTTAAAATATCTATAATGTTTGAGTAATGTCATATATTAAAACATGTTAGCTAAATGCGCACATTGTTATAAGCTTTGTCTGAAGTACTTTAATATTTTCTAAGTGCTGTTAAGTTTAAACCTCCCAAACCTTAATTAAGTTCTATAAAAGAAATATGTGGTTTACTTTAAACATATATCCCAAATATGCTAAGATATTTTAATTTTACCTTTCTTGCAGTTGCTGTTTCCAATTGTTCCAGTTAACGATGAGAACAGTTAAATGAATGGGATGTTTTGTAGAAATTCATTGAGTAAGATCTACTTACTGAATGTATAAGACAATGTTGCTCAAACCATGCTTCAAATCCTGGAGCTTTTAGAGTGGGAGTGCTGTTCCCTCCCACTGTTAATAATTTCAGGAGGAAGCCTGGCACGTCATGTTTTCCATTTCATTACGCTGTACAGTCAAAAGGGTAGGTGACTTTTGAACAGCTGAGGGCTATGTGCCACCAGTAAGTCAAGCTTTGTGATTCTATTCCCAAGCAAAAGATTTGCTTTTATTCCTAGAATCTAGTTCCAGATAGGGTTTAATATCTGCATGAGGTTTTTTTTTTTTTTTTTTCCCATGACGTTTGCCTATGTTTTGTTTTCAACATCTAAGACTATTTTCTAAATGGTAGAAAATAACAGATTTTGGTAATATGGATAAAATCCTCATGGAGGAAACTGCTACTTGTAAAGTCAAAAGCATGTTTTCCTATGGTATTTAAGTTCCTTAGCAAGACTTTCTCTCTAAATTCCTATGTGATAAGAGTATGCTCATCTTGAAGGCTCACAGAAGGTTGAGGTTTTAATGGCTGCCAAGTATGCAAAGCACCTGCCACTCTCTAGAAGGCTATATTAAGCTGTCCAAATTAATCATAGAATCCTATAATTGCCTAGGTTGGAAGGGACCTTTAAGATCATCTAGTCCAACCATCAACCGAACTCTGATTAAAAAACATCACTAAACCATGTCACTAAGCACTATGTCTACCTGTCTTTTAAATACCTCCAGGGATGGTGCCTCAACCACTTCCCTGGGCAGCCCATTCCAATGCTTAATAACCCTTTCAGTGTAAAAATATTTTTCCTAATATCCAATCTGAACCTCCCCAGCGCAACTTGAGGCCATTTCCTCTTGTCCTATCGCCTGTGACTTTGAGAGGATGTCCAAGTACAAATTTGTGTGTTGCAGAATCTGGTATAAGCAGGTATAATGTATAGCAAAATACACCCTCTGACAATAATTGGTTCTGGTTTAGTTTAAAATAGGTAAGTGTGGTGTGTATACCACAGTTCACTGCCAAGTTGTGGTAGCTGCTGTTATAGTGATAGTTGGATAACTGGTATCTCATTGTGACCTTTTGGGTAGCATAACTTTTAATTTTATCAAACATTTTAAATCACAAAATATAAAGAGGTAGCTTCATTTATGAAAATGCTGAGAGGAACTGATTTCATTGACTGCTTGGACTACAAGGGAAATAAGTGAGGAGGATGATGAGTAGGCTTTGGAGCATCCAGAGATGCACTGTTGTGGCCACAGTGTAGAGGGAGGATGTGCATCCCACATAAAGTGCATGTCAAGGTTAAAATAGTTGCTTTAGGAAAATGCTGAGTGCCTCCAGTACTTGTTCATACAGAAATGCCTGTCATTGGAAAGGTGAGTTCTCAGATGATCTGACTGGAGAGTGGGTTTGGACAGATTTGGTATCAGATTAAAGGGAGAGGCAGGCCTGCTGAAGTCAGAGCTATGCAGAAATGCAGTGTGATAGTTCCTCTCTGTACTGTGCCCTGTTCGTGCTCAGTCACGTAACTTGATCACTGGGTTCATCGCTCAGATATGCGAGCAGTCTGGCAGCTAGTAAGTATGGTGCTCCCTACTGATGTCAGAAAGCGAAACTCTAATTCATATTTCCCATTTAACTAGTTCTTTGTATTATGTGCTTTTTACTGCATGCTGTTTTGCAGATCTAATAGATTATTTTTTTTTGTTAATTGATTTTTATCCAAAAGTTAAGCAGTCTCTCAAATGCCAGTCCTTACCAGCACCATAATACAGTTTATACTGTATTATATGAACACTTGCTGTTCTGCACATACTTGTGTTGTGCTGTATCTTACAAAGGCTTTTAGTTCTTTGGACTACAGACATCTCAATTGTTAGTCTGTTATCAGTAATGCTCTTGAGCACCCATTACTTCAGCTGTACTACTGCATTAAATAGGCTTCCTGTTTTTCAGGCCTGTACAGATCATGAGATGGAGGAAGGGTTTATATAGCTATCCATGACAAAAGAGCCTGTGCTTGCATTCGGCTACCCTGACTAAGAGGATAAAGCTTTGTTGCCTTGAGTTTAGGAAAAGCATAGATCTCTGCAAGAGTGCAGAAAGAGATGTGGTGCTGATGGATTTTGGGGGATTAAACCAGATGAGATTATTTAGAAGTATATATCCAATCCAAGGGGGGAGTAGAAAAGCAGAGGTGGTTAATATAAAAACTGTGTTGGCATTTGTAGGTATCTGAAGCTGAAAGATGTGTATCCTAAAATGAAAAGATTATAATAAATTTAAATGGAAATTTTTGGGATTAAAAAAACCAACCAAACAAAATGAAACTATTTCCTCTGTATGTTTCACACAGCTGGTACCTTCTGGTAGAAGTACTAGTCTTTTCAGAATGCATGTTTCTGCTTCTTCCACCATACTAGTGTTTCAGTCAGATGTATCAGTTGGAAGTGTGGGAACAGGCAGATAAATTACTTCTTGAATCTGCATGGCGGTGGAGACTGCAAGCATATGACACCTGGTAGCAAAGCTTATCATTAACTTATTTTCTGCTTCTGATTTAATTTTCTTAACCAGGTAAAAATCCTAACGAAATGATGATGGAGAGTCCAACCTACATAATCAAAAGTTTGTTGTCTGTCTTGTAAGACAGTTTTTATAATGGGACATTTGCCACCTTTTATAGATACTTAGGACTCCACCTCAGAAACAGTATGCATGATTATATGCCGACACATCATCTCTGGAAGATTCTCTGATACTCTGTACTAGGCTTTGAGATGTTTTTCTTCTAAACTGTTTGCATAAATAGTAAGATTTTTTTGAACAGGGTTAATAATGTATTCTTTCCTGTCCATACCCTGCAAATATGACTCCAGGAATAAGCAAAAAGGCTAGTAACTTTCCTATCGCTTGTTTTGAACAACAAAACAAGGACAGAAGCCTCTGCAGTGGTAAGAACTATGCAGAAAAACTAAGGAAGCCTAGGGGAAGTGTGGTCCTTGGCTGGTATGCATTAGCAAGAAAAATTCTAGAAAAGAACATTTTTTTTTTTTCTTTTTTTTTTCCCCTCTTCTCAGGAAATTGGAAAGTAAGTTTTCCTTAATTGCAGAATATGACATCAATAGATAAACAATTAGAAAACACTAGTTAAAAAAACAAACCACATCCAAACAATAATGATAACAAAAAGCCCTCTGTAGAGCTTTCTGCTTCTTAGATGCTTAGTATGGCAAAAGTGATGCATGCTAGCAGTATTGCATCAGTGTTGGCATCTTTTTCCTGAAAATGAGTAATGGATATTCTGGTATAAGTAGCCTTTTGGCTTGAATTTGCACAGTGAGTTGTGGAAATAAATGATGCATTTATAAAGCTGTGCTTACTATAGTTTATATATAGTAAGTATAGTAAATGATGCAAATATGCTTTTAGTTCTTTGGTTTACTTTGGATTAATTTACATTTTTCTTTGTTTATAATAATAAATTCATGTCTTCAAATGATTTGACTGGAACCAGCTGGTGTGCTAAGGAATTTGTCTGATGTTGGAACAAAACAGAAATATCATTTATTCATGAAGTGTTCGAGGGGAAGCTCTTAAGAGAAGATAAACCAACTGAAGTGATAACTAAAGGCAGTCATGGAATAGGAGATAATCATGGCAGCATGTTTGGAAAGGTTCAGGAGCTAGCCTGTGGTTTACAGTATGGAAAGCTTCCTGTGAGACTCTTCCCCTCCCTGACATGGTTTCCTGTTGGAAAATAGAAAGCTAAAGTAATAACAGAGCTCATATAGCATATCCTGTCTACTCCTCCCTTTCTCATGTTGTGTCCTTGACGTGAACAGCAAAACAAAGGCACAAAAAGGCAGCAGGAAAAAAATCCTTTTATGTGTTACCCTTTGGGAAATGTGGACAATTCCATTCACAGTCACTTTCCTTTCCAGCAGAGTATCAACAGTTATAAATGTTTTCAACTTCCAGCCTTAAATAAAAGGTGCTTGCTATTGCCAGAGTCTTGGCAGTGACTTGTGTTTGACGACAGCATGTCCAGTTTGTTGTAAATGTGTAGTCAAGCTGCTTGAACTATGCTGGTTGTGGTATGTGTTGCTATCAACCTAAACAGGAGAAAGAGGGGCAGAATGTTTTGATTCACGTGGTGTTTTGTGCATGTGAATGTTAGATATATTATGGACACTTTTTTTTTTACGTGAGCTGTGAGACTTTCCCTTCTACTTTTCTGAAATAAAGAATTGTGACTCTTCAAATGGGGAAAGTAAAGACAGGTGAAGTGGGAAAACATCAAGGCTGGGCCAGGAGTGAGGATCAGAATACAATTATCTACCCTTTATCTCCATAGAGTTTATTGGTCAAAGTAAACTGTACTTGAATTGCTGAGCAGCCTCTCCTTGTGGCCAGAGCTCATATTATCTGCTCAAAGAGCTCAGCAGCTTGATCCAACCAATGCTGGTGCAACAGCATTGCTTCGCTGTGCTATTAACTGATGTACTCTGTACTTATAGCCCTTTGACAACTTCTGACAACTAGTAATTTATTTCATTGGGAAATGTATGGTTTGTCAAATTAGCCTGTTAAGACATTTCATTCTGACAGAAATTTTTGACAAACTTTCAGGCTGGAATAGAGCCTTGTCCTGAACTAGGGAAATGATGAACTTTGGATTATGCTCCATCTGACTGGTCTTTGCTGTCTGTGACCCCTTACTGTTCAAGGTCTTTCTGCTCTAGAGAACACCAGTGTTCCACAGACCATTAACTAGGGAGGGCTAGGAAAAAAGCCCAGATATTTATTACAAGAGTCTCAAGTCTTTTCTGTTCAGACAAGTTGCTGTTCAGTTTGTATTTATTAAAGTTATGTGGTTAGTTATCCTGTACACAAATGCTGTTTTGCATCTTCCCTTTGGAAATCAGGATTCCTGATCTTCATTGTTGTTTTCTTTTGAATTAAAGAATAAGGCTAGGTATGGCTTGAAGGTTTGCTTAGCAAATATAACTTGGCTGACCACAAATAGGGGCCTACACCCCTGCAGAGCTACGATAAGTAACAAGACAGGAAGGTACCTATGTAGATAGCAATTGTGAGGCCAGCACAATGTTATCTTATCTCTGACAAATGGGGGGCTCCAAGAGGGAGGTAGCATATGGTAATGAGTTACTGGAAACTAATGAATATGTTAAAACTCCTTGCATGAATATGTATGTATGGTGTGCATATATGTTGTTAAACTGACTCTGTCGGGCACGCACATTTGGAGGAGCTATCCCCTGTGCGTCCAGCGCTGCAATAAAGGATACCTGCTTAATAGTCATCCCGACTATTGAGTCCTGATTTCGTCTTTCACGGCATCACTTTTCAGGAAGCAATTCTGTAATGTACTGGCAAAATTTCATGTTTTGCCTTCAGTGACTGGTCTATGTGAAAGATAAACTATTCCTGTAGGCTCAAGTAGTGCAGGGGGTGACTGTGTGAGCATGGAATTCTTCTGATAGCCTCTGCTGAGCATCCTTTTTTGGGTGCAGTTTGCAGAGTAGCTGTTTTAATTATAAAAATAAAAAATAACTATTTTAAATATCCATTTAAATAGATTTAAATATAAATCAATAGATTTAAAATTTAAATTGTAAGTACATTGCAAAGCACAGGTATTTAAAATCCTGACAATCTCTTATTAAAAATATCACATACTTGAAATTTGAACTGCATTATGACTGTGGACTTGGATAGCAGTGGAGCATGTTGAATTACTACGTGGCAAGTGTACAAATCCAGCAGTTAGCTTTATCATATGGATTACTGGGGGGGGGGCAAAAAGACTAGAAATGCCTCTTCAGTGAAGTTTTTCTTTCACATTCTGTAGTCCAAAAATTGGGATTGTGCATAGCCTTAAGGCTGTCTGTCCTTGGTGTTTTTGATGTTTCTTCTCGCTGTGAAATTGAAAACATTTGCTCAGGTGTTGAAGTTAGTTCTTAAAGTGGCCTGCTGAATTCTTAGCTGCTACAGCTTCTTTATAATTATAGTCTGCTGTCTTCAAAAATCTTTGAGATTGTGTCCATGTCTAAATAAAGCTGTAAATGCTTTTGGAACAGCTGTTCTGCAGCATCATTTGGATCCTTTTAAAGTAAATAACTGTTTTTGGATCAGCCTTTTATTGCAATATTTGTATGTTGATCACTGATTATATTTCACACAAATCTTAAGCCTATTTATATTCTGTAATATGGAGACCTTTGAAGAGTGCCACTTGATTTTATTTTTTTTTTAAATTTTTTTTTATTGGCAAGGATTTTCTTTATAATATAAAATTGCATTGATTCTTTTTTTTAATGGGTTGATATTGCTAGGTATTATGCTGTTGAAGAGTAGAAAACTATAGTTTTTAATAGATATTGTGACTTTGTATGATGATTCCACTGGTATGAATGTATATAAATAGGCATACTTATATTTTAAAAGATAGCTTTTGAGTAATTAAATGTATTAGTATGTCCAATGCCATTCTGGGCATTAGACTTTTAGGAATAAGATATTGAGAAGTGATGTCAAGGATGTCTTGTGTCCTGAAAAGTAGAGGTTACTTACAGCTATCACATGGTGTGTTGTAACTGATACTTTACACTTCTGTTTCTGGTATTGTCGCAACTGCCTGTGTGAACGTAGTCAACTCTCTTGTACCTCCCTTTGCAGCAGTGTTTGTTCCTAGGCTTTCTAAACTTCGATTTCTTAGCTGTATTTAATACTATCAGTTTAAGTGCTGGACCTACCTTATTTCACTCAACCCTATTGATGAGTACTTTCAGAGTACACAAACACTAGCTTGGATCAACACAAATTATTTGTTGTACAGTTATTTTATTAAATGTTGCATCTCAGGCCAAAACATGACTTACCCTTTTTGCTTATCTTGTCTCTCTGAGGAGCAGTACTCCTGTGTACTTTCAGTATGTTTGCCTCTTCAACAAGAGAAGCATGTATGTAGTGCAGCACATGGGCTTTCCTCAGTCTAAGTAGCATGAAATACATCTATATGTCCTGTTTGAGATAGATGTGGCAGAGGAGCTCCAAGACTGCACAGAGGTGATTCACTTGCAGCAGTTCTAGCTAGCACAAGGCTGAAGTCAAATACTTTGTCTCTGATCATTCTGTGGCACTGTGTTGGTTCCCTGGTTTGGGAAACATCTGTAATACCTTCCTTGCCATCTCAAAACTTCTGAACATCAGCCAAGTAGTGTGGTTCTGCATGTTAAATTTTTCTTTGGTTCAGTTACTTATGGAATTACCTTAATATAATCTGCTAATGTTTATCACTGTCTGTTCTCTTTCATCCCACAGTTCAGATATTCATTATTTTATCTATTTTCTACACTCCCATCCTGTTCAATGCTTCCTTAAGTGTCATGTTTGTTTTCTTCACACCTCTGATGTCATTCTACTTCTTCCTGGCCTTCTGTTAGATCATACATCTTGCCACTTGTATCCTGACCAAAATAATGTTTTTTATTCTCTACAGCTTGCTTTCCTTGTACCTCAGACTTGTTTCTTAGTGTTGCTTTGTTCTGAATTAAAGAATAAGGCTAGGTATGGCTTGAATGAAGAGGTGCTGCTCGGCATGTAGTATTGGACAAAGGTGTTTGAAAGTAACAGAATACAGAAAGAGGAAACAGAGGATCAGCTTGATGATTTGGGAATGCCTCCCCCTCTATTGCTAGATCTGCTTTCTCCACACCAATCGCCATTCCCTGAGACAGAGGGTGGCAGTTGTGGTGAGGAAGAAGGGGAAGCAGCAAGTGCCTTTACTCCAGTTACTGCAAGAACCAGGAGTAAAACCCAGAGAGCTCCACAACTCCTAGCCCCGTTACGGGAAGTAATGGGATCTAGTGGGCCAGCCAGAGTGAAAATTCCGTTTTCCACCACTGATTTAAATGTGATAGGAGCCACTGGCCAGTAGAGAAAGGTGTTCTTTTTGGAATCCCTCAGATTTAAATTGGGGAAACAAATCGGAAAACATCGATTTTTATACTTGCCATATTTCCCCAAATCATTGTTAGGGCGAGACTTATTAGAGCAGTTAGGGGCAGTGATAGTTTTTAATCAAGGAGTCATGGAATTAAAAGAAGATCAGTTGATTGAAATTTTGAGCCTAGCCCTAATGCACTCTGAAAAGCTCACTGTATCATCACCGGAACTTGAAGAAATCATTAATCAGGTATATCCAGGGGTTTGGGCTACAGGGACTCCAGGAAGGGTGAAAAAGGCCACCCCCATAGTAATAGAACTTAAGGAGGGAGTGAGCCCAATACGTCAAAAACAATACCCCTTGAGATTAGAAGATCACAGGGGAATAGAAGGTCCAATTAAGAACTTTTTACAACATGGACTACTAGTGGAATGTGAATGAGAATATAACACCCCCATACTGCCGGTAAAGAAACCAAATGGAACTTATCGGGTAGTACAGGACCTAAGAGAAATAAACAAAATTGTTAAAAGATTTGCACCCGGTAGTTGCCAATCCCTATACATTACTTACCAAATTGAAAAAACAGTCAGGTATGGTTTACAGTATTAGACCTAAAAGATGCATTCTTTTGTCTGCCTTTGGCTAAAGAAAGTCAAAAGTTGTTTGCTTTCGAATGGGAAAGCCCTACCACTGGTAGGAAAACCCAGCTTACTTGGACAGTGTTACCCCAAGGTTTCAAAAACAGTCCAACAATTTTTGGAAATCAGTTAGCACAAGAGCTTGAGGGATGGAAGCCTCCTTCCAAAAATGGAACCCTTTTACAATATGTGGATGACCTATTAATAGCAACCGAAACAAAACTTGAGTGTATCCAATGGACTGTGAGCTTGTTAAACTTTCTTGGACTAAATGGGTATCGAGTCTCTCAACAGAAAGTTCAAATGATACAACAGCAAGTGACCTACCTGGGATATGAATTATCTGGAGGAGAATGGGAGTTGGGAACCAGATGAAAAGAAGCCATCTGTAAAACCCCACTTCCTCAGACGGTAAAAGAACTCAGAACCTTCTTGGGAATGACAGGTTGGTGTTGATTATGGATTTATAACTACGGAATAATAGTGAAACCTTTATACGAACTTTTGAAAAATAATCCTACTCAATTGATATGGTCCAAAGAAGCTCAGAACGCATTTGAAATACTTAAAAAGGAACTCATGAGAGCCCCGGCCTTGGGCTTGCCTGATGTAACCAAACTTTTCTGTCTCTTTTCTCATGAGAAACAAGGAATAGCTCTAGGAGTTTTAGCTCAGCGGCTGGGACCATACAAAAGAGCCGTAGCTTACTTCTCTAAACAATTAGATGAAGTAAAGGATGGCCAGGATGTTTACGAGTGGTAGTGGCCGTAACACTAAATATTGAGGAAGCCCGGAAATTTACTTTGGGCCAGAAGATGACAGTGTTGGTTTCACATACAGTATCCGCTGTATTAGAACAAAAAGGGAATCACTGGCTTTCCCCATCCAGGTTTTTGAAATACCAGGCCATCCTCGTTGAATCCGATGATGTTAAAATTGAAGTGACTAACGTGAACCCAGCTTCTTTCCTTAGTGGAGCAACAACTGAACCACTGACACATGACTGTTTGGAAACAATAGAGACTGTGTACTCCAGCAGACCAGATCTGAAAGAAGAACCCCTGGAGGACGCGCAGGACTCCTGGTTTACGGATGGAAGTAGCTTTGTCTGACAAGGTATCCGTAAGGCTGGATATGCAGTGACCACAACAAATAAGACTGGACTGAATCCCAACCATTGCCTGTCAGGACGTCAGCTCAAAAGGCTGAGATTATTGCCTTGACTAGGGCTTTGGAATTGGCAAAAGGGAAAAGGATAAATATATGGACAGACTCTAAATATGCCTTTGGAGTTGTTCATGCCCATGGAGCAGTCTGGAAGGAACGAGGATTGCTTACCGCGCAAGGAAAACAAATCAAACACGCAGAAGAGACACTTCGCCTATTGGAGGCAGTACAGTTACCAGCTAGCGTCGCCATCATGCATTGTCGAGGACATCTGAGGGGTAACACTGACCAAGAAAGAGGTAACAGATTGGCTGATTATGCGGCTAAACAGGCAGCAGAAAGAATACAGAAAGAACAAATTCTAGCCTTAATTCCAGATAATAGAGATGAAGACCTGGATGACCAGGAGGGCATTAAATATTCTAGATTAGATGAGGAGTTAATACAAGAATTAGGAGGACAAGTTCCTTCCCGGGGATGGGCTCATTTGAGTGATGGTAGAATTATCATACCTGCCAAACTAGTGTGGGGACTTCTTAAAGAAGAACATGATAAGACACATTGGGGAGCAGATTCGTTATATAAATTTTTGAGCCAAAAATGGATAGGGAAGAATTTATATACCACTGTTCGACAAGTGACTCAACAGCGTGAAATATGTTTGAGAAACAACCCCAACCCAGGTAATCGAGTACAGTTAGGAACTATTGGGAAAGGAAACATACCAGGAGACCATTGGCAAATCGATTTTTCCGAACTCCCAAGAAAAGGGGGGTACAAGTACTTATTGGTGCTTACAGACACCTTTTCTGGATGGCCAGAGGCTTTTCCCTGTAGAACAAACCAGGCAAGAGAAGTGACTAAAGTGTTACTGAACAAGATAATACCTCGATTCGGGGTACCTATAGTCATCTCATCAGATAGAGGTACTCACTTCTGTGCACAAATAGTGCAACAAGTTAGCAAACTATTGGGAATTGATTGGCAGGTACACACCCCATATAGGCCGCAGGCCAGTGGGCAAGTAGAAAAAATGAATCGCATGATAAAACAGCAGATAGCCAAAATATGTCAAGAAGCGAATTTGTATTGGTATCAAGCATTACCCATAGCTCTGCTTAGACTACGTGCAAAGCCAAGAGCTAAAGAGAACCTAAGCCCTTTTGAAATATTATATGGGAGACCATACCAGACAAAATATAAAGGAGAAGATTTAAACCAGTTGGGTAATTCCTATTTACAAAAATATGTTACTACTTTGGGAAAACAATTAGAGAAAATCAATAAAAATGTCCTAGGAACCAGAGTTAAGGGATTGGACCACCCTATCCATCCCTTTAGTCCTGGAAATTGGGTTTATATCAAGAATTTTTCAGGCAATCCACTGGAAGAGAAGTGGAACGGACCATTCCAAGTGCTACTGACCACCTTCACTGCAATCAAAGTGAAGGAACAGCCGTCCTGGATTCACTACTCTTGAGTGAAAAAAAGCTCCAGACAAGCAGTGGACTTTTGAACCTTTAGGACCTTTAAAACTAAGATTACAAAAATGGCTCTGAGGCGTAAGGAGGATCCCCCGCTTGAGCAGAAATGGACCTCCGAATGTACTGGACCAGCAAAACTGCGATTCCAGAAATCATTATTGTGATCATCTACATCACAGCTGGACAGACAGAGAACTGCACCACCCATCAAGATCTAGATGATGTCCCTGACCCTGAAGACTGGACCAGGAATGGACATTTGGGCAATGCAGCTCTGAATATCACATAAAAAGACTAAGGTATACACAGTTTTAAAAATTGATGGCCAGATTAGAAGAGATTGGGGAGATTCACGACAAATACCGTCCTTTGAAATAAGAGAAAACAGCTTGGTTGATATAGCATGTAAATTTGATATGACACAAGTGTACCTAACCACTGTAATGATGGTTGGCATTTATGTATACAATGTAGAAGAGCTGCAACAATGCATATTCTCGGCAGTATGTACGATTCACCAAGAATACTGTCGAGCAGAGGTTCAGCCTAAAGCTAGTTCAATGATTAGGTGCATAGGAGTTATATATGATGGAAGGAAAATGATAAGATCATACTGATAAGCGGCTTTGATTTCAATCCCAAAGGGTATGACCACCACACATGGTATGGATAAAGCTCAAACGACTAAATCGATTGCTCTCTCTCCCCAACCTATCCCCTTTCCAAAAGTGAAACGTTCAAATACTATTCTCAATTATAATGTACCAATAATATATAAGAAATATGTAATACATGGGGAAAATGTAGCATGCAAAAAGGAGATAAAAACTTTCACCCAACCATTTACCTTTAGGAGTATGGTTATTTGTAATGCATCTGAAAAGGCTGAAAACATCACTATAAATATAAAATACGATAGCACTCAAAAAGGGAAACTTACCATACGGGAAGTACCAACAGCTACTTTGAAGGCTACATGTCAGCAACCTCAATGTAGCCTTACTATAGTAAATAAAGGGGAAGCAGTTTATAAACTAAATGCGCTATGGAGCCTAGAAAGCCTTTCAGGAACATTCCCCTTTTTGCTCAAAGTGCCTTGGAGAAATATAATTACTCCAAGTCCAACCACCATCCCTCCGTTTGAACCAGCTGACTGTGCTGTAAAATACCACAACCTCTCATTCGCAGGCCCTTATGTAGTGAAACAATCCAACGAGCAGAAATTATTTCTGGACCCCACATATTCTTTAAAGAAGGTACAGGTAAGAGTACAAGCTCATATATCTCAGATAAAATCAGAATGCTTACCTTTTATTTTGCAAAGCCTTAAAGGATGGAAGGCATGGTTACATTCCAGAGCTCACCACTCAAGGAAACGGAGAGGTTTAACAGGATGGTTTGGATCTGGACTAGGAGTTTTAAACTCGATTGATCAGGAAGTAATGATTAATAAACTGAGCACAGTCACCTCTGATTTAGGAAGGCTAGAAGTACCATTAAGGTCATCTCTAATCACTCTGGCTGAAACTCAGCAATTAACTGTTGATTTCGTTTCCCTATTATCTAACCATACTACTGAGGATTTCCAAGCACTAGCAACTTTTGTACAAGGACTACAAGGAAATGTCTCTATTGCCATTCAGTGTATACAAACACAACTCTGGATACAATCTGTGGTTTCTGATATAATCAGAGAAGGGATGTCAGGAAACCTACCACAGGAAATTAGAGAAATTATCGCTAAGAATGATACTACCACCCCATTCGAATTAAAACATCAGGCTTGGTGGCAATTAGTTAATTTCACTTATGATGACACAAAAGAACAAATTGAAGCCTATGTGCTCACAATTCAAAAGGCAAAGGTGTGGGATATTTTCCCTATTTTAGCACTAGGGGCAATCCATCAAGATGTAGTGGTCAGACCAATAAACCATAATGTTTGGGCAAAATATAGTGATGATATAAGGAAATGGCAGACCATTAGTACCGAAGCCTGCATCCCAAAGGAACAACTAGGGTATGTTTGTGAGAATGCAGTAATTGAAAACAAAGATTTGTGCTTAGACACAGAGGACAGTACATGCACGTTTGAGATGCTGCCCTCGGAACATGCTCAATCACAGGTGTATTATGTAGAAAAAGGATGTGTCTGCATAAGGACTAGTTGTGTTAATGTCAGCATTGATACTTGTGAAGAAGAAACAAATGGAACTAACTCTTGTGTTTGTAATTTTACCAAGATACAAGGTTGTGATTTTAACTATTCTGCTCCCATAACCACTTCTCAGTTGATCTCTGACAGTTTCATGCTATACAATGATGTACCTAAACTACAGATTGGAATGGACATTAATGTCCTTAAGAAAATGCTTTCCCACCCAGACGTTAAAATACTGCTAAAGAAAGTGAAAGAAGCTTCTAAACGAACATTATGGCAAGTCCAGCACGATACTCTGGAAATAAAGAACATCATCACAGCCATTGAGAAAACTGGGGAACACCAGTGGTGGGACATTTTTCTAAATACCTCACTAAAATCTCCAACTGCTGCACAGTTTTTCAACTTCCTAGTGCATCCTGTACTGGTGTTGATTTTTGCAGCCCTACTGCTGACTATTCTCAACCTCTGGCTGTGGTGGAAAGTACGGACTGTTGCTCAACAAGTACATGTATTATGGACTGTAAACAAAATTATGCAAAAGAATTTGCAATAGCATAAAGAAAAGGGGGGATTGAATTAAAGAATAAGGCTAGGTATGGCTTGAAGGTTTGCTTGCCTAAGTATGAGTTAGCAAATATAGCTTGGCTGACCACAAACAGGGGCTTACCCCCTTGCAGAGCTACAATAAGTAACAAGACAGGAAGGCATGTATGTGGGCAGCAGTTGTGAGGCCAGCACAATGTTGTCTTATCTCTGACAAATGGGGGGCTCCAAGAGGGAGGTAGCATATGGTAATGAATTACTGGAAACTAATGAATATGTTAATTAGTCCTTGCATGAATATGTATGTGTGGTGTGCATATATGTTGTTAAACTGACTCTGTCTGGCACGCACATCTGGAGGAGAGATCCCCTGTGCATCCAGCGCTGCAATAAAGGATACCTGCTTAATAGTCATCCTGATTTCGTCTTTCACGGCATCAGTTCATTTCCTCCAGTTTTAGCACAGAGTATTTTACCTTTTCCAGTTGTTTGTTGGGGTGAGTGGTGGTGGTGGTGGAAAGGGGTATATGCGTGCAGATGAAATGTTTTGAGGTAAATTGTGTGCTAGAATCCGTTTCCCTCAAATTCCATTAATAATTGCATTTTTAACCACTGTTCACACTGTAGTGTAGTCAGACAACATACACTTCAACTTATGGAAGATGATTTGTTGTTCCCTGGTAAACTGTCCATTGTAGTTTAAAATTCTTTCTCATTTTGTCCTACTATGAATTCCTGTCAAGTATGGTAGCCTTGTAATTTAAAAATACAGAGGGTTGATAGTGCATCACTACTTGGTAGTTTAGGATAGCTCATTTTTATGGAACTGAGGTGCTCAGAGCATGGAACTGAAGTCAACTTTCTCAAGATCCAGGTTAGATTGCTGGTGGGCTTTTTGGATTGAATCTTTTCTTCTTGTTTCCTGTTTCTTCCCCAATCCTAACCCGATTCAGGGTTTAAGAAGCCTAAAATTTGTTCTGTTATGGACAAAAGTGAACTTGTAAAACTGCATGCATTTCCAAAACATGGTAGACTTTGTTTCTTAGCCTGTGTTGTGTTAGTGTTCTCTTGAAGATATGCTTACTTCATTTTATTGTCATCTTGAATTACATGGAAGATGTTCCAGTGCATTTCTCTGGATTATATGCTCTTAAGTAATTAATAACCCCTCTGTATATGGTCATACTTAGAGGCCTGACAGAGGTTGATTCCTAGCATAGTCTCTGCTGTTTCAAGCAGGCTACAGGCACATAGGGAATGTATCAAACAAAGTAGTGTGTGTGGAAACTGCGAGTTCTGTGTTGTGTGAACTTCTTGTCTATGCATTGGAAAAAAATGTGGGATTTGTTGTGAAGTTGAATCAGTATAGACAAAAGATCCCGGAATGACAAAGGGAAAGTGGAATGAGCAGGTGGATTAAAAGTTGACAAATACTTTTGATTATTTATATCAAGGTTTGTGTTTCAGATGCTTTTGCCTTGCTGTTTGTCAGTGTTGTGTTTTATTTTTTCCTGGCTATTTACTCTTCTTGAATTTATTGGCTATGGAAGAGAATGAATCTACTAAGAAAGAAGGTCACAGGAGCAGGTTGGGTCATGTTGTGGTTTGTTAGAGGGAGGTAACTTTTGGTTTCAAGGGTTCTAAAATGATTTTCACTTTCATCTTGCTTGACTTTAAAAAAGAAGGTAACTGTGAAAGGGACCAAATGGTCAAATGCTCACCAGATTTACATACCAGATTAAAAAGCAGAGGCTACTGTAGCATGGGAGTCCCAAATACCAGGCCTCAGCCTTGCAGGTCAGAATAACATGAAGGTCATTAAAGGGAATTATAAATCCAAACACCCCGTGAATAAGAAGATCAAAATGTATTTAAAAAAAAAGTTGCTGTGGAATGAGCTATACTGAGCCAATGGAAATGTGAGGTTCTGGGACTAATCAGATGCTGAGTAAGAAAACGACAATAAAAGAAACTGAGGATTTAAGTGTCCGTTCTGCTGAGGCTGCAATGTAATTTGAATTAATCTGAATAAACTGTTATTCTCTAATAATATAGTGGATGGTAAATCATCTTCAGATGGAGAATATGAATAAAGATCCTAGTAAGCATGAAATCTGAATGTATTTGGAAATGCCTCTGGAACTCTTCTTTGTGATGGTTTTATTATTCTATCTGCTTGTCTTCCTGAATCTTGCAGCTAGTGGCTTAACTTTCAAACTTCCTGATGAGAGACAAGCTAACTTACTTTCTTTTTTTACAGCAGGGTAAACTGAGGTGTAAAATGCAAACAACTTATTGATATTCCACAGCAAGTTCTAGACAAGATTTAGAATCTTGTGGTTCTGAATCATGGTGCTTTGCCCTGTGACCTGCTATGTGCCCTTGATTCATTGACATATGTGCATTTGAATTCTGATATTAGCCTTCTGCTCTTTTTTTACTGTTGAAATTAGGAAGAAAAAAATACATTGTGATTGCAAATTTGTGAATTTTAACATGGTTTTGAAAAAGATAAGCTTGTTTTGTGTGTTAAGGATTTTTTCCCAAGGTGTTAGTAAATTGCTCTTTCTTGAATCATATTGCGAAGAATATAATTTGGTTTCATGTTGTCACTACCTTTCTAATCTCTTGCAAGCTTTCTTTTCAGCATTTCTTTAGGTGAGATAAGTACACCAGGTGAGCTGACATCTGTCCTCTCAGCATACGGTTCTAACTAACTATTTTTTCTCATAGATGCTAACTGTGATAGTGTATGTGACCAGGATTCAAGATTTTGTTTTTTTGATCTCCTGTTCCCTTCATTGCTAGAATACTTCTGTTAAAAACCAAACTTCTGTTCTATTTCAGTGTGTGTATTGCCTGCTTAACATAACTGCTGCCAGGAGGATCTTGTGCTCTTAATCAAGAAAAAGTATTCAGTGGAGAACTGAAAAGAGAACACATAGCAAAGGTGGTGCCAAAACATTTATTTATAAAAGTTGTATATAAATTTTTACTATTATATACTCAGTATGTTGAACTATTGCAGGTCTTTGTGTTGCTATTTAGGCACTGGACACTGTATTTCTTAGCTCTTAAACTGACTTTAGACTAATATGCAGTCTAGAAAGTTTCTCTTCTGTCTCATTTGTTTGCTTTGGAGTTTATCCAAAAAGCACTTGCTTTAGTTTCTCATAACTTTTAGAAATTCATGTACTAGCTGGAAAAAAAAATAAATTGCTTATATTAATCTAGGTACATCATTTGTAATAGAATTTTGTATTTTTGTCAGTCTGTTAATGTCCGCTAAATGAAAAATAACGTCTACTTTAAAATTTCAGATGCTTTCAGTAACCATAGAATGTGCAGTAAGAAATGGACATTGAAATATTCATGTTTTCACAATATATTTTGGCATTCTGATGGCAAAGAGACAGGTTTTACTTAAAGAACAAGTAGCTGTATATTTTGAAGGACAAGTTGAGTTACATGATCCTCAAAATTTCAAATTATTCTTGGATTCAGCTTTCAGTAAAGCTGTGTTGGTCTCTAATAAAGTTGAGGGGTGACGGTTAAAAAGGTTGTTACGTAAACATAATGTTGTTATGTATTTTAACACATTTGAAACGGATGGTTCTGGGAGACTTTCAAGTTAAGCATCTTTTTGTTGATCTTATTGGAAACTATGAAGCTGATGTCATATCCAGGTTCTGACTGCGATAGGAACACTTTCAGCCACACATTGTTGGTATATGCAAATGTAAGTGGTTTTCTAACAAATGGTCTTGCATTGAAGTCATGCTCCAGATGTTACTTGATCTTCAGACAGTTCTTACTATCTTTCATAACTTAATGTTAGCATAACATTAGTTTACAAAATTATTAGCAGTTTTCTAGATTTTCTCTTGATTTGTAGTTTAATGATACATTCCTACTTATCAACTGTTTGAATTGGTAGAAGTTTAAAAAAAAATCTATTAGAAGTTTAGTACTTTTTCTTGGAGGACAGTTTCTTGATTTCCCTCACTGATTTTGGGTTGCCCCTGTGAGCTGAAGAGAGTAGAATAGCAATACTTAAAGACAGTGATTTTTTTTTTTTTTTTTTTTGGTGCTGTCACTTTCAAAATGGCAAAGCTGAGCTATGTCAAATCCAGCTGGTTCTGTATGTTTAAGAGACACTGCAGCTGGTTTTAAAATAATCTCCTCGCTTAAATGCCTATATACTGTCTCTGAGCAGTAGTTCCAAACTGTTTTATGTGGTGGAATTAATGTTTCAGTGGTGCATTTTGCAGTTAATGTTAATTAAAACAAACAACCAGAAGTGGAATGAAGTTCAAGAGCAAAGAGAAGAAACAGCAGCAAGTTGTTTAGGGAGAAGAAAAACCTTCTCCACTCCCCCCCCCCCCCTTATGATGGAAGTGTGGAATGAATGCACAAAATACGGCAAAACCAAACCCAGAAAAATGAAAACTAATTTCCAAACAATTTTGAGGGTTGGTTGGGACTGGGTTTTTTTGAGCTGATACTCCCCTCCCCCCATATTTCTCTTGCAAAAATACAGTATGAGTTGTACTTCAAATCATATTCCTTGTGCTGAAATATACAATTTTTCTAGTGTATGACCTTGTACTTGGTCTGCCAACAATACTGATAAATGAAATTAAAAGCAATTATGGATGGGACCAGAAATGTCTTATGTTAGCAGGTAAATACAAACTCTGTGTCTGAGTGTTTGTATCTGGAGTGCCTTCTGTGCTGTAAAAATGCTTAGGACTCATTTTGGCTCCTTATTCTCAGAATGTAGTATGGAATAAAAGTGGTCATCTTTAATAGTCTATGTCCTCAAGCTCCAAGAAACAGGAGTAAATCTGTGCTAGTGCTGGTTAATTCCTTTCAGTGATGGCTGTTGTCTTCTGTGCCTGCTCTGTGTGGATGAGTGAGCTCCGCTTGTGCTTTTCATCTCCTGTTCTGCTTTGCCTGGACTCCCCCTATTTTGTATTTGACAGGAACCCAACTGCACTTGCTCTCAGAAGGGTGTGTGTAAAGGGGAAGCATATATTTTTGTTGAAGAATAACTTGAGTAATTAGTTTGCTTCAAGCTCTAAAAGACCCAATACCTAGTTGTGAGAGGCCATGCACGTGTATAGAGTCAGTTTCGTAGGAGGGTGTTTTTTTTGTAATGACTGCAATGTGGGTCTATTCAGGGGAAGAGTGGGATTCTTTCTCTGTCCCAGACAGTTTATCAAGCAGTTTATAATTTCTTAGCTATTTCCTTGTTTTGCTCAGGTATTCTCTTGGTTGTTTTTTCAATCATTTTCTCTGTTTTCTCAGCCAGTTTTTCCACAGCTGCCACAGTGAGGGGATGAGAGACTGTCTTCATACTGTTGTACTTTATTAGCCACTACATTTACAGTTGGTGTGTCAGCATCAGATCCTCTCTAGACCATTGTTGTCAATATGTGGGAATACATAGATGGTGCTCTCTGCACAAACTTCCTCAGCAAGGATTGTTTGCATGGCATTTCATCAGGGTCTACGTTCACTTCCCAGTCATCATAAATCGCCTCTCACACAGCCAGTTCTCTCGGGTACTTAATACCTTTCTCCATGCTGGTCCATTTGCTTGGATGGCATTTGATATCATCCTTAAAGGGATACCTGCCCTTTATGGCTGACACCAGTTGCCTCCAGAGACTGTTTGTCTTCCTCCCAATTGCTTTATCGATACCTCCCTCTTTGGCCAGGTTTCCCAACTGCCTAGCTTCTCTGCCTTCTAAGTGTATGGTATTGGCCCCATTGTCCCAGCATCGGAGCAACCAGGAGAGAAGCGTTTCACCTTCATGATGGCTAAAGTCCTTTCTCATATTTTGCAAGTCCTTCATAGAGAAGGATTTAACAATTATCTCTGCATCTGATTACTCCTCCTGTGTTGATGCTGCCTGAGAAGTACCCTCTCCTGGATCTTCATCAGAAGAACTCTCTCCCATGCTACTTAGCTTGATCTGGCCTTTGTCATAAGGGGCAGGGGGATGACTCTGCTTCCTGGTCACTGGGGCAATTTGGACTTGCTGCCCAGGGCTCTGCGTTTCCAGGGGCAGGGCTTGATGTTTGTTTGGGCTGAACTGCACAAGACCTATTCCTCCAGCCTGCCCAGGTCCCTCTGGATGGTAGCCTTGCTCTCCAGTACAGTGGCTGGTCCATCCAATTTTCCGTCACCTATGAACTTGACAAAAGTGACTCTTCCGAAGTCAACAATGAAGATGTTAAGCAGGATGGGTTGCGGATTGGGCCCCTGTGGTCCTCCACTTTGTTATTACTGTCAAGGTAGAATATAAGCCATTAACTGTTACCTCTAAGCCAAATTATCCAACCAACTTTTACTTATCTAAGTTGTCTGCCTAAGTGGACTGTAACATCTTTCCTTGTGTAGAGGTCCTGCTATGTGACTTTCCTATGGACAAAAATTAGACTGATCAGCCTGTAGCTCTCTGAACAGTTCTTCTGGCTTTTTTTTTTTTTTGAAGATGGCATGACGTTTGCATTTTTTCACTTGTTGAGGACCTTACCATCTTGCTCACCATTGAGATCAGCCAGCACCACCCTTGGGTGCAGCCCATCTGGCCCAGTGGGTTTCTCTCACGTAGCCTCTCATATGCTGCTGGGAAGTTCTCTTTGTGAACAGTCTGAGAGTGATATTTTTGGCACTTGTGTACAGGTGACTGCCTCGTTCAGTCCCTCGCCCTTAAGTTTTCCTTTAATGTCTTGAGAAGGAAACAAAGGAGATGCACAAAACGCCTTCTGGAAAGAATGGATGTGTATTAAGCGTTGTACATCCTACCAAAGCACGTGATGGAAGCGGTGCCGACAGGTTTCGCTTCTGCTGTGTGACTGTCTGTGGGATGGCGCGGGCGCCGTTCCGCAGCGCGCCAAGGGAGGGCGTCTGTGGTTCTCGCGGGGAAGCGGGAGCCCATCGGCGGGCGGGGCGGCTGGTGGCTCGCTGCTGCTTACTCGGTGCCTTCGTGTGTCCTGTTTGAAATGCTGCACCAGCTGAAAAAAAAGTACGAAGAGGGAAAACCCCTCTGTTCTTTACTTCATTAATACAATTCACCGTCTTACTCGGCGCTTTCAAATTTGTCACCGTTTCTTACTTTACCATAAGGCCTCCTGTAAAAAGACCTGTAAAATATGATTATGCATTCATAGCTTAGGTACAGCTATATTGCTGCTGGAAAACATTGAGTTGTAGTTAGATGAGGATTCATGTTTCAGTGAAGACCTTGGATGCTGCATTGTTATGAAAACACTACTTACAGGCAAACTTTGTTTTAAGCTATAGTTTAAAACATGGAGCCCTCATCCCTACTGGGGATGAACAGAATTACATCCCTACCAGTGGGGAGGGTGTGATGAAGAAATTTTAGCACGAGGAGAAGGGCAAAAGGAGACTGGGACAGGTTTGGCAAGGTGAATTTGAAGCGGGGGGGGGGATATGCTGCCTTTTTTGTTTGTTTTTTTTATTTTCCCTAGCATTGCCATGCCTTCAGTACAATACAGGGCAACCTGATAGTCAAATGAATTGTGAGCATCCAGAGCAATTACTGGGAGACTGTGCTGGAAGGAGCAGAGAATAAAGCTTGGAAGCAAGAGCACCTGCAAGTTAGGGGGAACAGGGATGGCCAAAAACTAACTATGTACAGTACAATGAGCCTGCAAGGCTTGGGGGTAGTTCACAGGCAGCAGTCAAAAATTGCAGAAAGCGAGAGCTAGCTCAGAGCAGTTCACCTGTAGCACCTCAGCAGTTCAGTGTAGCACCTCATGGAGACGGGCACTTTCTGCACAGTGGAAGTTTTGGGGGTGTGGGTGCCTCAGCCAGGCATCAGAAACAGATGGTGGTAGTGAGAAATTAACTGCATTAATATCACGGCAGAGGGATAGAAAGGCAACCTTTCTGCCTACGATCCACAACATTTCTAGGCTTTTGTCCTGCAGGAAGCCAAGAGAGAACCACCTTCTTTGGTGCTGCTGCTCTGCCGAGAGGCTGACACCCCACAGCAATCTTCCTCCTTGGCTAAACTGGGGAGAAAAGGGAGGAAGGCGGATGCTAGGGAGAGTCCACAGTAGTCTGGTTTTTTGCAGTTGTATTGCAGATCTGTACAGCTGTTAAGCTCTGTATGGTTTGCCTTACTTCTGTTGTGCTTGGGTTTTTTAAATTTGACTTTTTTTTTTAATAGAAGGAAACCACCTGTTCCATGCAAGTAACGCATAGTAGAGCTTTTACTCCCTGTAGCACTTGCATAGGAGACAAGAACATAAAAACTGTCATGCTTTGTACATGTGATCCAGCTGAGAGCATAGTCTCCAACATTCAGTAAAACCGTAAAGTCTCATAGCAAACGTATGGAATAATCTGCATGTTTATGAGGATTTTATGCAATTCCTAATGGTTAAAGGTCGGATTTAAACAATTTGTGTTCCTTACAGTCTAAAGTTTTTTTCTAGCACTGCAGCTCCGAGTGTGCTTACTGCTATGTAAATGCCTCTCTGTAAATTCAGGCATGTAAATGCCACTCTGATTCAGTCCAGCGAAGGGCAACGAAGATGATTCAAGGATTGGAGCATCTCCCTTATGAAGAAAGGCTGAGAGAGCTGGGACTCTTTAGCCTGGAGAAGAGAAGGCTGAGGGGAGACCTTATCAATGCTTATAAGTATCTAAAGGGTGGGTTGAAGGAGGAGGGAGCCAGACTCTTTTCAGTGGCTCCCAGTGAGAGGACGAGGGGCAACGGGCACAAGCTGGAACATAGGAGGTTCCACTCAAATATGAGGAAAAACTTCTTCACAGTGAGGGTGCCAGAGCCCTGGAACAGGCTGCCCAGGGAGGTTGTGGAGTCCCCTTCTTTGGAGATTTTCAAGACCCGCCTGGATGCAGTCCTGAGTAACATGCTCTGACATGCTCTGGGCAATCCTGCTGCAGCAGGGGAGTTGGACTAGATGATCTCTATGATCCCTTCCAACTCTAAAAAATTCAGTGAAATTCAGTGAAATTCTTGTCAAATTACTGGATTCTATAGTATCTTTAATAGTGGGGTTTTTCTGTCTAATTATATTGTGAGGGAACTTTTTATTTGGGGTTTTTTTGCTTGTTTTTGAAGTACCCACCTTTTTTGCTTACTGAAATAATTGATGCTCCTTACTGTTTTCACAACTACCTAATCTCTGGACCATTGTGCAATTTTCCTTAGAGAAGGAACCTTATCCGTCTTCTTGTTTTCTGATTATAGAGTATTTACAGAAGAGAAAGAGCAAGGTTGCCACTGACTTTTCAAGGCAGGGCTGTTTTTACATAGCTAATTATTTTAAATAGGTGCAGGAATTTTGAGATGAGAGGTTGGCTGACACCTTTACTCCCCTGTTTGCCTTTCTGCCATTTCCATCATCTTGACTAAGCTATTAGGCACTTTGAAAAAAGATATGCCAGGAAGACAGATTTGTCTGGTTTGAAAAGAGAGCCAATGTAAATCTCTTCTGGTTAGAGAGTTGTGTCCTTGGGGAGACAATTCTGAATTGTCTTAGCTTAGATCTTGTATTGCAAAGCTCGTGAAGATATAGTGCTGATGAGTGCCAAGGACTACAAAGAAGGATTCCAGAGGATGCAAGCAAACAAGCTAGGTCAGCAATGAAATCCAGCAGTGGCTCCAAATGAGAGAGAGAATGGATTTTATCTGAAAAAAAAAAAATGCAAATAAAAACAAGGAGTACTTAACTCTTTGGTTAACACTTGATTTTTCAACAGTGAGCAAGTTTTCAGACTCAAGGGAATAAGAATTTCAAAAAACATCTGGGCAGATCTGGGATAGAGACCGGAGACCTTGTTGATTCACTGAAACGCCTACCTAGATCATAGTGAAGTTTTGATGCTAGAGCTAAATTGATCTAGAGATTTAAGCCCAGAAAACTGATCACTTCCGTTAGTAGAGTTATTTTTCTGCTCATACGATTCCTGAATTGCTTACGTGAACAGTAGTGCTAGCAAAAGAGAAGCACTGGTTTTGCTTGTCTTACAGATTTGGGATGTTTCACATCTTGCTGTTTTTTCACATCTCGTTGACTGAGCTACAGGACTTTCTAATTTCTTCTGTATCCATTCTGGCCCTGTGTTTTTTCTGATAACATCTAACAAGAGAAGCCTTTCCCCATAACATTATTTTCAGTATCCATAGGATTTTCTTAAAATTGTTTGTAGCGTTACTCTTGTACAAAAGTGGATCAGTCTTCATGAGGCTTCCATGAGTGCTCTTAAACTTCTGGCACTTTCCAAATACTTCTTGCCTGCATGTTAAAGGCTCTTTCCCTTTTTCATATGAAGCTGATGCACTTTAGGTATTAGACTTAGAAGCATCTCGTCCAAATCAGGATGTTAACCAAGACAGTATTCCAGTGCCAACTTTGCATCACCTGGTTCAGTATAAATTGTTGAGAAACTCTCGTAAGCTTTTCTTTCTTTCATTTTGGTTTCACGCTCAAAGGACGAACGTTGTTGTGTCTATGATTCCTTTATCATCAGTCATCAAGGTGCAAATTTTGTAAGGAATGTGTGCCAAATTTTGTTCTTGGATGTCCTGTATCATACTTCTGGGTATTACTATTTGGGTTTTTTTCAGATCAGGAATTAGTCTGTCTTTTCAGTTGAGTATGGCATTTGTCACTTAATACAGACTGGAATTGTTTGCTACACATGGGAACTGAAGAAAGTTCTGTGGCATTAATGTGTGCTAAATAATCCCTAAATAGTGAAATAAAAGTGCAAGATAGAAGTGTGCATCTTCTATCTGCAAACTAGTGGGAGGTCTGTAACAAGTGGTGTTCCCCAGGGGTCAGTACTGGGTCCAGTCCTCTTCAATATATTCATCAATGACCTGGATGAAGGGATGGAATGTACCCTCAGCAAGTTTGCTGATGATACAAAACTGGGAGGGGTGGCTGACACACCAGAAGGCTGTGCCACCATACAGCGAGACCTGGACAGGCTGGAGAGTTGGGCAGAGAGGAACCTGATGAAATTCAACAAGGGCAAATGCAGGGTGCTGCACCTGGGGAGGAATAACCCCCTGCACCAGTAAAGGTTGGGGGTGACCTGCTGGAGAGCACCTCTGTGGAAAAAGACCTAGGAGTCCTGGTGGACAACAGGATGACCATGAGGCAGCAATGTGCCCTTGCGGCCAAGAAGGCCAATGGCATCCTGGGGTGCATCAGGAAGAGTGTGACCAGCAGGTTGAGGGAGGTCATCCTCCCCCTCTACTCTGCCCTGGTGAGGCTGCATCTGACGTACTGTGTCCAGTTCTGGGCTCCCCAGTTCAAGAAGGACAGGGAACTGCTGGAGAGGGTACAGCAGAGGGCTACAAAGATGATTAGGGGGCTGGAGCATCTCTCTGATGAGGAAAGGCTGAGGGACTTGGGTCTATTTAGTCTGGAGAAAAGAAGATTTGGGGGGGTTCTGATCAACGCCTATAAATACTTAAAGGGTGGGTGTCAGGAGGAAGTGGCCAGTCTTTTTTCAGTGGTGCCCAGTGACAGGACAAGAGGAAACAGGCACAAACTTGTACATAGGAAGTTCCATCTAACCATGAAGAGGAACTTCTTTCCTTTGAGGGTGGCAGAGCACTGGAACAGGCTGCCCAGAGAGGTGGTGGAGTCTCCGTCTCTGGAGACATTCAAAACCCGCCTGGACACATTCCTGTGCAACCTGCTCTAGGTGGACCTGCTTTGGCAGGGTGTTTGGACTAGATGATCTCCAGAGGTCCCTTCCAACCCCATATCATTCTGTGATTCTGATTTGGTGAAACTGTTATCTCGAGTATGATAACTTAATTTATCGTCGGGTTGAAATTGCTTCAGGTAACATATTTAAGCTTTGTGATGGAAAAAGTGTGGTTTACACAGTTTTTATATGGAAGTTATTAAATGTAAACTGAATTATCGGTGGAATTTTCTTAGAATACTCTATTGTCTATTTAGTCCCATCTTTTTTGTTTTACTACATGGAGAGGACTGACAACACTTGTCTTGTGACTTGCTGAGAGTTTCATGCCAGGAAAAAGTATGTAGTTTTTTTGGTTGGTTTTGTTTTTATCCATGCTGGCTCACTTAAATATGAGATAAATCTGAGGTTAAAGATTCTTTTGTTTATGCCTGTTTGGCTTATGAGGAAATCTCCAAGACTCTTAAAGACCTCCTGTACTTCAGAATCATTCCAGGCTTTTCTAACTAAACTGTTTTGAATTTGATCATTGCAAATAACTTCGTGTGGTTTTCAGTAATTTTTTTTTTTTTTTTATTCCCACACTGTGCTTGGTACAAACTTGGTATTAAATAGCATAACAAACTAGAAAGCTGTTGAAATCTTATGTTTTCATTGCTAGCAACTATTATTTGCATAAGATTTATCTCCTGAGAGGAGAAGGGATTGCTTTAGAGAAATAAGCTTGCCTTCACTAGCTTAACAATCTTTTCCAGTGTGGGTGCTTATATGCACTCTTCTCTGAAGTGTTCTCTCAGTTGTGAGGCTTCCCTATAACAAGCTCCCAGTTGGGAAAAAGAAATATGTTTTTAGCAGGAATTGATCTTGTTTTATTTCTGAATGACAATTTGGTGACAATCCTTCCTTTCAAGCTTACCCCATTTAAGGTGAATTTTCTCTTCTACATTGGTTTGAATAAAAGCTGTCTAAACTGCTACCTGGTAATGGTCATCTACAGACACCATTTTAATTCTTGAGTTAGTACAGACTTGGCAGACCTGTTTGCATGCCCACAGACTATTTTTGAATCTAAATGAAAAATGTATAGTTTATTACTTCTCTTCTCAAAATGGAGTAGATAAAAACTATTACTGTTTGTGGTGGGTTGACCTGGCTGGCCATCAGGTGCCCACCAAGCTGCTTTATCACTTCCCTTCTCAGCAGGATTGGGGGGGGGTGGTGGTGGTGGTGGTTAGAAAATAAGATGGAAAAGCAACTTGTGGGTCAAGAGAAAGGCAGTTTAATAAAGCAAAAGCTGTGCGTGGAAGCAAAGGAAAATAAAAGATATTTGCTGCTTCCCATCAGCAGGCAATGTCCAACCACTTCCCGGGGAGCAGGGACTTGGTACACCTAGCAATTGTTCCGGAAGACAAACACAGTAATAATGAATGCCACCTCTCCTCCTCCTTTCTCTTAGCTTTTATTGCTGAGCAGATGTCTTATGGAACGTCCCTTTGGTCAGTTTGGGTCAGCTGTCCTGGCTATGTCCCCTCCCAAGATCTTGCCCATCCCCAGCCTACTGGCCTTTGGGGTGAGGGGGGGAATGTTGGAGAGACAGCCTTGATGGTGTGTGAGCGCTGCTCAGCAGCAGCCATAACACTGGTGCGTTAACACCTTTCTAGCTACCAATAAAAAGCACAGCACTATGAGGGCTGCTATGGGGAAAACTAATTCCATCTCAGCCAGATCTAATACACTGTTTAAGACAAAACTGTCTGCTCCCTGTGTGTTAGGAGCAGGTTTTGCTTGCTTCACTGACTAAAACACTGCTGGCTTTCAGTGTCTTTATGGGCACTCCCAGAACAGTTCACTGAACTCCAGTCAGAGTCGGGCATGTCTATTAAAATCACAGGGATTGCATACATGTGACCATCAGCACAAGCTAGCTTGGGGAACCTTTTACTATTTGATGTAAAACAGGTGAACAGCACATCTTAACTTTTGGATCTGAAGTTCTCTGGAGTGATGCCTGCAAGCAAAGCTGAATTTCTTTCACAGAAACCTGGATGAATTTTATATGAAATCTGGTGAGATGCAGCAAACAAGAATTTAATGTTTATCAAAAGCTTTCTGAAGGGGACAGCCAGATGAAGTTCACTGAAGTCACTATGGTTCATCTTTTGGTAGTCATTTTCTGTCCTGCAGGCTTACTCCATTTGGCACACAGTAGCAGAAGAGCAAAATGCTTCATAGAATCATAGAACGGTCAGAGTTGGAAGGGACCTTAAAGATCATCTAGTTCCAACCCCCCTGCCATGGGCAGGGACACCTCCCCCTAGAGCAGGCTGCTCAAAGCCCCATCCAGCCTGATCTTGAACACTTCCTCACTTCTGTTTGGCTGCAGGGACAAAGGAATGTGCTGTGGCCTCTAAGTGGCAGCAGGAATAGCAAGTTTCTTACTTAAACACTTGCAGGTCTCCTGCCTTTCCCTAACCAGCTCCTGCTGCTGGCTTCGTGGCTGGAGCAGGGAGGGAAAGGGAAAATGGCAGGATGGTGTTCCTATTCCCACTCTGCCTCCTTTTTTTCTTTTTTTTTTTTTTTCCCCCCTCTTGCAGAAGTGATTTTTGCATCTGTATGTTTTGCAGTCCCTGTGACAAACCCAGGTAAGCAGAAAGCTTTCTCTGCTGCTCTCTCCAGGAGGAGATTCCATTACCTCTGTGGAAAGGTTTGTTTTTCCTCTTACGCCGGTTGTGCACTGATGTCCTGAAAGAGGTATTTCTCAGTGTTGAAATGATTGGGCTTCTGTGTCATAAACTGGGTTGTAGTGAGGTGGGGGTTGATCTCTTCTCCCAAGTCACAGGTGATAGGACAAGAGGAAATGGCCTCAAGTTGCGCCAGGGGAGGTTTAGGATGGATATTAGGAAAAAATTCTTCACCAAAAGGGTTATCAAGCATTGGAACAGTCTGTTCAGGAAGTGATTGAGTCACCATCCCTGGAGGTGTTTAAAAGATGTAGTGCTGAGGGACATAGTTTAGTGGTAACTCGGCAGTATTAGGTTAACAGTTGGACTCAATGATCTTAAAGGTCTCTTCCAACCAAACCGATTCTATGATTGTGAAAGGCTTCTGCTGCGGCAGTGGACAGTAGATGGCAGTGCTGTCCTTTTGCAGTGCTTGAAAAGGGACATTATCAGAAATTTTAAATCTCGTGTAACATGCCCTTCACTAAATACCTGCTGGTGAAAGATTTTAATAGTTAGGCTAAATATTGTTCCATCTAGAATTAGATTAGTTCTCTAAAGACTATTATCCATGTCAAAGCTTGGGGGGGACAGGATGTTATAGGTTTTTATTTATAAATCAATACTAAGTGCATATGTATTCTTTGGTTATCTGTTTTGTGACTCAGACATAAGAGCCTGATGCTAGTATAATGCCACTTAATGATATTTTAAATGCAATGAGAAGTCACTGCAATATGTGCGTTCTGAACTTTTTTCCTCGAGGGGAATTACTTTCTGCAGAAACAACTGTCGATTACAGTAATGAACTGTGCATTATGAAATCTCCCGATTCCTCACACTGAAAGATCTTTACGTTCTGAGAACTTGATGACTCATAATTTATTGGTCTTTTGAGTCTTAAGTCAGGGTCAATTCCTCCTGGCTTTTCTAGTACCGGAGATTTCTTTCTGTTTATCCATGAACACACTTTGAATGGAAAGAGTACTTGTTCACTTTTCTTTCTTTTTTTTTTTTTTTTTTGTCCTAAAGAGTCATCTGATTGCAAAAATAACTGTTCTGTCTTTTTTTTTTTTTTTTTTCTGGAATATTAATCCTCTAGAAGAAGATGAAATTGTATTTAATCTATATCATTAAGAAAAAGTTATTAGAATTGGCCCTTCTGATGGCATGTTAGCAGAAAGTTTCTCAGAATATTTCATCTCTCTAACAGTCTGAAATTATTTATCTTCTAAAGTTTTTATTAAAAGCCTTGTAAAGAACTTATACGCCTGTAAGAATACAGATTTTTTTTTTTTTCATGTTAGACTGAAAGTTTTATTAGAATCATAGAATATCTTGAGTTGGAAGGGGCCCATAAGGATGATCAACTCCCTGCTCCTCACAGAACTACCTGAAACTAAACCATATGACTAAGAGCATCATCCAGATGCTTCTTGAACTCTGACAGGCTTGGGGCTGTGACCACTTCCCTGGGGAGCCTGTTTCAATGACTGACCACCCTCTCAGTAAAGAACCTTTTTCTAATGTCTAATCTAACTTCCCCTGATGCAGCCTTATTCCATTTCCCTGTGTCCTATCACTGGTCACCAGAGAGGGGAGACCAGCACCTCCCCCTCTGCTGCCCCCCTTGAGGAAGTTGTAAACTGTCATGAGATCACAATTATATAGTATGATATACATACTATATATAGTATATTAATATTTTTTTTCAGAAACACTAAAGACTACTTGCCATAAACTTTTACAAATTGAATCATAACAAGGCAACAAAGTTAAACAGGAGATCTCTTGAAGGGCAGTAGTTTAAAAAGCACCCCAGAAATTGTTGGAAGTGAGCTATGCAGGAAAAAACCCCCAGTAATCTTTGATTTATTTATTTTTGGACTTGAAGCTTTGTCAATTTAAAGTTTGCAGTTTAGCGATATAGTACTTTTTTTTGGTAAATTTTTAAGCTGTATTATGGGAAGCCATGTTTTGTTTCTTGGAGGCAGAAAAAAAAAAATAGGCTTTACTTTTAGCTTCTGCGTAGCCAGACTTGCTCTTATGTTTGTAATATTTAGAAAAGTTCAGTAGGGTGCCCTTGGTGCTTTGATCTAGTGCTACAGTGCAGTTTAATTGAGAGAGGGATTTTCAATATTGTCTGCAATATTGCAAATTCTGCCAGCTCGGTCTTAAATAAGGGAATGCAAGATTTACACCTTGGAAACCTTCTCTTATTTCTGGGCACTATTTCTGTTTGAAATGGGTAATTACAAAAACCTCCAGATGAATTTTTGTAAAGGGGCACCCTGATGGGTGCCATGACTGAAGTGTGACATGAGCCTCTTCCAATACAACGAGTGGCCTAACATTCCTTAGGAAGGCTAAGCTCATTGAATATTCTCTTTTTTTCCACCCTTTTCCCTTCTCTTCATGCACTTAGCTTGAGTTGCACCAAGTCTGAGATTTCTTAACTGAGGACTTAAAAAATTTAATCTGAGATCTCTATGCAATTTTCTTATGTGTATGACTTCATGATGGCATTAGCATGTGCTTTGATCCATATGTGAATGGTACTGGGTTGACTCTTATTGCCATATCCAGATGGTGTTACAAGGAACAGTTGTGTTTTAGGCTTTCTCAGTAGACTGTCTAGACAGGTCTTGCAGCAGACAGATCCAGCTACCCATCAAATTAGTGTTTGTCAGATTTATGGTAGTGGTTCACCAAAGCCTTCCTGTCACTGACATAAATCTTAATGCCTCCAAAGTTATTTTGTCTTCCTCTGAGTGTAAAGTCTGATGTGTGTATGTGTGTGATTATCTATATATAGATGTATATTTGCATATATAAATTTTTAACTAAAGGGAAGAAAGCAACCAAAGAGAACCAATTGCTATTGGAAGAGGCAGAATTTTTAAAGTATTTTTTTAGGAGGCTGATTCCTATAGCTGGATTGATTAAGGAAGCTTTCCCTTGCCCCTCCATCCCCTCCCTTCAAATAATAATACAGATGTCCTGTTCTGGTCAGTGTCTCCCATATGCCCTTTTTGGAAAGAAAAACTCATGTAGATTACTACAGCTAGAGTTTGTGCTTTCATGTTACATTGGAGTACTATGAGCTGCTCCCTGTACGCAGTGGGAATAACCTTTTGATAGGCAGTATGTCCATTCTCAGTGGAAATGGTTTTCCAAATCTGGCCAGGGCTCCTTTGATAATGCCACCTCAAATGGAGGGGTCATAGCTATTATGCAATGCAAGAACCACTGATGGTTGACCAGGGGAGAGATTATTTTGAGGAGAGCATATTTAAAAAAAGCAAATGTGGTAGGGTTTTGAGGGTGGGTGGGGGTGTTTCTGTTTTTTAGGGCATCAGTAACTTGTGTTGCAATGGGAATGCTAAGCAGGAGTGTTGGGGAAATTTTAAATTAAGCTGGATATGCTGATACATTTGACAATGGAAACAAGAGGTGGTGTAAATTCCAAATAGTTGAATTGCAGTGGTGAGCTTTGGGCTTGAGTATGCCAGAGCATGTTTTGAAAATGTTTCCTTGTTATAAGGATATTTCAAGAAAAGTAAAGGGAGTAATGGGATGATGAAAGGATCAGATGTTATAGTAAACTGTATTTGGAGAATGCTGCCACTTAATGAAGAAACATTTTTACAAAATACTTGAATTAATTTGCAAGTCTGTGTGTTTTGTGCTTTGGAAAGTCTCTCCCCTAGGAATGAGAATAATTATTACTGAAAATGAATAAGAACAAGAATGGATCAAATATAAAGCCATTTTATAGACAGTTTTATTCTCTGTACTCGCTATTTTTCCTGCTTGAAGGAGCTTTGTGACATTGAAAGAAAGTGAGTATGTCTGGTAAATATGTAAATAATATTTATATTTTAATTGACAAGAATCAGTTCCATGAAATCAGAAATGGTTCTCTAGCAGGCAGTTCATTGTCCCCCACAAAATACGCGTGTGCTCCCTGTTTGTTGTTTTGGGGACTCGCAACCTCTCTGCTATGCAGCAGCAGTGTACCACTGAATCTTGGAAAAATCGACTAGTCTATGGTCAGACACTGTGATGACATAATCTTTGTTTGAGTATATTTCTGTGATTTATGTGTTCTAAATATTGTTGTTACACAGCTGTTGCAGGTGGAGTGGGGCAGATAGTGGGACATCGTGGTGTCCTTGTTCATGCATGGCTTGTATGCAAGTGGCTTTTGTGATGGCCGTGGATAACTCACTTAGAGATTTCATGGGGATTAGGGAGGGCTCACCCTGGTCCGTGGTGTCAGCTCCTCCTGTCCAATAAGCTACTTGGATGGTGATAGAATGGGGTGTATCTGCTGGGTCGGGTCCTGAATTTAAGAGAACTCCTGGACCCCAGTAACTGCTGGCTTCATCCTAGCTTAACAGCATTCGGTTGCCGCCACTTAAGCATACTTGCCACAAGTATTCAGTTTCAGTTTCACCGGGATTTCTGCTATATTTCTCTTGCAAATTTGTCAGTTGCAATGGCTCCCAGGGGCTGGTTCGTGTACTATGCTGCGGATTGTCACCCTGAGGTCCCGTAGTTATTTCTGTTTTAACAATGGTTGCTATAGCAATAAGTATAAGCAAGGGCCTCTCTGCATACCATTCCTTGGTATAATCAGGTCTTATCACTGTGAGAGTGAACAGTTTCTGAACAATATGCTGTTAACTTCAGAGTTTAGTTAGTTAGGAGAGGCCCAGCTGAAAAAGTAAAATTACTGAATAGAAAGTTGGTTCTGTTTTACCTCAGACCAGGACATTCCACCCCTTATTCCATACCATTTGCATCATGCTCAGATTACTGTCATTTCTTATCCATCAAATACATACATATACATAGGTCCCTCATTTATGATTTATCTTTGCACACCAAAGTTCATGACTGGAGGTTTTCATCTATCATAGCAGACTCTCAGGGCAGAAAAGATGATATGAAATTCATTGTGGTCCATATCCACAGGTAGCATGTCCATCTTGAAGAGTTTGCTGGACATCACTTGAAGAAGCTAGCTCAGGTTTCATCACCAGTATTTTACCCTGAAAAGCGCTTATTGAACACTGTTAGTATTTAACAATTAACATCATAGAGCTCAGAAGCGAGTGTTCTCACCCAGGGTTAAATTTCCTTGAGGTACACATTGAATTTCTCCATTCTTCAGCATCACACACCAAGTACATCCAGGTCCTTGGGCAAAAACAGTCCCATGAATGGGTTTGCCTTTGCCTGACGTAGGAAAAACCCAAATAGTTTTCCCCAACATATTCCTGTCATGCACCACAGGGACTTTATCCCCTTCTACATTATGTCAAAGGTCTGATTGAGCAGGATCAGCTCGATTGATGGAGTTGGTGTTAACTAACCAGGTAGCTTGAGGTAAATGCTTGTCCCAATTTTTAAAGGTTCCACCCTCCATTGCTTTCAGGTCAGTTTTTAACAGTCCGTTGTATTGCTCAATTTTCCCAGAAGCTGGTGCATGATAGGGGATATGATATACCCACTCAATGCCGTGTTCTTTTGCCCAAGTACTTATGAGATTGTTTTTGAAATGAGTCCCATTGTCTGGCTCAATTCTTTCTGGAGTGCCATGTTGCCACAAGACTTGCTTTTCAAGGCCCAGAATGGTATTCCGGGCGGTGGCATGGGGTACAGCATAGGTTTCCAACCATCTGGTGCTTCATTCCACCACTGTAAGCACACAGCGCTTACCCTGGCAGGTTTGAGGGAATGGGATATAGTCATTTTGCCAGGCCTTTCCATACTTATATTTTAACCGTTGTCCTTTATGTTCCCAGTCCAAATCTGTCTGGAAAATTGTAGCAGCTTGGTCCACTTGCTGATTGTTTTGATGTTCCTCAGTGGCTCGACTCATGGGTACATGGGTACATGACGTACCTTTACGACTAGTTTCTCTAGCCGGTCAGCAATATCTTGCCATAATTCAGCAGCCCAAATGGGTTTACCCTTGCACTGCCAGTTGCTCTGCTTCCAGTATTTTAACCATCCCCACAGAGCATTTGCCACCATCCATGAGTCAGTATAGAGATAGAGTACTGGCCACTGTTCTCGTTCAGCAATGTCTAAGGCTAGCTGGATGGCTTTTACCTCTGCAAATTGACTCAATTCACCTCACTTCAGTTGCTTCTGTGACTTGTCGTGTAGGAGTCTACACAGCAGCTTTCCACCTGTGATGTTTTCCTACAATGCGACAAGATCCATCAGTGAACAGAGCATACTGTTTCTTATTATCTGAGAGTTCGTTATATGGTGGGGCTTCCTCAGCACGTGTTACCACCTCCTCGGGTGGCATTGTGAAGTCTCCGCCTTTGGGCCAATTTGTGATCACTTCTACAATTCCTGGATGATTTGGGTTTCCTATTCGAGCTCGCTGTGTGATTAAGGCAACCCATTTACTCCAGGTAGCATCGGTGGCATTATGAGTAGAAGGAATTTTACCCTTGAACATCCAGCCCAGCACTGGCAATCGGGGCGCCAGAAGGAGCTGTACTTCAGTACCAATTACCTCTGAAGCAGCTCTAACTCCTTCATATGCTGCCAATATTTCTTTCTCAGTTGGAGTATAGTTGGCTTCAGATCTTCTGTATCCCTGACTCCAGAATCCCAGGGGTCAACCTTGAGTCTCCCCTGGTACTTTCTGCCATAGGTTCCAGGTAGGGCCGTTGTTTCCAGCTGCAGTGTACAGCACATTTTTAATGTCCTGTCCTCTTTGGACTGGTCCAAGTGCTACTGCATGCACAATCTCTTGTTTAATTTGCTCAAACGCCTGTTGTTGTTCAAGGTGCCATGTAAACTCATTTTTCTTTCGAGTCCCTTCATAGAGAGGTCTCACAATCTGACTATAACCTGGAATATGCATTCTCCAGAAACCCACAACACCTAAAAAGGCTTGTGTTTCCTTTTTGTTAGTAGAATCATAGACTCACAGAATTCTCTAGGTTGGAAGGGACCTTTAAGATCACCTAGTCCAACCATCAACCGAACTCTGATTAAAAAAAATAAGTCATTAAACCATGTCACTAAGCACTATGTCTACCTGTCTTTTAAATACTGCCAGGGATGGTGCCTCAATCACTTCCCTGGGCAGCCCATTCCAATGCTTAATAACCCTTTCATTGTAAAAATTTTTCCTAATATCCAATCTGAACCTCCCCTGGTGCAACTTGAGGGCATTTCTTCTTGTCCTGTCACCTGTGACTTCGTAGAAGAGACCAACCCCTGCCTCTCTACAACCTCCTTTCAGGTAGTTGTAGAGAGCGATGAGGTCTCCCTTCAGCCTTCTTTTCTCTACGCTGAACACCCCCAGCTCCCTCAGCCGCTCCTCATAAGACTTATTCTCCAGACCCCTCACCAGCTTCGTTGCCCTTCTCTGGACCTGCTCCAGCACCTCAATGTCTTTCCTGTAGTGAGGGGCCCAAAACTTAACACAGTACTCAAGGTGGGGCCTCACTAGTGCTGAGTACAGGGTGACAATCCAAGTTCTACTTACCACACTGTTCCTGATACAGGCTGTTGGCCTTCTTGGCCACCTGGGCACACTGCTGGCTCATATTCAGCCAACAGTCGACCAACACCCCCAGGTCCTTTTCTGCTGGGCAGCTCTCCAGCCACTCTTCCCCAAGCCTGTAGCGCTGCATGGGGTTGTTGTGCAGCACCCAGCACTTGGCCTTGTTGAACCTCATCCCATTGGCCTTGGCCCATTGATCCAACCTGTCCAGGTCCCTCTGCAAAGCCTTTCTACCCTCCAGCAGGTCGACACTCCCACCCAACTTAGTGTCGTCTACAAACTTGCTGAGGGTGTACTCAGTCCCCTCGTTCAGATCATTCTTAAAGGTGTTAAAGAGAACCGGCCCTAATACTGAGCCCTGGGGGACACCACTCATGACTGGCCGCCAACTGGATTTAACTCCATTCACCACCACTCTCTGGGCCTGGCCCTCCAGCCAGGTTTTAACCCAGCAGAGAGTACTCCCATCCAAGCCACGGGCAGCCAGTTTCTCCAGGAGGATACTGTGGGAGACTGTATCAAAAGCCTTACTAAAGTCCAGGTAAACAACATCCGCAGCCTTTCCCTCATCCACCGAGCGGGTCACTGTCATAGAAAGAGATCAGGTTTGTCAAGCAGGACCTGCCTTTCATGAACCCATGCTGGCTGGGCCCGATCGCCTGGTTGTCCTTCATGCGCCGCATAATGGCACTCAGGATGATCTGTTCCATGACCTTCCCAGGCACCGAGGTCAGACTGACAGGCCTGTAGTTGCCCAGATCTTCCTTCTGACCCTTCTTGTAGATGGGTGTCACATTTGCTAGACGCCAGTCAGCTGGGACCTCCCCAGTTAGCCAGGACTGTTTATAAATGATGGAAAGTGGCTTGGTGAGCACTTCCGCCAGCTCTCTTGGTACCTGTGGGTGGATCCCATCCGGCCCCATAGACTTGTTTGTGTCTAAGTGGTGTAGCAATTCACTAACCATTTCCCCTTAGATTATGGGGGCTTCATTCTGCTCCCTGTCTTTTAGCTCAGGGAACTGGGTACTCAGGGAACAACTGGTCCTACTACTAAAGACTGAGGCAAAAAAGGTATTAAGTACTATCT
Organism: Numenius arquata; assembly: GCF_964106895.1. Lineage (NCBI taxonomy): Eukaryota > Metazoa > Chordata > Aves > Charadriiformes > Scolopacidae > Numenius > Numenius arquata. The sequence goes on along the minus strand of NC_133615.1, from coordinate 32,225,021 downwards.
CAACCTTTTCCTCATCCTTGGTCACTATGTTCCCCTGTTTCCCTCCACCCATCCAGTAAAGGATGGAGATTCTCCTTAGTCCTTTTATTGCTAATGTATTTATAGAAACTTTTTTTTCGTTGTCCTTAACATCAGAAGCCAGGTTAAGTTCTAGTTGGGCTTTTGCCCTTCTAATTTTTTCCCTACATAGCCTCACAACATCTTTGTAGTCTTCCTGAGTGGCCTGCTCTTTCTTCCAAAGACCATAAACTCTCCTTTTTTCCTTTAGTTGCGACGATAGCTTTCTGTTCAGCCTGGCTGGTCTTTTTCCCTTATGGCTTGTTTTTTGGCACATGGGGACGGCCTGCTCCTGTGCCTTTAAGACTTCCTTTTTGAAGCATGTCCAGCCTTCCTGGACTCCTTTGCCTTCCTGGACTGCCTCCCAAGGGACTTGGTCAATCAGGTTCCTGAAAAGACCAAAGTCTGCCCTCTGGAAGTCCAAGGTGGCAGTTCTGCTGACCCCCCTCCTTGCTTTAGATTGTCTCTAGTGTTATTCTGTGTTTGTACTGCTGTGACCTTGTTAGATTTTTATAAGTGAGATTTCTTTCAGCAGAGGGTGCAACTCAGCAGTGTGAATTTTCTTTTGAGAGTTGGCACATTCAGTATGCCATGCAGTATAAGTACAAAATAAATTTGAATAAATAGAAATTTGTACTTTTAGCAGTATTGCAGTCTGAAACATAAGGAAAAAAAAAAGTGATGCCTGATGCATTTGCATTAATTAATGCCTGTTCTGGAGGTGGGAAATTGGAGTGGTTTTATGAGTAACAAATGGAAATGGAATTATTTTTTTTTTAATATGCTGTTGCATTTATGGCTCTGAGTTGAGAGGCTGACATCTTAATTTCACATAGGAAACTTCAGGGCATCAACACAGACACTAAAAAGCCTACAGAACTAGAAGATAGCAATATGTTCATACACTGCTATTTTCACATAGCAGAGCAGCTTGAAATTTTTTTTTTAAATAGTCAGCTGTATGAAAATTGATGTTTTAATTCTTTCTGCTCTTGGGGTAGATTTTTCTCTAATCACTATCAAGTGGATAAGTTGTGTTAAGAATAGAACTGTTCAATTGGAAAGGACCTACAACAGTCATCTAGTCCAACTACCTGACCAGTTCAGGACTGACCAAAAGTTTAAGCATGTTATTAAGGACACTGTCCAAATGCCTCTTAAACACTGACCGGCTTGGGGCATCAACCACCTCTGTAGGAAGCCTGTTCCAGTGTTTGACCACCCTCCCGGTAAAGAAATGCTTCCTAATGTCCAGTCTAAACCTCTCCTTTGAACCGTTCCCAGGCATCCTGTCACTGGATACCAGGGAGAAGAGTCCAGCACCTCCCTCTCTACTTCCCCTCTTCAGGAAGCTGCAGAGAGCGATGAGGTCTCCCCTCAGCCCCTCTCTCTCTCTCCAAACTAGACAAACCCAAACATTAGCAGCTCCTCATAGGACATGCCTTCCAGCACTCTTATCAGCTTTGATGCACTCAAGGACCTTCATATACTTAAATTGTGGGGCCTGGAACTGCACACGTTACTCAAGGTGAGGCTGCACCAATGCTGAGTACAGGGGGATAATCGCCTCTTTTGAGCAGCTGGTTATGCTGTGTTTGATACACCCCAGGATGTGGTTTGCCCTGTTGGCTGCCAGGGCACACTGCTGACTCTGAGCCTGCTGTCAACCAGAACCCCCAGATCCCTTTCTGCAGGGCTGCTCTCCAGCCACTCCTCTCCCAATCTGTACTTGTGCCTGACATTACTCCGTCCCAGGTGCAGAATCTGGCATTTGGTCTTGTTAAACTTCATGCCATTAATGATTGCCCAATGCTCCAATCTATCCAGATCCCTCTGCAAGGCCTCCTGTCCCTCAAGAGAGTTAGCAGCACCTCTCAGTTTGGTATCATCAGCAAATTTGCTAATGGTGCATTCAACTCCTGTCTTGAGATCATTGATAAAAATATTGAACAGAACTGGCTCTAAAATTGAGCCCTGAGGAACACTGCTGGTGACTGGTCACCAGCCAGATATAGCCCCATTCACTACAACCCTTTGAGCCCTGTCCTTCAGCCAGTTCTTCACCCAATGCACTGTTTTCAAGCTCTGTTCATAGATTTGTTTCCTTATGTTTTTTTGATAGTAAGTACATGCTGAGCTACAGTCTAGTCTATACATGAGTTGCAGCTTAATTAAAATCAATTTAAAAACTATTTAGCTAAGTAAGTGCTAACCTACATGTTAAGATTCACTGAGTTAATTTAGGCTAACTTGCATCATGCATATATGTAATGTATGGAAGTAATAAGAATCCACTTCTTAATTCCTTTTGCATTCTTTTTGTGCATTATCTGAAAGGGCTTAAGTATCACTTGTTTGTGTGTAGCTCCACATTGTCAGTTGAGCTGTCTAGGGCCTACTGTGGCTGTGTAAGGTACATTACTTGTTTTATTTTTAAATCAGTAAACCCCTGCTTCTGAAAAGTAACAATATTATGTTCTCTTCTTCTGCCTGGTCCAGATGCACTGGAGCTTTTGCTGTATTGTACAGGATCTACAATGATTGCTTTCTAAAGCCTGTGCCTTAGGTAGTTGCTTTTCTGCAGTGGTACAATAGCATTCTTGATGAGTGGAGCTGCATATGAATAGCAAGTATTAAAAATCTAGCATCAAGGCTGCAAAATATTTTTTAATACAAGACTTGACTAACAAAAAGTGCTATTTACTGAAGTGAGTAGGTTCTCTGATAGAGCAGAAAACTAGGAGCAGCTGGAACAGGGAAGACGTGGGGAATCTAAATTGTGGAATGGTGTCTGCCTCAATTTATCTATTTGTTTTACTTCTGTTGTATTAACTACTTTCTAACTGGCAAACAACAGAATTGGGTAAAAGAAACATCACGTTTTGGTGGGGTTTTTTGGTTGGTTTTTTTTGTTTTGTTTTGTTTGGACCCTCCCTGCTCTTCCTTCTATGTGAGGAAGCATTTGTTGGGTATTTCATAAGCTTTCTATGCAACTTCGTAAATACACCTTTCGTTCAGACAAAAATGTAGCAGACGTGCTCAAAATATGCAGTAATGCGGTACGAGTGCCTAGTGAAACTCAATGGAGTGCTCTGAGATGGTGCTTTCCATTTTTTTTTTCATTGTAGGCATTGAAACTGTTCCTATAATCACAATGCTATCACAAAGGAAATTTTGCTGAACTAATAATTGTTTTGTAGTTGAGACACCACCACGAGTATTTAGTTGTTGAAGTCAGCTGCTGTGGAAATGAGCCTCTCCCCCCTGGTTTGGCCCCTACCAATGATCTCTCAACTGCCATCATCACAGAAATTCATGGGGAAAGGATCCACTCTCACTCATTAGCATGAAGTCAAGCACCAGATCTCAGAAAGAATCTGGTAAGAGATCAGCAGGCAGACTGGTGCAGGTGAGCTATCTCCACATGCCGCTTTGCAGAGCGTGCTGCGTGTTGATTCGGTTGAAACACCTCATCCCTGGAGTGTAGCGCTTGGTGATATTCAGCCTAGGGTTGATGAATACGTGGATAGCTATGCTTGAATCCACGTTCCTGGAGAAGGGATGCAGTCTTCTGGACATCCAAAGACAGCAAGAGCTTTTAGCTACTCTTACTATGTAAGCATACAGGAGTACTACAAATAGTTCCCAAATAAAAACCCAAACCAAATCCCTCCTCCGCTTTTCAGGGTGTGGAAGTCCTTTCAGTAGTCTGATTTGGAAGCTGTAGCCTACCAGTATCTAAAATTGGAAATTTAAAAAAAAAAAGAAAAAAAGACACCCCACCCCCCAAAAGACAACAAACAAGCAAACCACCCTGAAGTAATGAGTCTACACCATAGGTAAGGTTCTTTTCTTCATATGTTGGTTTTGATGTGCCCCATTTATGCGTGGCTTGTGTTGATACTGAAAATGCAAACCTGGCCTTTACCATGTGGTACAGCTTAACATGGCATAATGTGACAGTAGGATAAGCATAATGGGGGAATAGCAGCTTTTCAATTTTGGAACACTTTTCTTTGGGTGTTCAGATGGAAGCATTGACTGAGGTGAATTAAGCACGATTTCCTGTGTTATTAGGCTATATATAAATACAGAAAAACAATTGGAACTTGCTGAAGTGTTCTAACAGTCACAGTCCTACAGACTTATGAATTAATTCTGTAATAAGAAATTATTTAAATATCGGCTCAGCTGGCAGAGAGAAAAGTATAATCTCTAGATGATGTGCGGAAAGCCTCTGAAAAGCTGCAGGAGACTTCACTTTCATGATGTTGAGCATCTCTCAAACTTTTACATATTCAGGTTTCTGAGTGTAACTTTCTACCCTGCTGCAGGTCCCAAGTTCCACATGTTGAGAATGGGTACAGTTGTGTGCTGAAGAATAAGATTCATGACATGGAGAATACTTAAGCTAGTGAGTATAAAATGCTAAGGGGTATGACTGAAATTGCTGCCACATGATAATAAATGTAAAGTGGCTGAAAAAGGCAGGTTCATGTGTCAGGGATAATAGAGGATGGTTCGAGTGAGACACGATGGAAACTTACTAGTTAAACTAAGTCCAGTATACGCACCGAGAAAAACAAGGGAACTCAGTATTGTTGTTGCCAAACTGTGTGCGTACTCATGAGAACCTGACCATCAAAGAAGGAAAACAACAAGAAGAAGGTGTAACAATGTGGTCGCGTATCAGGCAGCTGCTATTAGCCCAGCCAGAGCACGAGTCTGGCGAGGCTCGCTGTGTGCACTGGCCATGCATGCAGCACCCTAGCTGGTGCTTTCCCACTCACTCCCGTGCAGGAGTGCATAAGGGGGTTGTCTTGGGTGGAGGGGGAGAGAGACATGAGGGCACTTTGAAGTTACAGGGGACACCCTGAAGGTGCTGTGCCTACCTCCCCCCCACCATACCAATGTGGCTCCTCGCCATCCTGCTGCTCGGCTGTCCTGCTACTATCTGGGTTGGTAAGACTCTCCTAAGTAACTGCTGTTTGTTGGTAAGACTCTCCTAAGTAACTTTTGGGATGCTTGGGAATTGCTTATCAAGGCTTCACAATAAAGCTGAGTTAACATTTTGTTTTTCATGTGAGCTCTTGTTTGTACTTTGGAATCTCTCTAAAAGAACTAGTTACAGTTCATTAAGTCAGTATCTTTTTGAGGGGAAAACATGGTTTGAAAAGTGTAAACTGAGATTGCTCCCTGTGACAGAACAGAAAATATAAGATTTTGCTCATTCATTTTTGAAATCTTTTAATCTCTTGTCTGTATTCGAAGGGGAGGTTTTTGCAGTGTTAGAGCAGTATTTTTTCCTATGCATGGGCAATGGAGGAAAAAGAAAGTATAGGACATATGCTTTCTTTGCCAATATTTGTTTTCACTATCAATTTATAATGGTGTGGTGGGTTCACCTTGGCTGGACGCCAGGTGCCCACCAAGCTGTTCTATCACTCCCCTTCCTCAGTTGGACAGGGGAGAGAAAATATAACGAAAAGCTCATGGGTCAGGATAAGGACAGTGAGAGAGCATAGAATCATAGAATGTGTTGGGTTAGAAGGGACCTTTAAAGGTTATCTAGTCCAACCCCCCTGCCATGGGCAGGGATATCTTTAACTAGATCAGATTGCTCAGAGCCTCATCAATCCTGACCTTGAATGTCTCCAGGGATGGGGCCTTCACCACCTCTCTGGGCAACCTGTTCCAGTGTCTCACCACGCTCATTGTAAAGAACTTCCTCCTAATGTCTAATCTAAACCTACCCTGCTCTAGTTTAAAACCACTGCCCCTCATCCTATCACTACATGCCCTTGCAAACAGTCCCTCCAGCTTTCTTGTAGGCCCTCTTCAGGTACTGGAAGGCTGCTATAAGGTCTCCCCGGAGCCTTCTCTTCTCCAGGCTGAACAACCCCAACTCTCTCAGCCTGTCTTCTTAGGAGAGGTGCTCCAGCCCTTTGATCATCCTGGTGGCCCTTCTCTGAGATCTCTCACCAATTAGGCAAAACAGACTTGACTTGGCAAAAATTAATATATTACCAAGCAAATCAGAGTAGAATAATGACAAAATAAAACCTAAATCTTAAAACACCTTCTTCCTGGGCTCAACTTCACTCCTGATTTTCTCTACCTCCTCTCCCCCAGCAGTGCAGGGGGATGGGGAACAGGGGTTGCAGTAGGTTCACCACACACTGTCTCTGCTGCTCCTTCCTCCTCAGGGGGAGGATTCCTCAACACTCTTCCCCTGTTCCAGTGTGGGGTCCCACCCATGGGAGACAGTCTTCCACAATGTGAGTCCTTACCACAGGCTGCAGTTCTTCATGAACTGCTCCATTGTGGGTCCTTTCCATGGGGTGCAGTCCTTCAGGAAAAGTGCTCTAGCGTGGGTTCCCCATGGGGTCACAGGTCCTGCCAGAAAACCTGTTCCAGTGCGGACTTTTCACAGGGTTACAGCTTCCTTCAGGCACATCCACCTGCTCAGGTGTGGGATCCTCTACAGGCTGCAGATGGATATCTGCTCCACCGTGTGTCCCGGTTTGAGGTAAAACAGAACCAACTTTCTGTTCAATAATTTTACTTCTTAGCTAGGCCTCTTCTAACTCTCTGAAATTAACAGCATATTGTGCAGAAAACTGTTTGTTCTCAGAGTGATAAGACCAATGTTTGTACTTCATGCCAAGGAATGGTGTGCAGGGAGGCTCTTGCTTGTACTTATTGCTATAACAACCAAGGGCAGCCAATTTCGTTATTTGCCCCCTTAGAGGGTCGGAAAGGGAAAAGCACAGAGGGATCCCACCTGTGGGGAGGAGTGGACAGGACAGGTGACCCAAAACTGACCAACAGGGTATTCCATCCCATCTGCCCCATGCTCAGTATAAAAGCTGAGGGATCAAAGGGGTCAGCCCTCTTTCTCCAGTGGCTGATGTCCAAAGAGGACCCTGTCTGTTCATCTGCCTTTGATCCCGATCCGTGTGTTCCTGACTCCAGAGCTGGAATCCAGTTCCCATCTGTCACTGAGTCCAGTCTGGGACTTCCCCCGTGCCTGCCAGTGACGTCATCCTGGGAGCTTGATATGGTTTCATTTATATTGTATCTATTTAATTATTTTCTTTTAATTTTATTATTAATATTTCATTGAAGTAGTTTAGTTCCTTCTAAACTCATAAATCTCTTTATCTCTCCTCCTTTTCTCCTGGGAGCGAGAAGTGGGGGGAGAGCATCTGTTGCTGTCATAGGCCAGTTTGGCCTAAACAATGTCACTGTGGACCTCCATGGGCTACATGGGGACAGCCTGCCTCACCATGGTCTTCACCATGGGCTGCAGGGGAATCTCTGCTTCCAGCACCTGCAGCACCTCCTCCCCCTCCTTCTTCACTGACCTTGGTGTCTGCGGAGTTGTTTCTTTCACATTCTCACTCCTCTCTCCCAGATGCATTTGCTGTTGTGCAGCAACTTTTTCCTCTTTTAAAATGTTATAAGAGGCGCTACCACTGTTGTTGATTGGCTCTGTCTTTGCCAGTGGTGGGTCTGTCTTGGAGCTGCCTGGCATTGGCTCTATCGGACATAAGGGAATCTTCTAGCAGCTTCTCACCGAAGCCACCCCTGTTGCCCCCCCGCTACCAAAATCTTGTCACACAAACCCTATACAAAGGGCAAAAATGATGACATCAAATTCTCTAAAAACAAATCTATGCAATCTGTTTTTTGTTTTCACTATCATAAGATATCAGTGATGAAGACTGTTTGTTTTTAATGAGTAGCTAATGAGCCACTGCAATAGGTCTAGTTGCTGAGATTTTTTTCTGGGAAGATTGATTAAATTCTTCTATGTACTGCTTTAACAAAGTAGATCTACAGTGCAATCAACACAACATTACAAGCCAGTCTGTCTTCTGCTCATGATGCTTCTTATGCTGAAACTAATAAATATTGCAGATATTTGCAATACAGGATAGGACTGGCATGACTTTTCAAATATAGTTAAGAATTTGTGGAATGGTAAGTATTAGAGATCTTGCTTGTCTTTTAACCCTACTGTCACTGGCAAAGAATTTATTTTAAAATTTTCTGGAGTTCTTACTCTGCTGACCAAGACATACAAAGTACACAGACCAAGCATATGGAGATGGTCTTACTCTGCTTTAGGAGTTTACTATTAAGATCAAAAGAATGTCCATTGTGTAAGACGTCATACACCTTAATTTATCTTAAAAAAATACCATGTATATAATATTGCATCACTAACGTGCCAAGCGAAGGACAAAGGAGTTAAGAGTTTAGATTTTTTTCTGAGCCACAAAGTAGTGTTAATTCTTGTTAAAATAAGTCATCCACAATAGGCACTTAAGGGAAATTCAAAGCTATTACACCAGGTGGCCTGCCAAAAATCTTAAGTCATTTGTGACAGTCTAATAATGTTAAATTCTTTGAACGTGTAAAAACGGAGAAACTTGCAGGTCTAATTCCTTAAAATGTGGGCAGAACACAGAATTGTATGAGAACACTGATAAATGAGTTGCACTGAAAATTCACACAGTTTTGTTACGTGCAGTTTGATTTAATGGAGTGTTTAATTGTCGATAGAAGATCAGTAGTTCTTCAAGGAAAGAATGTTTTTGTTTAGCCTTAATGGGATTTTGTGTAGCACTTGCAGGGTAACTTTTTTGTCACCATTTTTGTCTGGTCAGGTACCACCAAATGATTTTTAACCAGAAAATTATGAAAAGGACTTCACTCTTCTAAAATTCCACATGAGTTACTTTTACCAACAAAACATGCATGATCATGTAATAGTGCAATACCATAATGCTTTCTTTCTTGCTTCAGTATTATTTCATCTGGAATCTGTGGTATATCAAGCTGTCCCTGAAGATTTTCATCTGTATTTCTGACACACAAGAAAATTTTTTTCTAGGAAATGACACTGAATAGTATGGTTGATTGGAGTAGAAAATATGTTGCTATTAAGCTGAAATGTAAGGCTTAGCAGAAGAGAAAAGCAGTAGACAGCAGGAAGAAGAATCATGATATATTTGTCATTAAAATATTTCAGTGTGCCTGGAAGTCCAAGTAGGTTTTAATGTTTTTACAAGGGACTTCATATGTACACTTAGTGCAAAAATATTTACCTTGATTGATACTATTTAACACTGTGCTTATTGCTCTCAGTGTCCTTATTCTGATGTGAACATTTCTAAATCAATTTATGGTCTGTTGGAACTTTGTCTTATTTGTAGAAGATTATTTTTCTTAGGATTTTTATTGGGATAGGAATTACTGTTTTTAGCATTTAAGGTTGCATAATGTCCCCAGCTGAAAAATCTTTGAACACTTAGACCATGGCTTTAGTAGTTCATTTTGATTCTTGTTTCTGGACAAGAGTAAAATATGAGACTTCTAAGCTTGGTTGTGTCCTCTTACAATGCACTACTTAAAAGGACTCTAGTTTCCTTGTGCTAGATGGACACTGCAATTCTGTTCTCATATTTTTTGTTGCCTTTAAGAAGAAAACTAGCACTGAAATTAGCATTGTGATGGGTTGACCGTGGCTAGATGCCCACCAAGCTGCTCTATCACTCCCCTCCTCAGCAGGAAGAGGGGAGAAAATAAGATGGAAAAGCAACTTGTGGGTCAAGAGAAAGGCAGTTTAATAAAGCAAAAGCCAAGGCCACATGTGGAAGCAAAGGAAAACAAAAGATTTATTTTCTGCTTCCCAGCAGCAGGCGACGTCCAACCACTTCCTGGGAAGCAGGGGCTTAATACGCTTAGAGGTTGCTCTGGAAGACAAACATCATTAAAAATAATGCCCCCCTTCCTCCTCCTTTCTCTTAGCTTTTATTGCTGAGCAGATATCTTATGGAACGTCCCTTTGGTCAGTTTGGGTCAGCTGTCCTGGCTATGTCCCCTCCCAAGATCTTGCCAACCCCCAGCCTACTGGCCTTTGGGGTGAGGGGGGGAATGTTGGAGAGACAGCCTTGATGGTGTGTGAGCGCTGCTCAGCAGCAGCCATAACACTGGTGCGTTAACACCTTTCTAGCTACCAATAAAAAGCACAGCACTATGAGGGCTGCTATGGGGAAAGTTAACTCCACCTCAGCCAGACCCAATGCAATCTCCACCCCTTATTCCATACCATTTGTGTCATGCTCAGGTCCCACATAATTTAATACATATATAGATATTCTTACATATATATATTCTAACCATTCCATTATATTTAATTCTCATTACTGAAATCCCTTCTTATCAACACTTATAACTTAAACTACATACTTAAACCATCTTTATACCCAACGTACAGATTTATACTTTCTCATTAATTACTGTCCCCTGTCTCTTAACAGATAGATATTACTCTCCCATTCTGTGAGCTTTCTCCAGTTGCTCAGAAGAGCAGGCTGTGACTTGGACCCCATCTGTCAAGCTGGGCACTCAGGACAGGAGAAGCAGTATTTTTGGTTGTTGGGCACCGGCTTAGTTTGGGTCGTTGCACTTGTCTGGTTCCTTGTGAAATTCACTCTTTGTCGGTTCAGGTCATTCCTGCTACATTACTTCCTACAACTTACAACTTACAGTTGTATTACAGTTTATTTTTACCCCAAGGTTAAATCTCCTTGAGGCACACACTGGGTCTCCTGATCCTTTTGTATTACCCACCAAGTACACCTGTGTCCTTGAACAAAGACAGTCTCAAAATGGGTTTGCCTTTTCCCATGGGAGGAGCAATCCACACCGCCTTCCCCAGCCATTTCCCTATGTGCACTACAGGGACCTTATCTCTTCCCACAGTATGTAGGGGTTTTGTTTGGGCAGGACCAGGTTGGTGAACAGATCTTTGGTGTTAACCAGCCAAGTGGCTTCTGCTGAATTTGTATCCCAGTGCTTCCATGCCCCATTTCCCAGTGCTCTCAACGTAGTCTTTAACAGTCCATTATATCTCTCGACTTTTCCAGAGGCTTGTGGGTGATAGGGAATGTGATACAACCACTCAATGCTGTGTTTCTTTGCCCAGGAGTTTGAGGTTATTTCAGAAATGTTGTTTCATGGGCCCATTGAGCTACAAATAGCTCACCATTACTCTCCCAGTCCAGGTCCACCTGAGCTACTTCAATTTTGACAGCTTTGTCTACCTGTTTGTTGTTTCAGTGTTTTACAGTGGCACAGCTTTTGGGCATGTGAGCATCTACATGATGTACCTAGCCCAGATGGGTTTACCCCTGTGCTCCCACTTGGTCTTCTTCCACTGCTGTTGTAGCCACCCCCATAGGGCATTAGCCACCATCCAGGAGTCAGTATAGAGATAGAGTACTGGCCACTTTTCTTGTTCAACAATCTCTAGGGCTAGTTGGATGGCTTTCCCTTATGCAAACTGACTTGACTCACCTTCTCCTTCAGTGACATCAATGACTTGTGTGGGACTCCACACAGCAGCTTTCCACTTCCGACGGTTTCCTACCACATGGTAGGATCCAAAGCGTAACGCCTTTCATCTTCTGATAACTCCTTATATGGTGGTGCCTCTTGGGCATGAGTCACCTCCTCAGGTAATGCTCCAAATTCTCTGCCTTCTGACCAGTCCATGATCTCTTCCAGTATTCCTGGGCGATTGGGTTTCCCTAGTGAAGCTTGTTGCACGATCAACGCTATCCACTTATTCCATGTAGCGCTGGTTGTGTGATGTGTAGAGGGGATGTTTCCTTTGAACATCCAGTGTAGCACAGGAAGTCGTGGTGCCAAGAGGAGCTGTGCTTCTGTACCAACAACTTCTGAAGTGGCTTGAACCCACTCATAGGCTGCTAGTATCTCTATTTCAGTTGGGGTGTAGTGGGCTTCTGATCCTCATTACCCTTGGCTCCAAAACCCTAATGGTCGACCTTGGGTTTCTCCTGATATTTTCTGCCAGAGGCTCCAGGTGAGACCACGCTCCCCAGCTGCACTGTAGAGTACATTTTGCACAGCTGGTCCTGTCTGGACAGGCCCAAGAGCTACTGCACAAGCTATCTCCTGTTTGATCTGCTCAAAGGCTTGTTGTTGCTCAAGGCCCCGCTCAAAATAGTTCTTCTTTCAGGTTACTCAACAGAAAGGGCTCACAAGCTGACCATAACCTGGAATATGCATTCTCCAGAATTCCACAAGGCCTAGGAAAGCTTGTGTTTCCTTCTTGTTTGCTGGTGGAGACATAATTGCTATCTTGTTGACCTTGTCTGTAGGTATATGACGGAGTCCACCCTGCCATTTTATTTCTAAGAACTGAATCTCCTGCACAGGTCCCTTGACCTTAGAATCATAGAATGGTTAGAGTTGGAAGGGACCTTAAAGATCATCGAGTTCCAACCCCCCTGCCATGGGCAGGGACACCTCCCACTAGAGCAGGTTGCTCAAAGCCCCATCCAGCCTGGTCTTGAACACCTCCAGGGATGGGGCATCCACAGCTTCTCTGGGCAACCTGTTCCCAGAGTTGAACTGGAGTATTGAATACTTGTGAAATACTTGCTTCCTCAGTTGAAAAATCTCTGTGGACTGAGAAGTGCGTGCATCTCTTCTCATACTCTTTATACATTCTTTAAGCTTCAGAAATGCTGATTTTATGATATGTAGGTAATTGGCACTTACTGAAGTCTCAGTATAAAAGTTATTTCTTTATCATACCTTTATATTACAAAATCCTTATTTCCAATTCTTTATTACATTTCTTTAATAATCTGTCAGTATTCAGGGAAGTGAATGTAAACAAAAACCATAGAAAAATTCAAACAGAAAGGTTGAGTTAAAGCCAGTGTTTGGCTTTTACAACTAATCATATGTCTTAGTCTCCAAAAGACAGCTGTCTTCAATTTCTTAAGCCTGTTTTTATTCATTGTATCACTTTGAATTATGCTACCAGTTCCAGATTGTTTATGTTTCTCTGATAGACTCTCATCATTATGGCAATTCTCCCTGGTCCTCAGAGAAATTTTCTCTCTAGTGAGTGAAAGGAGTTTTCCAGCTTGGCAAGATTTATGTTGATCTAGAATAAATGGTAAAATTTTTGTTCCAATAAGCAGCAGTGAGTCCTTACTGAGGTGTCTGCAGCTTTCTTAGAACAAGTATTAAATCTCTCACAGCTGTGCATTAAAGTACGTGAGGCTCTGAACACCCCAGAGCTGTGCTCGGTTATCTGAATTGCATGTTGAGTTTATTTCTGCTTGGATTTATGATCATATTTCGTCAACATAAGGTATATTCTTAAGCAACAATCTCTTGCTTTTTTAACTTAAGAGAATCTGAAAAACAGAAACCCAGAACTCTATCCGTGAAAGCAGTAGCATTGGGAAAGGAACGGCACAGGAAGGTTTCAGGCTGAGGGCTTTTATGCCCTTTAAAAGCGTGTTTGCTAGAGCTGCCTGGATGCTGCACCTACCCAAAGGTGAAAAATTTGAATCACCTCAAAAGGTTTTCAGTAGCTCTGAGACTAAAAGCAAATCTTTTTCACACAAAAAATCTGGTATAGTGATACCATCCTGTGGTTTGAAGTATTTCATGCCCCTTGGCTGATAAGAAATAGTTGTAGGTATACCAACAGAAACTTGTTGGTTTGGGCTGTCTGCACTGCAGAGAGGGCATGCTGACATACCTGTGACTAGGCATAGCTGTATGGCTGGCTGTGGTGAACAAGGCTACAATAATCCATGTTTTCACAAAAAAATAAAGCTGGTTCTTGCCAGCTCTCATTTCCCCCCAAAATATTAAAATTCAGCTGTGTTTTTTTCAAAGGCAGCTTAACTTTTAAGTGTGTCCAGAATTTATCTACAAAATATTATTTACCTTTTCTCTTTTTTCTCACCTACCTTAAGTAGATTAATTGGTATTGGTCAATATTTATTAAACAAATTCTTGTTTGAACAGAGTAGTATGATTGTTGTGTGGGTTTTTTTGGTTTGTCGGCTTACTTTTTTTAACAGTTGCAAGAATATGAATACAGTTTATATCTATAGTTGTCCTGTTGCTGCATATGATCTATTCCCTTTCCTGTCAGCTGAGAATTCCCATCTCAAATTGAATTATGTTCCCCCAAACATTCAAGGACTAGAACACAGAGCACCCATTGGGTTTCTCTTTAAGACAGTTTAAAGGCTGTATAGTCCTTGACCATGCATGCTCAGCAGTGACAAATTTGACAGTTCTGATTTTACAGTGCTAGAAGAACAAAATAGCCAATAGTCTTCGTCAGCAAACAGATTGGTGACAGCTGAGAAAGTTGGTGGTAGCTGTAGATATTTAGCCAGAAAAAAAAGCTAAACTTGCAGCTAGAGAGAGGAGAAATGCAAAATATGTGTGTTGGAGCATGAGATGTTTTCGTTTTCAATGGTTGAAGTTTTTCAAACCTAACTCATTAAGAGTTTGGTGGAAGCAAATATTGTTTTCAAAGAGGCTTTCATTGATCAAAATCAGAAGATTTTTAATGGTACTTGAGATTTGTATGCCTTCCTCTAATTGTATATTTTGGATTAATGTTTTTGTGTAGGTCAGTCTTCTGTTTCCTCCCACAGTAGTAATGTGCTGTGCTAGCCAAGTAAAACTCTTATGCTATTGTCCCGGTTTGAAGTGAAACCGAACCAATTTTCTGTTCTGTAACTTTCCATCCTAGCTAGGCCTCCTCTAACTCTCTGAAATTAACGGCATATTGTGGAGAAAACTGCTCGTTCTCAGAATGATAAGCCCAATGTTTGTGCTCCATGCCAAGGAATGGTGTGCAGGGAGGCCCTTGCTTATACTTATTGCTATAACAACCAAGGGCAGCCAATTTCGTTATTTGCCCCCTTAGAGGGTCGGAAACGGAAAAAACGTAGAGGGGTCACATCGGTGGGGAGGAGTGGACAGGACAGGTGACCCAAACCTGACCAACTGGGGTATTCCATCCCATCTGCCCCATGCTCAGTATAAAAGCTGAGGGATCAAAGGGTCAGCCCCTTCCTGCGATGGCCGACGTCCAGAGAGGACTCTGTCTGTTCATCTGCCTTTGATCCCGATCCGTGTGTTCCTGACTCCAGAGCTGGAATCCAGTTCCCATCTGTCACTGAGTCCAGTCTGGGACTTCCCCAGTGCCTGCCGGTGACGTGACTGTCATCCTGGGAGCTTGATACGGTTTTGTATATATTGTATCTATTTCATTATTTTCTTCTTTATTTTTATTTTAATATTAATTTTTCATTAAAGTAGTTTAGTTCATTCTAAACTTCTGAATCTCCTTATCTCTTTCTCCTCCTCTCTCCTCTTTTAGGGGGGGGAAGGGGGGGGAAGGGCCATCTGCCGGTCCGGTTTTGGTAAATTCAGCCAAAACCACGACAGATTTATTGGCGCCCAACGTGGGGCACGACGACTGTGGTCTGATAAGATTGCCTGAATAGTTTGAATTCCAGTTTGCTCAGGGAGAACCGATAGCTTTCACCATGTTGTACCTACAGAATATTGTATATGGTATTTTTAGAGAGCTTTGTATGAAGTTCATTGACACAGTGGTGTTAAACTGGCCGAATATGTTGAAAGGTTTATTTGTTTTTTGTGTTTGGATGCGGTGGGTCAAGCGTGCTGTATTCATGTGGATGTGCCTCCAGATGTATAATGTGGTCAGTTGGATTGCTATGGTACCTGCATATCTTGGGCATCATGGGATGGATTCTGTTGCTAATCACACTTTCGATTTTCGCTGGGGAAAGTTTACCTTGCCTCTTAGTGATTATCCCAAAGTGATACCAACGGAATTAGGGGATGAGAAACCTGTGGGCTCCTTGGAGAACGATTGTGATTATTGTTACGGTCACTTAATTGTAATAGTGGTGTCGATTTCACTGAATGTAATGCAGGCAGTACTTGCTATGAAATGTCAGTGCAGAAGCGAGCGTTGTGTGACATGCACTATTGCTGCTCAGACACAAACAGAACCAGCCCCGGCCCCGGCCCAAGCCCCGGCCCCGGCCCAAGCCAAGCCAGCGGCACCGGCCAAGGCCACGCCGACACCGGCGCCAACGGCATCAGCTGCTCCCCCACAGCCACCGGCACGAGCCAAGGCTCCGGCCCCGGCCCAAGCCACGCCCCTGGCCCCGCCGACACCGGCCCCAGCGGCAGCGGTCGCCCCCCCACCGGCTCCGGCTCCGGCTTCGGCACAAGCCGCGCCCCGGCCCGGCCCCGGTCACTCCGCAGCCGGCGGTAAAAGTGGCTCCGCCGCCCGCACCCCCCGCATCTCCGTCGCCAGCCCCTCCTCCGCCCGCAGCTGCACCGGCTGCTCCGGCCCCGACAGCCAGCGCTGTCACTGCTCCAGCTCCCAACCCGAGCCCTGCCGCTCCCCCAGCGCCAGCAGAACCGGCACAAGTTGCTCCGGTGACCAGGAAGCAGAAAAAGAGGTCGGCTCGGTCCCCTGCTCCTTACGACAAGGACATGCCCAAGCTAGAGAGCTCGGGAGAGGGTTCCTCTGATGAAGATGCAGGACAGGGTCCGTCTGGTGTAGATAAAGGAAAGCACCCTCTTACAACACAGCCAACCAGTTGGGCAGCCCCTTCTCAGGTAGATAGGGGAGAGGGTCCTTCTCAGCCAGCCTCGATACAGGATGATGCCTCAGATGTAGATGTAATTATTAACTCTTTGTCCTTAAAGGATTTGCGAAATCTGAGGAAGGATTTTACTCGTCATGATGGGGAGCCACTTCTCTCTTGGTTGCTCCGATGCTGGGACAGTGGAGCTAATTCCATAGACTTAGATGGTAGAGAAGCCAGCCAGCTGGGAAATCTGGCCAAAGAGGGAGGTATTGATAAAGCGATTGGGAATAAGGCAGAGGTTCTCAGTCTCTGGAGGCGACTGTTATCAGCTGTAAAGAGCAGATATCCCTTTAAGGATGATATCCAATGCCGTCCAAGGCAATGGACCAGCATGGAGAAAGGTATTACATACCTGAGAGAACTGGCTATTCGAGAAGTGATTTATGGTGATTGGCAAGTGACTATAAATCCTGATGAAATGCCATGTCAACGACCTTTGTTGAAAAAGTTTGTGCAGAGTGCACCATCGGTGTATTCCCACGCTTTGTCAACAATGGTCTGGGGAGCATCTGATACTGATACACCAACTGTAAATGAGGTCGCTGATAGGGTGCGACAGTATGAAGATAGTCTCTCTCGTCCCATCGGTGTTGCAGCAATAGAAAACCTGACTAAGAAAGTGGCTGAACAAACTGAGAAGATGGCTGAACAAACTGAGAAGATGGCTGAACAGAATAAGACACAGAATGAGACAATAGAGAAAATGACCAAGGCAATAGTTGAGCAAAACGACACAATTTTTCACAAACTGCTTGAAAAACTTGCTGAGATTGGGAGAGAATCTTACTCTTCTCCAGCTCAGGCTCAAGTTGCAGCTCAGGCTCAAGTTCCTGCTCAGATCCAAGTTGCAGGTCAGGCTGAGGTGCCTGCTCAGACCCAAGCTGCAGTTAAGACCAGAGTTGCAGCCATTAAGAAAAAACGCCCTCCTATGAGACCAACCAAAGGGAAACAGGACTCGTTCCGAGGTTTCCTGTGGCTTTGCCTCTGCAATAATGGAGAGGACATGAGGAGATGGGATAAAAAACCTACTTCAGCCCTGCAGGCACGAGTGCTTGAGTTGCAAGGTAAAGCAAACAGAAGAAAGGATGGTTACATGAATATGGCTGCTCCAGTTCAGAATATGCACTGCCCCTGTCCAGACAGGAACTCACCTTGCAATTGGAGATGCTGTCCTCAGCATTAGGGTTGCCCTGCCTCCAGCCAGGAGGAGGAGAGGGATAACCGAGTTTATTGGACTGTGTGGATTCGATGGCCTGGCACATTAGAGCCACGAAAGTATAGAGCCCTGGTGGACACTGGTGCACAGTGTACCCTAATGCCATCGAATCATAGAGGGACAGAATCAGTCACTATTGCAGGAGTTATAGGAGGATCTCAAGAACTGACTGTACTGGAGGCCGAAGTGAGCCTGAATAAGAATAAATGGGAAAAGCATCCTATTGTGACTGGCCCAGATGCTCCGTGCATCCTTGGCATAGACTACCTCAAGAGAGGGTATTTCAAAGACCCGAAAGGGTATGGGTGGGCTTTTGGTATAGCAGCTGTAGAGACTGAGGGTGTTACACAGCTGTCTACCTTACCTGGCCTTTCAGATGACCCTTCTGTGGTAGGATTGCTGAAGGTTGAAGAACAGCAGGTACCACTTGCTACTTCCACGGTGCATCGACGACAGTATCGCACTAACCGAGATTCTTTGATTCCCATTCAGAACCTGATTTGTCGGCTGGAGACCCAAGGAGTGATCAGCAAGACTCGCTCACCCTTTAACAGCCCGATATGGCCAGTGCGCAAGTCTGATGGTGACTGGCGTCTAACAGTAGACTACCGTGGCCTGAATGAAGTCACACCCCCACTGAGTGCTGCTGTGCCAGACATGCTAGAACTGCAATATGAACTAGAGTCAAAGGCAGCCAAGTGGTATGCTACAATTGACATTGCTAATGCCTTTTTCTCTATTCCTTTAGCAGCAGAGTGCAGGCCACAGTTTGCTTTCACCTGGAGGGGTGTCCAGTACACCTGGAATCGACTGCCCCAGGGGTGGAAACACAGCCCTACTATTTGCCATGGACTGATCCAGACTGCACTGGAGAAGGGTGGAGCTCCAGAACACCTGCAATACATTGATGACATCATTGTGTGGGGTAATACAGCAAAAGAAGTTTTCAAGAAAGGTAAGAAAGTAATCGAGATTCTTCTGAAAGCAGGTTTTGCTGTGAAAAGAGGTAAGGTCAAGGGACCTGCACGAAACATCCAATTCTTGGGAATTAAATGGCAAGATGGTCGTCGCCAGATCCCAATGGAGGTGATTAACAAAATAACAGCTATGTCCTCACCTACTAACAAAAAGGAAACACAAGCCTTCTTAGGCGTTGTGGGTTTCTGGAGAATGCATATTCCAGGTTATAGTCAGATTGTGAAACCTCTCTATGAAGTGACTCGAAAGAAAAATGAGTTTGTGTGGGGTCCTGAGCAACGACAAGCCTTTGAACAAATTAAACAAGAGATTGTGCGTGCGGTAGCCCTTGGACCAGTCCGAAGAGGACAGGACATTAAAAATGTGCTGTATACTGCAGCTGGAGATAATGGCCCTACCTGGAGCCTATGGCAGAAAGGACCAGGGGAGACTCGAGGTCGACCCCTGGGATTTTGGAGTCGAGGCTATAAAGGCTCTGAGGCCAACTATACTCCGACTGAGAAAGAAATCTTGGCAGCGTATGAAGGAGTTAGAGCTGCTTCAGAAGTAATTGGTACTGAAGTACAGCTCCTCCTGGCGCCCCGATTGCCAGTGTTAGGTTGGATGTTCAAAGGTAAAGTTCCTTCTACTCATCATGCCACCGATGCTACCTGGAGTAAGTGGGTTGCCTTAATCACACAGCGAGCTCGAATAGGAAATCCAAATCGTCCAGGAATTGTGGAAGTGATCACAAACTGGCCCGAAGGCGGAGATTTCACAATGCCACCAGAGGAGGTGGTAACACGTGCTGAGGAAGCCCCGCCATATAATGAACTCTCAGATAATGAGAAACAGTATGTTTTGTTCACTGATGGATCTTGTCGTATTGTAGGAAAGCATCGAAGATGGAAAGCTGCTGTATGGAGTCCTACACGACGAGTTGCAGAAGCTACTGAAGGAGAAGGTGAATCAAGTCAATTTGCAGAGGTAAAAGCTCTCCAGCTGGCCCTAGACATTGCTGAACGAGAAAAGTGGCCAATACTCTATCTTTATACTGACTCATGGATGGTGGCAAATGCTCTGTGGGGATGGTTAAAACAATGGAAGCAGAGCAACTGGCAGCGCAAGGGTAAACCCATTTGGGCTGCTGAATTATGGCAAGATATTGCTGACCGGCTAGAGAAACTAGTCGTGAAAGTACGCCATGTAGATGCCCACGTACCTATGAGTCGAGCCACTGAGGAACATCGGAACAATCAGCAAGTGGACCGAGCAGCTAAGATTTTCCAGACAGATTTAGACTGGGAACATAAAGGTGAATTGTTCTTAGCTCGATGGGCCCATGACACTTCAGGTCATCAAGGAAGAGATGCAACATACAAATGGGCTCGTGACCGAGGGGTGGATTTAACCATGGACGCTATTGCGCAGGTTATCCACGACTGTGAAACATGCGCCGAAATCAAGCAAGCTAAAAGGTTAAAACCTTTGTGGCATGGAGGTCGGTGGTTGAAATACAAGTATGGGGAGGCTTGGCAAATCGACTATATCACACTCCCTCAAACCCGCCAGGGTAAGCGTTACGTGCTTACAATGGTGGAAGGAAGCACCGGATGGTTGGAAACCTATGCTGTGCCCCATGCCACTGCCCGGAATACCATCCTGGGCCTTGAAAAGCAAGTCTTGTGGCGACATGGTACACCAGAAAGAATTGAGTCAGACAATGGGACTCATTTCAAAAACAATCTTATAAGTAGCTGGGCAAAAGAACATGGTATTGAGTGGATATATCATATTCCCTATCATGCACCAGCTTCTGGAAAAATTGAACGATACAATGGATTGTTAAAAACTACCCTAAAAGCGATGGGTGGTGGATCCTTTAAAAATTGGGACAAGCACTTAGCGCAAGCTACTTGGTTAGTTAATACCAGGGGATCCATCAATCGAGGTGGTCCTGCTCAATCAGACCTTTTACATATTGTAGAAGGGGATAAAGTCCCTGTGGTGCATGAAAGGAATATACTAGGGAAAACTGTATGGGTTTTTCCTGCCTCGGGCAAAGGCAAACCCATTCGTGGGACTGTTTTTGCTCAAGGACCTGGATGTACTTGGTGGGTGATGCTGAAGAATGGAGAAGTTCAATGTGTACCTCAAGGGAATTTGACCCTGGGTGAGAATACTTAATTCCGAGTATGATGTTAGTTGTTTATAATACTAACAGTGTTCTATGAGTGTTTTTCAGGATGACACTGCAATGATGAAACCTAGCCGGATTGATCAAGTGGCGTCTAGTAAAACTTCTCCGAGATGGACATGTTACCCATGGGCACGAACCACAATGAATTTCACACTGTCTTTCCTACCCTGAGAACCTGATCTGCTGTGAAATGGACTTAAGCTTTTGTATATAGAGATAAATTATAACTGAGTGATTTACATATATCTATCTATATATGTATGTATGTATAGATATTATAGATGATAGTAGTTGTAATCTAAGCATGATGCAAATGGTATGGAATAAGGGGTGGAATGTCCCGGTTTGAAGTGAAACCGAACCAATTTTCTGTTCTGTAACTTTACATCCTAGCTAGGCCTCCTCTAACTCTCTGAAATTAACGGCATATTGTGGAGAAAACTGCTCGTTCTCAGAATGATCAGCCCAATGTTTGTGCTCCGTGCCAAGGAATGGTGTGCAGGGAGGCCCTTGCTTATACTTATTGCTATAACAACCAAGGGCAGCCAATTTCGTTATTTGCCCCCTTAGAGGGTCGGAAACGGAAAAAACGTAGAGGGGTCACATCGGTGGGGAGGAGCGGACAGGACAGGTGACCCAAACCTGACCAACTGGGGTATTCCATCCCATCTGCCCCATGCTCAGTATAAAAGCTGAGGGATCAAAGGGTCAGCCCCCTTCCTGCGATGGCCGACGTCCAGAGAGGACTCTGTTCATCTGCCTTTGATCCCGATCCGTGTGTTCCTGACTCCAGAGCTGGAATCCAGTTCCCATTCGTCACTGAGTCCAGTCTGGGACTTCCCCAGTGCCTGCCGGTGATGTAACTGACATCCTGGGAGCTTGATACGGTTTTGTATATATTGTATCTATTTCATTATTTTCTTCTTTATTTTTATTTTAATATTAATTTTTCATTAAAGTAGTTTAGTTCATTCTAAACTTCTGAATCTCCTTATCTCTTTCTCCTCCTCTCTCCTCTTTTTGGGGGGGGAAGGGGGGGGAAGGGCCATCTGCCGGTCCGGTTTTGGTAAATTCAGCCAAAACCACGACAGCTATATAAGGGGGGAAGAGAGATTCCTGTGTATGTTTCTACATATTTTCTATTCTCTAGGTTTTTTGGTCAAAATACATATCTTCTTAGAGGTTCTTATTTTTGTAAATATAGCATTCTGGGAAAATAAAATGAAAAGGGCACGTAAGAGCAAAATCATTCACAGAGAGCCTAAAGAATAAGAGATGCCCATGGCCTGTAACTATATAATGCTTCAAATCCAAAGCTGGAGATTCATAATGCCATAAACTGGTAATAGAGCATACCCATTAGATCTCCTGTTTGCCTCTGCCAATGCTGGTGTAATTCTTACTCCATTTTCTAGTGTTGGAAAGCAGTCTAATCTTAAATGTTCCTAGCAGCAGAATTCTTTTTCCAGAAGACTTGCACCGCCTGCAAAATTCAGCTATCCTTGTTCTGTCCACCTCCTCCTTTTTTCTAAATCCTCCCATTACTACCTGTTAGACTGGGTGTACACTAGCAGTGCTTTTCACCCTTATATTTAAATGTTAGCTGCATAGACTGTTTCTATTTGAGTAACTTTTTTACATACTCTACGGGTATCTTCTTTCCCTTGCTTCCTGATAATTTTGGAGCAACCAAGCATTCATTGTTTTGTTAACTTCCTGGTTGGGTAATAACTAAATTTGCTATGGTATGCTTCTTGTACTGTATGAGCAGAGAGAGAATTATTAGTTGGGACCCCTGAGCAGATAGGTTTAAAAGTGACAGTTAAAACCATGCTTTCCTTTCTAATATACTGTCACACTATTATAATTTTGTTTAATTTTGCTGTATGGTATTTTGCAAAATAATTCTAAAACTGTCTTAGGTTTCTCATTTGTCAGTGGCATATTTGGGTCCTTCTCCCCTATTTTGTGGTTTTTGTACAGATTTTCTTACTTTGGTATCCACAGTTTCTTTGTACTTGATATTCTGCCTCAGCTATGGACACGTTCAGTAAGATCGGACTTTATAGCAAATAATGTGGTCTGTTGTCCTTAGAGATTTTTCCTCTTTCCTCTCAGATTTGATGGTAAAGGTTAGTTTTGAAATCTTTCATAAGAAAGAACAAGACATATTCTGGGGCTTAATCTCAGAGGAAACATTGCCTCAAGTAAACATTAGATATTTCTTCCTTTTCCCTCAAAACACGCTTGGTGTTTCTCTAGGTTTTTTGTGGGGGTTTTTGGATTGTGGTGAGTTTTTTTGTTTGGTTTTCGTTTGTTTGGGGTTTTTGTTTTGTTTTGGTTTTTGTACTGACACAAACCTGCACATCCCAGGAGATGTTTTCTTTTAGTTACAATTATGATGTCCAACAATTCTGAAAGCTTAGGCTGAAGCTGGGTGGAAAAAATTATCTGGAGTTTGTCTATTCCTGAAATGTTACTGAAAGAGCAGGTGGAAGAATTTGGATCTTGTTACTTTTCTCGGGGATGTATTAACTGGTATCACCTGAAATCACCCTTGAGATCTTCTGGCTGTCAGTGCATGAGGGCACACTTCTCTTGTTTGTCGTACTTGGCCATTCCTTGTGCTTTTTCCAACTAAATTTCAAACTAATTTGTTTGTGTTTATTTTAACTGAAATTTTTGAGACCCTTTTTGCTACATAAATCCTAGTGTAACTTGCAGAAATCTCACTTCACATTTGGTGATGGGGCTTTTGCCATGAAGATTATGAGACTGTTTTACTCTCCCAGTGTACTTTGAATTTGCCTAGAAATTTCCGAGTAGGACAGCAGCAGTAGCTTTTCTTTTTTAATATATAGAATACAATGTAAGTCTTCATTTACCTTCCTCTTCATCTAGTGTACATCTGGATTTCTGTTTGCACCTGAAGTATTTCTCTAATTTTGTTTCTTTGAGGTTCTTTGACCCATTTGGGCATGGGATTTGGATATATCACTGTACTGTTTCCATAAATTACAGAAGTAATACTACATGTGCCATGTATATCAAATATGAATGTGCAGTGTTGTGTGCCAAATTAAATAGTTTTCGGAGAGAAGAAAGAAACGAAGTGTGCTGTTGCATTTAGGTGACATACAGTCACCTTTAATTAGAAAAATCAAAGAACACCAAGTGGTCTATGTGCTGCTTTCTGGCTTTTGTGATCCCATGTGAGCTTTTAGAAAACAAGTAATTATTCCTGCTATGCTGAACAAAAGAAAAGTGTTCTGTAACCCACCTTGTAACACACATGAATCATAGAAAAGCTTTTTATGATTGGGCTCAGAACCTGTAAAAGGGATAACTTTAGCAAGACTGAAAGCTTTAAGTTACTGGGGAAGGGGAGATTAAAAAAAAATATCTCTATATATATATCTTTCATCCTTACTAGAAATTAGAAATGACAGGTAGTGCCACATCTTGAAATGGTGGAGTTCAAGATCCTTAGGGCAGCGAGGAAGGTGCACAGCAAGCTCACTACCCTGGACTTCAGGAGAGCAGACTTTGGCCTCTTCAGGGATCTGCTTGGCAAGGTAACATGGGATAAAGCCCTGGAGGGGAGAGGGGCCCAAGGAAGCTGGTTAGTATTCAAGGATAACCTCCTCCAAGCTCAGGAGCAGTGTATCCCAAGAATTCCAAAGTCAGGCAAAAAAGCCAGGAGGCCTGCATGGATGAACAGGGAGCTCCTGGACAATCTCAAACAGAAAAAGGAAGCCTACAGAGGGTGGAAGCAAGGACAGGTAGCCTGGGAGGAATACAGAGAAACTGTCCGAGCAGCCAGGAAGCAGATCAGGAAAGCTAAAAGCCCAGATAGAATAAAATCTGGCCAGGGACATCAAGGACAATAAGAAAAACTCTCCAGAAGGAAACGGGAGACCTGGTCACCCAGGATATGGAGAAGGCTGAGGTACTCAATGACTTTTTTGCCTCAGTCTTCACCAGCAAGGGCTCTAGCCAACACCACCCAAGTCACAGAAGGCAAAGGCAGGGGTTATGAGAATGAAGAGCCACCCACTATAGGAGAAGATCAGGTTCGAGACCATGTAAGGAACCTGAAGGTACACAAGTACGTGGGACCTGATTCCTGAGGGAACTGGCAAATGAAGTTGCCAAGCCACTATCCATCATATTTGAGAAGCTGTGGCAGTCTGGTGAAGTTCCTGCTGACTGGAAAAGGGGAAACATAACCCCCATTTTCAAGAAGGGAAAAAAGGAAGACCCAGGAAACTGCAGGCCGGTCAGTCTCACCTCTGTACCCGGCAAGATCATGGAGCAGATCCTCCTGGAAACTCTGCTAAGGCACATGGAAAATAAGGAGGTGATTGGTGACAGCCAACATGGCTTCACCAAGGGCAAATCATGTCTGACAAATTTGGTGGCCTTCTACGATGGCGTTACAGCGTTGGTGGATAAGGGGAGAGCAACTGACGTCATCTACCTGGACTTATGCAAAGCATTTGACACTGTCACGCATGACATCCTGGTCTCTAAATTGGAGAGACGTGGATTTGACAAATGGGCATAAGGAACTGGCTGTATGGCCGCACTCAAAGAGTTGCAATCAATGGCTTGATGTCCAAGTGTCAATCAGTGATGAGTGGCGTTTCTCAGGGATTGGTACTGGGATCAGTACAGTTCAACATCTTTGTCGGACACATGGACAGTGGGACTGAGTGCACCCTCAGCAAGTTTGCTGACGACACCAAGCTGTGTGGCGCAGTCGACACGCTGGAGGGAAGGGATGCCATCCAGAGGGACCTTGACAGGCTTGAGAGTTGGGCCTGTGCAAACCTTATGAAATTCAACAAGGCCAAGTGCAAGGTCCTGCAGGTGGTTCGGGGCAATCCCAAGCACAAATACAGGCTGGGCGGAAAATGGATTGAGAGCATCCCTGAGGAGAAGGACTTGGGGGTGTTGGTGGATGAGAAGCTCAACATGAGCCAGCAATGTTCGCTGGCAGCCCAGAAAGCCAACCGCATCCTGGGCTGCATCAAGAGAATGCCCTCCACTGGACCCATTCCAACAGGTCCATGTCCTTCCTGTGTTGAGGACTCCAAAGCTGGACGCAGTACTCAAGGTAGGGTCTCACGAGAGCAGAGTAGAGGGGCAGAATCACCTCCCTGGACCTGCTGGCCACGCTTCTTTCAATGCAGCCCAGGATGCAAGTTAGCATAACAGAGTTACAAATAACAGAGTTGGCTGACCTTGGTTGTTGTAGCAATAAGTATAAGGAAGAGTCTCTCTGTATACCATTCCTTGGCATAAATTAGAAACAATCAGGTCTTATCAGTCTCTGGAAGGGGATAGTGTCTAACAAATATGCCATTAATATCAGAGAGTTCAGCTAGTTAGAAGAGGCTTAGCTGCAAAATAAAATTACTGAACAGAAAATTGGTTGTTTTATCTCAAACTAGGACATTCCACCCCTTATTCCATACCATTTGCATCATAGTCAGATTGCTACTGCTTTTTTTATCTTCAAACACACATATACATACATATATATACAGATCACTAATTTATGATTTATCTTTATACACAAAAGTTCATTGAGTTCTTTAAGTTCATATTTGCAGGATTTCATTTATTGTAGCAGTCTCTCAGGGCAGGAAAGATGATATGAAATTCATTGTGGTTTGTGCCAACAGACAGCATGTCCACCTCGAAGAGTTTTCTGGACGCCACTTGATGCAGCTAGCTCAGGTTTCATCACCACTATGTTACCCTGAAAAACACTTATTGAACACTGTTAGTATTATTTAACAATTAACATCATAGAGCTCAAAACTGAGTATGCTCACCCAGGGTTAAATTTCCTTGAGGTACACATTGAATTTCTCCATTCTTCAGCATCACACACCAAGTACATCCAGGTCCTTGGGCAAAAACAGTCCCATGAATGGGTTTGCCTTTGCCTGACGTAGGAAAAACCCAAATAGTTTTCCCCAACATATTCCTGTCATGCACCACAGGGACTTTATCCCCTTCTACATTATGTCAAAGGTCTGATTGAGCAGGACCAGCTCGATTGATGGAGTTGGTGTTAACTAACCAGGTAGCTTGAGGTAAATGCTTGTCCCAATTTTTAAAGGTTCCACCCTCCATTGCTTTCAGGTCAGTTTTTAACAGTCCGTTGTATTGCTCAATTTTCCCAGAAGCTGGTGCATGATAGGGGATATGATATACCCACTCAATGCCGTGTTCTTTTGCCCAAGTACTTATGAGATTGTTTTTGAAATGAGTCCCATTGTCTGGCTCAATTCTTTCTGGAGTGCCATGTTGCCACAAGACTTGCTTTTCAAGGCCCAGAATGGTATTCCGGGCGGTGGCATGGGGTACAGCATAGGTTTCCAACCATCTGGTGCTTCATTCCACCACTGTAAGCACACAGCGCTTACCCTGGCAGGTTTGAGGGAATGGGATATAGTCATTTTGCCAGGCCTTTCCATACTTATATTTTAACCGTTGTCCTTTATGTTCCCAGTCCAAATCTGTCTGGAAAATTGTAGCAGCTTGGTCCACTCGCTGATTGTTTTGATGTTCCTCAGTGGCTCGACTCATGGGTACATGGGTACATGACGTACCTTTACGACTAGTTTCTCTAGCCGGTCAGCAATATCTTGCCATAATTCAGCAGCCCAAATGGGTTTACCCTTGCACTGCCAGTTGCTCTGCTTCCAGTATTTTAACCATCCCCACAGAGCATTTGCCACCATCCATGAGTCAGTATAGAGATAGAGTACTGGCCACTGTTCTCGTTCAGCAATGTCTAAGGCTAGCTGGATGGCTTTTACCTCTGCAAATTGACTCAATTCACCTCACTTCAGTTGCTTCTGTGACTTGTCGTGTAGGAGTCTACACAGCAGCTTTCCACCTGTGATGTTTTCCTACAATGCGACAAGATCCATCAGTGAACAGAGCATACTGTTTCTTATTATCTGAGAGTTCGTTATATGGTGGGGCTTCCTCAGCACGTGTTACCACCTCCTCGGGTGGCATTGTGAAGTCTCCGCCTTTGGGCCAATTTGTGATCACTTCTACAATTCCTGGATGATTTGGGTTTCCTATTCGAGCTCGCTGTGTGATTAAGGCAACCCATTTACTCCAGGTAGCATCGGTGGCATTATGAGTAGAAGGAATTTTACCCTTGAACATCCAGCCCAGCACTGGCAATCGGGGCGCCAGAAGGAGCTGTACTTCAGTACCAATTACCTCTGAAGCAGCTCTAACTCCTTCATATGCTGCCAATATTTCTTTCTCAGTTGGAGTATAGTTGGCTTCAGATCTTCTGTATCCCTGACTCCAGAATCCCAGGGGTCAACCTTGAGTCTCCCCTGGTACTTTCTGCCATAGGTTCCAGGTAGGGCCGTTGTTTCCAGCTGCAGTGTACAGCACATTTTTAATGTCCTGTCCTCTTTGGACTGGTCCAAGTGCTACTGCATGCACAATCTCTTGTTTAATTTGCTCAAACGCCTGTTGTTGTTCAAGGTGCCATGTAAACTCATTTTTCTTTCGAGTCCCTTCATAGAGAGGTCTCACAATCTGACTATAACCTGGAATATGCATTCTCCAGAAACCCACAACGCCTAAGAAGGCTTGTGTTTCCTTTTTGTTAGTAGGTGGGGACACAGATGTTATTTTGTTAATGACATCCATTGGGATCTGGTGATGCCCATCTCTCCATTTAATTCCCAAGAACTGGATGTCTCGTGCAGGTCCCATGACCTTGCCTCTTTTTACAGCAAAACCTGCTTTCAGAAGAATCTTGATTATTTTCTTACCTTGCTTGAAAACTTCTGCTGTGTAACCCCACACAATGATGTCATCAATGTATTGCAGGTGTTTTGGAGCTCCACCCTTCTCCAGTGCAGTCTGGATCAGTCCATGGCAAATAGTAGGGCTGTGTTTCCACCCCTGGGGCAGTCGATTCTAGGTATACTGGATGCCTCTCTAGGTGAAAGCAAACTGTGGCCTGCACTCTGCTGCTAAAGGAATAGAGAAAAAGGCATTAGCAATGTCAATTGTAGCATACCACTTGGCTGCCTTTGACTCTAGTTCATATTGCAGTTCCAGCATGTCTGGCACAGCAGCACTCAGTGGTAGCGTGGAGTCATTCAGGCCACGGTAGTCTACTGTTAGACGCCAGTCCCCGTCAGACTTGCGCACTGGCCATATCAGGCTGTTAAAGGGTGAGCGAGTCTTGCTGATCACTCCTTGGGTCTCCAGCTGGCGAATCAGGTTCTGGATGGGAACCAGAGAGTCCCAGTTAGTGCGATACTGTCATGGATGCACCATGGCAGTAGCAGTTGGCACCTGCTGTTCTTTAACCCTCAGCAATCCCACAACAGAAGGGTCATCTGAAAGACCAGGCAAGGTAGACAGCTGTGTAATGTCCTCAGTCTCTACAGCTGCTATACCAAAAGCCCACCCATACCCTTTTGAGTCTTTGAAATACCCTCTCTTGAGGAAGTGTGTGCCAAGGATGCACGGGGCATCTGGGCCAGTGATAATGGGGTGCTTCTCCCATTCATTCCCATTCAGGCTCACTTTGGCCTCCAGTACAGTCAGCTCTTGAGACCCACCTGTCACTCCAGCAATAGTGAATGATTCTGTCCCTTTATGATTCGGGTTGACATAGTGCTTAGGGACATGGTTTAGTGATGGTTTTTTTATCAGAGTTCGGTTGATGGTTGGACTAGATGATCTTAAAGGTCCCTTCCAACCTAGACAATTCTATGATTCTGTGATTCGATGGCAATAGGCTACACTGTGCACCAGTGTCCACCAGGGCTTTATACTTTTGTGGCTCTAATGTGCCAGGCCATCAAATCCACGCAGTCCAATACACTCAGTTGTCCCTCTCCTCCTCCTGGCTGGAGGCAGGGCCCCTCTAATCTTGAGCATAGTACCTACAATTAGCAGATAAGTTTCTACCCGGACCGGAGGATCACTCTCACCGTAGACCGGAGCAGTCATCCTTCTGGAAGAATTCTTTCTACGTGTTTTACCTTGCGACTCGTACTCATGCCTGTAGGATCGAGGTAGGTTGTCCTTCCCATTTCCTCATGTCCTCTCCATAGTTGCAGAGGCAAAACCACAGGATATCTTGGATATTCATGGACCTGGTGGAGCGGGTCCAGAGGAGGGCCACCAAAATGATCAGGGGGCTGGAGCACCTCTCCTATGAGGACAGACTGAGGGAGCTGGGGTTGTTTAGCTTGGAGAAAAGGAGGCTCCGGGGAGACCTCATAGCGGCCTTCCAGTACCTGAGGGGGGCCTACAGGAAGGCTGGGGAGGGTCTGTTTACAAAGGCCTGCAGTGACAGGACGAGGGGCAATGGTTTTAAGTTGGAGAAGGGGAGATTTAGATTGGATATTAGGAAAAAATTCTTTACCATGAGGGTGGTGGAACACTGGAACAGGTTGCCCAGGGAGGTGGTAGAGGCCCCTTCCCTTGAGATATTCAAGGTGAAGCTCGACGAGGCCCTGGGCAACCTCGTCTAGTTGGGGGTGTCCCTGCTGACTGCGGGGAGGTCGGACTAGATGACCTTTGGAGGTCCCTTCCGGCCTGGACCAATCTATGAATCTATGAATCTTGTAGTGTGTTCTGTTTCACTTGAGTCAGTCTTGTAGGAGGGTGTCTTCTCACGGCTGTGACGTGGGTCCACAGAGGGGAAGAGTGGGATCTTTCCTCCATCCTGGACAGTTTATCATTTTTCTTAGCCATTTCCTTGTTTTGCTCAGCCATTTTCTCGGTCATTTTCTTGGTTTTCTCAGCCAGTTTTTCCATGGCTGCCCCAGTGAGGGGACAAGAGAGACTATCTTCATATTGTCATACTGTTAGCCACTTCATTTACAGTTGGCGTGTCGGCATTAGATCCTCCCCAGACCCTTGTTGTCAATGTGTGGGAATACATTGATGGTGCTCTCTGCACAAGCTTCCAGAACATGTCATTTGCATGGCATTTCATCAGGGTCTGCATTCACTCAGTCCCACTGTCCATGTCTCCGACAAAGATGTTAAACGATACCAGTCCCAGTACAAACCCCTGGGGAATACCACTCGTCACTGGTCGCCACTTGGACATCAAGCCATTGATTGCAACTCTTTGAGTGCGGCCATACAGCCAGTTCCTTATGCACTGAGTGGTCCATTTGTCAAATCCATGTCTCTCCAATTTAGCGACAAGGATATCGTGTGGGACAGTGTCAAATGCTTTGCATAAGTCCAGGTAGATGACATCAGTTGCTCTTCCCTTATCCACCAACACTGTAACTGTGTCATAGAAGGCCACCAATTTGTCAGACATGATTTGCCTTTGGTGAAGCCATGTTGACTGTCACCAATCACCTCCTTATTTTCCATGTGCCTTAGCAGAGTTTCCAGGAGGATCTGCTCCATGATCTTGCCGGGCACAGAGGTGAGACTGACCGGCCTGTAGTTCCCTGGGTTTTCCTTTTTTCCCTTCTTGAAAATGGGGGTTATGTTTCCCCTTTTCCAGTCAGCAGGAACTTCACCAGACTGCCACAGCTTCTCAAATATGATGGATAGTGGCTTGGCAGCTTCATCTGCCAGTTCCCTCTGGGCCCATGGATGAATCTCATCAGGTCCTATGGACTTGTGCCCCTCCAGGTTTCTGAGGTGGTCTCAAACCTGGTCTTCTCCTACATTGGGCAGTTCCTCATTCTCCCAGTCCCTACCTTTGCCTTCTGCTACTTGGGCAGTTTGGCACATTTCAGACACGTTTGACCACCCCTGCTATAGACACAAAATTTAATGTTTTGCCTAGAAGAAACCTCTGTAGGGTTTTAAAGGGCCACTTGCTATGATTGTCATCTCAAATTCTGATCCCCCTAAAATTGGAATCATCTGATTGGGATAGATACACAGACAAGTAAAATGAAAGTAACGGGGGTGCTAAATATTGCACACTTTTCTGAAGACTGCAGCACCTAATTACTCCGTTTCCTGGGTAAATACATCATTTTTTCCAAAACTAGCTAAGTGCTTACATTTTTTTTTCAAGATACTGTGTTGCTTTATTTTTGATGGTTTCAAATCTGCTCATTCATTGAAAAAAAATTTAAAAAATAACTTCTGCCTCTCCCTGCCTGCCTCTCTTTGCCTGCTTCTTCTCCTCATCCAATGGCTACAACGAGTTTTGAGTGTGATTTTTCTCAGAAATCATGAAAACTTAGACTTTGTTTGACGTGTTTCGCCCTTTAAAGTTATATCTATAAATAAGGTCTTGCCCTATTTGGGTTCCAAAAAATATTGTTCCTTTTTTTTTGCTAACAGTGGGACTGACGCACAACCCTCTCCCAAACAGCATTTTATTGACTGTGGCAGCTAGCTCTGACCCTACGTTTGTCGTGGTCACATCTTTTATTTCTGTCCTCTCCAACATTCCCTCCAACTGTCCTCATTTGGGTTCTGAGTTTGTTTTATAGTATCTAAAAGGCAGCCTTATTTTTCCAGGCTGTTAATTCAAGTTTCTCTTACACCCTTTGGTTTGTCCAACTGGAGTGGAAAGTATTCTGGTTTTGGAAAAGATTGAGAACTAATTGTGGATTAAAAAACTGTCTCAATATTTTTGATATTTGTGTTTTGGGTTTCAGGAATGGCTTCTTTAGTTACTACTTATACATGTATTTCTTGCAGTTCTGTGCATTACAGACTGCACTGTAATATGTGACATCATCTTAAATAATGGTGTAGCTCTAGTCAATGCTTTATAAAATATGTTGTGTTGCATTTCCTGTCCGTAATCAAAAGCAGAATATAGGATGCAATTTTATTTACATGGTCAATGACCTCTGAATTTTCTACTCTCACACAAGTCTTGTGCAGCTACTAGATACAGCTGCCAAAGCAGTAACAGAGGTTTAGTCTCTATAATGGATGCTTAAATAGCCCTGACTTTTTTAGGGGCCAAATAACTTTAGGTGGCTGAGAGAACAGGAAGGCAGTGATCGAACTGTTTGTATAGTGATATTTCCGATGCAAGAGATGTTCGTTGAGCTTGAGTAAGGAGGATTGCAAAACAAGTTTATAAAATTTAAATGTGTTATTACAAGTATCCCCCAAAATGTGCTGGTAGTAATAGAACTGTAGAATTTATCAAGTACTATATGCAATAGCTTAAATTTCAGCAACTTCTTGAGGATAGAATATTTAAAGTCTGTTTTCATTCCATCCAGACAAAAATATCTAGCCTTTCAGAAGGACAAAGTCATGAATGTAACAAAGATAGGGGAATCATATCAAATAAAATACGAGAGTAGTCTGGAGCGAGTCATTTCCCTGTCTTCTGGGGTTCAGTGTCTGCTGCATCTCAGAAACTGTGATACCTAGCTGTGCTTACTGGTGAAGGATGAGTGGGTGTGTGGCGAGTCTGTGTATGCTGCTTTATGACTAGAGCTACGTCCAGCTAAATTTATTTCTTTACAAGCTGTACTCTTTAACAGAGGATATTGTAAGGTAGAATGAGTGCTGTTCTCCTTCAAAACATGCGCCAAAGCAAGCCCAGGAAGGACATCAATGGAGCAAAGTTCTCTGATTCTTCCCTGTGACAACAGGGAGACACTGGCCAGCAGCTGCTCTAATGTTCACACTAGATATTGCATGAAATTAGCACAGGAAGCAAACTCATGCATACCCAACCACAGGGTTGAGTAGAGCACATGCCTATCTCACTGTATGTGCACTGTTCATGCTATTCAGGAAACGGAAGTCACTTTCCTCAGTCCAGCTCTATGAGGTTTAGGTGAAAAGTTAATGGGTATATTTATGTTTTCTTATAAAGCTCTTATCGATTTTAGTTGAGCTAATCTCAGTCAATAAATTGCTGATTTTGCCGAAATAGTAAATTGGAATAATAATCTGCTTCTCTCTAGTGCCTTTAAATTTATAAACTTGAATTTTAGTACCTTGTTGAAGAAACATTTGCAAAAAAGTAACTTCTTCCTTTTCTCTTTCCCCCGCCCCCTGGCAGTGTTTTAGAGCACTTTGCTGCAAGGGACCGCCACCACCACGACCTGAATATGACTTGGTTTGCATAGGCCTCGCTGGTTCTGGCAAGACAAGTCTTCTGTCACAGCTTTGCAGTGAAAGCCCGGAGAATATAGTGTCTACCACAGGTAGGATGCTGACTTTATTCCATGGTGTGCTGTAAAATTGCCCAAAGGTAACTTCTGAAACGCATAGTAAAGGCAGTAGAGAACTTCAGCTTAATTATCTTGCTTTTGACAGTACCTAATGGATTGCTTTGAAGCTACTACTACTTACTCTTTCAGTGGTCATACAGTGGGGAATATCCATGAAAACATACAATTTGGAATATGTCGAAAGTCAGAACATACATTGTGGTGTAAGTAGAATCTTTGGAAACGGACATTCAGTTTACTGTAGACAGACCTTAAAAGGTTTGGTGTCTTTTGGTTTTTAAGCAGTCTTGTTATACAGACAGGAAAAAGGAGAATGTGATATATAATAGAATGGGATAGTGATGCTCTGAAACTTATATTGGGATTTATTTCTTATCATATTTGGTTAGTACTGCCCTGTGGTATATGCTAGCAACCAAAAGAATAAATGTAATGGAAATGTTTATTTCTGGTGATAATTCTTTCTTTTAGATCAGCAGAGACTTGTTTATGTAGTAAGGGCAGATTGAGATCAGAGAATCAATTTACAAAAGGCTCCAATACAAGAACATAAGGTTATTTAATACAACTGTAAAGTAAAACAGGTACAAGAAAATACTGGGGGTTTTTTCTGCAATGAATAATTAACCCATTGCCTTCGTAGTGGTGTTATTAGGAATGTTAAAGAGATCTGACACTTCATTGTGTGGAGAAGATGTCAATGCATAACTCAAAAGGTTAGAAGGAAATTGTTGAGTAATTCAGTCTTTTTTTTTTTCTCTTCCCCCCTTTATCTTTAGAGTTCACCTGAAATTAGTGCAAGTTCACCTGGACTATGAAAGCAATAGTAACAGCAATATAATATAGCAGTATAGATCCATCAAAGGAAATAACAAAAATATAATTTATTTTAAAATTAAATTTCTTATATGTTTCTAGATAGTTGCAACAAAATACCATCATTTAGTTAGGCAACTTTAGGAATGAAAATGGATACTAGGCAGCATCCAAATCAAAATGATGCATATTGAGGTTATTGAGCTTATAATAAATCTACCCATATGTACCATATCCATGCTATATTAGAAAATATCGTTAAGAATACAATGTGACAACTTCTCCACTCAGTTTTCAAATTTTATAACCTGTATTTTTGCCTTTCTCATCAATGCCATTCAGGTCCATTCCAGTTTTTGCTCCTTTCTAGGAAGAGAAAGAGCAGATGTAATTTTTCATATATAAAGTATTATATAAACTTAAATGTATGCATGCACTAAACATGCAGAATCTAGTATGTAGTATATTGAGGGATTGCTGGAAGCCTTTCATATTCCCTTTCTCTTGGCTGTCTGAATGTCCAATTAAGGGAAAACATCAAACTTTATTAAAGTTTTTTAGTTTAAAGCATATAATAGGCTAATAGAAGATCCATAGATACTTCTAGTGTGCTTGTAACCATTTTAATACATACCATTCAGGTCTGTAAAAGGATCTTTCTGTTAACATTTATAGACAGGATTAATACTTTAGGTGTAAACAAAAGCTGTGAAGTTTAAATGTAGGAAAACAGTGATGTGAATTGCATGTTGTCTTCCGTGTCTCCTAAAAATTGCAGAAGGATCACTTCATATTACTGGTAATCTGAAACTTTAGTTCCAGATGCATTAAAAGATCTTTTTATAAAGGTATATTCCATACTAACTCCTTACCAAACGGTAGATGGCCTGGATGGAAATTTCGTGCTGAATTTAATGTATGCCAGCTATTTAATAGTATCTTTGCAAATTTCATTGCTCATACTGATTTTTTTTTTTTTCCATCTTATAACTGATATTTTTAAACATCATATTGAAACAGAATTTCACATTCAGAATCCTGGTTCTTGGTGAAAGAAGTAGTCTTTTCTGAATGTATGCAACTGATTTCAAATGATCTCTTTAACAAATAACTTACTAATACTCTTTATTTCTCTTTTTAGGTTTTAGCATAAAAGCAGTGCCATTCCAGAATGCCATCTTGAACGTAAAAGAACTTGGAGGTATAGTGTTTATTCATTTGATTATAAAAACATGCAGTGTCTAAATCTCATCATACCAAACTGTTATTTGATTTCAGTTTTAAAATGATAAATTTAAAAATTCCATTGTGGCTGGAACTTAAAACCCATGTTTCACAACAGCAGATAAAGCTGAGAAAAATTGAACAAATGCTGACTAGAACAAAATGTAAAAAGCAGGAGGAGTAGAAGGCTGATAAGTATCTGGTGTATCTCCTTAATGTAATTTCTCAGATTGCAGAGGTTAAGTCCTACAGAAATACAAACTGGGCTATAATTTTAGTATGGCTCATGTGGTAGCTCAGGGAAGTGTGTTCCTTGTGTTTATTGTACGTATAAGCTTTTACTTACAAGCAGTAGCTCAGGTAAGCTATATATAGCTTTCAAATCAAACATAGGCCTACTTGAATTACTTGAAAAGGAGCTCTTGCTTCATTTACTGATCAAGTTGAACTGCTTGTTCTCTAAGTTTCTATTTTGATATACCAAGAAACCCTTCCTGCTTCCTGAGAAACTAAAAAACCCACACATTTTCTTCCAAAAATTTAGTCTATAAAATAACGTGTGTAATTTAGAAGATGTGCCATGCCCTAGCCCACATTCTTTCAGAATGTACTCTTACCAGGATAACTTGAAATTTGATTTGATGATTTCCTGTTACAGTGCAGCAATCTCTGGTGGGAACTAAGGATGAAATTGTGTACAATGAACATACAGGAGAATGGGGAAAGACTGGAAAAATAAGGCAGATGATAACATTTGTTGTTCAGAAGTTTCTAATGGAGTTTTGCTGATAGAATTTTGGGATGCTGAGGTTTAATCTCAAGACAGATAATGAAGGTGCAAAGGCAATAGGAAGCTGCTTCTTCGGTTCTAACAAGCCTGTTTCCAGCCTGGAGACACAGTACCTGAAACCACCATTTATTCAGTGTGTTTATTCAGTCATTTGCTGTTGTAATGCTGTCAAAACAGAATGCGAAGTCATGATGTCAGTTGTGATGTGGATACATATTCAGGCCTAAATCAAGATTATAGGCCCATTCTAGAAGCCAACGAATAATTTACAGGGTTTTTTAGTCTATTTTATAATTTAGTTTGCTATCTTGTAAATGCAGACTTAAAAACTACTGGTGAGTGCCAGTAAAAATACTAACAACATGTTATAGGGTTTACTAAGTTTCTCTGGTTTATGTACTAAAATATATTGTCATATGTTTGTGTTACATTTTTGTAATCCACCCAAAGGCCTTTTTCACAAGCACAGAGAATCAAAATGTTGTATAGCCATCTTTGAAATTTCAGTTAAGACAAAATGTGTTAAGTGCTTGCAGAGTGGTAAATATCAGGGATGCTTGAGTTTCCAGCTGTTTGAGCACGCCCAGGAAGAGAGATGAGAACTGTCCTCCCCACTGTTGTTCCTCCTTAAGCTTCATTACCAAGGTAATAAATTCCCACTCTTAGGCCAGCTAAATTAATTGTCTAGGTGAGATGAGAGCTTGAGAAAAAAATAACTTTAAATAGGATTGGTTAAACAAAGCATGTGTATTTTGCCTTAATTTGAAAGTAAAGAGCAAAAGAAGAGAGAGTAGGATGAGTCGTCACTGTCGTGCGATCCAAATTGAATGGAAAATATAAACCCTTGGAGAAGATGGCAATAGTTGTCAGGTAGTATCTGCCTTGTGAAAAAATGAGGAAGGAGGGAGAAAATTATGTTGACCTATTAATTAAATTTAATATTTGAATAGTTATAGGAAAGCCACCCTCTTCCTTTGTTCTGTGGAGGAGAGGAGTACTGAACACCGTTCTAGCAACATAGCCTGTCAGAGCAGCTAAAATTTCATCTAGTTAGTCATCAGAAAACTGATCGCACAAGTAAATGCTAAATCAACCTCACAGGGATATACTAACACAAAGCAATAGAATCTCTGTACTGTATTTGACTAAGACAGTTGACACTTCTACAAAATCTGGTTGTGGAGTGCATGCAATGCCATCTGTGACATAGCTGTGTCTAACAGTTTACAGAATGTCTTGGCAGATGAAGTTTTTAGATGACCCTGATGAGCTGTCCAAGCTGTGAGTCACACAGAGACATTCAGCTTCCGAAAGCATTAAAGTTAGATCTGTTTGCTATCGATCATACTCAGCCTGCTGTTCAAATGGTGCCTAAGCCCAGGCTCTTTCACATAATTTCCTCATTTTGTAGATAAGAGAGATCATTTGCACTTGCTTACAGATCTTGAGTCCTGAGGAAGCTCAGATAAGGATTCAGCAGTAGCCATCATTCCACTGTTGTTTGAAAACATTCTTTTTCTATAATTAGCTTTTTACGGTGTGAATAGGCAACCCATTGTCTATCTTATTCAAAGCAAGTAGGAGCCATGTAAGCAACACCTATCAAAGCTATGTACAATAGGATAAGCAAACCACAAAATTTCCTAGTTACATTTTTTGTGGGGTGGGGGGCTGCTTTTTTGTTGATGGGACATTTTGTGGTGAGAAAAATAGAGACTCTGGTTTGCTAAAAATTCTGTCTCCTGTTGCACTTACAACTCCATTTTCTTCAGGCTGAATCAAAGGATAGAGTATAGCAGCATAGTTTAGCATCAGAAAAGATACCTAAGTTTTATGAACACCCTCCTCACCTCCCCCCCTCCCAAAAAAAGTTTTTATTTATTCTAGCCAGAAATGGCTTTGATCCTTTCAAAGGCTAAAGCAGATTCAAACTTTGTGAGCCTGTCAGCAGAAGGGCTAGACAGACAGAACTAACACAGCTGTGGTACCTCTACTAGTCTTAAGTGCCATAGAGATAGATGCATAAAGAGTGTTTTGAGCTTTATTTGAGATTATCTGCACTGTTACCAAAGGTGTGACTGCAGCTCAGAGCAGGA
Organism: Numenius arquata; assembly: GCF_964106895.1. Taxonomy (NCBI): domain Eukaryota; kingdom Metazoa; phylum Chordata; class Aves; order Charadriiformes; family Scolopacidae; genus Numenius; species Numenius arquata. The sequence continues at coordinate 32,185,898 of NC_133615.1, read as the reverse complement.
TACATCTGAGCCTTGCTGGGTACTGACAGCAGTTGTCAGCCTGGGGAGTTGTGCTGCTGCTTCTGAGATCCCGGCTGTTATCGAGTCCTTCAGCAGAGGTGGGGGGAGGGCAGAGAGGGGGTAATAGGTAGAAAGGAAACTGCTAGGTGATTTTCTTGTTGCCAACCATAAGCTTTGCTTGCCCTGGAGGACTTACTGTGTGTTTGTGCCTTTAAAAATTAAAAAAAAAAAAAAGCGGAGGTGATTTTGAGAATGGCTGTAATACATAAAGTCCAGTTTAGTGTGGTGTGCCACCTACTGCAAACTATTAAAGCTTCAGACTTAAATAAATCTTAGAGCATGTTGCAGGGCACATATTTTCTTATCTTCCTTTTAAAATAATCTGTAAGATTTTTTAATGAACTTTTATGAACTTTTAATTAACTTCATGGTCCTGACTAGAACAGGAGATTTTTGTTTCAAATAAATTATGCGTATTTCTGGTTTTTGTATATATTGAAGATAAAGGGAGAATATTTATTCCTTAGTGGTTTTGGGGTTGTTTCTTTACGCTGTTTTTTCAGCGTTGTTGAATTGCTGCAGTGAGTATAGCTGATCTAGCAATCTCAAAATGTTCCTCCTTGAGGGAAAAAACCTGCCAATTCCCTGCTGCCGTGCTTTGTGTATGATTGCAGGAGTATAATGTCTGAAAAGATGGAGAAAGCAGGCTGTGATCTCTTGGTGTTAAACCCTAGGAAGCAAAAGTCCTGGAACTTTTGAACCTTGAGGAAAGTTTTGGCTTAGCATCTGTATTGCTGCTTAGCAATAAGCAGTAGCAGTACAAAATAGCCATTGAAGGGTGAATGATAATACACCCACGGGAAACTTCTGTATCTGTGTGTAGATGTGTCTGTCAATGGGGACAAATTGCATGTACGTACAAAGTGGGTATCTTAGAAAGGATTTATAACTTTATTTGTAATAAAAAGGAGAAAACAGGTTGAAAAATAGCCCATGTAAAAAATCAAATATCTATATGCTGTATTTCTTTAAGGGGATTAGTGGGAGATCTAAACAGAAGGTATGCCTGAGATAGATAAGAAGCAGCTAGATCTCTTAAAAATGTGTTAAAATTTCTCAGATTTCAAGCATCTTCCTGATTATCTAAGAAAACATGGCAGTTTTCCTTCTGAGAAAGTGATGGAAATTAAAGTTATAAAACCTATGTAGATTTAGAAACAGTTATTTCAAAAGCCTTTTCATAAGGTTTTTCGGGGAGGGGGTAGGGTATATTTAAAAATTTTGCAAGAACATACAAGAGTTGTTGTTGGGTTTTTTTCCCTTCTCTTCCTTCTTACTCCCCCACCAATGGGGCAGTCTTTCAGGCAAGAAGATTTTTCTGGTGCAGTTGACATATTCCTTGTCGTCTTTTAATCTTTTTTGCTAGTTATAAACTATCTATTTAATATCACTAGAGGAATTAACTATGTAACTTTTTATCAACTACATAACCTTCAAAATCAGTAAGTATCTTTATTTCAGGTGAGTGGATGTTATATTTGAAGTGGTAGAAAAACTGGTTGCAGCCTGCATTCTTTCATGGCCCCAGGTTAACTATTTTTGGTGGGAAGGAAAAAACATTCTTCCCTGGATTGAGAATATAACTTCTCCAGAGCTGTGATGTATTCCTCCTCCTGTTTTGAGGTGAATAAGAGCTTTCATGCACAGCTGAGACTATTTTAAAGCAAGGACTATGTGACATTTGTTGTGCTCTTGATGGAGACTTGCTGCAATGTCACACTGAATGTCACATTTTAGTGAACCTCCCTAGGTCTAATGTGAATTGCTATATTTTTCTGATGCTTTGGGGATTTTTACCTAATTGTTTTCTTTTCTTTTTTTTTTTAAAAAAAAAAAAACCCAACCCTTAGTTTAGACATGAAGTGATTGAAGAAACAGCCATGTGCCTGCAAAGCTGTTAGAGCAACACATGGTATTAGGCTGACAAACCTAAATGCTTATCTCATGTATTACTATTGTTTGATAGGACATTTTGGATACCAGTTAAGTTTCTAGTTTCATTTCAGTAGTCTCTGAGAGCCTGAGGATGTTTAATGGATGCACATTACATTCTGGACTGTTGGAGAACTCAGACTTTGAATTTCCCTGTCTTAGAAACCTTTGGAATAGAGGAAAAGATTAATTCATATAATGGTCTGTGCTAAACTACACCTTTAAAAACAACTGCTTGCTCTGTAAGACTAAATTTGCCATAACATGAAGTGGGACAGTTGATGTGGAGAAACAAATTTCACCAGCTAAAGAACCTGAACCAAAAAGACAGGGCCATAAGGTCAACAAATCAGCATACTGCTTTTCTGGCTCCAGTGTTTCATGTAGGGATCCATGTGCTGCTTTTTTCTGTGAGCCTGGATACAAGAGGTCAAATGCTCTGCAGTTCACCACACAATTTTTCTCCTTAGAAATAGTACAGTTACAGAGATAAGACTCAGGGTCTGGTAGTGACATGTGGTTGAAAAGTAGCTGGCTGAAGCTTAGAGGATAAGACAGAAGTTACATTGCTAGGGAAAAAAAAAAAGACCTTCAAAGAACTGATCATGGTGTTGCCCTTCCAGTTCATTGAAAATGTTTCTCTACCAGTTTTTAAAGTAATGTGATACTTCAGAAGCCTGCGATGCTGCTGTGTGTGGCTATGTAAATAGTATCCCTCTGGCAACTTGCTCTACTTGGTTCTGACATAGACAGCTGTTTGGAAAGACTGGGACATCTAACAGATGCTATGAAATTCTTTACAAGTACAATTGATAGATATTATGGTGGTACAGAAGCATAGAATTAGCTTTCAATGCAGTCCCTCTTCTGTATAAGTAATGTTGATCTTCAGAAGTTGATAAAATAAATTAAACACCTGTCCTATTTGTGGTGTTACTTTATGAGTCTAGTTAAATTAATAGATAAGTTAAGCAAGGTCTTGACTAAATCCCATGACCATTTACCTTTAACCATCTCTTTAGATCTCTTACAGAAAACCACGGTTCAGCTCTGACTTCAATATCCTCTATAGGAAAATGTGTGTGTTCACAACATTCATTAGCCACCTAAATTGTGCTAGGTGCAGAATGCAGAAACAGAGTGCTCAAGGTTCTAGTGTGGCTGGTACAGAGAAGGGAGTAACTCATAGAATCATAGAATGGTTTGAGTTGGAAGGAACCTTAAAATCATCTAGTTCCACCCCCCCTGCCATGGAGGGGCTGTAGCTCCATGTAGCAAGATTTGAATACTCTTGAGTTGGATGCCTAAAGTATATGGTGTAAATTCCTTTTTAGATATTGATTTCTTCACCTTTGTTTAGTGGCTGTCTTTTCTGTTGCACAGTGTACAAATTAAGTGAATATTTTAAGTATCATATCAATGTTATAGTGATTATGTTGCATTAAATTCTCATTTTGTGCCTACATTTTGGTCAGAACTTTTATGTAGTTGTTTTGTTTCATTAAAAAGTGGAGTTTTATTATTATCAGCACTTGGTATCCGTGTCTACATTAAAAGCTCGCTTCTCTCTATCTCAAAGTGAGAATAGTGTCTGTAAAGGATACTTTCAGCACATTTCTGAGAACCATTGGCTTGCAGACATGTCAAGCTTTCTACTGGAGTATTGCTGCTTCTGTTCACTTTAGTGTTAGTCCTCATGAGTGTAGTGCCATATTCAGACATACGAAGAATAGCCCATATCCAAATCATAGTTTAGATAGTTTGACAGCTGTCAAATACAGTTGTTTGTTGTGTTTTTTCCTACCTTGGTGTTACAAACATATGCTGCTCTCTGGGGAGACAAAAGCTTTGTATAGATAACCTTATTGCTTGACTTCTGTTGAGATGGCTGAGTAGCGCTGAACTGCGTCTTAAAAATTACTGTGGCATGTCGCGACGGAGGGAAGACAGGGCCACTCAATATGAGTGATCAGCAAGCTTCGTTTATTGATTCACACAGTTGCCTTTTATGTCCTAACATAATTAGCTCATACATATTACAAAAGTTAAGCTCATGATTGGTTAGTTCTTAGAAAGATCAACTCCGCCCTTGGTTCCTTCTTTACAGTTACTTTCATCCTCTTTTCCCATGCCTGAGCAGCTGCAACCTCCCTGTTATCATACAACAATTATAGTCAAGGACAAGGTGTCCTTACCAGCCCAGCAGCTACGGGGGCTGAATCCGATGCTTCTCAAGCTTTTGCTCGGCCAGCTGGATCATGTCTACATAAACCTTCTCAGCTAGCCATTCTCCCACAATTCCCCCGTTTTTATTTTGAATGACACAGGCTTGGTTAAACATCCGTAACACAAGGGTTTTCATCCAAGACAACACACAACTCACACAAAGCAACGCTATTAGTACAATGATTAAGACTAGCAATCCTGTCTGTAAAAGGTTTCTCAGCCATCCGGACAGACCCAACCAGTCTCCAAGAGCACCCCTATAAGGCACGTAGTAAATGGGGAGCGGGGTGTTGCTAGGCTTGCACAAAAGCTGGTCGTGTTGAGTGACCGAGCTAAAGTTATCCACACATTTTCTCGTGGGTCAAACATCTCGCTATATGGGATGGCTCTTATGCTTACAACTAAGGCAACTACTATAAAGCTTTCTATACCTAAATTAACCATTTTCTCTGTTTCAACTTCTAAGCAAATAGCATGCACATAATACCTAGGGGTTACAGACCCCACAGACTGTACAATTAATTTCTGTCTTTGCGACCTCGTGGTTCACACTCAGGCGCAGCGGTCTCAGTCCGTTGGTTTACGATGATTAGTCGGGTCACCTTCAGCGGCGACTTCAGGGTGGTCGATGGCGGGCCTTACCCAACGGCTGGGAACCCAGATGGTACCTTGTCCCCTATGGTCCATCGTAGAAGGGGTGATTTGCGAGCAAGGGTCAATCTTCCTACTCCCGCGACCGTGGTGCTGCTCGCGTAGGTCGGCCATTGAGCCGGCCATTTCCGTGTACTGATTATAGAAACATCGGCACCAGTATCCAAAAGTGCGACAAGTGAGATGGTTTGGTCGCCGTACTGCACCGTAACCGATCGTCGTGGCCGTTGGTGCAGGCCGATAGTTAGCAAGGCCATTTGTCCCGTAGATCCAAAACCACCTTGCCCTCGAGGTTGCTCCTGCAGCGGTTGAAGGGCCCCCGCAAGATGTGGTAGGGGAATTAATTGCGCCACCTTGGTGCCTTTAGTGATGAAGAGCGGTGGAAATAACGTGTGGGCCATGATCTGGATCTCACCGTGGTAATCTTTATCAATCAGTCCCACCAACACATTAAGTCCCAGCATGGTGGCCGATGAACGGCCTATAAGTAGTGCTCCGACAGCTTGTCCATTGATACAGATTGGTCCTTGAGTGCTAGTAGCAATCCGGACAGGCTTTGAGTCCAACAGGGTACAATCTACTGCTGTTGCCAGGTCCAAGCCGAGGCTTCCGCTTGTGGCTGGTCTGAGCTGAAGGGATTGAGTGCTGCCGGATATGCAGCCGCTTTTTGTGTCGGCGCGGGGCGGCTTTTCCCGCTGAATCGTCCGTTTCCCGGTTTAGAAGCGCGACATGCAGTCTCATTGTGGTTGTCCGACCGGCAGTTTCTGCACCATACTGAGCTGGCGTTGCAGTTCCGTCTGATGTGTCCAGCAGCGCCGCAACGGTAGCATCGTGGGCGAGGTGATCCAGTAGCATTTAATCGTTGAACGGAGGCTTGCAAAGGAGCAAGGGCTGCAAGAACTTGACTCTGCGTAGCCTGCGCATGTTCCTTTAAACTATTCCCTAGTTCCTTTACTGCCTCAACTAACATTGCCTGTGGCCCTACCGGTACCTGAGCCATCCTTTCTAGTCCTTCCTCGATAGTCCATGTCCCTGGCAATGTAGCCAAGATGTTGCGTGTGGCCGGATTCCTATTTTGTATAGCACACTGCTTTAGTATAGTGCCTCTGAGATAATCGGGCACCCCGGCCGCCTGTATGGCGTTTGCTACTCGATCGATAAACAGGCCAAATGGTTCCTCTCTTCCTTGCTTAATACCCATATATGAAGGGATTTTTTTTTTTATTTTTTTTTTGAGTGAACGGCTTTTTTCTCTCTCTCTCTTTTTTTTTTTTTTTTTTTTTTTTTCTCAGCTCGGTTTGCAACGGGGCGTTAGCAACTGCCCGCCACGGCTTTATCAACTTTTTGGCTGATTTATTACCGCATATAACTTCGTCAAACAATTTATCCTCATATTTACGCCATTCCTTGTGTTCAAAAACCGTATCTGGATTATCAAAGCAACCTCTCGCTACTCCATACGCTGATAACCCAGGCAACTCCCTTTTACAATCTATACCCTGAATGCTCCGCTTTTCTAAAAAGCATTTGAGCAAATCATACGCCGCTTGTCTATTCATACCTTCGTCAGCGCGCTGTTGCAGCCTTCCAGACTTCGGCGGCGCGTAGCCGGCAGGACACTCTCTATAGGTGCTCCAGGGCGCGGGGACCTTTTCCTTTAATCCCTTTCGCTCTTGGGCGCGGGGACCTTTTCCTTTAATCCCTTTCGCCTCCTGCGCTGCTTACAGGACCAGCACTGAGACTCCGTTGACCGTGGCTCGCAGGTTCAGCCCTCTGTAGGGTCCCTGTTCGGGCGCCATTTGTCGCGACGGAGGGAAGACAGGGCCACTCAATATGAGTGATCAGCAAGCTTCGTTTATTGATTCACACAGTTGCCTTTTATGTCCTAACATAATTAGCTCATACATATTACAAAAGTTAAGCTCATGATTGGTTAGTTCTTAGAAAGATCAACTCCGCCCTTGGTTCCTTCTTTACAGTTACTTTCATCCTCTTTTCCCATGCCTGAGCAGCTGCAACCTCCCTGTTATCATACAACAATTATAGTCAAGGACAAGGTGTCCTTACCAGCCCAGCAGTTACGGGGGCTGAATCCGATGCTTCTCAAGCTTTTGCTCGGCCAGCTGGATCATGTCTACGTAACCCTTCTCAGCTAGCCATTCTCCCACAGTGGCACATAAGCCTGTATAGTCGCTCGTGTCTACTGTTGGGCTCTTCCAGAATCTTTAGTGTGGCTGACAGACCAAAAGTAGTTGAAATGAATGCCTTTGTATGTTGTCACTGTTCAAATCACTATTGTATCACCATTCTCCTAATTGAGTGTCTAATTACAACTTTAATAGGTTTTCCTGACACCTTTTTTCCAGTTACAAAGAGTTTGGAGATGAACTGGAAGACCTTATCATGCTCAGAAATGAGCAACTGCCGTGACAGAAGCTACTGATTATGGCAAGGAGCTGCAGGGCTAAGGGAAAAAGAATGGGCAAAGGTTTATATATATTAATACCAAGATATTTCAGTGAGAAGGCATAGGGTTAGGCTAGGTGGCACTGGAAGCATGGTAGTTCTGCCAGTACTCATTAACGGAGCAGAAACTTTCAGGAATAAAGAACTGCATTGAGTCAATTCCTTCCTTATTTAAACAATGTTAGTTTGATGTTGGTGTGTATGTTGGATTTATGGTTGCTTTTTTCTGTTTTACTCTTTTAATGATGTATATTTAGGAGAGAAAATTTAGTCCATTGCTTTGATTGTTCTAAGTAGAAGGGCTATTTTCAGATACAAGTGTTAAATCTGTTTAACTATACTTGTTTTAATTAGTTCTTATTATTGTCTTGAAAGGGACTGACAATATCAGGAAATATTGGAGTCGTTACTACCAAGGATCCCAAGGGGTAATATTTGTATTAGACAGTGCCTCCTCTGAAGATGATCTAGAAACCGCTAGGAATGAACTGCATTCTGCTCTCCAGCACCCACAGTTATGTACTTTGCCATTTTTAATACTGGCCAATCATCAAGACAAGCCAGCAGCTCGCTCCATACAAGAGGTATGTTAATATGGTAGCATCTTGCCTGTTTGTATTTACTATCTGCACACCACTGACATATTATCCTGACATTCTAGTTAAGGACTGGCCTCAGTTACTCTTCGCTGTAAGTACACAGACTAAGAACAGTCCCAGCCCCATAGAACTTAGTCCAATGCACTCTGTACAGGCTTAGTTGTTCTGGAAAACAGACAAGTAATACTTGGATACAAACACAGTTCTCCCACTTTCACCATATTTTGTTTAAGGAAGAAAAGATGTTTTTAAACTACTCTTATCAAAAGCTGCTGGGACAGTGATTTTTTGTTTTGCTTGGGTTTTTATTTGCTATTAGTTTTAATCTTGCACTATCCCATTACTTCATTCTTTGCAACTGCTTAAACTAATAGATTGCAACCATGGGTAGTCTTTTATGTAAAAGCTTTTTTCTTAATTGTTACGTACTGATGTGAAGGCAGAGTTGCAATTCCTGTTCTGAAGTCCTTAACCTGTTCTGATTTTCTTATTTTAAAGAATGTCTTTATCTAATTTGTAGCTAACACAGTAGTAAATTATATAATTGTTCTATTCAGTGTACCTTTTGCTCTTAAGTTTCTGAAAAATTCTTACCTACAATTCCTATCACGTCATATACCTTTGAGTAAATGCTGAAAGTTACCGATTCTTCATGAGAAGCTCCACTTAATCTTCTGAAGTTGTAGGAAGAAATTAAACTTTGATTGTTTCATTCTGTTCATAGATGTCATTTAAAGGACTCTTCCCATTAAAGATTGTATGTGAAATCTCCTGTTTGTTCCGTGAGTGGTGTTTTTTACTACAGCAGAGTCAAAACTGATTCAGCAACTTACTGTGTTGCTGCTTTGTATTTAAAATTGTTGCTTTCTTAGATGTGCTTTTGTCGAAAAGATGATCTTTCTGAAGAATGCCAGTTCAATTCAATTTAAAACATTGATCTGTAGGATAACTTTTATTTGTACAGTATAGTTTTTTGTACATTCTGTATTGTTTTATTGCTATTTATGCCTCTTTAGTTAGCAAAAATAAATAGAGGATAAAATGTTAAGCTTATTATGTGTTAAGAAGGAGAAATGTAAATGTGACTGGGGTATAGTGATGTTTTTAATATCAGAGGAAGAGAGTGAGAATCATGTAAGCTATACTGTAAAATGTTTTATTAAATTGTTGGTCCTTTCCTCCAAGGATACATGCTTAGGAAAGAAAAAACCACACCAACCCCAAAACAAAAACCAAACCAAACGAAAAAACCCTGAAATAAGGAATTTGGATTTAGTATATCAAGTTACATTAAAAGGTAAACTGAAATGATGCAGGGATAGAATCTACAAGTTATAGCTCTTGTTCACCTAAAAATAGATTTAGGAAGAAGTAATGAATATTTAAAGGAAATGTAATACAGATTTTAATATAACAGTTTATTAGTTTCTTGTAGTTTATCGTGCAGTGTAAAAGCAAAGCCAACACTGTCCTGAGACACAACTGGTTTCGTTTTATTCATCCAAATATACCTTAGGTGTTTTGATTTTACTTTTTTCATAGAGCAATGCAGATTACAATTTCCATCAACAGAAATGCTTTTTTCACATGATTTAAGTATTTTTGAGCCTTTATTATTTTACTACTTTTTTCCTTTTTAAAACCTCCAAATTGGGTTTAAAGTTAATTGAAGATTTTGATGATAAATCTCATTTAAGAAATGTTCCTTTTCTGGTTTCATGAGAATAGTGAATGCAGGAGAGGAACAATGTCTTTATGCCACGTGACGTATGCCAGTTAGTTTGCTTTACAGCAAGTTACAGACTTAACTCTCCATTTTGCAGTTGAGCCCATGTGGATACACTTTTGGGCCTGTACTGAATCTTTTGTGTATTTAGAGTTAGCATTTCTTCTCTTTTATTGACAGTACCCTCAGTTTCTCCTTATCCTTCTGCTGCATCATAACCAATTGCTTGATATTTCAGTAGAGGAATAGATATTTATGTGCTTAAATATGTTTCTACTGCATTCTCTTCATAAAAAAAAAAAACACAAAACTTTCAGTGTATTTTCATAGCAAACAAGTCTTGCTACTTCGAGTCTGTATGAAATGCTGAATACAATAATGGATATGAAAGGACCCCTTGGAGTATAATTAAAGAAAATGTCTGAGTGGTGTGTAATAGGAATTGTAGAAAAATATTTATCTACAACAAAAATCCTTTACAAAACTATACAAGTGCCAAGCAGTTTCTGCAACAGATGTTAGTTATATTTATTGTTGGGAAGTGCAGTTGTTTCAGTTTTTCAAAATTTTGTATTTTATTTTAATGTGTTTTCTCCATGCAGTGCTTAGGTAGAAACAGTATTGTAGAAGCTGCATGCTGTAACTATTAATCAACGTCATGAATGGTTCAATTCAAAATTATGACTATTTTTAAGAATATCCAATTACTTTTTTTAATTTATGAAATATAATTGAACCTAATTCATTTTTCAGGCATGATTGGAGAAAATACTTAATATTATTGAAGTTATTAGGAAAAATTACAGAAGATAAGTTGAAATACTAATCAGTAGATGTAATCCTTTTTTCCTTTGTTCAGTTGCTTGTTGGCTGTTTCCTATTTTTTTAAGTTTAAAATGAAACCAAGAAAGTACATTTGACACTTCGTTCTAGAAACTATAAGTTAAGATGTCATTTTAAATATTGTGCCTCTTATTTCTGTTTTGTCAACTTGTATGGTATTCATTCCACCTTCCCATGTCAAAGATACTTGTAAGTTGTTTTGATGTTCTTGTGATAGTAGCACATATTTAAGTGTTTTCAAATAGCTACTGAATGATTTCAACTGAGCCATGTTGAAATAAAGACTGTGTATATTAACCAGACTGTACAACTCAGACAGTCATATTTGAGTCAATAGGTATGTTGTAAAATAACTTTATTTTAGAATAAAATTACAATAATGAAGAATCAGTCATATGTAAGTCAGTTCTTACGGCTGTTTTGGAAGCTTCCTGAATTAATAAATATAGTTAAAAGTGAAAAATAAATTTAGTTACTCGGCAGATGGGAAGATGGTTTAGTAGTGGCATATGAGTTTGTTCAGTCACTGTTTCAAAAAAACAGGGTGCAATTCTAGAACAGTGTACCAAATTATATTTTTTTTAATAAGTATATTACTGATGGATTGTGCTGCTGGTTTTCCATCACAGAGGTGCTTTTGATTATAGCAAGTGGTTTTGATTAGTCATATTTCTGTTACAGGCTTAAAATATTACAGGAGATTTATGGTGATAAGAGCACTGTAAATTGCTTTGCAAGGGAACATCAGCATGACTATGATTACCACCTGTTGTGGATGAGAATCACAGAATCACAGAATGATATGGGGTTGGAAGGGACCTCTGCAGATCATCTAGTCCAACCCCCCTGCCAGAGCAGGTCCACCTAGAGCAGGTTGCACAGGAATGTGTCCAGGCGGGTTTTGAATGTCTCCAGAGAAGGAGACTCCACCACCTCTCTGGGCAGCCTGTTCCAGTGCTCTGGCACCCTCAAAGGAAAGAAGTTCCCCCTCATGTTTAGATGGAACTTCCTATGTTCAAGTTTGTGCCCATTTCCTCTTGTCCTGTCATTGGGCACCACTGAAAAATGACTGGCACCTCTTGACACCCACCCTTTAAGTATTTATAGGTGTTGATCAGATCCCCCCTCAGTCTTCTCTTCTCCAGACTAAAAAGACCCAAGTCCCTCAGCCTTTCCTCATAAGAGAGATGTTCCAGGCCCCTAATCATCTTTGTAGCCCTAAAATATTTGACACGGTTATGATTTAGCCACTATTAAAAATTCATTAATGATGTAAGGAGGATTGAGAGGTTGAATTTTAGCAGCACTTAATCATTAACCGGTTTAGGAGTTTACAAAGTGAGTAAACAAAATAATCGAACAGTGAATTAGTTACGGATTTGAAGATGGCAAGATTCACACTAACTTACTAGAAGGTATCCCGAATCAATGCATATACATAAAGGTAAAAGTATATACGTAGGTAAAATATAAAAGTATATACGAAAAAAGTATATACGAAGGTAATACCTAATACGTAATATAGGCAATATATACGAAGGTAAAATGCATATACATAAAGGTACAAATCACAAATTAATGCTTTTATATATAAAAAGCATATAAGCGTGCGCGCACACACATATAGGTCTCTGATCGGGAATTTCTTAATAGCGGGCAATGCTAGTGAGCCAAAAGGTGCCGCTTTTAGGTCCTACATGTGTACAGATGGACAGAAGAGCATCCACATCCATAAAGCTAATGTGTATCTTACAACATACAGGTGGAGAGGTGGATGAGAGACTAGCCTATAGTTAAAATTTCCCTTTCTCAGATTAGGGTAAATACTCACAATGCATCGGCATTCCTCAACGGGTGATAGTTGAGGCTTGAGAAGGGTCTTCTGCCCTGATCTCGAGGTGTCAGCCTGAGAGGTATCTCAGCTCAGGGGAATTACTGGCCGCAGCCCACTGTGATCCAGAAGATCTCAAAGGATCTTTACTATAATCGCTACTTACAGGGTACAAGACAATTGAATTTCATCAGGTACTTTTCCAATCTGGCCCAACTTGGACGATAGTTACACAACCCCAGAGCTTGCTAGATCTTGGGGTCCTGGTATCTCCCCCCTCTGTGGCCATGATCCACATGGTGTCAGGAGTGATCGATTATAGTTATTATCTTCAAGCAGTAGGAGCCATGGGGACTAGGCACGCCATTGTGTTCTTGGTCTGTTGCTCTCTACCTTTCTTTCATGTTAGACCATTATGTTATGTTCTGGTCCATTGCGTTGTTCTGCAGCCCAGGTTGGGAGGGAGATCACACCAAGTACCAAGTGGCCTGAAGAGGAGGGGGGTTGCACCACCACACCAGCTTGTTGATTTTTATTTTGGAATCTGTGCTACTTTGTGTAATAATATTGGAAGCTGGATTTTGCAGTGGATTCCTGTGATTTGAACCTGTATGCAAACTGAGTCGCTTTCACAGAATCATAGAATCATCTAGGTTGGAAGGGACCTTTAAGATCATCTAGTCCAACCATCAACCGAACTCATAAAAAAAACAAAAGAAAACCATACAAACACACACACCTTACCAAATTATGTCACTAAGCACTATGTCTACCTGTCTTTTAAATACTGCCAGGGATGGTGCCTCAACCACTTCCCTGGGCAGCCCATTCCAATGCTTAATAACCCTTTCAGTATAAAAATTTTTCCTAATATCCAATCTGAACCTCCCCTGGTGCAACTTGAGGCTGTTTCCTCTTGTCCTATCGCCTGTGACCTGGGAGAAGAGACCAATCCCCACCTCTCTACAGCCTCCTTACAGGTAGTTGTAGAGAGTGATAAAGGTCTCCCTTCAGCCTCCTTTTCTCTAGGCTAAACAATCCCAGCTCCCTCAGTCTTTCCTCATAAAACTTATTCTCCAGACCCCTCACCAGCTTTGTTGCCCTTCTCTGGACCCGCTCCAGCACCTCAATGTCTTTTTTGTGGTAAGGGGCCCAAAACTTAACACAGTACTCAAGGTGGGGCCTCACTAGTGCTGAGTACAGGGGGACGATCACCTCTGGAGTCCTAGTCCTGGACTAGCTGTTCCTGAGACAGGCCAAGATGCTGTTGGCCTTTTTGGCCACCTGGGCACACTGTTGGCTCATGTTATGCCAACAGTCGACCAACACAAGTCAGAGCAATATTTAGGAGTCACAGGTAAGATGGGTTGGAAGTTGTCCATAGCCACTGTACTTGAGGAACAGGCTGTGCTGAGGAAACACTCATCTGAATCTGTTGAGGACTTCTAGAAGCCACGTAGGACTGGCCAAAGTAGGAACCCAATTGAATCATGGAGCTTTGCCAGTTTGATGGTGAAGCAGTTATGTGTTTGAGTGGTGGGGTTTTGGGGATTTTCTTTGGGTTTTTTTTTTTTTATATACTTAAGGCTGTTTTCAAGATTGTAGTTGGACTAGATGATCATTGTAGGTCCCTTCCAACTGAGCTGTTCTATTCGAAGATGATATATTTGAAGACATTCATAGAGTATAACCTTTTGGTAGGCTTTATTTTAGTTATCCAAAAGTGCAGGCAATTAATAACTTTCTTTCATATATAAATTGTTGACCACCAGTACCAGGGGCAATCATTCAAGATATATTCTAAATTCCCTTATTAAAAAATACCAGAACTTTTAATATAGACTTACTAGTAGACAGTGAATCAAAAGTCTTCTCAATCTGCTTTAAGAGCATATCTTTTTTAATATTGTTGTCAGGGAAAAAAAGGTGAAAAGATTATGCAGTGAGCTGATCACAAGTGCTTTTTTTTCCTCTTGAAAACAAGATCTTACTTTAAAGTTGTTTAAAGTTGTGGGGTGTGAAACTCCAGAGGAAAGTCTTTCCCACTTCAAATATCTTTGAATTACAAACAATATTTTCAAAAGCAAATGTAAAAAGTTGATCCCATGTTTACATAGATTGTGATGTATTTATCTATTTGAGAGTATTTTAAAGGTGTCTGGGTTTTGAATTGTGGTTTTCTGCTAGCAGAAAAAGTGGAGGGTGATTCTCCTTATGAAAAGAGCCACCTGAGTGATGTGAGGGCTAATATCTGTTACCCTGGTGGTTTCTTCTATGGTTTTTTTTTTTATGTCTAGAAATAATTTTGTAGATAAACAATGTCATCTTGATGCCTTAAGTGTCTTAAAGCTAAATAACCATCGCAGGAGAATGTCCAAGTTTGTCCGCATCTGCAGAGGCTCTTACTCATGCAAGGGAGCTGGAGTGCTATAGAAACTGCACTTTCTGAGCCTGCTGATGCTTTATGGTCTGAGTTGGCTGCATATATGACAGACTTAATTCCAGGACTTAGTTACATCTTTGCATTTTGTATTAGGGGGATCAGTGTCTTCATACTATTTTGCCATAGTTCATGCCTTTTGTAGCTTTTGCTAGTTTAGGGGAAAATAGTTTCTTTTTGGAAACGCTTTTAACTCATCAATGTGTGAGTATTATTGTAGATGATGTTACTAACAAGGTGAAAAACTGTGTTGGAACAGTGACATGTGAGGAGGCTTAGCTGCAGAGAGTGTGCACTATCTCAGCTAACAGCTTTGAACAGATAACGCCTCCAGCACCAGATACTATAAAAACAGCCTGAAGCAGAGAGTGAAAATGGAAGTGCTCTTTGCAGACTTTCCCATTCTCACCCCAGTCAAGCCTCTCAAATTAGTTAACCAATCTGAATTCTGTAAACCAACTGTTGCAAATCTGTGTATTTTGACAGGGACATCTATAGCGAAGTTAAATTGGGGGCAAATTTTTTTGTTCCTCAAGAAACTGTTTCTGAAACGATTTATCTTCAAATTACTGCAGCAAATAGCCAAAATATGGATTCCTACCCTGTTCTGAGATCATAGGGGCCTTAATGACCTTCATATTTGCAATCCCCTCACCACAAATGCTTCCCATTCAAGGTGTATCCCCTGAACTCTGCTATTTTGAGTATTGGCTGCTTCCTTCACAACTGTGGCCTTTGTGGGAACAGAGGAGTTATTTGTCAGTCTTGAGTTATGAACACATTTACAGGAGAGGAGGATATTATTAAACTGATTATTAGGAAATATTATTTTTACCATGTTTACTACAATGCAGAAATAACTCCTATTTACATGTTCCATGGGAAATCCCTTTCTGATTAAAGAATTTCTTCAGAGCTGTTAGGGAGATAGATATAAAAATATCCTAAAGTAATGTAAATACAGATTATTTTTATTTAAAATGGTTTTTTATTTCTTTATATTGTAAGTAGATCCACATCCTAGCTGGCTGTGAAGAGTGAAACAATTTCATACAATTGCAAGTCTGTGTTCAATGTAAATATTTAGCAGGTAGCATTTACTTCAATCATTTCATAGTTAGATGGGTAGTAAATATTTAGTGCTGCAGAATGCAAGTGTGCAGAAAATCCCATAGCCAGAGGTCAATGTTCACAAAGGAGACAGAGGAGTCCTGGAAAGACCTTATTTGAATAAAGGGAGAGTCCACTGGGGCATTCCCCTGTGGGGTCTCTCAAATTGCCGCAGGACGCAGCCTCCATTTTATCCTAATTCCCCGGCCGCATGTGTCATGGTTTCGGCTGAATTTACCGAAACCAGACCGACAGATGGCCCTTCCCCTCCCCTCTCCCCCCCAAAAAAAAAGAGAGAGAGAGGAGAGAAAGAGATAAGGAGATTCAGAAGTTTAGAATGAACTAAACTACTTCAATGAAGAATTAATATTAAAATAAAAATAAAGAAGAAAATAATGAAATAGATACAATATATACAGAACCGTATCAAGCTCCCAGGATGACAGTCACGTCACCGGCAGGCACTGGGGAAGTCCCAGACTGGACTCAGTGACGGATGGGAACTGGATTCCAGCTCTGGAGTCAGGAACACACGGATCGGGATCAAAGGCAGATGAACAGACAGAGTCCTCTCTGGACGTCAAGTCATCGCAGGAAGGGAGCTGACCCTTTGATCCCTCAGCTTTTATACTGAGCATGGGGCAGATGGGATGGAATACCCCAGTTGGTCAGGTTTGGGTCACCTGTCCTGTCCGCTCCTCCCCACCGATGTGACCCCTCTACGTTTTTTCCCTTTCCGACCCTCTAAGGGGGCAAATAACGAAATTGGCTGACCTTGGTTGTTATAGCAATAAGTATAAGCAAGGGCCTCCCTGCACACCATCCCTTGGCACGGAGCACAAACATTGGTCTTATCACTCTGAGAACGAGCAGTTTTCTCCACAATATGCCGTTCATTTCAGAGAGTTAGAGGAGGCCTAGCTAGGATATAAAGTTACAGAACAGAAAATTGGTTCGGTTTTACTTCAAACCGGGACAGCATGTAACCCTCTTCCTTTCCCCATTGGCTGAGGTACTTGGAAGGTACAGACTTCTCAATCCGCCTATTACATAAAAGTTTAACTTTTGCAGTTTTATAATTGTCTAACTTTTGCATTTTCAGTTAATTCCCCTATTTTTTTGGTTATCTCAGTCCTGCAGCTTCAATTAACTCTCCTATTCTTTTGGCTATCTCACTCCGGTAATTTCATTTAACTTCCCTGTTTGTGGAGACACTCTTATCCATATTTTATCACCTGTTTGTGGAGACACTCTTATCCCTATCTTATCAATCCCTCCTCTTTTTATTTTAATATTTGTCTTCACAAAGTTTAGTCACCATTAATTGGATCTTTTCTTCTTGACTTATTTTGGTTTTGGAACTATTTGCAGAGGCATCATCTTTTGTCCCCTTGTAGCTAATTCTGGGTCAGTGGGCACAGCTACTACTTGCATCCTTCTGACTACATGCTGAATGAGCTGCATAAAACAAGGTATCACACATGGTACAAAAATCAGAGCCGCTACTGCACAAAGAGAGAAAAACAATATGCGTTTAATCCATGGTCCACCAGGCAACCATGAGAACATGTCTAATTCCCATCCTTTCCAGGTTTGAACTGGCACGAGCTAGTTTTCTCATTCCTTTTGTTATCTGTTTTACTACCTTCCCGTTATCATCGATTTGTAAACAACAGTTGGATTCATTTAATTTTCCACAAACTCCCCCTTCTTCTGCTAGCAAATAATCTAGGACCATTCGGTGTTGGAAAATTGCATTCCTCATTTGAGTAGATTGGTCTGCAAGAAGGTCAAGAGCCTCAGATGTCTGGTTAGTTATAATTTCAAAAATGGCTTGTAATCTAATTATCCCATTTAAATTATAAATGGGGTCTCTTGCTCCAGAAATCACCTCACGGGGATTCCATGTTGCTGGTCCATAATATTGTATCATTCGTTCAGGTGGCCATTCATCTTTTCCCCATGATTGGGAACCACCTTTAGTTAGGGATTTATCAATTGATCATCGTTCTCTTATCAAATCATCATATAGATTAACCCCTAACTCGTTTCCTTGAACTTGTGATAATAAGAAAAATAATGGTCTAATATATCCTATATAGCATATCCCTGACCAATTTGGAGGCAACCTTCGGTAGGCATGTTGCCCACAAATCAAATAATGGCCCTTCAAAGCCCAAGTCCCGTTAGCGAATGGGCCTTCCTATGTCTCATTATCCTGTGGTATTTCATAGTATAGAGTATCTTTTGATCCCAATGGACCTCCTGCTATACTTAAATCACCATAGGAATCGCAATAATCACATTCAAAGGCTCCTGCATCTGGGTGCCATTTACAGTTACATCCCCTATCATTCTTAGTTTGATTTGTAGCTAACCAAAATTTTCTAAAATAGGTCCTAGTTCCATTTGAGTTTTGCCAGGTCCATTGATAAACCCTTATTACATGATTTTTGCTAATGGTATTGTCCCGCTGACAAGCCAGGAATAAAGAGTCTCTAAACCTCCCTTTTCGTGTAATTTCTCTCGCAACTGCTTTACATCCACTGTGCCAAGGTTCTTTGAAAGAGCACTTTACCCAGGTGCCATCTATAAGCTTAACATGTGTTTGGTTCCATCTTCTTTGGTATATGAAGCAACTATAAGGTCTACAATAAGGATCATACCAATCCATTCCTGGTGGCAATGTCCACTCACATTCGCTTTTCCCTACATCTTTCCCTCCCAGCTTGGTTCTATTCAGACAGTAATTTCCTTTTCCTGGGTACTGTATTTTGCATGTACCTCCTTCTTCCTTCCAGAAACCAGTTCCATTATGCACTATACTTCAGTCACTCACCCACCATGTAGGCTGGACGGGCTGGGCTACCCACGGCCAATCTTCAGCTCCTCCTGGGCCTCCACAGACCCAGCAATTACTGAGGTTAAAAGCTTTGGCTACCTCTTCCCCTAGAGTCAAAAATCAGTTTTCCCATCCCAGACTTCGTTTTTGCCAATAATATAGAAACATGATTACTAAAAATTTCATCTTGAGCTTATTATCTTTCTACACTTGATGTGGCAAGTGAATATACAGAAACAATTCAGTTAGTGTTTGCTCACCAGTTGCTGGAAGTTCCAATAAGGGAACTCCTTTCCTTATGGATCTATACCATAGATCCTTTGGGTAAACACACGGAACTCCTCCCGAGGTCTACCTGATGGCTACTGGTCTGATCCACTCCTTGTAAAAGTTAGTTTTAGTTTTCCCCCCCTAAACTTCAATTTTTCATTTTTTCAAATCAAGGTCTGGTACGGCATGCGCTTCCACTGCTCAACGCCTACTGGGTTGCAGCCGGTAGTGGAGTTTAGAATTTCTTGTTGTGGCAAACACATAGGTCAATCCAGTCTTGCCCTTGATTTTAACTTATCAAATACTGCTAATCGGGTCTTTTTCTACAGAAGGTTAGCTGCAGTTTCCCCTCCTCTTCCTCTAGCTCCGAAGTCCAGTTTTCCGGGGCCTTGGACGTCTTGACTCGAGTATGATGAGTCCACCCGTGTTCAGATGTCTTAACTGCTGTTTCGGTGGTTAATAACACTTGGTACGGTCCCCGCCACTTTGCCACCAGTGGTCCTTCTTTCCACTCTTTAGTTAGGACCCAATCTCCTGGTTGGATGCTGTGGACAGCAGAGTCCAAAGGCAGGGTCTGTGCCAGCTGAGCTTCTTGTTGAAGAGATTTCACAAGAGACAGTATCCTGGCCACATATTGCTTCAAGTATACATCACTTATTTCTACCTCCCCACTAGGTCGAGAGTTAGCAGGGTAAGGGATTCCAAACATTAATTCAAAGGGGGATAATTGAATGTCTCCTCTGGGCTTGGCCCGTATTCTAGCTAAAGCTTACGGTAGAAGATGTATTCATGGCATTTTGGTTTCCAAAACTAATTTTAAAAGATGCTTCTTAATCTCCCCATTCATCTTCTCTACTTTCTCCGAACTCTGAGGATGCCACAGAGTATGTAAATCCCATTGTATTCCTAAGGCCACTATAACCTTGAAGAATTTTTCCAGTAAAATTAGTTCCTCTATCTGAATCTATTGCCTCTACTATTCCATATCTAGGAATTATTTGTTCTAAAAGCACTTTAATAACTGATCCTGCAGTTGCTGAAGCAACTGGAAATGCTTCTGGCCACCTGGTAAGCTAGCATGCTATTGCCAAAAGATACTTAAGTCTTCCTGCTCGGGGCATTTCAGTAAAATCCACCTGACATCGTTGGAATGGGCGTACAGCCCAAGGTCGCCCTCCTGTAACAGCTTCTCTTGTAACCCGATTATTGACCTTAGCACAAATTACACAACCCTCAATTGCTCTTTTTGCTAAAACAAAAAGACCCAAGGCAGCATACATTTTGAGGAAGGCTTCCGTTAATCCTTGAGAACCCAAATGACTCCCCTCATGGAGTTGTTTTAATATTTGCAGGGCCAAGGCCTTCGGTACTCATTGTTTACTGTTCTTTGTAAACCAATTATTCTCTCTTTTTTTTCTGCTCCACTATTTTTAATTATCTCCGGCTCCTCAGGTGGAAAACACATCCTCTCTGGCAGTGGTGGAGTCACTGGGAGCAAAGGGAGGATCCTAGATACCTCTGGCAAAAGTGCTGCTTTTTGAGCTTCTTCATCTGCCAGTCGATTGCCTATTGCCTCCTCCGAGTATCCTGTCTGATGTCCCTTGACATGTATTATAGCCACTTTCTTTGGTAAATTCACCACCTCCAATAGGCAAGTGATTAAACCTTCATGAGCTAATGTTTTTCCTCTACAGGTTAATAACCCTCTTTCCTCCCATAATTTTCCAAATGCATGAGCCACCCCGTATGCATATTTTGAATCTGTAGATATGTTTACTGCTTTTCCTTGATACAATTCACAGGCTCGTATTAATGCATACAATTCTGCAGTCTGTGCTGACCATGTGGAGGGTAGCTTCCCTCCTTCTTGCAGTTCTCTTCCTTTTACCACAGCATACCCTGTAACTCGTTTTCCTTCTATTACCCTTGAGGACCCGTCAATAAGCACATTTTCCCCATTTGGCCAAAGGGTATCCCTTAATTCTTCCCTATCCCGGGTTTGAAGATCTATGACTTGAACAGTCATGAATTTCCTCCGGATCTCCTCCCCTCAGGACCAGCTAAGCAGGAGGCTGGATTAAACCCTTCCCCGCTTCTTAATTCTGAATCCTCTTGTTCCATTAAAGAAGTTTCATACTGTAATAACCTAGCACCGGTCATCCATTTAGAAGCTCTTTCAGTTAACAAAGCTTTAATTTGGTGTGGTACTTTAACAATGAGAGCTCCTCCTGCTGTCAGTTTTTGAGCCTCGGTTACCATTAAAGCCATAGCTGCACAGTTTTGTAAACAATGGGGCCACCCCCTTGCCACTGGATCCAACATTTTAGAAAAATAGGCCACTGGTCTTTGACTACCCCCGTGTTCTTGTACTAGAATCCCTTTAGAATCCCTTTGTTTAACATCCACATATAATTCGAATTTTTTTTCCCGGTCTGGAAGGGCTAGAGCCGGAGCTTTGGTTAACTTGTTCTTTAACATTTCAAAGCTCTGCTTCCCTTCTTGTGTCCATACTACAATATTTGGGCTGTCTTGTGTTAAGAGATCACACAGGGGTCTGGCTAAAGCAGAAAAGTCCTCAATCCAGATCCAGATCCTGCAATATCCTATTAGTCCCAAAAATTGTTGCAGCTCCTTTTTAGTCTTAGGTAATGACACCTCTACAACTCCTCAAATTCTTTCTGGATCAATACACCGCAAACCTTCAGTCAAATATGTCCCAAATATTTAACCTTCTGTTCCACTAGTTGTGCCTTCTTTTCAGATACTCTAAGCCCTTTCTTAGCTAGAAAATTAAGCAATTCCACAGTGGTCTCTTCCACTGCCTCCTCTTGTTCTCCTATCAGGAGTAAATCCTCTACATATTGTAACAACCTAATCCCTGGGGGCAGAGTAAATTTTCCCAATATTTCTTGTAAAGCTTGCCCAAACAGAACCAGTGCTTCTGTGTATCCCTGCCAAAGGACTGTCCACGACAATTGTTGCTTCGCTATTTTCCCTGATTCTTCTTGTTCCCATTCAAAGGCAAAATATTGTTTACTATCATCTGTGAGTGGGCATCCCCAAAAGCATCTTTTAAGTTGAGCACTGAATAATAGTGGTGTGAGGAGGGAATTTGGTTCAGGATAGTATAAGGATCTGGAACCGTGGGATGCCTTGGTTTAATAATCTTATTTATTATTCTTAAATCTTGTACCATTCTATAGGTTCCATCTGGTTTCTTAACTGGCAGGATGGGAGTATTATAGGGAGACATACACGGCTCCAAAAGACCTGCCTTTAGTAAGGACTCAATAATGGGTTGCAGTCCCTTTCTTGCATCTCTTGAAATAGGGTATTGCTTTTTAGAGACCACTTGACCAGGCTGTTTCAAAGTGACCTGAAGAGGTTCCATATCTAATTTTCCATATTTCCCTGGGACTTCCTACACCTCTGGGTTTACTTTAGCATAAGCTCTATTGGACAATTTGCACAAAGTTACAACAGTGCTCGCTTCTTCATCACCCTTTATGATATTAATCTGCATCCCTAATTTAGCCATCAGGTCCCTCCCCAATAAATTTCAATCACAATTAGGAACAAACAAAAATTCATGCATCTCAAACTTATCTCCTATATCTGTTAATAGCGGATGGATGAAATGTACCCGTTCATCCTTTCCACTTACTCCTTGGATAATTAAAGATTCTCTTGACAACTGTCCCCCCTTAGGCACAAAGTTTAAAGTAGATCAAGAGGCTCTGGTATCCACTAAAAAGTGTACGTCCTCCCGATTTGGACCCACCCGACAGGTTATCAAGGGCTCCAAGGTGGTGGGTCCTTGGAACAGTGGGAGCCCCTGACGCACCTAACAATCCATTTCCATCAACCGGTGGACTTCCTCCTCATTAGAATCCACCTGCCTCCGCGGACACTCTCTCTTCCAATGTCCTCCTTTCTTGCAAATAGCACACTGATTTCTTCCCAACCGAGCCCTGGGCTGACCTCTCCCCACCGAGGAAGACACGTTTCTGTTAAATCCTGATGGTTGCCCCCTCCCCTTCGATCCTGGGGGTCCCTGCATTTTTCCCTTTGGAAGCTGTAAAAGCTGTGCCATCACTCTTGCCTTTGTCTTTACCCTCTCTTCATCCCTTCTTACGTATACCTGTTGTGCCTTTCTAACCAACTTGTCCAAAGGCCTGTTCTTATAATCCTCGTCTTTCTGTATTCTTCTCCTTATGTCAGGCCAGGACTTGGTGACAAATTGCACCCTCAACAGAGTGTCAAAGGTTGGTCCCTCGGGGTCCAACCCTCCCTGTTTTCTTAAGGCATTCCTGGTCCTTTCCAACCAGTGAGAGGGACTCTCGTCTCTTTCCTGTTCTAGGGACATAGCCTTTGTCATATTGTTAGTACTGGGAACCGCTGTCTTAATTGCTCTAATCAAATAGGCTCTGTAATCCCGAAGGCGGATTAGGTTAGCCTGATTGTTTGGATCCCAGTTGGGGTCCACCTGGGGGATTATGTCATCAACCAGGGCACATTCTGCCCTGCATTCCCCGCTGCCTGCGGGTGTTCATCTTCCCACAACTGACGGGCTTTTTGCAAAATCATTTGTTTTTCCTGTGGCCCAAATAAAATTCCCAGAAGAAAGTCCCAGTCCTTCCAGGTATAATCTGCATTCCCTAGATATTCGTCTATCTTTTCCCCCACCCTTATTGGGTCATGCAGATATGGGGGTAATTCCTTTTTCAACCCTCTTATGTCCTGAGTTGTAAGGGGTACAATTACAAACCCAAATCCTCCCCCTTGTCCACCCAAAGGGACCTGGCGAAGAGGCATCTGATGAATGCTTGCCTCCTGGGTTTTAGGCACCCTTAGTCCTTTATATTGTGTCCCCCTTCTAGTTCTAGATGGGGACATAATCTCTTGCCCATCCTTCCCTCCACTGTTGTCTTCTTTAAGAGGGGCTGTAGGGATGGTTTCTCCCTGATTTTCTTGATCTGGGATTTGGGGGTATAAAGGCCCAGCAGCCACTCCTGGGTCCCCTGGGGGACCGGGAGGGGCTCGACGATAAGGCAGGGGAAGACACTGAAGAACATCCCACGTCTCCTTCTCTGTCCCCTTCCCCCCCCCCCCCCCCCCCATTTTCTGACTCTCCCTTATTTCTTCTCCCTCTGACCACATAAATTCCTGTTGGTGGCGCTCTTAACCATATTTCCCCACATGCTTTTTCAATAAGTCCTTTCTCAGTGTTGTTCAAGTATAAGCATAAACATTGACAAAGACTAACATCATCTGACCCAAGAGGAGGCCATCTAAAACCTTTTTGCAAATTATATTCAGGCCAGATAAAATAACAAAACTTTACCATTGTTTCCTTAGTTATTTCTGGGTGAATGTGTAGATCTCCCCAAGATCTTAACATTCTCCCCAAGGGACTTTCTGCAGGTATTTCAGGATCGTCATCCTGGTTGTCGAGACCCATTCTCGACTTTTCCTTACTGCCCTCCCTGGGTGTCCTCCCTCTTTTACTCCCCGAATTTCCCATAGTACTCACCGGTGAGGTTTCCAATGGTCTCTCCCTGTTGACCTCTTCACGGACCCCTGCAGTCCGTTGCTCGTCTTCTCCTGAACAGTCTCGGGTACCCAATCAGTCGTCCAGTGCCGGCAGCTGTCGAAGGGAACTGATGACCGAAATTCTGGTGAGGTGCGCCATCAGCTCCGTTCGTCGTCCGCCATCCCTGGAAGGTGGAAGGATCCCGGACAAGCCCCTACTTGTGCAGAAAATCCTGTTGCCAGAGGTCGATGTTCACAAAGGAGACAGAGGAGTCCTGGAAAGACCTTATTTGAATAAAGGGAGAGTCCACTGGGGCATTCCCCTGTGGGGTCTCTCAATTTTCCGGAGGACGCAGCCTCCATTTTATCCTAATTCCCCGGCCGCATGTAACCCTCTTCCTTTCCCCATTGGCTGAGGTACTTGGAAGGTACAGACTTCTCAATCCGCCTATTGCATAAAAGTTTAACTTTTGCAGTTTTATAATTGTCTAACTTTTGCATTTTCAGTTAATTCCCCTATTTTTTTGGTTATCTCAGTCCTGCAGCTTCAATTAACTCTCCTATTCTTTTGGCTATCTCACTCCGGTAATTTCATTTAACTTCCCTGTTTGTGGAGACACTCTTATCCATATTTTATCACCTGTTTGTGGAGACACTCTTATCCCTATCTTATCACAAGTGACCGTATAAAGAAATTAAAATGAGAAACTGCAAATCTTGGAAGAAGCTGGATTTGTCTGTTCTCTTTGAATCACTGTCATGGGAGGAAATAATGGTGAGCAAAAAATAAATTAAGATGATCTGAAAAGTAATTGTAAAGTCTTTTTAAGAATTTATAAATAAATCTATCTAGAATGGCTCTACTTTTTTTGAAAATCCTTTTATAAAAAGGTGACATGAAGAATCCAAACAGTAAGCATACTCTTTTCTTTACATGGATTTCTGTTTCAATTATTGTTTTAAAATAAACAAAGCCATGACAGATAAAATCCCCAATATATTTAGATCAAATATATATTAGATATATTAGATCAAAAGATGAATTGGAATTTGTTGATAATTTTTAGGTGACTAATGCAGCTTACAAGTAACTGTGCTGTGCCAATTTATGTGTCCAATTTAGCAAAGAAATATAAATATCTCAATAGTAAATGACTAGTCCTGCTCTTGACAAAGAAGTCTGCAAGGAACTGAGTTGAAAGAATACCCCTTGAAACTCTGAATTGGAATGACCCTCCTAAAGATACAAAAATGCTTGAGCACACCTGCAAATGTGCACTTATTGCACAATGTTCAAGGAGCTGAAGAACAGGACTAGAGTAGCTAAGACACAGGAGTTGGAAGTGCTGTCTGCATACACCAGTTTCATGACATCAAACTGTCCCTAGAAAAGTAAATCTCTTGAGTAGTGCTTGCAACTAATGGTGTGGGGTACAGGTCTGCCAAAAAAGTTGCATGATTTCGAGTAGATTTCGAAGGGTGTTGCTGTGTATAGCTTTTCAACATCAGTAACTGATTTTTAAAGCACTGTTTGTGTCTGCAAATGGTTGTTTTGGATATGTATAGATGGGTGTACTTTGTTTCTTTTGTCAGTAATATTGACTTGCATGCTGGCCTCTGTCCCATCCTTCAGGTGTGACAGTCCGATTGTGTGGCCATGTGATGAGCTGATTTGGACATAAGAATGAATTACTGCTCCTCTCCTTCCTGGTCTTATTTTCAAACAGACTCAGCTTACAAGACAATTGGATAAGTTAGTGTACAGGCACAAACAAGGGGTGGGAGGAAGGTGAGAACGGAAGTGTTACTGGTACAGAAAAACAGTGTTGTGGAACTCAAGACCCATCATATATAAACCCAGTAGGACTTGGACCTTTCCCCCTGCCAACTTTCTCATTCACCTTTTTTGCTTATCCCACTAGAGTGAACCTCAGTAGAGGAAGGTTATACAGGAAAACCTGGGAAATAATTTTCCCCTGTTACTTAAGAATGAAGGTTCTGGAGTAGATGTTAAAGTACTTTTTCTGGGGTTGAGAGAGGGGTATGAAAGAAGCATTTATTTTCATTATGTGCCTTGAAAAGTAAATGTCTTCGTTGTCTTCCTAGCCAGGACAAAAGAAAATGTCATTCAAAGAGGAGTTGCACTTGCAGAACTAAACATAGTGACTGTGAAGTTAGAGCACAGTGTGTATAAATAAAAAACAAAGTGATTAGAGAAACTTTCAAATGCTTTCAGATAAAAATATCTGTATTCATCTTTTAGTAAATGTTTTTCATAAATATTTGTATACTTACAAACGCTTATGTATTCATTAAAGACTTCTGGAGCTGCGAAGAGGGCAGCTTTTTAGAGTTCTTTCTGAAACCTTTTTTGCTTGGTTTAAAATTGCTGGGCTTTAGTAGATAATTATATGAAATGGTAAGGTCTGTTGGATACAAATCTGACTACATGATCATAATGATCCTTTTGGGCCTCTGTGTCTGCCGTTCAGAGGAATTCCTGAGTGCTCAAAAATTTAATTATTGTTTGAGACATTTTGCATAAGCAAGAGAAGATTTCTTTCAGAATAAATAACTATTTCAAATGGAACAAACTAGTGGCTATATAACTGCTTTCC
The DNA here is from genome assembly GCF_964106895.1 of Numenius arquata. Lineage (NCBI taxonomy): Eukaryota > Metazoa > Chordata > Aves > Charadriiformes > Scolopacidae > Numenius > Numenius arquata. Next base: position 32,158,752 of record NC_133615.1, on the reverse strand, counting down.
AAATACAACTCTACAGTTTTTATTAAAAAAATCTCAGGATCAAATGAAAAAGAATGGGAAAGTATTTAGTAATGTATTGGATCAAGTTTGTGAAAACTCTGCTATTGTATAAGTTATTTGATTTAGGATGTGTTTTCCTTTCAGATATCCTTCTTATATTTATTAGAATGAATTCTTGAGTGCAAGAATACAAGCTGCTGCTTTTTTAAAGATGAGGACATATCCTTTTTTTTAAAGAGAAAGTATCAGAATGACTTTTAGTATTAAAATAAACTTACTGATTGAAGGGAAGTTAACTATATTGTGAACCTTTTACTTACCAAGGCAAGATGCTCTCTGACTATTTTGTGTACTTTTTCTATATCATTTATATTTGGTAATCAATGTAACGGAAGTAAATTTTTTAAAAAAAAAATTCAAGTTGTTTATGATCACATAATCATCATTACATTAGAGTAGGCATGCAGCATATGAAATGAATTTTTGGTCTCAGTCCATTCTGCGGGAATTAGATTCTTGCACTGCATGGGAGATCAGGATGAGCATCTTTATTGGTCATGCCAGAAGGGAGGTTCAAGAGTAACTGAATGGGAGAAAAGCTATACATTTCATATCCATATAGGTAGTTAAAGTTGGAATTTAAACATATGCCTGAAAAGTAGAAAATTTTCAGCCACATCAGCACTACCCACGTTGTGTAGTAACTAGATTAATATTGTCTATAATTACCAACAACTCAAAGAGCTTGCTGGGAACATGTGTATGCAGGGTTTCTTTAAACCTGTATCAAATTAGAATTCAGCTTGGGTATGGGATGCTTTTGGTGCCTCTTCAAACTCAGCATTTCTGAAGATGCTTTAGGGGAATTTTGAAAATTGATGCATCATTGGCTTCTCGGAGGTTGAAACTGCTTTAGATGGGTGAACATAAAAGTCCTATGATTATGAGAGGGAAAGAATCATGCAGCTCTGGATGTGGAGCTGATGGCATACATGTGAGACTACACAACAAGGATGTGTTTCAAGTGTCAGGACAGGGAAAGGATTGTCTTTGCATCAGTGTTCTGGATGCACGTTACTGGGGCAACACTGCAGTTGCCAAGGTCCAAGAAAGAATGACCTAGCATTATAAGGTGAGATTAAATATTTTCCTATCCATTCTCAGTGCTGAACTGTTTTTTTTTCCAGGATGCCTTCATACCATTATGCATCTGGAAAAATCTTGGATGCTGTGTGGATGTGAGGGAAGCCAAAAATTAAAGACTGTTTCCAGGTTATGAGCTTGAGTGTTGGACAGGACATTGTGGGTTTTGAAAATGGGATAATCTAGAGATAAGGAGTAATGGGAGGAATAGAAGTGGACTAGTGACAAATCTTGTGTGCACCTCTCCCTGCCACTCCCCGAAACTTTACTGGCAGTAAACCAGAAGAGATGAGTAGAGAGCAATCTGGGATTGAAACAAAAATGAAGAATGGAGGGGAGTTCAGCAAGTTCAAAAGTGGTGAAGGGTCCCATAGTTCAGGGAAGATGAGGATGGAGTACTGCTGAGATTTTGCTTAAAGCAGTCCCTTGGAGACCTTCTTCTGTAGGGATGTATGCTGAGAACAGTGTCCAGTATTTTTTCAGAAATCTGTCCAGTGCATAATGACATTTGGCTCAAAAAGAGGAAACCATTCTCCCATCTCCTTCTTGCAGTGATTCAGCAGCAGATGCAGACATACCCCTGAAGAAACATGAATTATCCACTCTCTACCATCTGGGAACAATCTTCTTCATAAGACTAGAAGCAGAGTTTTAAATATGATGACATTATTCTAATGATGATTTGTTGATACTGCAGCATATCATTAGTATTGCTGGAATCTTTATAAGTGTAAATGTTTTCTCAAAATAATTTAAATGTTTAGAAAAATCTATTACAGTAGTCTGACATGAAAAAGTAACTTGTTCTGCTGGAATCTGAACAGCTCAAAATTTTGAGTTAGCCTTATTATTAGTGAAGAATTATACAAATAAATTAGAAAATGTATTAAAAAAAAAAAGACAAAAAACAACAAAAAACCAAAACTTGAGGAATTTTTTTTTTCTTGAAAATGTTTTAATGTAGTGTTCATATTTACCCAGGTCATTCTTAAAGTTTTTTTTCCTACTGTTTAGAAGAATAGAGTATTAACAGTACATGTTATAATTCATAGTTATGTGCACACGCAATTTCTCAACACCTTTACTTTTCTGATGTTCTCTGTTATCTTTGGTTGTTCAAATTCTATTCAGATGCAGAGTTGCAAGGGTCAGAAATATTGTCTTAAAACTAAAACCTCAGTATTTGTGTGTAGGCTTTTTTAAAGTTAATGCATGCAGAAGTTCCTTGTTCAAGTATACACACTGTGAGGCATCTAGCAAACTGTTAAAAGAAACAACAAAACCTCCAACCTGCATTAGTGAATGAACTTTTCTTAAAAGGTTGTTCGTCTCATCCACACACATGTATAGAGGAGGATAATTGGGATTACTGCATATATTATTATATATTTGCTACGATTGAAGTGGTTTTTTAAAATTAAGTTGTTCCATCCATCTCTGTCAATACAGATTTGTGCTGTTTTCCAATATTTTTTCATAATGTATTATCACAGCATTTGCATTCTTGCTTTGTTTTTTATGTTACTGTGGTAAGAAATTATTTTACTGAAGTTATATGAAATATTTTAGTATTATAAGGATTTCTCTTTCTTTTGCTTTCCTATAGCTTTGTTCTATTGCAGTAATACCTTTGGAACAGACAATTTATTAATTACAAATCTACTATCAAATATTCTGTTCCAAATTAGATAACTTTGTTCCTCTCTCTTAATTAAGTCTTAACTCATGGCTGAAGATAAAGGAAATAAGAAAATAAAATTTGATTTGCTCTCTAGGGCAGAAAAATAAAGCTCTTCAGAGTTATAAATTAAAAGATGCCCTGTCACCGATATTGCAGGAAACATTGGGGTGCTTTTAGCTGCAGCACTGTTCATTGGTGGCACAATGTATGTTTGTTGTGTAAAAAAAATAAGTCATTTTGAATAAGCAGAGTTATGTATGCAATTTTTAAAATGCATTATGTAGGTTCATTTTTTTCATATTTCATTCATTCTGGGTAAGTAGATGCTATCCAGTGTTGCTTTCAAAAGCACATGTGTGCACAGAACTTTGTTATACAGCCAGTACTCTTCATTGAGTAATTTGGTCTGTTCTGTGTATCAAAAACTATTACTTACAGATGAAGTTGTTGATTATTTAAAAATATTTTTTGTTGTTTTGGAGTTTTCTTTGGTTTTCTTAGTTGTCTTTAATACATTGCTATATGTTCTTAAAAGATGAACGGAGGCTAGAGAAATGGTGCTGCACATTCTTCAAGTATTGCACATGTCTGCACATCTGTCATGTATCAGAAGAGTGCAAACTATGTAATTTTGGTTGACTACTTTTTCTGTGGACATACTACCTGTATAATTTTTCATGAAATTCAGAATGCATCATTTGTTTAAATTAAAATAATAATTTAATGAAAATTGGGTTTAAGTACATTTTTAAATAATTAAATATTTATATGATGGAGAGAAAAATCCCCAATATTTTCCATTATTATTTTCCTTGCTAATTTTCTTAAGGTAATTTTGAGGTTTATTGAAACCTCACTCTTAGAACTTAAAAAGTAATCCTACTTTTAGAAAATCTTCTGAAAAACAAAGTATTCCATTTTAAAGTGAAAATGGAGTGTTGTTACGGGGGAGAAAAAGCTTAGTATCTTTGCATTCTGATTTATTATACAGAAGGCTGTTTTTTAACAAAAAAGGGCTGCTTTTTCTTTTTTCCCTCCGCTATTCTCAGTCTCTTTTGATCATTGATCTGGGTGACCCCACGCTCAGGGTTTTTTTCTTCATTTGACATGGACAGATTTTTGAAGTATAACTCTCCTTTGGGAACCTCGGGCAGTTCCACTTGGCTAACCTGTGATATAATGAGCAGTAATGCAGAGTTACAGTGACCATTTTGTTTGCTTTGAGGGAGCATGGCTAGACAGAGAGTGGGAGAGAGGCAGTGTTTCTGGAGAAAAAAGATGCAGGGTGATCGAACAGTGTGAAAAAGACCACATTAGTGTGCCTGATTTACTTCACAACAGGTCAGAAAAGCACAAAGGCAGGGTTGTCATTAAATTGCAAAGTTGAAATTCCCAGTATTCAAAAGCATTCAGATTTCTGAAAGCTGTAAATTAGAAAGTTTGTGGTTCATATTGAATTTGCGAGGAGGATATACAGAAGTACCAGCTTCTATAAAACATGAAACATTAAACACTAATCTTCATGCCATTGGTCATGAAATGAATACAGATTTATCTTAAATTTTCGCTTATAAATGCAGAGACCAAAACCACCCCCATTGTCTTTATGTTCTGAAGAATAATTTTTCCTAATACTAAATGTTGCTTCCTGACACTTGAATTGGACTTGACAGCCTGTCTTTAAGACAGACTAATATACTTTGTCATCTTTGGTTAATATTTGCAAATTTTTATGGCCACTTTGCAATTGCAAAAAAAAAAAAAAAAAAGTTGGAGCTACCTATTTCTGAATTTATATTTGCTCTTTTGTTTCATTTGCTTATTTGGCAGTGGCCTGAATCTCCATGATTTGAAGAGTACAACTACCATGCAAAATATCCTTTTAAGCTGTTGCATTGATAGCCTTTAACTCATAGCAAACTCTTGTCATTGCTATTTTTGGTCTGGCTGGCTTTAGTAAAAATCGAAGTGCAGCCTTTTAGCTATATTATCATTGTGAATTGAAGCAGTAGGTAATAAATCAAATGGGTGGTCTTAGGGGTAAGGTACTTTTTTCTGTCTGCTACCAGAAGTTTTGCTAATTGATTCTTACTCCTGCTGCCTTTCAAAAATCAGTTCTCCACCACTGGCATACAACTATGTTAACTTTTAGATTGTGCTACAGGGACAGTTTGTTGCCTTGATCTTTTTATGTCTCAGTGTGACTAGTAAATACACAAACTTAAATGTTTGAGAATAGCTGGCCATAATTATGAAAATTTTTATTATCTGACTTCAGGAACTGTACTCCCCTTGATCATTCAAATGATTTCATTGACATTAAGTGATTGCCTTGGTTAAAAAGAACAGAAGACAATAGGATGTCAGGCTAATCTGTTGAACATTAGCTCTTGGATTTTACTTGCATTGGATTATGTATTAATGTGATGCCAGATTATTTTTGGTTTATCTTGATCCTCTTGTTTGCAGTGAACATATGGTGTAGTTTTACCTCCTGATAAATTGAAGTTTACATGAGAGTTTAATATGGGAAAAAAAGTACATTTTCTATATACAATGCTGCATTTCTCAATGACTTTCTCAGTGTGTCAATCCCGTTTTTACCACATTGTAAAATTAGCTTATGATTAGAATATTTATACAGAATTAATTTCTTTTGAAACAGTGTAGTATCCAGAGTAGCTTAGTGGTTACCACAAACTAGACTCAAAGAATTTTACCAGAGTATATTTCCATTCTCTGGATTATTTTAACTGATGTTTAGTTGCAACAACTTGGTGGAGATACATTCTAGGAAACTGCACTTGACTAGCTTTCTCTGTAGCTTTAGGTCATGTTAGTCAATGGAAACTTATTAGGGCATAAAATGATGGGAAAATGTTTAACAAAGCAGAATACTGAATGAAAACATGCTTAAGTTTTACCACTATTCTCTTTCCATTTACTTTCTCCATTCCCTAAATAACATTGTGCAGTATCTATACACTCTTTATTAGCTCTTCTATTTGATTTAATTATTCAGTTACTCTGTATGTCTGAATTAAGTAATATCCGCCAATCTGCTTATTACAAAGTGTTTGGTCAGTGAGAAGAGACTAACGTCATCTCACTGGACTAATTTTTGAGGGTGTTTGTTTAGGATTCAAGACACTGGAACAGTATTTCAAAACTGGCTTATAAACAAAAGTCAATCTAAGAGTAGATTAATGTACTGATACTGCCAATTACGGACAGTGAAAGAGTAAGCATTACCCATCTGAAGAACATGATAAATTTTCATATATTCTTGTTGGCTTTCTTAAAGACGTGAATAGTTTTTGCAGCTTGGTGTCTGGAAATTCTTTTTTAAAAAAACACAAAAAGTTTGCTGCCATGTAAGTTGTTTTTACATAAACTTGCCAGGTATTATATGAAAAGATTATGATCTTTTTTGACAGTAATACTGTTGCTCACAAAAGAAGAGGGGATAAAGCCAAATGCAGGCTTTTGGAAAATTTTCCTTACAGTTCATAATTGCCTTTTAAGAAAGGATTTCTTGTAAGACAGAGATGTTAACTTTTGATATAGGTACTAAAATGCAACATAGAAATGTTTGCTGTTTATCTATGTGTCGTGATATATAACCTGCAACAAAACATTATACCTTCCTGCAAGTTAAGCTACAGTTCCTGCAGATTATCTGCTGTAAAATCCTTAATGGGGTGAAGTGGCTATGATTTAGACCACATCATGAATGGGATGCAACCACTAAGGTTGCAAAACAGGAGAAACAAAATATAAAAGTAGTTGCAGGTGCTCTTTTACTAAATAAAATGGGTATGCCTTCTTACATTTCTCTTAAGTGATTATTTGTGTCTCCAGGCTATATTTGAGAAATATACCTCTAAAAATGTTCTAAACTGGGAATGCAGTATCTAATAGGTTACATAAAAATGAAGCGTTATGCTATGCCAATGGACTTTGACAATTACATTTTTAGTAACTGTAAAATGGGCTTAAAATGCTCCCCAGATGTATTTGGCTACCTCTCCTTTTGGAAGTTATTCCTTCTGTGCAATAGGAAAAAAATCTTGCTTGACTAAGAAAATGAATTCAATAATGCTACCCTTCCCCTGCATAAATAAGAAGGTGGGGGTGGTAATACTATGTCTGGGAAAGGAAGCAAAAATGCATGTTTGGATATCCCATTGCCAGCTGTTGTAGGGAGTGTGCTTGTTAGAAGTTTCTGGCAAGTTTATTCCTTCCAAATCCTCTCCAAACTCTCCAGGCTTTTACAAAGTCATTTGCCTGTTAGTCACCTTTCACTTATTTTTAGTGTAGAAGGAATGTTTATTGACTGAAGAACTGTCTGTTTTGAAATCAGGAACATTGAATTAAGTTTTTGTTTTGTTACATGTTAGTTTGTTGACATTTACTTGAGTTAGGAAGATGTCTGCTAGTGTCCAAACAGGGTAAAAGCTTAAAGGGTCTGCTCTTGTGGGTAACAAGGGGAGGGATTTGGCTAATGTTTTTTGTGCATGTAGAAGGCAGCAGATCATCAAACCCCTGTGCAGGGGGATGGATGCTCCAGAAGTGAGCTATGTTCGAAGGGTAGGTCAGCAAAGCGGCATCTCCATTTTTGGTAGAACCTGGCTGTGAGATAATTTTAAAATCTAGTATATCTGGCAGTGGGGCACGTGGAGCTTCTTTGTGTTAGTTTGGTTCAGTTGTGGCCTGGTATTTGAATCCTCTCCTGTATACTATTGTTCAGGATCTGTATGGGTCTGAATCTCCATAAGGCATTTGAAAATGAGTAGTGTATGTTAAGTATCACTCTATAAAAATGTTGTTTAGAGTCTGCAGCTGCAACCAACACCCTGCTGGGGAGGAGACCTGATAGCTAAGGACTGTGCCTTAAAACACTGTTGTAGAAGACAGTTCAGGCAGAGAGCGGTTGGAGGGAGAAAACAACGATGGAATGAAAGAGGAGGAACTTGACTAATGTCCGAGGTAGAACCATGGCTGAGGGGAGACTAGAAATCTAGCTGCTTGGATGCAAAATATTTTGCAAAACTGCCCTCAGGAAAGTTCATATTTATAATTATGTTTCTGTTCTTTCCACTCCATTTTGTTCTCAGACACACAAAAACTGAATTAAAGAGATACCTCAGTTATAAATTGTTGTTGTTATGCAAGTCATTTAAGCAATAAACTAGTATGTCAGTTTTCTAGTCCTGGGGGCTTTACAGTTATTTCAACTTCTGTATTCTGAAAAGTACAATTTTAAGTATTCTGAGACCTGCAATGAGAATTGAAAATGCTTGAGAATACTATATGTATTATCTGGGTATTATGATCAAGCAATGAAGGAAGAGTTGACTTACCCTGCTCAGGATTATCAGTCAGGGACTCACTATGTTAGAGTCAATTGACTAAAATATGTCGAATGCTGGAAGAATGTGCCAAAACCATCTGAGAAAACCATTGCGTTATTTTAGTGTGACTGAAAATTAATTTTGATTTTTTAATTGATTTGATTTATATTCAAAATACAATTTTTAGTGTACTTACATAACCTGTCAGTTTGTTACCTGTTTGACAGCAATAGCTGCAAATTAATTGAAAGAGATAGCAATGTTGCTTTAACACTTGAGTGTTGTCATTCAAAACCTTTTTTGACCCTATGAAAAAGATTTTGATGTGTTTGATATCAGTCTGGATTCTCTTTTATGGTGATAATTGGAAATATAGCACTGTCAAGTTCTGAAATGTCATTCCTGAGTTACCCAAGACATAGATAATATAACGTGTCTCTTAATTAGTTATAATGAAATTATTCTGCATACTTCATTCATTTCAATATGTACAATCAGTTTCACTATCTTCTTATTAAGGGTGTCTGATCCAGAAACAGTTGAATCTTTCTCAGAGTTGAATGTTTTTTGAGAGCTATGGTGACAATATTTTCTGTTTGTGTGATCATTTTCCCCCTATAATTCAGTGAGGAGATATAAACATTCTTTAAAAAAATAATTTAAGCCTACAAAAAGCTTGCAGTGGGATGTCAAGGTAATATACTACCTAGATTATTTTAAATTAATCACGTTTTAGGTTGAAGTCTTATTTGTTCATTCAGGTATGGTGTTAAATAATGCAGAAATAGTATTTTATAAAATATTTTTTAGATATGTGAAATGTCCATACTGAATTGGTCATTTTTCTAGTATACCCATTGAAGACCATAATTTTCTCTGTACTGCAGAATTAAAATTTTCTGTTACTGTTTAGATTATTTCAGTTGTTTCCATTTTTTTTGCTTGATTGTATGTTCTTAATGGAGTTTTAATTCATCTTTTGTATGCAAAAAAAAAAATTGTTCCTATTTAGAAGTATTTCGGAATTAATAAGTCAGAATGTAGCTGCTAATATTCAGAATATGTGTTAATCTACAGAATTTAAGTGCTAATAGATAACAATTCTTTAATTTTGTATCAATAAGCAAAAAGTAGTCTCAGCTAGTTTGTGTAGTGGAGTTGTTTGCAAGCTTTGATAAAATTCTGCATTTTTCCAAAGATGAAAAAGAAAAAGCTTTAAATTTGATTCTCAGTACTCTTTTTTTGGACCTTAATTGTTGCTTCACCATTTACTTTGTTCTTAATTTAGACTTATGAGGCACTTCAGGAGTCAAGTTTATGGGAGTTTTGTGAAGATTGGTATAAAGTATTACTGCTGAAAAGTGTGGCAATCCTGTACCTACTAAAGGAATTTGCAGCTTGAGCTCCACAAAAGACTCAGCAAGAAACCAATGTAGTTCCATAGAAATGCAGGAAAACTACCAGAAATCCAGCAAAACACCACAGGATTCCACAAATGTAGCATTTTTCAGCTGACTGCACTCTGGACAACTGCCCTCCCTCTACAACAGCAATAGATCTGAGCGGGGCCATCAGTCTCACAACCTCTTAAAATTTGTCTCTGTTGCATCTTCAGACTTTGCTTAGATGGCTGCTTTGTGCAGTGCTCAGAAATAGAGAAATGTTTTCTTATCTGTTTTCTTAGCTTTTGTTGCTGGGACAGACCAAACAGTTATTCATCACCATGATGCTGATAATTGTCTTAATTGAAAGCACTCTGAAAGTCTTAATTTCTGGTGATAAGAGAAAAATAGTTGTCTTTCAAAAAGAGTTTGGGTTTGTCACCTTATTAAAAACCTCTGATTTTGAGTTGGGTTTCTATATATCTACCCTTTTAGTAGAATGCTTGCTGTTCCTACAGAGGAAGAGTTATAGATGCCACCATAATAGTCTTCCTGTTCATGAGCTTTGAGGTGCTGAGGGTAATTTCCAAAATAAAACTTTGTTTATCATCATAATTTTCTATGCCAGATGTGGATCAATACCAGAAACCTTCCAATAACCCCATGCTACTTCTCCTTTAAATTGTGTGCTGCAAGTAGGTACTGGATCCTGCAAGGTTTTACTGTGCTATGGTAATATATTTTAGGGCCACATCAGCTTTTTTGTATTTCATAGCACTATTATATTATCATAGCACTATAACATTATTATTTACACATAGTATCTAAAGTTTTGTCTTAGAAGGGCCAAGCCACATGTCTCTCTTAGTCTTTCTGTGGGGCTGGCAGGCTATTGTTAGAAAAGACAAGGTTTGTTTTTTTGTCATACAGTAATAATCTCCTGCTTGTCTTTGCAGACCCGAGTATTTAATCTTAAATTTAACAGGCAAACAAGGGAGGAGAGATGAAACGGAGAAAAGCAATGAGTCCTAGAAAACTTTTTTTTTTCTTCATGAAATTAGTTTTGCAGTGAAAGAATATTTACAGACAGGGTGTGCCAGCTAATGTCACCAAGCATTAAGTGAGAAGAAGAATGCTAAAGAGCAGAAAATGAGAGCTGTGCTTGCCTGTTTGCCTCCCAAAAAGAATTGAAATGGTCCATCTTTGGGATTTCTTGTCAGAGGCTCAGAGCCTCACCTGTTTGTGGCACTCTGCAAATCTGCTCTGGTGACCATCACCCCTCACAAATGTGTGTCTCACAGCAATTAAAATTTTACCAAAAAATACTGAAAAAAGTTAGGTGCGTATGTGTTACGTAGTTACTGAATTTTTTAAAGATAAAAACAAAGGCCACCGCAGAAGCAAATTAAAGCTCCTGGGAGCTGACATGGCTTTAACAGAGCTCCCCTGCCATAGAGACCTGCTTTCCTATTGTCATTCATTTTGGTCTCTGAAAAAGAATTTATGATCAAAGTTTTCTTTGAGCAAAACATAATGGCACAATTAAGCACTTAGATTAGATTTTGGCAAAGTTAGCCAGAGATTTGAGTCTTCTTTTTTTATATGTGACAATCATCCTGCAGTGAGAATAGCATTTTACTCCTTAAAGTGTTTATCCCTTAAAACAGAACTTTACTTGGGATGGATTTTTAAGGCTACTTTTAATTTTAGGTCCTTTTTAAAAAAAAAAAAAAAGTAGAGGAACCCTGTTCAAGGTGTTTTTCTTGAATTATATTAGATCTATGTTTCTTATTTTTATATCTGCTCCTATTATTTCATGATAAACATCAATTTAGAGCTTCTTTTGTGGGTAACATCACAAAGTAAATGAAAGAAAATTGTATATTTAAAATATTTTAGCTCTAAGATGCTTCTATGCCTAAAGTTTCCAACTTGATGATTCCAGAAAAATTACTGAATGCCTACTGTTCAATTTTTAAATTGTTATCATCAAGAAGTTATATTTTTGACAATTAATATACCATAATATAATTCTTTTTCATTATGCAAGCTAATTACCAGTTGCTTCATTTGACAACACATACAGTTTTCTTTAATCCGAGGGGAGCTTTTGGGGGAGAGAAATTAAGATTAGAAATAACTGTTAGAGTGGAAGAAGTCATAACAATTATTGAGATGTTAGGAAATAGAGCTTTATTTCTTGTCTTTGCTGTAGACTTGCTGCACAAGTCTACAGTTCACTTTGTGGAAGTAGGTTATTTCTGCACTCCACCTTATGTCCATATAGAAAAGTCTTATAAATGCTCTAGGATGATAATGACAATGTGTAGCTTTGAATAACTTGGAGACCCAAGTACAGGTGAAAGAAATGTTGATTTCTGTGATAGAAAAACAAAGCTCCTAGGATTGTGATTGTGAAGTGAATTATGTAAACTGATAAAGAGTCATTTAAAACAATGGTCAAGCAAAATCTTCATGTATACAGTTCCCTTAACATACCAGTCATGCTGGTATACATTGGAATTTTAGAAGTATCTTTAGAAATGCTGTCTCAGGGTGTGATCAAAACAACATGAGCAATCAGAAAATTTAAATTTTCTGTCTTGGATGTCCATGGACTATATATGATGTTTGTAAGAAGAATGCATTAGAAGCTAAATAATGGATTTATAAGACTGCCTTTGAAGTGTGTTGAAAGAAAGAAATCATAATAGAGGTCGCCCTCTGCTGGTAGAGAGCTTAATGTTCAAGACATGGCAGCATATCTAGACACTGACGTAAAGTCGATTGAGTCTGAATGTGTTTACGCAATAAAAAAAGCCACTGTTAGAGTATAAACTATTGCAAATCTACTGAAAGCATTTTAAAGTGAAATACAGTACAAATGAAGTTATCAAGTTCCCTGTCTGTTCATTTTAGCTGACACATAATTAATTCATGTCAAAGGCCCAATTAGAGAGTGCACACCATATTGTCAATTTGTATTATGCCCAACCTGTGTCACTGCACAGCTTCCTGTTTACCCATTTCAATGCTGTTTAAGAATTTTTTCCTAGTAAGCAACCCTTTGCACTTATACCTAAGAGATTTCTTTGAATTCAATTTAATTAATAATCTTAAAACATTAATTGCACTAATATGCATGCCTGTCAGGAGAATTTCTCAAGTCTTTTTTTGGTTGGAAACGCTTGTACCAAATTTTGCATGTTTACTTTGAGTGCACATGAAGAGTGAAAATTTTAGGGGTACCGGAGACAAAACAACGAGATTATTCAAGGTGAGAAACGGATACAGCGATCCACTAAGTGAACCAGCAGGAAAATACAAACGAACAAACAAACAAAAAGGCATGTTAAATGAATCTCTCAAGGACATGTGTGAATTCCTGATGCCTAGTGCACTTGTCCTGAGACTGGTATGAAACCTGTTGTCCCGACAGCCCCAGCAGTGTGATACTTTTTCCTCTACCAGAGAAGAGATTGCCCATCAGGAAGAGAAATAATTCTACTGTCTCTTTGTTGGCTTCTTCCAGCTTTGCTTTTTCATGTTGGACTACATTAAAACTTGCTCTTAGCTGCAGATTTAGTGTTCAGGAAGATAGTGAATCAATTCCTTATTTTAAAATTTAATGCATGTTGTGGCTGGTTATTTACCTGTGTGTGTGTGTGAAATAAAATGTGTTGTAAGTGGTGACTACTTTTATAGAAGGCATGCCAAGGTTTTAAGTTCTGAAATGTATTCCAAAATGGTTTAATTATGGTATGGCAAACATTAATAGAATCATAGAATGGTTAGAATTGGAAGGGACCTTAAAGATCATCTAGTTCCAAACCCCCTGCCATGACCAGGGACACCTCCCACTAGACCATGTTGCTCAAAGCCCCATCCAGCCTGGCCTTGAATATTTCCGAGGAAGAGGCATCCACAACTTGTCTGGGCAACCTGTTCCAGTGCCTCACCACACTCACAGTAAAGAATTTCTTCCTAATATCTAATCTGAATCTCCCCTCTTTCAGTTTAAAACCATTACCCGTTGTCCTATCACTATACTCCCTCATAAAGAGTCCCTCCCCACCTTTTATGTAGGCCCCCTTTAAGTACTGGAAGACTGCTATAAGGTCTCCCTGGAGCCTTCTCTTCTCCAGGCTGAACAACCCCAACTCTTTCAGCCTGTCTTCATAGGAGAGGGGCTCCATCCCTCTGATCATCTTTGTGGCCCTCCGCTGGACCGTTCCAACAGGCCCATGTCCATCTTGTGCTGAGGACTCCAAAGCTGGACACAGTATTCCAGGTGGGGTCTCACGAGAGCAGAGTAGAGGGGTAGAATCCCCTCCCTGGACCTGCTGGCCACGCTTCTTTTGATGCAGCCCAGGATGCAGTTGGCTTTCTGGGCTGCAAGCGCATATTTCCAGTTCATGTTGAGCTTCTCATTACCAACACCCCCAAGTCCTTCTCCTCAGGGCTGTTCTCAATCCATTCTCTGCCCAACCTGTATTTGTGCTTGGGATTGCCCCGACCCATGTGTAGGACCTTGCACTTGGCCGAACTTCATGAGGTTGGAATGGGCCAACCTCTCAAGCCTGTTCAGGTCCCTCCCCTTCCCTCCAGTGTGTCGACCACTCAACACAGCTTGGTGTCATCAGCAAACTTGCTGAGGGTGCACTCAATCCATGTCGCCAACAAAGATGTTAAACAGCACCGGTCCCAGTACCGACCCCTGAGGAACACAACTCTGAGTGTGGCCATGCAGCCAATACCTTATCCACCGAATGGTCCATTTGTCAAATCCATGTCTCTCCAATTTACAGACAAGGATATCACGTGGGACAGTGTCAAATGCTTTGCACAAGTCCAGGTAGTTGCTCTCCCCTTATCCACCAATGCTGTAACGCCATCGTAGAAGGCCACCAAATTTGTCAGACATGATTTGCCCTTGGTGAAGCCATGTTGGCTGTCACCAATCACCTCCTTATTTTCCATGTGCCTTAGCAGAGTTTCCTGGAGGATCTGCTCCATGATCTTGCCGGGCACAGAGGTGAGACTGACTGGCCTGTAGTTCCCTGGGTCTTCCTTTTTCCCTTCTTGAAAATGGGGGTTATGTTTCCCCTTTTCCAGTCAGCGGAAACTTCACCGGACTGCCACAGCTTCTCAAATATGATGGATAGTGGCTTCCCTCAGGACCTGCAGATGTATATCATCAGGTCCCATGGTTTTGTGCCCCATCAGGTTCCTGAGATTGTCTCAAACCTGGTATTCTCCTACAGTGGGCAGTACCTCATTCTCCCAGTCCCTGCCTTTGCCTTTTGCGACTTGGGTGGTATTGGCTAGAGCCTTTGCCGGTGAAGACTGAGGCAAAAAAGTCATTGAGTACCTCAGCCTTCTCCATATCCTGGGTGACCAGGTCTCCCGTTTCCTTCCGGAGAGGGCCCACATTTTCCCTAGTCTTCTTTTTATCACTGACATACCTGTAGAAACTTTTCTTGATGCTGTTGACGTCCCTGGCCAGATTTAAGTCTATCGGGGCTTTAGCTTTCCTAACCTGATCGCTGGCCGCTCGGACAGTTTCTCTGTATTCCTCCCAGGCTACCTGTCCTTGCTTCCACCCTCTGTAGGCTTCCTTTTTCTGTTTGAGATTGTCCAGGAGCTCCCTGTTCATCCATGCAGGCCTCCTGGCGTTTTTGCCTGACTTCCTCTTCGTTGGGATGCATCACTCCTGAGCTTGGAGGAGGTGATCCTTGAATATTAGCCAGATTTCTTGGGCCCCTCTTCCCTCCAGGGCTCTGGTACTCCATGGTACTCTGCCAAGCAGATCCCTGAAGAGGCCAAAGTCTGCTCTCCTGAAGTCCAGGGTAGTGAGCTTACTCTGCGCCCTCCTTGCTGCCCTAAGGAGGGGCAGGAACTTGAACTCCACCATCTCATGGTCGCTGCAGCCAAGGCTGCCCTTGAGCTTCACATTCCCCACCAGTCCCTCCTTGTTGGTGAGAACAAGGTCCAGCATAGCTCCTCCACTCATTGGCTCCTCTATCACTTGGAGAAGGAAGCTATCATCAGTGCATTCCAGGAACCTCCTGGATTGCTTATGCCCTGCTGTGTTCTCCCTCCAACAGATATTGGGGTGGTTGAAGTCCCCCATGAGGACCAGGGCTTGTGAATGTGAGGCTGCTCCTATCTGTCTATAGAGGGTCTCATCTGCTTGGTCTTCCTGGTTGGATGGCCTGTAGCAGACCCCCACTGTAATGCCACCTCTCCCTGCCCTCCCTTTAATCTTGACCCATAAGCTCTCAGTCAGCTCCTTATCCATCCCCAGATGGAGCTCTATGCACTCCAGCTGGTCATTGACATAGAGGGCAACAACCCCTCCTCGTCTCCCCTGCCTGTCCTTCCTGAAGAGCCTGCATCCTTCCATTCCAATACTCCAGTCATATGAGTCCCTGACCACTGCTCCCAGGGGTCTATAATCATTCTTGATAGTCTTCATGCTGCTCCCAGCTGCATCACCGGTGCCCACGTGAAAGAGCAGCAGTGGATAATAGTCTGAGCACTGCACAAGGTTTGGTAGTCTCTTGGTGACATCCCTGATACGAGCCCCTGGTAAGCAGCATGCTTCCCTAGAGAGTGCATGAGGTTGGCAAATGGGTGCCTCTGTACCTTTCAGAAGAGAGTCGCCTACTACTACCACCACCCGTCGCCTTTCCTTAGTTGGATTGGTTGTTATATGGGGAGCAGATCAGGTAGCCTTACTCAGCTTCAGCATCTCTCCTGATGCAGTGGGTTTTCCCTTTTCACTCTGCAAAACAGGGAAGCGATTCTGCAAGGGCACCTCAGTTTTTGGGGGAAGTCTCTTCCTCTTGCTGGTCTTTGCAGTTACAAGCTTCCATTCTGTGTTACTGGCCTCCCTTCCTTCTGTGTGTGCCAATGTGGGAGTTTTTGACTGGCTGTGGGTTGTGAGTCCACTGCAGGCTGTGCTTGTAACCAGCTGTCTACCTCCTTCACAGCCTCCTCATTGCCTCCTCCACAGTCCTCCACCTGGGCACACCTTTTGCAGGCAGGTGTGCCGCCTATCCCTGCCCCAGGAGAAAGGTCCAGGCACCTTCTGCAGTCTGAGGTCTGCACTGCAGCCTCTCCCTTTCAGCAGCTCCGTCTGGGTGGTGGCATCAGCCGCTGCTGAGCCTCTAGCCCAAGCTGCAGCCTTTGCTCTCAGACGAGTGCCCACCATTCTGCCTTGGTCACAGGACAGTGCCTGGTGCTCGACCAGTGGAATGCTCCTCCTTTGAAGAGGCGTCCTTCTCACCAATATTAAAGTAACTTCAGTTAAGTACTTGGAATAAATGCTATTAATCTATCTCAAGTAATTTGCATTTTTTTGAATATAATTAATGATCTATTACAACTGTAAATCAAAACCTTTCTATAGTTCATGTACTCATATACTAATAAGGGTATGAAAATGAGTTACTCTTGCATACAAAGCAAACAAAAATTAACTTTTAAAAATTAAGTCAAGCATTTACATGTTAGAGTTAAATTTTCTTATGCAGGCTTAATGGTGTCTCTCTGTACATCTAGCTAGTGTAAATGAGATGGAATGAGATTTTGTTCCCTTCAGAAACATAAATCATAAGAGGACTGTGGATGAGTCTAATATGATCGTTCAGCTAAAGCTGAATGGAATTTTATATAGCAAAGAAACAGCACCATCAGCCAAAGGGGTTTTCACCTTCTCTTAAGAAATGGGCAGTCTTGGAATCCTTGCAAAATGTTTTTGTAGCTTTTTTTCAGATGAGAAATTATAGGCAATGTTAAAACTGCCCCCCTTCTTTTCTTTCCCTCCTGTGTTTAGTATGAGTTGAATTATTTTAATGCCCAAGAAAGCAAGTAGGCTTTTTGCCACAAAATCTGATTTTGATTTTTATAGTTTTTAATACTTCTAGATTTATAAAGGCCTTGTTGGTCATACTCACTGTTGTTTTGAGAAAAATAGCTCTGGCTTTTTAATCACCTAATTTGTTTTTATATACCTGTTGGTGTCCATGGCAAATATTAATCCATATCTATTGGAGTTTTTCTGTTTTTTTTACTTGTATTAGATTTAAATTAAGAATAAGAGTGACTTCTCAACCTTCAGTTTTATACTTGCCTTTCAAGATGGTGTAAGCTCTGTCTACTACTAATCTGTTATTTTGGTTTGGCCAAGAAAGTTAGATATGGGGTGGCATATTTTCTCATTAAACTATCACTAAAAATAAATGATTATTGTTACAAATGACTTTGTAATTGCAACTTTTCTGATAATTTAATCTTTATTAATTTTCTTTGAATTTACGAAATTGTTTTAACCATTTTTGGCTAAGTTTTGAGGCTGGCTATTCAGAACTTGATTATATGCCTTGTCTGTGTACTTATGTTTTTAATATAAACTAATGAAGAATAGAGTTGACTTGAAAATTTGGCTACTCCTATATGCGTGGCAAGTTCAAAATTATCCCTATTTATACAGCCTTTGGCAATTTAAGCAATGTGTTTTGTCACCTGCTTTGCAGTCTCATGAAGCACTGGAACATTTATGAAGAAATAGAAAATATGACTTTGAATCTTTGACATCTTTTAAATAAATGCACGTATTGATAAAGACAGATTGCTTAATTTGGCTTTAGACACTTAGCTGTGTTTCTTGCCAAAAGTAATCCAGATGTGCATAATTTATCTGCCTGCCATATGTGTACTGACATGTCTTTCTATAGTCAACTGTCTGTTGAGTATTGTTAAACAGTTAAATGTTCTTTATCAACTATCTTTTTGAATAATGCAAATAAATCCTTTCAGGAGTTAAGGAGCAGCAAGACCATAAAAACAGCTTTCTTAAGCTGAAGAAAGCAACTTCAGATTTTTGACTGTCCAAAAAGCATACATGTTCAGAAAAAAATCATTGGTAAAAGAAGCTTATGTAAATACCATTTTAGGTGGTGTTATGCAACAAAGGAGGGTGCATATTTTACATAATCTCATTATGATGGGACAGATTTTTGTTGTGACAGTGTAAAAGATGTTGCTATGGAATAATAACATTAATTAATAAGGATTTTTTTGATAAGAGGTGCTTGTTGAAAGGAGAAAATTATCTTAATTTGATAAGCAGTAACTAAACATGTTCTGGCATTATGTTCAGAAAGAGTTGTAGGAGGACACTTGTGTCATTTGGAATATTTCATCATATCATCAGAAGAAGCAACTCCCATTTTATGGCATGTTTTGCAATGGGTGTTCTTCAACCGTCCTCAGAAATTTATTTATTGATTAGTAGTATTACACGACCTAAATTTTTTTTTTTATTACACGACCTTTTTTTTTTCATTGGTTGGACTAGATGATCTTAAAGGGTCCCTTCCAACCTAGGTGATTCTGTGATTCTGTGAATGGAAAAATTCCTATGCAAAAATGTTTTCTGTCCAAGGAGTTTACTATCCCAAAATTTTGTTTGTAAAGGAAGCACTAATCCATGAAAATATTCCCCCTTTGTTTCCTATATGCTTGTCCTTTCACCCCATTGACATAATGTTATCAGAATATTAACATGGATAATCTGACTTTCATCAATCTCTGAGTCAGATCCCAGTGTTCACCTTGGAGGTATATAGAAAGGTGTATGGTGGTCATGTAGACCAAAATGCACATAGCGTCTCATGATTCTGAGTTTCCCCTAAGGAGAAGGGTGTCTGGCTCTGTCTGATGTTCCTGTGCATACAGGTAAATATTTATCCGTACAGTTATATAAATATCTATCTGTTGTACGTAGGCCTGTCTTTGTAGCAATCTGCTTTGGTTTTTGAACTCCATCCCCCAGCAGTTGCATAACTTGTGGCACGATTAGCAGTTGCTCTTCATCATACTGGGAGGTCTCAGTCATGATCTTTCTAACTGCTGATCTTCATCATTTAGATGAGAATAGGTGTACATAAGCTGTTGAGAGCAACAACCGTATGATGCTTATTTCCATAAAGTCTTCCAGATTTGAGCAATTCAGTTTGTACAAAGGAAGTAGAAGGATGCCTACATAATGTGCTGAAATTAGGTTACCATGCTAGACACAGTAATGTGGCAAACAGTTCTTGCTACCATCCTGTTAGAATCCATCAGTGCTGAAATGGTAGAAAGGTGCTGCATGCTCCTAGTTTGTAGACTGTTGTTTTAAACAACTTCAGAAGATTCTGAACTTTTCACCAACACTCAACTCACTTTCCTGAAGAAACAGCCCAACTTTCCTGCTTACTGCCAGCATTTGCATGAGGGTACTCTGCCATACCATATCCACATAGCCTGTAACTTTGATAACTACAGCAATATAACATTTCAAAACACTGAATTAGTATTTCCAAACCATTTAGATCACATGTGTTGGTCAGAGAGATAAATTAAAATCTTAAATTTTAAACAACATACATGGCTTTTATGAAAAAAACTTTTTTGATCTGATTACTTATATCCTGAATTTGCTAGAGATGTCATTGTTTGCTGAAGAATTATGCTCCAGAATCTTCATTTTTAATTTTCTTTCTTAAACTGTTTCTGTCTCAATTTTGGGAGCCGGAAACTCTTAAAAAAACCAAACACCACCCCCCCACCCCCCCCCCCCCCCCCAAAAAAAAAAAAAAAATCACCAAAACATACAGAGATTAATAAATGTTACTATGTTAATACATTACATGGCCATCCGAAAATTAAAGATTGTAGCATTTTGAAGCTCTATTGCTGATCATTTAATCAGTATCAGTGACATCTTGGCCACTTCTAACATGATGGTTTTGTCATTTCAGATGTTTTCCGGTAGATAGATGAAAAGGGGGAGTGGGGAGGAGAGGAAAGATCATTCAAAAATTAACCTGGATCTGTGCATGTATGTTTACATACATCCTCCAGACAGTGCTGCAGTGAACATCAACTAAAATATTGTATATCTGTGCACTGTACTTTTACTGCCCAGTAGCATTTATTTTAGTTTGTCTTCAGTTACATTTATAAAAATACTAATTAATGCAATAGAAAAGTGGTTTTGGCTGAAGAGCAGCTAGTATGACAACTTAGTTCTCTCATTACATTTCCATCTATCTATCTCGCTAAAGTAGAAAAGACCCTGGATTGACTATAGTTTGAAAGATTAATTGAAAAGATTAAAAGTGACTTGTAAATGGAAATAGGCAACTTTGCGCTTTTGGATTCTAAACACAGGTAGTCTAGTGTTCCTCTTGTTGAGTGGTAGGTTTGCCAAGACTTGTTGCAGACTTTGTAGAGCAGTAATAATAAACCTGTTCAGATTGTTTAAGATAATTTGGCATGCCATATGATAGGTTCTCAAGTAGTTCCGTCAGGAGCCAAGTGTACTGTAATAGACCCCTTTTAAACTGTTGGCTTACATGAAAACTGGAGATGTCTGTGTTTTTTCCTTCTCTTGCCCTCTTCCCCTGAAGTACAATAGGCAGATGAATTTATTAAAATGCTTCTTTAGTGCATGTTATTGAGCTGTGAAAGAGACCGATAGATAAACATTATTGTAAGTCTGCAGATGCACTCTCATTTATGCCTGTAGGCAAGATAAATGTATCTACTTATGTTAGAGGAGCCTTTAATCAGATAATCTGTTATTGCAAGCAGTTTAGATCATGAGGTGAGTAGTTTTTAAAAAGGCCTTTACAATGTGTATAGATTTGCTGGTCCTGTTCTTCATCATGAGAAACATAAAACACAATCAGGTATAAAGAACATAAGCAGTATCTTTTTCTCTCTTACCTTCAATACAGTTTATGTAACTGCAGACGTGCAATATTTCTAGATGAATATACAGCCCATAAAATATTGCTCATTAGATTATAGAGAAAAGAACAGATCCAGATGTTTAGATAATAATATCCTTCTAGAAAAGTAAAAAAGTGGCAGAAGGTTTGAAATGTATACAAATAATATTGCATGAAAAATCTGGCCTCATATACCTAGAAGTAAAGGAGACAGAGATTATAACAGAGGCCTAAACTTGTTAAGTCCAGCATGAATTTTTATGCCCTGAAAAGGTTTGTGCTTTCATAAAGAATGAGTTGTCTCACTGCAATGTACATGTTAGTGCTG
Organism: Numenius arquata; assembly: GCF_964106895.1. Classification (NCBI taxonomy): domain Eukaryota; kingdom Metazoa; phylum Chordata; class Aves; order Charadriiformes; family Scolopacidae; genus Numenius; species Numenius arquata. The sequence goes on along the minus strand of NC_133615.1, from coordinate 32,137,078 downwards.
GTCTTCAGGTCTGGTCTTTATACTGGTCTTATGGAATTCTCACTTTACACAAGGAAACTTGTGGTTTAATATATGGAGACCTTGATCACCTTTGACACTGACATCTTCTACTGCTATATTGGAAAGGGTACACTTTTCTGAAAGCATCTTCGTCTTAATCAAGATGTGGCATGAAGTAAATGACACACAGAGATACTTTCAGTGGTTGGGCACAAATTTAGTCTGAGAAGAAATCCTATGTTCATGTTCTCTCTCAGAGATTTCTAATGATTTGGCAATCTATAGTGATTTTATTTTTAAATACAGTAAAAAAAAATTAAAAAATCCACTGTCCATTTCCTTTTGATCACCTAGAAGAATTTAATGTTATCACAATATCTAGGAAAAGAAAGACCAATTAACAATCTTCTTATTCTTCCATCTCTCTAACCCCAAAACCTCAGAGTCCTTTTACCCTCAGTAAAACGTAGAGTACTTGCAGACTTCATTTGGGCAAATTGAGCAAAATTTTGCACTAAGGCAGAAATGACAGACATGAACGGTGGAAGCTGAATCATGAGTTTTAGACTTGTGAATGTAATCCAGTCCATTCAAGAAGTTTTTAGAGTAAAATTAAATATATCTTTCAGTATGAATTTCCCCTGAATTTCAATAGTATTAGCTTCTTTTAGCATTACTCATAATGGAAATCTGTTCTTCTAAGAAAGGTTCTCAGATTCTGAAAGTGAAGTGAAATACACAAGTCTTTGCCTCAGGGTTTAGAGTATGATGGGGAGAAAAGTTGCAGTTTTCTGAAGGGGTCAGTCAATCACATTTGTTACAGTTGTGCAGCTGTTTGGCTCCTCTGCTCTGCCCGGCTCCGATGAGGAGAAGAGAAGCAGCACCCAACCGGGTGTGAGAAAGCATCTCTGCTTAGGTTTCCTTGCAAGAATAAGGATGGGATACAGAACTGGACTGAGGGATTGGGGTCTGGTGATCAAAGCCCAGAGTAATGTTTCAAGAAACTATAGTTACCTTAATTTCTGTATTATCTTTGACTTCTTTCACAGTGCAGCTGAATTGAGGAAAAATCAAACAAAAAAAGCCCCTTTTTAAAATAGTTTGTCTTTTTTCTTCTGACTTTCATTTATTTTTGTATGTGTGAGGCAGGATTTTCCAGTGTTGTTTCTGACCCTGTGGTTCTTTCTCCAGTTCCTATGTCCTTTCTTCTCTCCCTCATCCTTTTTATCATACATTTTTTTATCATTGTTTTTTACTGAATATTCTTTGTTTGCAGGAGGAGTGCTCTGTGAAGGTCAATATCAACACCAAAGTAGTACCACTTTTCCGAGGAGAAGTTTCACTTAGTTGCTTGACTATTTTCTTCTGGCTGTCTCCTTTTATGAGAGCCTGTTACAGTGCTGCTGATTTTGCGGAGGTGCAGTGTGTCAAGGCGGGGAGTGAGCAGATGTTTCTGAGGTACAGAGAACAGGCTTGTCAGTCTCTAAGCACAAAATCTTTTAGAGAATGTTTTACAAATTCTTCAGATTTATAAATAACTTTGCAAACCTAATGCTTTATCTTCAGTATTGTAAAAAGCATTTTTAAAATGCATTAGCATTTTCTTGCTTCAGCTTTATCACTGAAAAGTAAGGTGTAAAAGCGGTCTGTGAAGAAAATGCTACTGAAAGCTACTAAACTACTTAAGATTATTAAGAAGTAGTCTAGTTTTATAACTAATATCTGGCATCACAGTTACTTACATTAAATAGGGTAAAATATAAACACCCTCACATTTCGATTTATTAAAATAGAAAGTATAAGACAAAGCAGTGCAGCTGGTTGCAAAACCTTGGAAACAAGTATTTTGGATGTCCAATCTGCTATGTGGTGGTGGTCTTCACACAGCCCGGGCTTGTTTTGGGGGTGATTTCTTGGGTTCTTGGCTCATCTGTAGACATGAAAAGGGAGATGGTGCTCAAGTACACGTGTCACTAAGCCAATCAGGTAACCCAAATATAAATGTTTAAGAAACAGCCCCTAGTCCCCCTTCTGTGCAAGGGTGGTCTTTAAGATTTAATTTTTCTGAAGAAAAGGACTTGACCAGGTTTAGAGGCAATTAATAAAATATGTTAAGTTTTTTTAATCCTTAATAAGATGAGGGGTGAAAAAGCTTTATTTTTATGGATTTAGACTTTTTCAAAAGTAGAATGTTCCCCCTTTTTAAGATGTTCTTTATCCTCTCAGCCTCAATGTTTTTTCTTTTGAACAAATTAGGGCTAAACATATTTTTACTTCTCTCAATTGGGATATCTTTAATCTTGCTTCTTAGGGCAGAAATCTTTGAGCTGTCTGCTTGTTTTGAGCTTAATTCTAAGATATGGAGAGACAGAGATGTAGGCATGGTTTGCATTACTGTCAGTTCTGGATTAGTGAGAAAAAATGCCTGATCCAGCCTTGGAACAAGATTTTGATAGTAAGGCAAAAATGGAAATTTTTGTATATGAATGCAGTGTTTCCCAAGTGTCTTCTGGTGTTATAAAATTGCAGTGTGTCCCACTTATAAGAGAACTTGAGATCATGTTTAAAATGGAGAATGTGAGTTAGCTTCATTTCAATATGATGTAAAACTAAGAAAAGAAAAAGCACTCAAAATTCCCATGCAGTAACCAGTTTTCAGTCTTCCACCAAATAAAAGTTAAAATAGCAATAACTCAATATGTCAAATAAGAAATACATATTTGCTCTGAAGAGATGCATAACATTGGCCAAAGATTAAAAAGTATCTCTATGCAGTATTTTCCAGGCAGCTGCAGGCAGACTCTGACTGTACTCTGAGCAGATCAGGAGTCATGCAGTCATGTTATTGTGGCACTGAGCTCAGGATGTCCTAGCACTTGGTACATCATTGCAGGCACTCTCCTCTTGGTCTGAAGTCATGACAGCTCTACATCAAAGGAACCTCAGGTCTACCTTCAAGATAGATTTGGAGATACCTGTGTAATGGTCATTGTGACATACTAGCACAAAATACATATTAATAACAAATAATTTACAATTATACTTCTATGCATATTCTCATACAGCAGACTTAAGATCACATTAATTTAGGCATGTCGTGGCTCAACTGAAAGATGGAGCCACTGTATTCATTAACGTCTTTATTTTCATACATACGATATAGAGACTTTTTCTACTACTGGTCACTGATCCTGTAATTAATAGAGAACAGAAGATTACACTGTATTCAAAGAAACAAATGTTCTGCTAAGTACAGAACTGGCAGATGAATGGCAATGCTGCTTCAGTACTCACAGTGCAGTCACTTGTGAAGTGAACCTCTTTGGTGGTCTGAATGCAGGACTTGGTACTGTGCCTGCTATTGCGGTCCAGCCTAGCTTCAAGATGAAGATGCATTTTACAGAGAGACTGTGGGGTAATTGCAGGGTGAAAACATTAATTATTTTATTATTTTATTCTCCTAAATGCCTTCTGGAGTTAAAAAAGTAGTTGTGCAGGAAGATTGATCCTTCATTTTGGAATGTTAAAAGAACATTGATAAGTTTGGGGTTTTTTTTCTTATTACTATTTTTCTTGGTGTTTTTTGGAAGTTATCATTATGGTTAGAAAAAACAGTAATTCTTATTTGTAATGAGTTTTAAAGTTATTTGGTTTGTGCTGGGTTTAACAACCTTGGCAATATTTGCCCAGAGGTGACCAAAATCTGGAGATGCACATTTAGGGAAGAAAATGAGTGTTGTGTTATATTTATCTAGTTTGCTGTCATGCAGCATCACTGCAAACATAGGTGCCTTGTGATGTGATGGGCAGCCTGCAAATAGCTAATTGACTCTGATCTCTGTTAATTAGTGCAAGTAAATCTTATAATGAAGCTTTGAAGAGATCATCTGAAGTAGATGAAAGCTGAGGCTTTACTCAGTGTCAGGGCCTTGATGCTAATTATTGAGTCCTGTGACCCAGCAAAAGGAAGACTCACTGATAAGGTGGTCTTATTATAGGAACTTCTATTGTTGTGCTATTTTGCAATTTGCGTGAATTGTATCACCACTTCTGTTTCACTATTGCTGTACTTCAGCACAGAACTTAAAATAACTAAACTAAAACCTGAGGAATGGCACTCCTGTTTTATGCTTAAGACACAGTTTAAATACGGAAATTAGCTTTTGTAATATAAAGAAAAATTAAAATCTTAGAATAGCATATTTATATTAAAATAGCATTTTTGAACACAGAAATTAATCTTCTGTAAAAGCCCTTGACTTTTTTTCCCCCTGAAATTTTTGATGAATCTCTAACATGTCAGATAATAGACTGATCATATTTACATTTTATCAGCCTAGCCTTCTAGGTGTAGGGAGTAATACTTTGTAAGCTAAGATCTCAGTTAATTGTTATTTTCTTATGCTGTATAATTTGCTTATTCTATAAATGAGTAATGTAATGTTAAAAATGTATTTATAAAATGTATTTATAAATGAGTAATGTAATGTTAAAAAAATGCTATAAACTATTCAAGTGTCACATTTCAATGATCAGAAAGACTAAAATGGAAACTAGAACACTCTCAGTCCCAAATAGACATTGTGATGAAAGACATTTATAGGCTTTGAATTTCAAGTGTTTAGATATTTCCTAGAAATATAAATTAATGAGGATGTGAAAGACTGAGTGTTATAATATGAACGGGAAAGATTGTAGGTCATCTTTCCTGGAAACTCCTGATGGTACGTGGTGTTTGCTCTCTGTGACCTGGTAATTTAAAATGGAAATTTTTTGTGAATCTAGTTGTGTCTTCTTTATAGGGACTTAATTGGTGCATGCTAGACAGCAAAAGATTAGGCTTGCAGCTCTGAAGTTAAGCACTTTTTGATAGTGACTGATCAGGCTTTTTGCATTCTTTCACTAAAATAGACTGACTTTGATAAATTAGAGATGGCCATGTGAGATACTTTTGGAGTTTCATTTTTTTTCAGGATTTTTATATTCACTGCAGATGTCAAAAGAGAAAGTTGTTCCAGAAGAGTTAGAGAGTAAGAACAATTTTAATGGACTTTGTTGGTTTTTTTAAGCATTTCTTTTAAAATCTAGAGTAATATCGTGATGTAATATATGAAGGGCTTTATTTTCAAAATAACTAAATAAAAATAATCTTTACTGTTATATGCAAAAAAATATTTTTATGTTCATTACTTTAATACTCGGAGGCAATGTTTATTAAGGTGGCTAGTAATAGCAAAACACTTGGATAGAATAATTGTAAATAAGTATTGGTAGTTAGAATGATTTTTTTTTTTGCCCACTACTTATAATTTCTATCAATTATTATAGATAAAGGGTGTCACTGTAAGAGATCATTAAAAAAATGTTAGAGAAATTTGCCTTACAAGCATGCAAAATATGCTAAAGAAAACTGATTTTACATAAGTTAATTAAGGTAGCGTTTCTAGGATAGATTATAACCAGTGCCAAAACAGGGATCTGCCAAAATACGGCAGTGGAATTTCCTAGTATAGTGGACAATCTTGTACAGCACATCATAGATGGGGAAACTCCTGCTTTATTCTGCTTTGTCATAAACTGGATTATATATGAAAGTAGTGCAGCCTTAAGGAACGTCATAGAATATGGCCCAAATTACGTTCCTTAACTGTATGCAGAAGGACAGGGACATGCACACAGAAAAAATGCGTTTTTGTGAAATGCATGCTTTATTTAACTCAGCCATGGCTGTGAGTGTTTCCTTTTGTTCCGTGCACAAGAAGCCAAGATCCGAGATTCACCCTTTGCTGAGGCTGTGGCTTCATCAGATCTAGGAGCTCGCAGTGTGAAGGTCATGATTATTTCCTAACTGTTCCTGGCTGGTGACTCGGGCATTGTTTGTCCCCAACTTGTTCCTGAGACCTGTTTGCCAGGCTGAGGAAACAGGGGAGGATGGGACAACTTTCCTGAAGTAGGATAACCATGTCATCTGATGTGGGAGAGTAGAGTAACCATGTTAAGTAGGATAACCGTGTAGGTTATGAACACAGGGATAGAGTTGTTTCTCTACCTTTCTGCATTGCATGGATGGAAAACTAACTTTTTAACCAGACCCTCTCCTTAGAGATATGAACAGTTTTTAATATGTTGTTCTTCACCTGCCTTCTCACTGCAGTAACAAAATAGTATCTGTTTCCTCATCTTTGGGCTCCAATTTTTGCCCAGTTTTAATTAACATGATGTTGAACTATTTCCCCTGTACCAGCTGAAGATGGTTTGATGAGTTGCAGTTTCTCTCTGTGTGTATGCAGACTCAAAGTGGGAACATGTTGCATTTCCTTAATTATGTCCAAACTAAAAGTTTTACAGAAAAATGTCCTGATTAACTTGATGCCAAAACCAGTAAGCTAATTCCTGGACACTGTTTGGTAGTCGGTGTTCCAGGGATCGTTCCCAAACAGCAGTTTCTGTGAGGCCACTCTGTTTTGCAGACTAGGGGAGTTGACCACCCTAGACACATGTCATTTTGTACTAGTTGGCCTCAGTTTTCTGGAATATTCATGGACACGTTTCATTTAGTTACAGATGTATCTGAAAAGTTTGTTGTAAAGGAACCATTTTGGCTAAAGAATTACGATGTGAAACACTTCCATACTTGGTGACAGTCACTAGCAAAACTTCATCTGGTTATGCGACAGACAGCTCCGTGGGCATGGGTGAAACTGCTCATGTGTGCTGAATTATGTAGGCAGCAGTGCATATAGAGTGCTGCTCTTCTAACCTACGTGACTCTTGTATGAATGCTGTTGTCCTCTCAGCTCTGATTCTCTCTGTGATTCTGCAAATGCTCATAAAAATATATGCAGCTAATAATTTTATTTTCTTGCTCTTTTGGAAGTCACAATATCTATTGTTGCATTTTCATTTGCTCATTTTAGTTCAATTTTTCCCCCTTGGTTCTCATGTGGTTATCAGAATTCATGCATCCCAATTCAGATGATCATAGAAGTACCAATTTCTGAGACCCCTTCATACAAATGTTTACCTTTTAATTAACCTATGAAAGATCTTTTTCAGATACATTTGACTTTACATCCTCACAAATTGGTCTTCATTATTGCTCAAGTTAGCCCTTGGCTTACTGTGCTGTTATCTGTCTCTCCGAAACCACCTTTGAGCCCTGGATGCTGCCATCACAACTAGATGCACCCATTATGATCACCACGGGTGGGTATTGCTTGGGCAGGGCTATGAGAGAGAGAGGTCAGGTTGGTGCCCCAGGGGGAGCACACTATCACAAGTTGTCCTTAAAAAAGGAAAGCAAGGAGATGATGGTAGACAGGTTTTGTAACAGCTAAATAAATAGCCGTATAGTGTTATGGGTATATTTAATTTACAACAAGCTTTATGAAGTAGGTTGGATAGCCTAGTGTCTTTCCAAACAGGAAAAGTACATCTAAAAGTTGTATGGATACCTGTTTTAATACCCTTGTTTCCTCACAAATGCCGATACCCTCTTTTAGATGTATATTAGTTTGTTCCAGTAGCTGTACTGGTTTTAAGCTGTTGAGAAACCATGCTAGGGCATCAACAGAGTTGCTAAGACATTTCAATTGCTGACCTTTTTTCCAACATATTTACTGTTTCAGGCTACCGTTTAAATAAGGAAAGCAATTCTGTTGTTATTACAAAAAATAAATTCATACTATACAATAGTATGAAATAACATTTTGGAAATTCCTCAGTTTATACAGGATCTGCTACACAAATTCTCAAGCCTCCCCCCACCATTTTACAGGCAACTTGAAAGTATTTTACACTTGGCATAATTATTATGGTGAACTCCTTTTAAAATTGTGATGAATGCATTCAGCTGTTATTTTGGGAATTTAGTGATCAATATGTTTCAGCATCCAGAAACACAAGAAACTATATGATGACTGAAACTTTTTTTGCGGCATTGAGGTGAGGTCTCAGTTGTCAATTTCAGTTATTAAGATATATTTGTATACATTATAACTGTAAAGTGGTTTTTTAAAGTTGTTAAGTGCATTTTAAAAATGCTTGGTGTAAAATGTAACATCCTGCATACTTCAGCAAAATTGTCAGTAGAAAAAAAAAGCTTTGAATAAGAACATGATGATTTAAATAAATTACAGGACAAATTGGACTTGTCCATGTTCACGACTTGCCTTGTAAGTGTCACTAAAACAGTTTGGATTGGATTATTTTCCTAAATACCTTGCACACAAATATCCTATTAACATTTTTGTTTAAGGATTGAACCTTTTCTTCCCCACCCCCCCATCATCCCCTAAAAAGTAGATTGTTCCAGCTTGTTTTCCTGCCTTTATTCTCCCATCAAGCATATTTGGCCTGTGCTTTTAGTTAAAAACGTAAAAAACAGAGTAGTATCTTTAAAAGCCTGGAATGTTGCTCTGACCTTGGCAAAAAGAAGATGCTTTGACACTTAGTAAGAGGAGGATTTCTTTTCATTAATCTTCTTATATGTGTTTCCACACACAGCCCGTGATGTACCAGGTACTAGGGAGGTAGGAAAGAAGTCAAGGTGAAAATCTGCATAACAGGAGGAGGGTGCTATGTTCTCAGATGCCTCATTTGGTCAAGGGGAAGGGAGGTCAGCTGCCTGGCTTCGCCTCTCCCTCTCATTTTTGGGCTTGCCTGCCTTTTTCAAGTGTCTCTTCCTCCTACTGATTTCTTCACAGTTTTAATAAAGCATAGCATGCTACATGAATTAATCCCAAATACTCCTTGTTTATTGCAGTGCAAGCCTGGATCAAAAACACCTTGTGAAAATCCAAGCTTAATCCTGGCAAATATGGGGAGGTTTCTTCAGGAAAAAAAAATATAAATGGAACTTATATATTGTAATTAAAATGAACTGCAAAAGGGTGCAAAGAGTCTATAAAAACTTCCCAGTCTTGCAGTATGAATAGTAATGGCATAAGTACATTACTCCTTTAAATAAATAAGGAGTAATAATAGTAAAGGAGTAACGTATTTATTCTTTTACTCTTTCTATAAGACTCTGCATACAATCTTTCTTCCTTTGCAGGTTTGTCGTGGTTTGGGCCAGATTGGCCACTGAAACAAATGACAGATGCTCTCTGACCTCTCTCCCTTCAGAGAAGGGAGAGCATCTCCCGTCAGGGAGAGGAGTAATAAAGAGAGACTTATGAGTTTAGAAGGAACTAAACTACTTCAAAGAAATATTAATAAAATAATAAAAAGAAAATAATGAAATAGATACAATACATACAAAACCATATCAAGCTCCCAGGATGATGATCACATCACCGGCAGGCACTGGGAAAGTCCCAGACTGGACTCAGTGACAGATGGGAACTGGATTCCAGATCTGTATTCAGAAATGCAGGGATCAGGATCAAAGGCAGATGAACCTCCTTAGGTGCTGGCCATTGAAGAAAGAGGGCTAACTCTTTGATCTCTCAGCTTTTATACTGAGCATGGGGCAGATGGGATGGAATACCCTGTTGGTCAGTTATGGGTCACCTGTCCTGTCTGCTCCTCCCCACAGGTGGGACCCCTCTACAATTTTCCACTTCTGACCTTCCAATGGGGCAAATAACAAAGTTAGCTGACCTTGGTAGTTATAGCATTAAGTATAAGCAATGCCTCTCTGCATACCATTCCTTGGTATTCACTATAAACATAGGTCTTATCACTCTGAGAGCAAACAGTTTCTGAACAATATGCTGTTAATTTCAGAGAGTTCAGTTAGTTAGAAGAGGCTTAGCTGCAAAGTAATATTACTGAATAGAAAATTGGTTCTGTTTTACCTCAAACCAGGACAAGGTTGCTTTTAGAAGTTTGAAGGTCATCCAGTGAAAACTAGTTGATTTTGGATTTAACATATTACATTATTGTGTAATTACTTTTACTGGCTGTACTGCTTGTACTGGGTTGGTTAGTTGTTGTCTGTTGCTTCCAATTTGGAAATACCTTCATCCCTTTTTGCTATAATGTGAGGGTTTTTTGCAGCAAGCTGGGACATACTATAGCTGTCAGTAAGAATAAATACAAAATTAAAGCATATTTGATAAAGGAATTGGGTGACTAAACCTTCCTGTGTGCGTACTTCAAAATGAAATGTGATGTGTTCTAATAGATCTTTCAAAACTTTATTTATTACCAATTTATAAGTTCTAAAAAGAATTTGGCTATTATAATAGCATACATATATTTTGTGTTACATTAGCCTGAAGAATTTGACATTCAAACATGTGCGCAAATTAGGTTAACTGTTTCTGGACCTTCTGTTGGAGGAGAGCAGGGATGGGGTTATTTTCTTCACCTGGTCACCTCATCAGTCATTACAGGTGCCTTTCTCTGTAGTTACAGTGTTGAAGCAGAACAGTATTACCCTTTTGCTCACCCTCGTAGTTTCTTTACCAGTTTGGGTAAACAGTGAGCAGAGTCTTGCTTTTAGATCTATATTAAGCCTCTCCTCATTGAACTTGATGGTTAGACTATAAAATTAACACAGAAGCTGGGAAAAATACTGCTGTTAACAGAATGCAGTTTGTTTATTCTTATATACGTGAGAGGCAAGAGAACTCCATACATAATAGCTAATCCTGTAATTTTTTTGTTTTCCTACTGACTTCTTAACTATTTGCTTTTGTGTGGGTTTGTATCGTAAGGTGCCTGGGAATACTTTATCCTGCTAGTTAAGTGAAAGAACCTGAATTGTATTATTACTCTTGTGGGTTTGGGGGTTTTTTGTTGGTTTTTTGTTTTTTTTTTTTAAATCAAATTCAATTCTGAATTGATCAGCTGCCCTATTATACTCAAAAACCATTATCAGCACATGTCAATGTGTATCTTGTAGTCTATTGGGTTTGTGTGGCAAAGTTCTGGTAGTGGCTGTGGATGTTGTTTATCTGGACTTTAGTAAAGCCTTTGACACCATTTCCCATAGCATTCCCCTGGAGAAATTGGCTGCTCATGGCTTGGATGGGTGTACTCTTCGCTGGGTAAAATCTGGCTGGAGGGCCGGGATGTGGAGGGACTCTCTATCAGGGAGCGTAGCGATAGGACAAGGGGTAACATTAAACGGAAAGAGGGTAGATTTAGATTAGATATTAGGAAGAAATTCTTTACTGTGAGGGTGGTGAGATACTGGAACAGGCTTCCCAGAGAAGTTGTGGATGCCCCATCCCTGGAGGTGTTCAGGGCCAGATTGGATGGGGCTTTGAGCAACCTGGTCTAGTGGGAGGTGTCCCTGCCCATGGTAGGGGGGGGTTGGAACTCAATGATCTTTAAGGTCCCTTCCAACCCAAGCCATTCTATGATTCTATGATGATACTATGACACAAAGAGGAGATTGATTAAATTTCAAAAATCATTGTTAGCTATACAATCAAAGTAAACACGTAGTGCACAGCAAGAAAAAAACCAAAACTGAAGTATTTCAGTGAAATTACATGAATCATCATTAAAATATATGAAGGAATTCAAACATACTAATATAATAATATTCCTTTTAGAATTAAATAAGAAAATTACTATGGATGATCCAAAATAGGACCAGGGATCCTATATTTGTAGAAGTGATTTTATTTGATACAGATCAACATATCACAGCCAGATTAACAAAATATTTGAAGAATGTAACATTATAATGCTTGAACATCGCATATCCCAACTCCTACACAGTATTTGATGTAGGTACAAGTGCCTTCCTTTTTCAAATTTCAGGTATAAATGGATCCAAGGGGAATCACATCTTCTTGCTTAACAGCTGTAGCAGTATATAAAGTTACCGTGCTGCAGATGTTTCTACTGACATTCCCCGCACACGCGCTTACTTGAGCAAGATAAAGTAGTTAATTGTATACACTCCAGTACATTTCAGCTCAAAGGTTAGTTTAAACCGTCTTCATCAGTAGATTACACCAGCACATTTTAATTTGCTCAGAAAATAATGAGGAGCACTCTACTGGGTTTGTGTGGCAAAGTTCTGGTAGTGGGGGGGCTACAGGGGTGGCTTCTGTGAGAAGCTGCTAGAAGCTTCCCCTATGTCCGATAGAGCCAATGCCAGGCAGCTCCAAGACAGACCCGCCACTGGCCAAGGCCAAGCCCACCAGCGATGGTGGTAGCGCCTCCGTCATAACATATTTAAGAAGGGGAAAAAGCTGTTGCGCAACAGCAACTGCAGCCGTAGAGAGGAGTGAGAATATGTGAGAGAAAACAACTCTGCAGACACCAAGGTCAGTGAAGAAGGAGGGGGAGGAGGTGCTCCGGTCATCACAGCAGAGATTCCCCTGCAGCCCGTGGTGAAGACCACAGTGAAGCAGGTTTTCCCCCTGCAGTCCGTGGAGGACTCGCATTGGAGAAGTTCATGGAGAACTGTCTCCCATGAGAGGGATCCCAGGCTGGAGCAGGGGAAGAGTGTGAGGAGTCCTCCCCATGAGAAGGAAGGGGCGGCAGAAACAACGTGTGATGAACTGACTGCAGCCACCATTCCCTGTCCCCCTGCGTCACTCGGGGGGAGGAGGTAGAGAAAACTGGGAGTAAAGTTAAGCCTGGGAAGAAGGGAGGGGTGGGGGGAAGGTATTTTAAGATTTAGGTTTTATTTTCTCATTACCCTAGTCATTTGATTGGTAATAAATTAAAGTCATTTTCCCCAAGTCGAGTCTGTTTTGACCATGACGGTAATTGGTGAGTGATCTCCCTGTCCTTATCTTGACCCACGAGCTTTTATATTCTCTCTCCCCTGTCCAGCTGAGGAGGGGAGTGATAGAGCGTCTTTGGTGAGCACATGGCCTCCAGCCAGGGTCAACGCACCACAAGCACTTACACTGCTGGTTATGTCATCATAGTTCAGGGCCAGTAATCAATGTTTTCTGGAGTAACTTCTGAAACAGCTTGTGGCTGTTCCACACAAAACCTGATTTGGCTCCATTTTTATTTTGGTTGTTGCAATTATAGTTTCAAGTTGAAGGCAATAAGAAAGATGGGCGATTTTTGCTACAAGAAACCCACTATTTTCTTCTCTTGGTACGGGGTAACAAACTATGAAGCTATTGTCAAAAACTCAATCTTTTAAAGGAAAATTAATAATACCATTCCTAAAGGAAGTCATAATCAGCATCCATATCAAGTCTTATGAGTCCAGGATTTTAGAGGATTTAAGAGTCTGTAGCAGCCAAAGTAAAAACTTTTTATTTCAAGGCATCAATATTTCTCCATTTTCACCTATCTCCGATACAGAATTATATTTTTTTGAACTGCTGGAATTCACTTTATTAACAGCTTTCAGAGATAGCTGCTAAGAATCGTTCATATTTTGTGGGGTTTAGGTGTTTTTTTTGGGAGGGGGGGTTGGTTTGTTTGTAATAGTCACCATAAATCAGGCTCTACTGGCTTGAGAAAGAATACAGTTAAAGAGTTTCCAGCACTGGCATTTTTTCCCCTCAGAACAGGTAAAATTATTGCAGAATGGTAGGAGCTGTGCATTGTCTGATCTTTTTATTTAAATCAAAACCTTTATTTGTAACTTCAAGAATGATGAACAACTTGCTGAAGGCATATGATTAAGGACTTGAGACAAAACTTATAGGGAAAACCTGCCTCTACAGTTTTTGATCACTTTGACTTAATCAAGCCACGGAGAATGTTCTTGTCAGAGATGAGCATGGTCTTTGCAGACACAGAGCGTCATAAGAAACAAAAGCAGAGTTACCGAATGGAAACTGTCTAGATAGTCAGCATAAACTTGGGCATTAGCAGCAGGCATCAGCATGCCTGAGCCATGACAAGAGAGGATTTTGCTCTTTCCCTAGAGGGACTCCTCTCTTGAGCAGAGTCCCCACCTATGAGCAAAATGCATAATCACTCCACAACCTTCTAAAGTTGGTAGGTACCTGACCTTCTTGTCAGGTCGTACCTACTGTGCGAGCTCAGGCCCCGTGTGCAAATGATCAAATCCCCATTTTGAGGCCACAGCATTTAACTAGCGCCATGTAGCTTGGCTGCTGCTACAGTAGCGTGCACAGAGTTAAGGGGGGGGGGAGAGCAAAGGACTCTAGTTTCAAATCCCACCTTTGCTCTTATTTGGAATAAGGGGATGATAATACAATGATTCCTGAATGTCCCAAAGAAGGAAATCTAACAGTATCCTAAATTTCCTAATAACTCAAACATCAGATTACTTCAACTTTAATGGTCATTTTCATTTTGTAACCAAGTCTGTAACTTAACAGCAGTGGAACCACATGGAAAATAAACTGAGAAGAATGTTGATCTTTAAAATCTTTAAGCAAATATGTATAACTTGATTGTGGTTTTCTTTTTGTTTCTCCTTTTTTTTTTTTTTTTAAAGCCAGTTGCGTTTCCATGAGTATATTTCTTTTGCAAAACAGTGATTCTACAGATGTTTATAATCTTAGGAAAGTAAGAGTTTTACAAATCAGGCTTGGGAAAAATCATCTTAGACTGTTTTCTCCAACTGCATCACAGAAACATTTTAATATTGACGCTTCAACTATAAACTATAGGTAATATCGCGTACATTAGCTATTTCCTGCTGGTACCTAAAGTTTAAACATTTGTGCACAGAATGAGTAACATGGCAATCAGCTGAGTCTAAAAAAAATGGTTTGGGGTAGATTTCTCTTGTTACAGGAACCTTATTCAATATATTAGTGTTTATCAGGGCCAGCCAGCATGGGTTTATGAAAGGGAGGTCCTGCTTAACCAACTTGATCTCTTTCTATGACCATGTGACCCGCCTTCTCGATGCAGGGAAGGCTGTGGACGTTGTCTACCTGGACTTTGGTAAGGCCTTTGACACCGTCCCCCACAGCATTCTCCTGGAGAAGCTGGCGAATCATGGCATAGACAAGTGTACTCTTCACTGGGTAAAAAACTGGCTGGATGGCCGTGCCCAGAGAGTTGTGATTAATGGGGTGAAATCCAGTTGGCGGCTGGTCACCAGTGGTGTCCCTCAGGGCTCAGTTTTGGGGCCAGTTTTGTTTAATATCTTTATCGATGATCTGGATAAGGGGATTGAGTGCACCCTCAGGAAGTTTTCAGATGACACCAAGCTAGGTGGGAGTGTTGATCTGCTTGAGGGTAGGAAAGCTCTACAGAGGGACCTGGACAGGTTGGATCAATGGGCCAAGGCCAATGGGATGAGGTTTAATAGGGCCAAGTGCCGGGTCCTCCATTTTGGTCACAACAACCCCAGGCAACGCTACAGGCTTGGGGAAGAGTGGCTGGAAAGCTGCCCAGCAGAAAAGGACCTGGGGGTGTTGGTGGACAGCCGGCTTAACATGAGCCAGCAGTGTGCCCAGGTGGCCAAGAAGGCCAACAGCATCCTGGCCTGTATCAGGAATAGCATGGCCAGCAGGAGTATATACTGAGCTTGACTGACCGTAGATGGTACAGAATATTCCATTGTCCATTCTGTTCTGTCTAGGCTCCTTCTCAGCTTCTATGGGATGCTGAAAAGAGTCCTTGAAAAGTATAAACATTGCTTAGCAACAACCAAACCAAGCATTGTTGACACTCCTTTCACAGCAATCACTAGAAAGAAATTTAACTCTTTCCTGACTGAGAGCAGCCCAGGATATGATTGGCTTTCTGGGCTGCAAGCGCACATTGACAGTTCATATTCAGTTTTTCATCCACCAGTACCCCCAAGATCAACTGTTAAAGCTGAAAAATTAGGTGAGCCAGGAATACAGAGGCTTTTCTCCATGGTAATAATATTGTAAATTTTAAAATACAGCAATTATCACTTCAGTCAGACTTCTCTATGTTAGTAGTCTGTGTAATAGAAAATATTCAAAATATGGACTTTTAATACAATTATAAAGGTAGGTGCAACACATAACTTGCAACTTCACTTTACCTGAATGATTTGTGTCCAAAGCTTGTTTAAATTACGTTTCAATGTTAGATTTTTTACATCTGCACATCTATTTGTTCTGCTCTAGTCATTTGATGTATTTTCTGCTCTATTTGTTTGAGAGCGCTCCCTACCATCACCCCATTCACAGGTGTGCATCTTATAATCAGGGAAGAGGATTTAATATGGAGTGTTTACAAAAGAATAATAAACATACTAAGATGATGAAGGAATTGAAGACACTTTCATTTTGACAGTAAATAAAGATATTTGTATAAAATGTATAGTTTGTGCTAATATAATCAAGGACTCTCAGCAGTGATTCTTCTGTGGGTTCCCCCCCCTATTATTTTAAATGTTTTAAAATCTGGATATAGATAGGGACGACAGTGTTAGGATTTCTTTATCTCAGGCAGTTATATTACTAGTTAATTGAGCTTCGACACTTGCGTTAACTTTTACAGTGCCTGTGTAAGAAAACAGCAAGTTGATTTAGCAATCTTGGAAAAGCTCTAGATTGCTGGTTTTTAGAGATGGGTGTACTTTTTTTCTTAGCACTAAGTTTCCATGCAGAACCACATGCATTAACTGATTCTATAGATGTTTTGTTTGCACTTTTTGTCAGTGGCTTAATAACTTTCTGAAGAATGACTGTTATACTTCCAAAGTGCAATATCTCAATATTTTTAGGATTTCAGAAGTCTGAAAGTATCAGCTGGCTTTGAGGATATTTGTTTGAAATGCACAGCACAGATATAACATCTTCCTGAAGAGGGGAAGGGCTGCTGTTTAGGACAATGTCCATTCACAGTTTTACGTTTAGAGCTATTCCTCTCTTTTCCTTTAGTCAATATTTTTACTTTTCTTACTTATACACATTCTCTGTCTGGTAAAAAGTAGCAATCTCAGACCCCATGAACTGCTGGAATGCTCTGAGTACTGAGTGCATTATGATCCCAGGTGGGAGAGAATGGATTGACAGACTGCAAGTATTAAAAAATATAATACTAAAAATTTAAAAAAAAGACTGAAGCTGCTGGGAAATGTGTTGCTCAAAAGAGGGCATGACTGTATCTCTGCTTTGCACCTAATCTAGACTGCATGAAAGCTATTGAAGAAACATAAAACTATACCAAAATAATATCAGTGGCTAAAGCTCCCTCTTCAGGAAAAGCATGAGGGAGAGCAAATTAAGAGACAAATGTTTGTTGGGCCCCATTGTGTGCTGGTGGAAAACCTCTGTGGATCACACCACAGACTGCATTGTGGCAATCCGGGAGTACAATCAAACCATTTGCTCCTCATAAGTATTTTCTATGGTCTGGAAAAGCATTTTGCTATTTAATTTTAGAATCTTTTTCTGTGCCTGTGAGTTGATCATGGAGGGCTATGCTTGGCATTTGGTCATCTTAGAAAACTTGTTACATTAATGTTGTAAGGAGGCAAGAGAAGGACTTCATATTGTAATTGACCTTAATAAAATTAAAACTGATGAAAATGAAGCCTTTCTAATCTTAGAGTATTTCCCAGTGTATTTTATAAACTGTTTATATTTTGTTCCTTACTGAATTTTAAGTTGAGTGAATTTTTGAAATGTGTTTTAAATAGTGGTTCTAGACTTGTTGATATTCATTGTAGGCACATCTAAACATAATTGATCCCCTTTTGGCAAATACAATATTCTGTAGTTGAGCTAAAGATACTCTTTACTATAGAGCCTTAGGGATTACACCTGAATTTCATTAAGGAAGACTAAGTAATATCCAGAGGAATCTCCTCATGTAGAATTGCTTTGGACTGGTTAGCACAAGATGGGATGCAGCTTCCCCCCCTCCCCCCAGTTGTATTGTTTGCTTTTTGTAAGAATAAAATTGTATTGAGATGAACAGGATATTGTCTGTGAATAATTCAGAGAGTGAAGACATATCTATTATGCTGGAGTTGCATTTTCAAGGCACGATATGTTTTATAAGCATTTTTTTTTAAATAAAATTGTCAAATTTTAAAGGAATACAAAGACTTGATGTACAATACAGAATGTTGGGAAATAGATTAATTATAAGAACAGCAGTTAAAGCTCAGTCTGCATAGGTGAATGAAAACTCAGGAGCTTTATTCAGTGATCATATTATGGTCCATTTATCTCCCAGAGAAAAACTTTGATACTATAGGCTCTTCCCCATAGATTATTTGTTTACTATCTCTTTATCCCCAGGACAGGTCCCTGCTTCTTTCATCATCTGTTTCTGTATAGAAAAATGAATAGGGGATAGATGTGAAAATGCTTAAGACTTCTATTCTATGTTTTGTTTTGCTTTTGTTTTTAGGGAGCTCTGGTTATGATCTTCTTAAGAAAAAAGGAAAAACTAATCTACCTGCTGCTGTGCATAACAGAGTCCACTTTAAGAACTTAATTATGTATGACAGGTGTTAAGAGTATTGCCTGTGCTTAATGTCCTGCCAAATTAGAAACATGAGAGGAAATTTTTGTCTTATCTGAAACTAAATGCTTGACACAGGTTTTGAAGTATTTGTTATTAATCTTAAGTGCTGCCATCTTGCTTTGCGCCTTACACAATCTCTGACCTGAGATTTTATGTTTTAAATTTTGAGAGCTGTTGAAGACAAATAGATCAGTCTGTTGGACCCTGTTTGAGATCAGTCCAAAACTTGAATTCTCTTGATGCTTCCTTTCTCACAACCCATTTTTGCACACTATAGAAAATATTCATCTCAGAAAATATTCATGTCAGTTTCCTCTTGAGAATTGAATTCTGAAACTGCTTAAACTCACTCACCAGGCATTAAACTACTTGGATTTGAAACTTCTAAACAAGTTTCTTTTCTGGTAACACTTACTCC
Source organism: Numenius arquata (assembly GCF_964106895.1). NCBI lineage: Eukaryota > Metazoa > Chordata > Aves > Charadriiformes > Scolopacidae > Numenius > Numenius arquata. Next base: position 32,118,339 of record NC_133615.1, on the reverse strand, counting down.
GGGTGTTTGTCAATTTGTTATAGCTTGGACTAGACACAACTCTGGGGTGATGATATCAGTTCTACAAATGTATTCCTGCAGGCAAGACCTTTAAAAGTTTACAGAAGGATTCCAGGTCTGTTTAAGGTTCTAACTAGGTCAAATCAAGACTTATAGAGAGAAAACATTTTTTTGAAAATCTTAGCTTTCTGCTGGCTTGGCCAACAGTTCCAGACTGTCATGCAATAATAAATTTCCTGTCATCAAGATGATTGCTTCTGTAACTAAATGTATATTTTTTTCTCCTTCTGAATTAAAATGCCTTGCAAAAGTATATAAGTGGCAAGTAATGAAAGTTCATATAATTAAGAGCTCTGTTATATAAAGTGAGATGGTGACAGTCTCCTGAAGACTCAGGTGAGCCATGTTTATGTCTAGTACTGTACATGATGTTTCATAGTTACGAGGAGTTCTATACAATTAGTTGTTCTAAGTTGTTATCTCGATAAATAGATTTATTACCAGTAAAGCAAGTTCACATTAGAAGTCCTTTGCATTTAAACAACTTCTAGAATTTTTACAAATCTTATCAGAACTATAGGACTGGGGTTGTACAAGATGAAGACTCATGAGGGTTTTCCAGGCTGAAAATGGAGGTTTTGCTGCTGTTTTACCATGGAGATGAGGGAATTGTTCAGAGAAAGTGCAGATTTGCTGTACTTTCAGCTACTTCTAGTTACTTCCCTTCCTGCAAAAGAATGGTAGGAAGTAGGAGGGAGTCTTTTGTTGGCCCCTTGAAAAGTTTTGGAGCCTTGAGCAAGTTATAAGCCATTTAAAATTGTCATAGTCTGTCTAGCTTTTGCTTTGTACAATGTGTTCCTGGCTTACTGCCAAAATCACTAAGCAGTATTATCATAACACTTGAACCATCTCAGTGTCTTGGGTCAGTATGACACACACAATTTAAACTCAGGACACAGGTAAAATAGTGGTTACTACAGCTGCAGCTGCTTTTCTCCCTCTAAATACCCTTTGGCCCAGACAAAGGTGTCTTGTGGCATGTAATCGGAAAAAGCATGAGATCAAGTGTCATGTCTGCTGAATGTTAATCATCTGTGCTTTCATAATCACTCATTACCAAGGAAGGAATTCTGACCAACCCAAGGCTACTCTGCTGGGCCTGGCTGTGAATCCTCTCTGGTGTCCCTCTTCCTATGAAGGTGCCTAAACACCTTTTGAAGCTCGGCCCTTAAACCAGGAATAAAGCCCCAAAACAGGGGTTTCTCAGAGCACTGTGCATTGCTCCCACTGAAATCAACCGCCTTTTGGTAATTGTGGATTTTAGTGTAGGAAAATTAAACTAAAATTGAGAGCTTCTGGCTTTTTAACTGGATCACAGGAAATTAGATCTTTGCTGGTTAGCCCCATGGTGTGGCAAGCAAATTGCATGATTATGCTTTCTTGGTTTGGTCTAACCTGCACACACAGGCTGCCCAGTTGCATGGAATCATGGAGGCATCTTTACAGAAAATAGGATTTGATGCATATAATTATTTTGCTCTCTTAATGACAATTAAGAGAGCAAAATGCAGATTGCATAAGCAGCCTTAGCTCACAATTTCCTCACTTCTGAGTGCTTGCTTCTACAACCTTATTGAAATTTCAGGAGTGGAGGATGCTAACTGATGTGGAGTTGTCAGGTTAACGTATGGAGGGACTGTACTGCTAATCGCCATGGGCTTGCGTTTAGAGAAAGAGCTTTAAATGTTTCCAATGGTGAGACAGATATAAGATTCTAGCAGCTGGTTTGCTCCACAATCAATAAATTTTATTAAAATATGGACAGCAAAGGAGTAATGTTCAAGCCAGCTTGGACACAGAAGCAGTAATGGGTTCTTGGAAAGTTTTGTTAGGTTAGAGGAAGAGTGAACCTGGTGATGTCACTTCTGACTGATATGGGTGTGCTCATTCACAGAGCACATGCCAGTTGGCTAGTTTGGGTTTGCGTTCTTGCATTGTGGTTTACTTTTTCTTATGTCTACAAATTCATGAAAATCCTATAGGCCAGATGAAATGGTTTAGTGGGATGGATGTGGGCAACAGGCTGGATGCTTAACATACCTCCTTCAGAAGAGAAAGCTTCAATGATCATGTTAGGACTGCTATATGGCAGTCTTCTGCATTTTAGCAACTAGATTGTATCTTGTAGAAAACAGCCATTAGAAAAATTTAGAAGCCTTTTAAGAGTTCAGGGTTGAATGGGGGAAGCAGGAGACTGAAGCTGGAGTGTAAAACAGATAGACAAAATGTAGATGAGTGGATGAAGGTGAAGAGAACGAATAAACAGCAGATGGAAATCATGCAGACTGGAGCAGGCCAGGAAAATAATAACCATCATTGAGTATGACTCCATGTACTTTTTCAAGACTCCCCACATCATGCCTTTGAGCATCTTCTCTAACCAGGTCATGAAGAGCTTTGTGATGATATCCAGAATACTACTTTTGTTTTCTGCAGTGCCCCATTTCTTGTCATGTTTGGAAGATTTTTCTAGTATCTGGTTTTAGGTTTTTTTGCCTTACCATCCTCTGAGACTGAATAATTCATTTCCAGCAGACCTGCTTTTTGTGTGCTCAAACTTAGATTAGCATGTGCTAAAAAAACAATGATGTGCCATTGTCTCTTGAATTTGTTTATGGAGAAAGGGAAACACTGATTGTGTTGCTTTTTTAAATGTATGTCATAATATATTCAATGGTATATCTGAAATACAAGTAACCATTGAAATTCCATGGTAAGAGTTTCAAACTTGTAATTAAGTGAAATAAACTCATTTTTATGTAATGTTGATAATGCTGGGTATTATATGACAAATGAGGGTTATTTAGTGATATGTTCTGCTACTTTGGCTAGAGTTGGCTGTCTGGTAGAATTTCTTCTACTTTTGAAAAGGGAGAGACATCTTGCTTGCTTGTCCTCCAGTTCTTCATTTGATAAAGTGCAAAATTACAGTTTGTTTGGGTTTTTTTTTGTTTGGTCATCCCCGTCCGTCCCCGAGTCCAGTGTTTACTGTTCTCTATCTTAAAATTATTGGATGCCTCTCTCCTGATGGATGTATCTGCACAGTTACACGTTTTCTATCATCATAGAATAGATTTAATGCACAGTGTTAAGTTTTGGATTAGCAACATAACTACTATATCAGAATCAGTAATTACCTCTTATGAAGGTGAGGAAAAAGAACGATTTCAAGTCAAGACCTAAAGTTAACGTGTTTCTGAAATTCTAAACACATTTCCTAGATTGAAACAGGAAGTTTCTTAATGTTTGTTGTTTAAAAAAAGTACACAAAAAGCTGGGGAACTTTCTTTTTAATTTGGATGGAAAATTTCCTTGTACGAAGGAAAGATAATAGTGAAAACCATCAAAATAGGACAGAGGAATGTTCAGACTTCACATTTTCTGTACAAATTCTTGATGAAAACCTGTCTGTATATATCAGGCCTTCTATAGATTAGAAATATAGAGGAGTTTAGAGGACTTGGAATGCAGAATACCTGGATCTACCCACAAAGTTATTTCCAAAAGACTGAAGCATTGTGGTGGATGATGTAACATAAAGCTTGTCTACAAGGAGAAATAACCCAAAATAGCTATCATAATCCTTTTCAAAAGTGTGTTAAATACATTCTTTTGTGCGTGAAGGAATTTCCTTGTTATACCAATAGCGCATTCCCATACTGTTCTCATGCTTTTCCCTGCTTCAAATGGGCTATTTCTACCTCTTCAGCAGCAGAGAACTCATGTGCCAGTAAGTGTTCAGCACAAACAGAAAGTAGTTTGGAGTTTCCCAATGGAATTATGTTAATGTTTTATTAATTTTTTTATTAAATTTTAATATTTTAATTTTTTTTATTAAATTTTTATTATTAATTAACAATTATGTTAATGAATTATGTTTTAATGTTATTTAGTGCCGCGATGGAGAGACGGGACGCAGCTTGATGCAAGCAAGATGTCGATTTTATTATAATTCTTTACATACATTTATACTAGTCCTAAGGTAGCGTGTTCTAAGCTAATTGGTTCACATTCCACATTAGGCACTCACAGATTGGCTAATGCTGATGCTAATGCAAAAAGTATTTTTCTAAACACCTATAAATCTATCTTGAGCAAGGACAACAGGATAATTGTTTTACAGTCTCACCAGCTGTCCTTGTAGGATGTCAGTACTCCCTATTCTGAAAGTTTTTATCTTATCTTTCCCAGGGCCTGTGGCCAACAAGTTCCAGCACATTTTCTTTTATCAACTGAGCAGTGCTGGGGGTTTTGCTGAGACCAGCTGAATCCTGTCCCACATCTCCCCCTTCTTGTTGCACAGTAAGAACTCTCTTAACAGAGTTTGCTATCAACTTTTGCACACATTGCAACAGACAAGGCAAACAAAGCAACAAAAGGACAAAAACAACTAAAATATACACAATCGTTTTAACTAAACTTCTTAGCCATCCGGACAGACCTAGCCAGTCCCCAAGAGCATCCAGGCCAAAGAATCCAGAATCTTGTTGTATCTTTTGAGTATGCGTCATTAGATATTGAATTTCTTTATGGATAGATCTTGAGTGATCCTCTAGGTCCATACAACACATTCCATCAAAATCCTCACAGCCATGTCCGTGGGCTAGCAAAAGGAAATCTATCGCGGCTCTATTCTGTAATACCGCGTGTTGCACTGTGGACAGATCGTCTGCAAGTTCGGACAGGACTCTGCTTGTTGCGTTGGCTTGCTTTGCCACCCAACATGCTATACTATTCAAATTTCTATGTGCTCGCGCTGCGGCAATACCTGGCGTAAAAAGGGATGCGAAGATAACTTCCCATTTGTTCCAGAGGCTAATTTGGTCGGAACAATCGCTAGTCAGGCTGTGGGAAGTGTCTCTTGTAAATCGATATCGGTGAGTGCTGTTAGGGTGCATTAGTGGTGCAGCTAGACTAAGTTGGCCTATAGTACATGGTCCTCCCTGAGGGTTTGAAGGGATTCCTGACCATGCTCGGTTGCCGCAGATTAAAAAGAATCCTTTTGGAAGGCGCCTGGGCAGTACGGTGCCAGGAGCTGGAGAACTCTCACTACGGGCCATTCTTTGACACCAGGTTTTCCTCCAACTAGTATGGTTTTCTATTGGAGAGAGGATTGTAGGGGCCGTCTCCTTAACTATGCGTCCTTCTTTTTGCTCTCCTGTCCAATTCTCAGTGTCAATATATATACAATAACTGGCGTTGAGGGAGTCCGCTAGATCAATCTCCTGTGGTTCAGGACCTACAGGGAGTTTATCGTCCCAAATGTCATACTTTTCAAACATTTCCGCAATGTCATTCCACATGAATTGGATTTTGCTTGTCACCTTATACTGTTGTCTTAATACTGAGAGGGATTCATAAAATACCTTAAAGGTGACACTGGTCAAGGGCACCCCTATAAGGCACGTAGTAAATGGGGAACTAGGTGTTGCTAGGCTTGCACAAAAGCTGGTCGTGTTGAGTGATTGAGCTAAAGTTACTCACACATTTTCCCGCGGGTCAAACATTCTGCTATATGGGATGGCTCTTACACTTACAGTTAAAACAACTACTATAAAACCTTTTATACCTAAAATATCCATTTTCAATCAGCTGATACTAAACACTTCTTATTACATTTTATGCTAATGATTATTACTTATACAGTAAACAGGCCCACTGGCGGTAATTAATATAATTTCCTTTGTTATCTTCTGCTATGTGTCCTGCGATTTTGAGACCGAAGGTTCAGGAGTTTGTTGATCAAAGAGACGATCAGGGTCGTTACTGGATGATTGTGGTAGGGATTCACGGAAGGGTCGTACACTCTTTGCCGGGATCCATCGGGGGCCTTTCTCTGTGGAGACACAAGCATAGCCTCTGCCCCATGTGATAAGGGGATACGGTCCCATGATCTTACCTGTTTCCGGATCACGAACCAACACGGGGGCTTTGACTCGCACCTCAAGTGAAGCATTCGTGTTAAAATGTCGGACTATCGGAGGGTTGCTATCTAACAAAGAGCAATTCAAAAAGTTAAAAACATACAAAGCTTTCTGCAGACGTTCCTCAGGAGTAGCAGTTCCTACTCCCCCTTTTTGTTGTTGTAACAAACGCTTCAAAGATTGGTGAGAGCATTCAATTAGAGATTGACCTGTAGGGGAATAAGGAATACCAGTAATGTGAGTCACACCCCAGGAGTCAAAAAATGTTTTTGTTGCCGTAGAGACATAAGCAGGACCGTTGTCCGTCTTTATTTGTGAAGGTATACCTAAAGTAGCAAAAGCGCGCATCAAGTGTTTGCGGACATCACGTGCCTTCTCTCCTGTGTGGCAAGAAGCAAATAAAGCGCCTGAAAAGGTGTCAATGGAGGAATGGACATATTTCAATTTACCAAACTCCGGATAATGCGTAACATCTGTTTGCCATAGCTGTAGACTCTGCAGTCCTCTGGGATTAACTCCTCCTGCGACTGACGGGAAAGAATGCCTTTGGCAGTCAGGACATACAGCAATAATGTTAGACGCTTGTTGAGAGGTAAGCCCAAACTGCCGTTTGAGACCTCCAGCATTCTGGTGAAAAAAGGAATGGCTGAGTTTAGCCTGTGCCACGCGATCCGGCAACACCTGTACTGGTAATGTCAGCAAATCGGCTCGTCGATTCCCTTCTGCAATAAAACCAGGTAGAGAAGTGTGTGATCTGACATGCATAACAAAATAGGGGTGAGGGCGAGAGTCCAAGAGAAAGATAAGTTCTTGTAATAAAGCAAATAGGTCAGAATGTGGGACGTTGCGTAACACAGATGCTTCAGCTCGCTCAACAATCCCCGCAACATAGGCTGAATCAGTGATGAGGTTAAGCGGTGTGGACCACCTCCGAAAAACTCGAACAACCGCAGTTAACTCCACTATCTGGGGAGAACCAGGAACAGTCTCTATGTCCGAGTCCCAGCGTTCATGCTGGTTGTCCCACCATAAAATGACTGATTTGTGCGATTTTCCAGACCCGTCTGTAAATACAGTAAGGGCTTGTAATGGCTGATCGCTCCTTTTCGGCTTGGGTATCAAGCGAAAATCGACATTAAGCAGCTTATGCAAAGGTGGGTGGGATGTGAGTTGGCCCGTATAGTCTGCCAACGCCATAATAAAGGTGTCTGACTGCTGATAAAGCCATTGTAGATACATATTTGTCACAGGTAAACAAATACAAGCAAAGTCTACTCCTGATAATGTTAACAAGCGTTGCCTGGCTTTAATTATCAAAGAAGCAAACATCTCATGCTGCGTCGAAATGGTTTTTGTAGATTGATTCGACAAGAAAACCCATTCGATAATCAGCAGTGGGTCTGATTTTTGAGAGTCCCATTGAAATATTAGTGCATGAGGCTGTCGAGCGGGGTTTAAAATAATTAGATAAAAAGGTAGTTCGGGAGCCCACCGGTGTGCTTGTTTAAGAGTGATTGCGGTAGCAACCTTTTGTAAGGAGGCAATGGCCTCAGGATCAAGACTGCGGTGGGAACGCAAGTCAGTATCTCCTTTAAGCAGTTCGAATAAAGGACCTAAGTCCGCATTAGAAATTCCCAACAGCGGTCGGACCCAATTGATTGTTCCCAGCAATTTTTGCACATCATGCAAGTTTTTTATATCTGTCTGTATCTGTAAAGGTTGAGGAACTATAGTTTGAGCCCTTATGCGCCAGCCTAAATATTTCCACGGCGGTGTTTTCTGAATTTTTTCCGGCGCGATACAGAGGCCTGCCGAATTAACGGCAGCCGTGACAAGGGCTACAGCTTCCTCCATGACCTCGTGATGTTGTGCAGCCACCAGGATATCATCCATATAGTGGTACAATAAGACACTAGACATTGCAGTCCTGACTGGACTAAGCACTTTGGCTACATACCATTGGCATATCGTGGGGCTATTTTTCATTCCTTGTGGCAGCACAACCCACTGGTATCTTTGCAACGGAGCTTGCATGTTGACGCTTGGAACTGAAAAAGCAAATTTAGGAGCATCATTTGGATGTAGAGGAATATTAAAAAAACAGTCTTTGAGGTCAATAACAGTCAAATGCCAATCTCGAGGAATCATAGTAGGGGACGGGAGTCCGGGTTGTAGGGCTCCCATGTCTTCCATAGCATCATTAATTTTTCTAAGGTCATGGAGCAAGCGCCACTTGCCGGTCTGTTTTTTAATAACAAAAACCGGTGAGTTCCATGGACTAGTAGAAGGTACAATATGTCCTTTCATTAGTTGCTCCGTAACTAATTCTTGAAGGGCGCGAAGCTTTTCTAAAGGTAGGGGCCATTGATCTACCCAAATGGGGACATCGGTTTTCCAGGTTAATTTTAGGGTGTCGCGCATTTCAATGGCCCCACCTAAAAATGGGTTCGAATGGACATTCCCCATTGTGATAGTACGTCACGCCCCCATAAAATCATGGGAACAGGTAATACAAAAGGTTTGACAGAGGCTATACGTCCTTCTGGGCCTTGAATTTGGATTAATTCCAAGCTTTGGTGGCTGCTGCCGGTTCCACCGATCCCAGCTAACGCCTGGGAAATATTGGCTAGGGGCCACTGTGGGGGCCATTTAGCTTGAGATATTACTGTAACATCAGCCCCGGTGTCAATAATTCCGTTTAACACCACCTGCTGCCCTCCGCGAATGAGGGTGCATTGGCATATAGGCCGTTTTTGGGAGAGAGACTGTACCCATAAGATTTGTGGGCTCCCCGTAGATCCGAACCCACCCTGCCTTTTTTGGAGCTGACTAGAAATTGGGCAACTTGTGCCTGTGGGAATCAGTATCAATTGCGCTATACGGCTATCTTTCGGTACAGTGCAAGGAGGAAACGGGGTCCATGCCATAATCTTAATTTCATCAGTGCTATCAGAGTCAATAACACCTGGTAACACAAAAAGCCCTGACAATGTTGTAGATGATCTTCCTAATAATAAGGCTTGTGTTTTAGGGGGTAAAGGTCCCGAGACATTTGTTGACAATAGGTGAACCGAGGAATCGAGTAACGTTACTGTGTGAGCGGTTGCCAGGTCCAGTCCGGCGCTGCCTGTTGTTGCTGGGCGAAGACCTGAGGCACTGCTGCTTCCCTCCGAGGGGGTTGAAGCGTCGGCTGCGGTATTTGTGTCTGCACGCGTTGCTGCTCCGCGCTCCGTAGCCGGTTTCCCTGTATCGGTTGTCCTTGAAAATCATACTTAGACCGACATTGATTAGCATAATGACGCCCTTTTCGGCACCTGGGACAAATCCCAGGGGCTTGGGGTCTAGCACTGGTATTAGCATTTAGACAATTTTTCTTTAGATGCCCGGGTTTGCCACAACCATAACAGTTTCCTGGTCCCGTTGGACCACGCATGGCTGCGAAAGCAGCGGCCATGGCTTCAAACTTATGATCCATAGTACCAATTCTATTACAAGCCTCCACCATTTCAATTAATGTAGGGTTCGGGTTTGGGAGGGATTTTAACAATTTTTTGCAATCCACATTAGCATTCTCGACGGCTAATTTTAGCAACAAAATTTCCCGTGCCTCTGTGTTATCTATTTGGCGTTCCAAGGCTTGTTTTAGTCTGTCAATAAACTGCATATAAGGCTCTCGGGGTTCCTGGGTAATAGTAGTAAAAGCCTTTTGCGGTTTCTGAGAATCGGGAACTTTAAAAAAAGGCCTTTTTCGCTTCTTCACGAGTTGCCTCGAGGGCCTCCCGTGGAATTCGAGCTTGATTTACAGGGTTAGTGTGCTGACCTGTGCCTGTGAGGTGCTCCAAGGTCAGTGCAGCAATAGCGTTATTATTATGACCTACATAAGTTAAAAGGAGTGCTTGGAGTCCCCCTCTCCAATGAGCCTCCCACAAAGCGTATTGAGTCGGTGTCAATAGCAATCGTGCTAAGGATTTTAAATCATGCGGAGTCATAACATATGTATCAAAAACAGAGGATAACAAGCTTGCAAAATACGGCGAGGAAAGTCCATGTTCAGTGACAGTACGGCGCAACTCCTTAACTACCGGAAAAGATAGAGCTTCCCACTGTGCCCCCCGACCTTGATAAATCACCGGAGCTACTATCATTTTAGCAATCTCTAGTTCTCCTTCCTTTAAGGCTTGGCGCCTTATGTTAGCCCACACATCGTGTGGGTCGGGGGGGTAGAGGTCTGGCTCCTTTTCAGGGTCCACTGGTCCCGGATCAAAGGGATCCTCCTCTGGGGGATACCCCGCAGCACACACCTCTAGTGGTGCAATGGATTTTTTACCCTCCGACGATAACAGAGGTATCACAGGAGAGTCTTCCTCTCTCTCTGCTTCATCTTTGTGACTTTTTTCCTGGGCTTTTAAAGTTTCAAAAATACTTCTCCACCACGGAAGCATATGCTGTGCTTCAGCATTCCCCGTAGTCGCTGCATCCCATAATTTCACTCCCACATCGTCCCAAAGTTCTCGCGTAAAAATAGTGGATGCAGTCACAGTGGGTATTTTCACTTGCACCCATTTAAGTATCGTTTTAAGATCATGCCCAGAGATATTCTTTCCATGCTTTTTAAGGAGAGCTTTCATAAGCTCATATACGTCTCTCTCAGGGGAAGACGCTTGATTCCCCATGTTTCCCACAGCTCACCTCTCTACTCCGGAGGGATTGATTGCCGGCCGGCTCCTGCTTCCTTTCAGCAGCTCATTCAAAGTTCTGTGGGACTCGCAGCAAGTCGCTCAGCTAGGCGATTCATAAACCCATCACGTCGGGGTCACCAATTTGCCGCGATGGAGAGACGGGACGCAGCTTGATGCAAGCAAAATGTCGATTTTATTATAATTCTTTACATACATTTATACTAGTCCTAAGGTAGCGTGTTCTAAGCTAATTGGTTCACATTCCACATTAGGCACTCACAGATTGGCTAATGCTGATGCTAATGCAAAAAGTATTTTTCTAAACACCTATAAATCTATCTTGAGCAAGGACAACAGGATAATTGTTTTACAGTCTCACCAGCTGTCCTTGTAGGATGTCAGTACTCCCTATTCTGAAAGTTTTTATCTTATCTTTCCCAGGGCCTGTGGCCCACAAGTTCCAGCACATTTTCTTTTATCAACTGAGCAGTGCTGGGGGTTTTGCTGAGACCAGCTGAATCCTGTCCCACAATTTAGGATCTAAGATCCTTGGGAAAGATACAAACCCTAGCATGTATGTTGTGTACTATGCGAAAAATATTGGTGTCAGATTCAGAAATGGGGAAAATGCTCTTTAAAGTACAGATGGGATCCATTTAGGGACAAGGCTCTGAAACCTGGAAAAATGTTGACAACTGTTACTCTTATGCTGGCAAATTACAAAACCTTTGGTGCAAAAGAAACACCTACAGCAGCGTCCTGGGCCCCTGGTATCAAACTTGCAGATTTTGGTGTTTGCAGAGTTTGACCTGCTCTGGCTGAAGCTCCTGAGAGGGCCCTGCAGAGTGCTGAATTCGATGCAGCTGGCAGGGTCTGTCAGGCCTCTCTCCGGTGGAAACCCATCTGCTGCAGAGAGTTGACAGTTGTTCTTGCCTTCCTTTTGCACGGTAAAATATTTATCCTCTGGTTTTGTTTGAAAAATAATTCTGCAAAATATATTGCTTGTGTATAAGAACCACTCATAGTGGTAGGACAGGAAAGGCTATTAATGACTGGGAAATTGTCAAAGAGTAAAGCTTAGTAGAGACAAAATAGTAAAGATCCCACTCCACCGTTTCAGTCTGCGTTATTATCTGCATGTGATGCTGTTCATCTAGTCAAAACAACATGGGAAGCTATAATAGATTAAAACTGCTTTTCATCTTTTTCATCTTGAAAGACCAAACTTTTCTCTTACTGTGTTTGTGACTGCTTCAAGAACATAGGGCTAGACTTGTTTAGCTATGAAGGGATGACAGACTAGGAGAGTGGTTAGAGGAGCTTAGTTTTGGAATGTAAATACATGTAGAGCTCTTCTCCTTTTGTTTAGTGTCTCTTTAAGCTAAAACAAAAAAAAAAAATCAGTGAATGAATGAATGAATAACAGCGTGGTGAAATACCTAAATGAGTTAAAATGTTTGGGTGTTTGAAATCCTATTTGGATCTTTTTCCCAGATCGCAGTGCATTCATATGCACTCAGCAGGAAACTTCATGGAGATGCACATTAGGGCAGAAGGTCTTTGAAGGTGCATTTTCTTAACTTGTGTCTTTTCTTCTTTTGAAGAAAGTAATGGTTTAAGTCTGACTGAAGAACAATCTTTTTTTGTATATTCCTTATACGAATTTACTTACAGTTCACAGATTTTACCCACCATCTATGTCTGCAGTCCTTTGGATTTAAACCAGCATATATCCCACTTCAGACAACAGGAAACGCCAAATTAAAGACTTAATGACATACCACTGAAAGAAGACAAAAGGTGACAAATTATAAAAAAACGAGCTAAACTTTTAAAGACAATGCTGAAAAACCCCCCACATTCAAACAGCTTGAAAAGGATAAGTATATTGTTGCACTTGCAAACATGTTAATAGAAATTAGACTGAATCGTGCTGAATATAAATTTAAGCATTTTTAAAAAAATTAACCAGTTTTAAAAACATAGTAATTTCCTAGAACAATGAAAACAGGCTTCTGAATTTAAAAAAAAAGAAAAGTGAATACTGTGATATGTTTTAACCTTGTTGTTATTGGCTACTAAACCACCGACTCCATTTTTGTAATTGTGAAACCAGTGAATGTGTGACTTCTACCCTTTAAAAATAGTTAACCTCTGTTGCTGATGCAAGTGCAGTTGTGTTCACTTTCCCTGCAGTTGCCCCTTGGCTGTGTGCTACAGCCTGGCAGCCTCTGGTGTGATTTACAATGGGTGGAGCATCTTGAGTTCTGGAGAGTGAGATGAGTGGAAAAGAAGGGAGGAGGAAGTATACAGATGAAAAAGCAAGGTGACAGACCTTTCCTCTCTAATCCCAGTGGCCTTGATCCCCTAATTTATTTAATAATTTTAATATTTACATTCTTCAATGGCAAACACTTTACATTTTAATATCCTTGATGCCATTAACTTAATTTTGGACTGTAGCACTTTGTCAGTAACTTAATGGGAGGTACTGCTTCTGGTTGGGAAATGGCAAGAGTGTGAGCAATGGTTCAGCTGGTAGTTTTGAGAATAGTGGTGTTACATTTACCTTAGACACTGTTCCCAGTTTACTAATGTGCAGAAAATCCCGTTGCCAGAGGTTGATGCTCACAAAGGAGACAGAGGAGTCCTGGAAAGACCTTATTCGAATAAAGGGAGAGTCCACTGGGGCATTCCCCTGTGGGGTCTCTCAAATTGCCGCAGGACGCAGCCTCCATTTTATCCTAATTCCCTGGCCGCATGTAACCCTCTTCCTTTCCCCATTGGCTGAGGTACTTGGAAGGTACAGACTTCTTGATCCACCTATTACATAAAAGTTTAACTTTTGCGGTTTTTCAATTGTCTAACTTTTGCATTTTCAGTTAATTCCCCTATTTTTTGGCTATCTCATTCCTGCAGTTTCATTTAACTTTCCTGTTTGTGAAGACACTCTTATCCCTATCTTATCACTAAGGATTCATACTTAGAGGTTACCTACTCAGTAGCTTACTGAAACAAGTCTGAAATCAGATCAGAGGGAATCTGTCAGTAACTTCACTGTAAACAATAATCACAATAGGACTGTGGCGAATTGGTTCATGTGCTCTTAAAATTTTTTTTATATTTGTGTCACTGCCACTGCGATATTTAGAAATATATTTACAATATTTAGAAATATTGTAATATAATAAATATTTAGAAGAAAAATATAATAAATGTTTAGAAGAATATTTACACGGCACCCATTTGATTGATAAATGCTGTTGATGCATTGGCTTTTGGAATTTTTTTACACTTTGGAAAAAAGAATGATTGCTTGGGAGTTGCTAGTAGGACCAAATTGCATATAAAGAGAGTGAGCTATTTATTCATGACTATATTTCTGATGAAAAGAAATGTTTAAATAGGAACATTGCAGGCCTATGTGAAGTATAGTATTCATCTAACTCAGTTTATGATGCTAAATTCCACTGCTCACTTAATATTCAAACAAGTATCTTAAATTGCTCACAAGCTAACAGGGCTTATTGACAGAGCTTTAAACTAGGCTTGAGGGGGGAGGGAGGCAATATCAGGCTTGTTCATGACAGGCTGTGGGACTACAGGCAACGGGTAGAGAGACAGGGTACTAACCAAGGTCAGCTAACTGTTATTTGCCCCGTTGAAGGGTCGGAAGCGGAAAAGCATAGAGGGGTTGCACCTGTGGGGAGAAGCAGACAGGACAGGTGACCCAAAACTGACCAACAGGGGTATTCCATCCCATCTGCATCATGCTCAGTATAAAAACTGAGGGATCAAAGGGTCAGCCCTCATTCTTCAATGGCTGACGTCCAAGGAGGACCCTGTCTGTTTGTCTGTCTTTGATCCCGATCCATGCATTCCTGACTCCAGATCCAGAATCCAGTTCCTGTCCATCACTGAGTCCAGTCTGGGACTTTCCCAGTGCCTGCTGGTGACGTGATCGTCATCCTGGGAGCTCGATACGGTTTTGTATATATTGTATATATTTCATGATTTCCTTTTTATTATTAATATTTCATTGAAGTAGTTTAGTTCCTTCTAAACTCATAAGTCTCTCTCTCCCCCTCCTCTCCTTGGATCTGTCATTCATTTCAGTGTCCAGTCTGGTCCAAACCATGACACAAGTAAATTGTAGAAAAAGGACTGATTTAATGACCTCGGTCTCTGTTTTATAGTTCAAACTAGTCCTTTCAAAGGTACCTCAACATACAAGCTTATCTAATCATAGCATTTGTACAACCATCTTTCCTCCTCTGAAGTTCTGTAAGTTCCCACCTGCTTTTAGAGACTAACATCTCAAGAATGGATGCTGTTAAAGCTAATGCTACGTGCCAGCTCTTCTTTTACATGTGTCAATTTGAAGTCTTTAACACTAGCTGAGTGGAATTGTTACCTGAAGTTGTGTTGCAAGTAGATTTCATGACCAGAATAGGCAGCATTTGAATTACTAAACTTTATATCTTAACAACGTAAACTTTGTCCAATTTATTCAACCTTATTGACTGTCTTTTGTTCGTATGTTCATGTGATACTGTAGTACAGATAATAGAAATGGTCATATTCACTGCAAAAATATCTTTTTTGGGATTTGTGAATCAGACAGTAATTCAAGAATAAGCACATTTTAGGGGAGGCTGTCAACAACAAATAGGGTATGAAGTAGTGCTGATCAACTGGGAGCTACGTACTACAGTGAGGCATGAAAAATTCTCAAACAATTCAAGTGATGCATGGGTTGAAAAGGTTGATGGAGAAAGTTTGTTACATACTGGATTTAAAAAGGCAGCTTAGGTTTTTTTAAATTATTTTTATTTTTTCCCCCAGCCCTGTCCTTGGCCACTTTTTACTCTTTCCCAAGCTGCAAATTTGCATTCCCGACAGCACTAACACTGCTGTTGGAGGTGCTGGATGGAGATGTCTTTACTGTAAACAGAATCACTGAAATTCTGCATCCTTTGATGCATCCCCCTCTCTTTTCAGAGAGAGATGTTTGTTCTAGAGTGGCTCCATGATCCGTTTTACAGTACAGCCACCCTGCGTTATCATGCAGGAAGGATGGGAACTTCTTTCAGTCACTCTGTTGCAAAATGGCAAATGGGAATACCTCCCAAGAAGTGAAAATTTGAGCTAGTTCTCCTTCTGCATTGTTAGCTGTTTTCAATCCCATTATACTACCCAGCTGTTTGCCAGTTAATACTACGTTAACATCCAATATCGTTTTCCGCCTCTGATTATTTTCCCTGTGTTTACAAAACATTTTTTTTCATTTGTATAGGTCTGTTTTCTGTAGTTATTGGGCCAAAGAAGCTTCTCTTCAAATGGGATCAAAAACAGTTTGTCAATGATAGCACGAGGTTTATGATCTGTTCCATGGGGCATAATTAAACATGGAATTCAGCCCCTTTTTGCAGAATAACTTTGATACATTTGGTTTAAACAGTTTTAGTGCAGAGAGGAGATAAATAGAAGTTTCTTTGCACAGTAGATTAGTTTCAGATGAGGTATAGGATCCCTTCTAATTCAGGTTAACATAAAAAGCACACAAATGGCACAGCCACCCATGAAAAGTGCATAGTCATCTATTGAATATGTGAAAATAAATGGTAGGCCTACAGCACAAAAAAAAAAAAAGAAAGAAAAACCAAAGATCTTCTCACAATCCCAGAAGGAAATGTAGGGTAACCACCCAGAAAAGGAGGACGACCAGGGCTGAATTATTTTAAAAAATCCCTATTTTTTTTCCCTGCTTTCTCTGCCAGAGCACCTCT
Organism: Numenius arquata; assembly: GCF_964106895.1. Lineage (NCBI taxonomy): Eukaryota > Metazoa > Chordata > Aves > Charadriiformes > Scolopacidae > Numenius > Numenius arquata. The sequence continues at coordinate 32,101,887 of NC_133615.1, read as the reverse complement.
AATCCAGTTTTATTCCATGTTCCCCTTCAGTTTGTTCATGGTTTTACAGATATAGCACGTTTTATGACACCCACTAAAGTTATCTGCTGTGAAATTCAGTTGTTTAAATACTTTGTCCTTTTGTTACCCTTTTCTGATGGTTGCCAATCAGATGCTGATAGTCTCTTTAGTGGAATTTATTATTCTGTAAAATGCTGATGAACACACAATATGGCTTATAAATAGTGAAGTTGTTTCAGCGCTTTGCTCTTGAATAGAAAAATACAGTCCATGTCTGGTTAATATTCACTAGGCTATCCCGGTGTTTAAGGCATGTTGCTGGTAGATACCTCTCTAAACATTCAGACATGTTATTACTGCATAAATTTTAGAGAAATATTTTTACTCATTTAAAAGACAATTAAGATGATTAAGATATGGAGGAGAGGTTTAGTAATATATGTGTAAATTAAAGCAGCATTTGTGAAGACCTTAAAAAGTCTTAATAAGAACTGTATTTATTTGCATTAGAAGGTAGTAGACCTGGTCTGAATGGCTGACTTCTGGGAGTTAGACTGGTGTAAATAAAGGATAGCACATCATGACGCAGATTAATTTTTATGTAAATTAGTTCTAGTTCACATTTTACTAGTTAGTTAATGTTCTGTTGTATGTTTTCTCAAAGTAGAATGGTTGAGAATCTGAGATATCTGATATTTAAGCTGTCTGTTGTAAAATCTTTGAAATATCCCAAGAAATGTCTCACTTTTGTACAGCCTGAAGAAATATAGTAGTTCTTGACCAATCTGTGTGTGGAAGTCGAAATGGTATAAAATAAGTTGAACAAATACAAGTTTTTTTACATTTAGCTGGAAGTACATACAGTTTAAGTCACTGTAGATGGTCTCAGTCAAGCCATTTCAGATGCGGAAAAGGGGTAGTGTTTTCATTCCCTTGTGTTATATGTACATTATCATGGTTCAAGTTAAACTATTTCCAAAATAATTGGTACATGAGAAAGTTGGTTACTAGCAAAGTTAATTCAACCCGCCTCCTGCTGTAAACTTTTTACTCTCTAGAGAGGATACATTTTGTTTCAAATAAAAATAAATTGCAATTAATTGTAATTGTAATTAAGTAACTGACATCTTTTTGTGATAATACATTTGGGTGGTCTGTTCTTGAAATGCTTGATTTGTTAGGAAACTACCATTTCCAAAAGTAATCTTTAAGTCCTAAATATTTTGAAAAAAATTTGCATGGTGTTATTGAATCGGTACATTACTCGCCAGTTAAAATCTCTAAACTGCTGTTCCTTGGCATTAGAGAGGGCTTCTAGGATTTTTTCTATCAGCAAAAATTTCTGTAAATTATAATATTGCTTGGCAGAGCATAAAGCATAAATACTAGAAAACCAGATGATTTAAGAGGAAATAAATGGAAAGACTTGAATCTTATTTTGCTTTTCCTTGCAAAAAGAAATCTGTAGTTTACAAAACATAGAAAGTTTGAAATTGCCTTCAGCTGCAATGTTTGTTTAGGTGTGGTGACCCTTTTGTATCCTTGTTGTAGTTTCCTCTCAATCAGCACAATTCTGATTGTCCACACTGGACACTGTGGAGATTAAGAGGCTTACTTGCTGCAATGAACCTCAAAGATTTTGAGGTTAGGCATACTGCCACTGAGTCTAGGATCATTTTAACTGCCAGTAGTAATGAGCTGCTGAGTTTTTCAGATTAAAAGAAAAAAAGATTGAATATATTTAAATATTATGCTAATGTACATAGAATCACAGAATCTTCATGGTTGGAAGGGACCTTTGAGATCATCGGGTCCAACCACAAAACAAACAAACAAACAAAAACAAAAACAAAAAAACCCACCAAACAGACACAAACAAACAGACACAAAGCAACAATCTCAGGCACTAGAGCATGCCCTGAAGTGCCATGTCTACACATTTCTTAAATACCTCCAGGGATGGCGACTCCACCACCTCCCTGGGCAGGCTGTTCCAGTGCCTGACCACTCTCTCAGTAAAGTAATTCTTCCTAATATCTAATCTAAACCTCCCCTGCCACAACTTCAGACCATTTCCTCTGGTCCTGTCATTATTCCCTTGGGAGAAGAGGCCAACACCCACCTCTCTACAGCTTCCTTTCAGGTAGTTGTAGAGGGCAATGAGGTCCCCCCTCAGCCTCCTCTTCTCCAAACTAGACATGCCCAGTTCCCTCAGCCTCTCCTCATATGACTTGTTCTCTAGACCCCTCACCAGCTTGGTGGCTCTCCTCTGGACATGCTCCAGCAGCTCAATGTCCTTCCTGTAGTGAGGGGCCCAGAACTGAACACAGCACTCGAGGTGAGGCCTCACCAGCGCTGAGTACAGAGGCACGATCACTTCCCTACTCCTGCTGGCCATGCTATTCCTGATACAGGCCAGGATGCTGTTGGCCTTCTTGGCCACCTGGGCACACTGCTGGCTCATGTTAAGCCGGCTGTCCACCAACACCCCCAGGTCCTTTTCTGCTGGGCAGCTTTCCAGCCACTCTTCCCCAAGCCTGTAGCGTTGCCTGGGGTTGTTGTGACCAAAATGGAGGACCCGGCACTTGGCCCTATTAAACCTCATCCCATTGGCCTTGGCCCATTGATCCAACCTGTCCAGGTCCCTCTGTAGAGCTTTCCTACCCTCAAGCAGATCAACATTCCCACCTAGTTTGGTGTCATCTGAAAACTTCCTGAGGGTGCACTCAATCCCCTTATCCAGATCATCGATAAAGATATTAAACAAAACTGGCCCCAAAACTGAGCCCTGAGGGACACCACTGGTGACCAGCCGCCAACTGGATTTCACCCCATTAATCACAACTCTCTGGGCACGGCCATCCAGCCAGTTTTTTACCCAGTGAAGAGTACACTTGTCTATGCCATGATTCGCCAGCTTCTCCAGGAGAATGCTGTGGGGGACGGTGTCAAAGGCCTTACCAAAGTCCAGGTAGACAACGTCCACAGCCTTCCCTGCATCGAGAAGGCGGGTCACATGGTCATAGAAAGAGATCAAGTTGGTTAAGCAGGACCTCCCTTTCATAAACCCATGCTGGCTGGCCCTGATAAACACTAATATATTGAATAAGGTTCCTGTAACAAGAGAAATCTACCCCAAACCATTTTTTTTAGACTCAGCTGATTGCCATGTTACTCATTCTGTGCACAAATGTTTAAACTTTAGGTACCAGCAGGAAATAGCTAATGTACGCGATATTACCTATAGTTTATAGTTGAAGCGTCAATATTAAAATGTTTCTGTGATGCAGTTGGAGAAAACAGTCTAAGATGATTTTTCCCAAGCCTGATTTGTAAAACTCTTACTTTCCTAAGATTATAAACATCTGTAGAATCACTGTTTTGCAAAAGAAATATACTCATGGAAACGCAACTGGCTTTAAAAAAAAAAAAAAAAGGAGAAACAAAAAGAAAACCACAATCAAGTTATACATATTTGCTTAAAGATTTTAAAGATCAACATTCTTCTCAGTTTATTTTCCATGTGGTTCCACTGCTGTTAAGTTACAGACTTGGTTACAAAATGAAAATGACCATTAAAGTTGAAGTAATCTGATGTTTGAGTTATTAGGAAATTTAGGATACTGTTAGATTTCCTTCTTTGGGACATTCAGGAATCATTGTATTATCATCCCCTTATTCCAAATAAGAGCAAAGGTGGGATTTGAAACTAGAGTCCTTTGCTCTCCCCCCCCCCTTAACTCTGTGCACGCTACTGTAGCAGCAGCCAAGCTACATGGCGCTAGTTAAATGCTGTGGCCTCAAAATGGGGATTTGATCATTTGCACACGGGGCCTGAGCTCGCACAGTAGGTACGACCTGACAAGAAGGTCAGGTACCTACCAACTTTAGAAGGTTGTGGAGTGATTATGCATTTTGCTCATAGGTGGGGACTCTGCTCAAGAGAGGAGTCCCTCTAGGGAAAGAGCAAAATCCTCTCTTGTCATGGCTCAGGCATGCTGATGCCTGCTGCTAATGCCCAAGTTTATGCTGACTATCTAGACAGTTTCCATTCGGTAACTCTGCTTTTGTTTCTTATGACGCTCTGTGTCTGCAAAGACCATGCTCATCTCTGACAAGAACATTCTCCGTGGCTTGATTAAGTCAAAGTGATCAAAAACTGTAGAGGCAGGTTTTCCCTATAAGTTTTGTCTCAAGTCCTTAATCATATGCCTTCAGCAAGTTGTTCATCATTCTTGAAGTTACAAATAAAGGTTTTGATTTAAATAAAAAGATCAGACAATGCACAGCTCCTACCATTCTGCAATAATTTTACCTGTTCTGAGGGGAAAAAATGCCAGTGCTGGAAACTCTTTAACTGTATTCTTTCTCAAGCCAGTAGAGCCTGATTTATGGTGACTATTACAAACAAACCAACCCCCCCTCCCAAAAAAAACACCTAAACCCCACAAAATATGAACGATTCTTAGCAGCTATCTCTGAAAGCTGTTAATAAAGTGAATTCCAGCAGTTCAAAAAAATATAATTCTGTATCGGAGATAGGTGAAAATGGAGAAATATTGATGCCTTGAAATAAAAAGTTTTTACTTTGGCTGCTACAGACTCTTAAATCCTCTAAAATCCTGGACTCATAAGACTTGATATGGATGCTGATTATGACTTCCTTTAGGAATGGTATTATTAATTTTCCTTTAAAAGATTGAGTTTTTGACAATAGCTTCATAGTTTGTTACCCCGTACCAAGAGAAGAAAATAGTGGGTTTCTTGTAGCAAAAATCGCCCATCTTTCTTATTGCCTTCAACTTGAAACTATAATTGCAACAACCAAAATAAAAATGGAGCCAAATCAGGTTTTGTGTGGAACAGCCACAAGCTGTTTCAGAAGTTACTCCAGAAAACATTGATTACTGGCCCTGAACTATGATGACATAACCAGCAGTGTAAGTGCTTGTGGTGCGTTGACCCTGGCTGGAGGCCATGTGCTCACCAAAGACGCTCTATCACTCCCCTCCTCAGCTGGACAGGGGAGAGAGAATATAAAAGCTCGTGGGTCAAGATAAGGACAGGGAGATCACTCACCAATTACCGTCATGGTCAAAACAGACTCGACTTGGGGAAAATGACTTTAATTTATTACCAATCAAATGACTAGGGTAATGAGAAAATAAAACCTAAATCTTAAAATACCTTCCCCCCACCCCTCCCTTCTTCCCAGGCTTAACTTTACTCCCAGTTTTCTCTACCTCCTCCCCCCGAGTGACGCAGGGGGACAGGGAATGGTGGCTGCAGTCAGTTCATCACACGTTGTTTCTGCCGCCCCTTCCTTCTCATGGGGAGGACTCCTCACACTCTTCCCCTGCTCCAGCCTGGGATCCCTCTCATGGGAGACAGTTCTCCATGAACTTCTCCAATGCGAGTCCTCCACGGACTGCAGGGGGAAAACCTGCTTCACTGTGGTCTTCACCACGGGCTGCAGGGGAATCTCTGCTGTGATGACCGGAGCACCTCCTCCCCCTCCTTCTTCACTGACCTTGGTGTCTGCAGAGTTGTTTTCTCTCACGTATTCTCACTCCTCTCTACGGCTGCAGTTGCTGTTGCGCAACAGCTTTTTCCCCTTCTTAAATATGTTATGACGGAGGCGCTACCACCATCGCTGGTGGGCTTGGCCTTGGCCAGTGGCGGGTCTGTCTTGGAGCTGCCTGGCATTGGCTCTATCGGACATAGGGGAAGCTTCTAGCAGCTTCTCACAGAAGCCACCCCTGTAGCCCCCCCACTACCAGAACTTTGCCACACAAACCCAGTAGAGTGCTCCTCATTATTTTCTGAGCAAATTAAAATGTGCTGGTGTAATCTACTGATGAAGACGGTTTAAACTAACCTTTGAGCTGAAATGTACTGGAGTGTATACAATTAACTACTTTATCTTGCTCAAGTAAGCGCGTGTGCGGGGAATGTCAGTAGAAACATCTGCAGCACGGTAACTTTATATACTGCTACAGCTGTTAAGCAAGAAGATGTGATTCCCCTTGGATCCATTTATACCTGAAATTTGAAAAAGGAAGGCACTTGTACCTACATCAAATACTGTGTAGGAGTTGGGATATGCGATGTTCAAGCATTATAATGTTACATTCTTCAAATATTTTGTTAATCTGGCTGTGATATGTTGATCTGTATCAAATAAAATCACTTCTACAAATATAGGATCCCTGGTCCTATTTTGGATCATCCATAGTAATTTTCTTATTTAATTCTAAAAGGAATATTATTATATTAGTATGTTTGAATTCCTTCATATATTTTAATGATGATTCATGTAATTTCACTGAAATACTTCAGTTTTGGTTTTTTTCTTGCTGTGCACTACGTGTTTACTTTGATTGTATAGCTAACAATGATTTTTGAAATTTAATCAATCTCCTCTTTGTGTCATAGTATCATCATAGAATCATAGAATGGCTTGGGTTGGAAGGGACCTTAAAGATCATTGAGTTCCAACCCCCCCCTACCATGGGCAGGGACACCTCCCACTAGACCAGGTTGCTCAAAGCCCCATCCAATCTGGCCCTGAACACCTCCAGGGATGGGGCATCCACAACTTCTCTGGGAAGCCTGTTCCAGTATCTCACCACCCTCACAGTAAAGAATTTCTTCCTAATATCTAATCTAAATCTACCCTCTTTCCGTTTAATGTTACCCCTTGTCCTATCGCTACGCTCCCTGATAGAGAGTCCCTCCACATCCCGGCCCTCCAGCCAGATTTTACCCAGCGAAGAGTACACCCATCCAAGCCATGAGCAGCCAATTTCTCCAGGGGAATGCTATGGGAAACGGTGTCAAAGGCTTTACTAAAGTCCAGATAAACAACATCCACAGCCTTTCCTTCGTCCACTAAGTGGGTCACCTTGTCATAGAAGGAGATCAGGTTAGTCAAGCAGGACCTGCCTTTCATAAACCCATGCTGACTGGGTCTGATCGCCTGGTTGTCCTGTATGTGCCGCCTGATGGTGCTCAAGATGATCTGCTCCATAACCTTCCCCAGCACCAAGGTCAGACTGACAGGCCTGTAGTTCCCCAGATCCTTCTTCCAGCCCTTCTTGTAGATGGGCGTCACATTTGCTAACTTCCAGTCAGCTGGGACCTCCCTGGTTATCCAGGACTGTTGATAAATGGTGGAAAGTGGCTTGGTGAGCACTTCTGCCAGCTCCCTCAGTACCCTATAGTTAGACACCTTTCATTTATTTGCATGTTTCAGTGCTACTTTACATCTAGTATATGGGCAACAAACTTAAGTAAGCACCTTGACAGGTTAAGTAGATACACAAACGAATATCCGCATTATGGCAAGATCAATTCAGGGGTGTAACAAGTAGGTGATCAAGCATAATTATATTTTCAGCATGCCTAATGAAGTGTCTGTCATGATAAAAGGATACAAAAAACTTACCTTGACAAAATGAATCCTGCAAAATGATAATTAATATTAAAAACTCTTCTGAGCAACTTTACACTAAAGGCAAAAGGACAAGACTGAAAAACTTTCTTTCAATACTACATTATCAAACCTTTAAAAAAAAAATCATTAATTACGTGATTTAAGCAAGACCTGTACAAGTTGTACCTCAAAGCATTTTCCTGATGTAGAAAGTAATTCTAGAAATAAGTGAGTGGCTTCTTCCCATACCATTCTTTCTAGTTTCAATTTATGTAATTTGCAATCATGGGCTTAAATTCCAAGAATTAATTTTCTATGCTCTGTCATGAAATACTAGCCCACTGAAGCTAAAACTTAAATCTGAGCATTACTATCAAAGGAACTGGGACGACAAAAATTCAGAAAGGTAAAAAGGGGGACATGAAGTTCAAGGTACCAGTAATTCAAAATCGGGCTGTAATTTGACAGCTTAAGTATGATCTTTTCTTGCTGTCCATCGGTTAGAGACGTTACGTATTCCCTAAGAGCCTTTGCAAACTGTGTCAAGTGACTGAGCTTTGGTAGTACAAATGTCAAAATGCAAGTTTTTTGTTGATACTGTAGAGTTAACAGGAAAAGCAATCAAAGAAAAAAAAATACATATTTTATTACAAGGGCAAGCAGATGCAACACTGAGTACCATACAAGGAATAGATCTGTTGAGTAAGGTGACATTTTTACATAGTCACTTTTCAAAGTAGAACTACATTTTAAGGGCATTTGCACATGTTTTACCTAGAGACCTCTGATGAAGTGTCAATATCAACTTCCCTTCCTCTTTAGTTGCCAGTTTTATTTGCTTGCTTTCTTCAGATATGTGCCAACCAGTTTCAACTTGTTGAAACAACAGTTTTTTTAAATCAGCTGCCTTGAACTGATGCTTGTGGGGGTATGTTTATAATACACGCAAAAATACATTAAAGCAATATAAAGGGTCTGGTTTAAGCCTATAAAAGCAACAAAATAAAGCATTAAGGCAAAATACTGGAGCAGACACCTCTTTACATAATATAATACCTCACAAAAACAACCGTCTAGCTTGCATAGAAAGTGTTAAAAGTGGAAGCGCTCTGTTCATTTTAGACAGCGATGGTTTATATGGTCGAACTGCAAAACTAATGGAATATCACAAGCCATATTATTCTTTAATGGAAGGAGTTAAATTTGCAAAATATTTCATCCTCAAATATCACAATATGTAATAAAATTATGCAATGCAATATATTTGATGATTATATATATTTGATTGTGTACTAAAGTCATGCCCTTTCCAGCCTAATTATTTAATACAATGTTAATGATATGAGTGTAATCAAGCAAAAGAATAAGACCGGGATGTCAAATTTGGATATACTATTAACGGAACCAAGTCAGCATCCTGATTTGGAGAAGAATTAAGGTTTCTCGTTTCCTAATGAAGTCAGCTTCAGGCACAAAAGTTTGCCTGTTTCAGGCCCAGACCTCTAATTTGTCATAAGTAGCAGTTAGAAATCCCAGTTGTGTTAACCAACGTCTATGTTATATCATAACTAAAAAAAGCTATAGGATGAAAATTGTTCATAGACCCTCACATAAACCTAATGATAGACACAGTTCCCCAACAGCACACACCTCCATCTAACACTGGTGGTCACACTAAGTTTAAATTCTTGTACATATGATATACGCTACTTTGTAGCTCCCACAGGGATAAACCATGGAGTTTGATATAACATTAAACAAAAAATAATGTTGTTCCTTCTGAAAGCTTGTTTTCCAAGAAGGCCTTTCTTGTTTAATTGGATTTCTTTTTGACAACTGATAAAATACCAAAATGCTGCTGCTGTTATCCGGAGAGAGCGAAAGAGAAGAGTTAATGCAAAGTTTTGTGGAAAACTTGTAAGATTTTACAGCAATAACAGTCACTTTAAGATAATTGGATGATGAGCATCACTCCGATTAAGAGCAGCAATTTATCTAAGTCCTATCTTTTGTGACTTCTACTCTGCTAGCACAGTAAAAAGGTGGCCTTGAACACCTCCAGAGATGAGGCATCCACAACTTCGCTGGACAACCTGTTCCAGTGTCTCACCACCCTCACGGTAAAGAATTTCTTCCTAATATCTAATCTAAATCTACCCTCTTTCAGTTTAAAACCGTTACCCCTCGTCCTATCGCTACACTCCCTCATAAAGAGTCCCTCCCTGTCTCTCCTGTAGGCCCCCTTCAGGTACTGCAAGGCCGCAATAAGGTCTCCCCGGAGCCTTCTCTTCTCCAGGCTGAACAACCCTAACTCTCTCAGCCTGTCCTCATAGGAGAGGTGCTCCACCCCTCTGATCATCTTCGTGGCCCTCTCTGCACTCGCTCCAAGAGGTCCATGTCCTTCTAATGTTGGGGGCCCCAGAGTTGGATGCAGAACTCCAGGTGGGGTCTCACCAGATCAGAGTAAAGGGGCAGAATCACCTCCCGCGACCTGCTGGCCACGCTTCTTTTGATGCAGCCCAGGATGCAGTTGGCCTTCTGGGCTGCGAGTGCACGTTGCCAGCTCATGTTGAGCTTCTCATTAACCAATACCCGCCAAGTCCCTCTCCTCAGGGCTACTCTCAATCCATTCTCCGCCCAACCTGTATTTGTGCTTGGGATTGCCCCGACCCATGTGCAGGACCTTGCACTTGGCCTTGTTGAACTTCGTGAGGTTTGCACGGGCCCACCTCTCAAGCCTGTCCAGGCCCTTTTGGATGGCATCCCTTCCCTCCAGCGTGTCGACCACTCAACACAGCTTGGTGTCATCGGCAAACTTGCTGAGGATGCGCTCTATCCCACTGTCCATGTCACCAACAAAAATTTTAAACAGCACCGGTCCCAGTACCGACCCCTGAGGTACGCCACTCATCACTGCTCTCTGCTTGAACACGGAGCCATTGACCGCAACTCTTTGAGTGCAGCCATACAGCCAGTTCCTTATCCAGTGAGTGGTCCATCTGTCAAATCTACATCTCTCCAATTTAGAGACCAGGATGTCGTGCGGGACAGAGTCAAATGCCTTGCACAAGTCCAGGTAGATGACGTCAGTTGCTCTTCCCTTATCCACCAATGCTGTAACGCCATCGTAGAAGGCCACCAAATTTGTCAGACATGATTTGCCCTTGGTGAAGCCATGTTGGCTGTCACCAATCACCTCCTTATTTTCCATGTGCCTTAGCAGAGTTTCCAGGAGGACATGCTCCATGATCTTGCCGGGCACAGAGGTGAGACTGACCGGCCTGTAGTTCCCCGGGTCTTCCTTTTTTCCCTTCTTGAAAATGGGGGTTATGTTTCCCCTTTTCCAGTCAGCGGAAACTTCACCGGACTGCCACAGCTTCTCAAATATGATGGATAGTGGCTTAGCAACTTCATTCGCCAGCTTCCCTCAGGACCCGCGAATGAATCTCGTCAGGTCCCATGGTTTTGTGCACCTTCAGGTTCCTGAGATTGTCTCAAACCTGGTATTCTCCTACAGTGGGCAGTACCTCATTCTCCCAGTCCCTGCCTTTGCCTTTTGCGACTTGGGTGGTGTTGGCTAGAGCCCTTGCTGGTGAAGACTGAGGCAAAAAAGTCATTGAGTACCTCAGCCTTCTCCATATCCCAGGTGACCAGGTCTCCCGTTTCCTTCCGGAGAGGGCCCACATTTTCCCTAGTCTTCTTTTTATCACTGACATACCTGTAGAAACTTTTCTTGATGCTGTTGACGTCCCTGGCCAGATTTAAGTCTATCGGGGCTTTAGCTTTCCTAACCTGATCGCTGGCCGCTCGGACAGTTTCTCTGTATTCCTCCCAGGCTACCTGTCCTTGCTTCCACCCTCTGTAGGCTTCCTTTTTGAGTTTGAGATTGTCCAGGAGCTCCCTGTTCATCCATGCAGGCCTCCTGGCGTTTTTGCCTGACTTCCTCTTCGTTGGGATGCATCGCTCCTGAGCTTGGAGGAGGTGATCCTTGAATATTAGCCAGATTTCTTGGGCCCCTCTTCCCTCCAGGGCTCTGGTACTCCATGGTACTCTGCCAAGCAGATCCCTGAAGAGGCCAAAGTCTGCTCTCCTGAAGTCCAGGGTAGTGAGCTTACTCTGCGCCCTCCTTGCTGCCCTAAGGAGGGGCAGGAACTTGAACTCCACCATCTCATGGTCGCTGCAGCCAAGGCTGCCCTTGAGCTTCACATTCCCCACCAGTCCCTCCTTGTTGGTGAGAACAAGGTCCAGCATAGCTCCTCCACTCATTGGCTCCTCTATCACTTGGAGAAGGAAGCTATCATCAGTGCATTCCAGGAACCTCCTGGATTGCTTATGCCCTGCTGTGTTCTCCCTCCAACAGATATCGGGGTGGTCGAAGTCTCCAAAATCTTCCCCCCCCCCATATAAAGCGAACTTTTCAGAAGAAACTTATTCTTCTCTTCCAGGTCTCTTTGTGCCACATCTCTGAATATTTTCACTGCCTCTGAAGCATGGTCAGATGCTTATGATCTTTTCTAATGCCTCTGATTTCTACGTTTTTCTCCAAAACATTTTCTGTAGCAGCTGTCTGAAATAATCAGTGCAAATTCTTTTGTTGCTTTAAGTGAATTGCCCAACTTTTCACAGGAGAAGTTAAAAAAAATAAAAGCCACCCACAGCACCTGCCTGGTCTTGACTTCTGGACAATCACCACTGATTTCACCTGCCTAAACCATTTAATGATATGTTGGGTTTTTTGGGGGGACGGGAAGCAGGAGGGTCCTGCTTTTTTAATCATTGCTTGACTTTCCATTATGTGAAAGGAATCAATTTCTTTAAATATTAAACTTTTTCTGTAAGTAGAGGTTATCTTGCATCAAAAACATTTTAAGAGTCCTCCAACTCAATAATTCTGGTTGCCTCTGCCTGCCTCACTAGAAGAGTGAATTTGAGGGGAAGTAAATGATGTTTAAGCTTGTCTAAACCTGATTGAAGACACACGGACAAAAGAAAATGGTAGCCTGTGGAATTTTTTTGTAAACTTTTCCTTTTTTGCCATTGTTGGCCTTTTTCTGTCAGTCACTCAACGCTGGATCCAGAAAGTAGTAACATGAGTAACTTTACTCATGCACTACTTCAGCAAAATTTCCTGCCACATGGAGTTCATAGGAAGGTCTCAGGGGATGTAAACCAACTAGTAGTTGGCCCAGATTGGCCCTTCGTGTTTACATACCTTCCTTTTTGTAAACGATAGAAAGTTGCCTCAAACAGTCCTTAGTGATTGCAGACACCGGCCTAGCAAGTTGAAAAGATAACGTGCCAACGAATGAAGTGTTAGTCATAAAAAGTTGTCTGTGCTTGTCTGTTAGAGTAGTAAGGCTCTCTGGTCTGTTATTTTTAAACACCTCCATACTCAAAAAGTCATAGCATAGCTTAAAAATAAGAGGAGTTCCTGTAATATTATACACCTATTCAGTTGCCGTGTATTCTTTGTAGTTGCTTGTCTTTATTGATCTAGGGTCGATCTTTTATGTGCCTGTTTATAAGCCTTTGGAAAACCGCAGTATTTGATGACTGCAGCTGCATAACCCACCACTCTGGCACAGTGGATCTCGTACCCACCCACAGGAACAACCAACCCATCAGGCACTTGCCCACCAGTGCACTCCCCAAAGAAGGATTCGCAGGTGCCTGTTACCCACCAAAAAAATGTCAGACCCCCGAGTTCAGCTTTGTACACTGATGGTAGCTAACTCCTGCCCTGACTTTTGCCCAATATTTGAAATTTTCCTGCCAATTTGAGCACTTGAATCTCAGTTACTTGAGCACAATGCTTTCTCCATCCTTCCAGCATGCAAGGGCACACGCCCATGTGACCTAAAAGCACTTTGTCATCACAGGAAATTCCATCTCAACATGAGGAAAAAACTTCTTTACTTTGAGGGTGACAGAGCACTGGAACAGGCTGCCCAGACAGGTTGTCGAGTCTCCTTCTCTAGAGATATTCAAAACCCGCCTGAATGCGTTCCTGTCCAGCCTGCTCTAAGTGAACCTGCTTTGGCAGGGGGGTTGGACTAGATGATCTCCGAAGGTCCCTTCCAACCCCTAAGTTTCTGTGATTCAGTTATGACTATTTTACTAACACTACTGTAAAGGATACAGCTATGACACACACAAAAAAAAGATCCCAGCTGTAAGAATTAAAAAGTACATTTGATATAACAGAGAGGAAGGTTTCATATATATTCCACTCCTGATAATGTCAGAGTTAAATTTATCTCAGAGCTATCAAGACGTGAAGATGTTCATCATAAACAGCTTTTAGGGGTGGGGTTTTTTCTGTGTTTTAATGCAATAATTATAATGAATGAATTGACATTGAAATGGTCAGCTTAGTTTTTCTTAACTACAGATTACTTCTCAAATTTACTTTTTTTTTCAATAGTATGAACTACTTATGTCAATCTATACTTAATACTACAACACATAAAAATATACCTATTTAAATGGTGGAATGCAAAAAGGAGGGAAATAAAAAACTCAAATGATTTTATGCCATGCAGATCATTTTCTTTTTCTAATGTATATTTCTGCCTTCAAATAATGTAGCTCATTTATTAGGCTAAATAAGCAAAGCTAGATGCATTAAGACCTCATTTTACATTTAGGTCTATAGATCTCAAAAATGAGTTCAGGTATCAGTGACTCGCCTTTCATTAATGAATACACCACATTTCCCACTTGCTTCCATGGACATCTTATTTTGATTCTTGAAAAACAAAAGCATTTTCCTTTTAGGCAGAAGATATTAGGCACTCAGAAACTTTATATGTATTGGTCAGGTGTCTAAAGCAGTATACTTCTTTTTTAGAACTCTGGTCATTGTTTTTCAAACATTTTTTATCCAAGTGGCAAATACATTGAACAACATACTGGATGCTTCAGGGTCACACAAAAAAAAGAGTTGCACGATGGATTTGCTAAAAAAGGAAATCTCGCTGAGGAGACCACCTCCAGTGTAGGTAAATCCACACTAGGGAATGGAATCATGGCAAAAAGGGTCAGCAAGGAGCTCTTTTTGAGGGTTTTTTGAAGCCAGGCAGAGTGGCCACTCCCTACCCCCCCCCCCCCCCATAAAAGAGGCCTTTTGGGATTGCAGCAACCAGGTCACTGTGCAAGCAAGCAGCAAGTGGGTGTCACCAAGAGTGTCACCTGGGAGTACCACCACAAGGTGCAGGGAGCGGGGAAAGGGCATGTAGGAAGGAACTGAAGCTCTGCCAGCTTTACAGGTGAGTCCTGCTGGTGGTCATCTTCCCCTCGGAAGGAGCTTAGCTACGGTCTCCACATGGAAGATGGTCATGCTCTCAACCGCAACCAAAATGGATGTGGGAACCCAGACAGAGCTCCCACAGAAACATACAGCTATCTAGGTCACAAGCTGCAGGGAGTGCCAGAACCTTTTACTGATAACAGGTGGCAGCTATGAGAACTGCTGTGTGTGTTGTGAACAGGTGAATGATCTGCTCAGCCTGGTGGCAGAGCTGTGAGAGGAAGTTGAAAGGTTAAGGAGCATTAGGGAGGCTGAATAAGAAATAGACTGGTGGAGCCAGGCTCTGCCCTCCTTGAAACAGAAACAGGAGCACCTATCAGAAAGCAGCCAGGGGCAAGGAGCCCCTGTATCCTGCCCCAGTCAGGCAGAAGCCTAAATGAAAAGTGTGAATGGAGGCAGGTTCATGGTCAGAGCAGCAAACTCCCCCCTTGCCCACCTCGCCCCCCCCAGGTACCTCTGAAGAACAGATATGAGGTTCTGGTTGAGGAAGGCCAGTCAAGTGAGGATGTAGATGATGGGCAATCTACATCAGAGATGCCTCCTCAGTCAAAAAAGCATACCCCCTGAATCACCACCACATCCACAAGGAGTGTAAGAAAAATTAAGCTATTGTTTTTTGCAGAGGAACAACTTGGTCAGTCTGCAATAAGGTAACTAGGGAATGATTAGCAACACAAAGGCTTACCAGGAGACATGCAAGAATGCTCATCCCTTAGAAAAAGGAGAAACCGGTATATGCTGGATCGACGGTTTAACGGGAGGATGTTTAACTGAGACCAGCAACCTTGAGCAATATTACCAAAAAAGGGAAGAAATAAACAGGTGAAGTAAGTGGTGTAGGTGGGGTGATGGGGAGAAGTAAACAGAGGCGGAACAAACTGAAGTAGTTTTAGGTGCTTTGGATAGGCTGTAAACCGTGGAGTACCTAGCCAATGAGTAAACAGGGGAGGGAAACTTCAGCCGGGAACAGGAAATAAAAAGGAGTTACTCTGAAAACCGGTGTGCCTACTTGCCAGATCACCAGTTCTTGCAAGAATGTGTAAATAAAATGTGCTTTGTATTGATCACTGCCTGAGCCGTTGTTATTGGATAAGGAGTGTTTCTCACAAATTTGAGGGCTCCTCCGGGATCTGAAGTCATCCCCTCTGGGGTCCTTGTCACCGGGAAGATAAGTCCCATTGATTTCAACTGAAAGGAAGCTGCTGAATCGTGTACATTGTGATTAAGTGTGCTTTGAGTTTGCCTTGATGACCCTACTTAGCAGATGTATTGTTTAGAAAGAGATGTTGCCCAAGGCTTTGTGACCCTACTTAGCAGATGCATTGTTTAAATAACTTGTCTTATGGCTATGCAATTAGTTCTGGGAATAGGTGTGATTATGTTAATGATTTCAGGGAAAATGAATGAATATGTAACTACCTTGTAAATATAAGGCGTTTTAAATCAGAACATGGTTGGGAGTGCTTATGGAGGAGAATCCCCAGTGCGACCCCAGCGCTGCTAATAAAGAAAACCGACTTAACAGTCCCATTGGCTGTTGAGTTCACTTCCTTGTTTCACAACGGTCTCGGGTATCGTTACCTGGGGCTCCGGGGGGAATCGACCAGGATCCCAAGACTTTGTTAAACGGCCGACCATACGAATCACAAAAGGGGGGGACAAAGGAACTTAATAACTTAATGCAGTAGGCACAGAGATTAGGACCAGGCAACTCTCCGTGCACAGACCAAGGTAAGAAAGTTGGATTGTCTGAGTATTACCTTGGTGGTCGGGAGCATTCTGAGAGATTTTGTGTGTGTGAGCGACTGAGACATACTGTAGTACGAAGTGAGTGTGGAGTCCGGATCCGCGGTTCTGTAGTCCCACGAGGGGTGCAGCCAGAGAAGGACAAAGTGAAAGGAAGGAGTGTAAGAAAAGTCTCTGTTTAGAATGGGAACTACAGATTACTTCCTTTATCCGAGGATACAGCCTTGGGAATTCCGAATTTATGGATAATTTGTTTTATTAACACCTTAATTACTTCCCTAGCTTTATTGTTGCAACAAGGGAAATCTTCAGGCCATCCAGAAGATGTATCCACTAAAACCAGTAGATACTGATGTTGCCCATGCTCTGGTAATTCAGAGAAATCTATTTGCCAGTATTCCCCGGGGGTTATTTCCCTTCTCACTTGACCCATTGGAGGTTTCTTCTGAATTTTAGGGTTTTTCACACAGCAAATTTTACATCTCTTCACTATTATGTCTGCATTTGTCTGCATCTTCAGAGGGGTTTAGCTATAAGTCCAAAATTGGGAATCCATATCCAACAGATCCCTGCCATTCCCAGAAACCCCCTTAGTTGTTTTTTTGGTTGGTTTAGGGTTTGGTTTTGTTTGGGGTTTTTTTGGTTTTGGTACTGCTATTCGGTATATTGCCTCCTTCCTTTCCTCCCCTAATGCTTACTGTCCTTTTGATATATTAAAACCAAGATACCAGACCTCCTTCCTCACAATTTGGGCCGCCTTCTTCGAGACCTGGTATCCAGCCATTCCCAAAAAGTTTAGCAGGCTTATTGTGGCTTCCATACAAGTTTATTTAGTATCAGCTCCAATTAAAATATTGCTTACATACTGTACAAGAGTAGCACCATGATTATTAGTTTGCCATTGTTCTAATTCTTTGGCCAATATCTCACCGAACAGAGTGGTACTATTTTTGAATCCCTGGGGAAGAGCAGTCCAGCACAGTTGTCCTTTCCATCCAGTAGTTGGACTTTCCCATTCAAAGGTGAAGAGTGTTTGGCTTTGTTTGTCCACTGGAATGGAGAAAAAGGCATCTTTTAAGTCTAACACTGTAAAGTATGCATTGGTTTCGGACACAGACACTAGCAGGATATAGGGGTTAGGTACCGTAGGATGTATATCTTTGGTTATCAGATTTATGGCCCTCAGATCCTGCACTAATCGATATTCCTGGGAACGGGGCTTTCTCACTAGTAAGATCAGTGTATTATATTCAGATCAACATTCTCTGATCAGTCGACACTGTATAAAGGTATTTGTCAGAGGTTCAAGGCCCTTACGAGCTTTCAGCCTAATAGGGTATTGATGCACCCTTACCCTCTTTTAGTTCTATTTTAACTGGACGTATGTTTTTTGCTTTACCTGGTTTCTTAGAAGCCCATACTAGGGGAATTGCTGCATCTAGTACAGTGCTCAGAATATTCTCCTTGGATTCTTCTGATGTTTCATCTGTCAGCAAGCAGATCTGGGCTTTCCAGGTGGTTTCAGGAGGGATATGGAGCTGTATGGCATTCTCAGAAAAGGTTACTCGTGCATTTAGTTTGCATAGGAAATCCCATCCCAGCAGCAGTAGGGGACATTCTGGCATATATAGAAAACACATGGATTAATTTGGTGCCTCCAGTTGTGCACTGCATAGGTTGCAAAAATGGCCTTAATGTTCTCTTTCCCATTGCCCCAACAATAGGTATACTTACTTTACTTAGAGGTCCTTTACAACTGCTGACTACTGAATAAGTGGCCCCACTGTCAATTAAAAAATCTATGATCTCATTCCCCAGCTTAACTGGAACCAGGGGATCATCTGGGGAGACCTTAATGTTTTCCCCCAGTCCCCTTCATTCATTGTAATAAGGTTAGCATTCCCTATATGATCTTGTTCCTCTGGTCCCTATTGGTTCAAGGCATTCATTCTTTCAGTGTCCTTCCTGTTTACAGATGGCACATTGATTTAAACCCAAAGGAGAGCCTCTTCATACTCCATATACCGGTCTTGCCCCGGGACTCCCTCTGCTCCATCCACCCTCCGCAACTCCCTTCCTATATCCTGTGACAACTGGCCCACAAACAACATGGTAAACATTCCTTCTAGGTTTTCTCGATAAGGGCCGACAGACTGTTTCCAATTTAACAAGTCAGAAGTTGTAAAAGGGACATGCACAAAGACTGGCATACTATTCATTCCAGCAGCCTGTCTCAGCATAATCTCAGGATTACAAGAGGGAGAGGAAGAAGGCACAAGCAACTGTACATCCTCTTGTTCATCACCCACACAACATACAGATATGTTTCTTTTGCTTTTTCTTATTTTCCTCAATACATGACACTAACATATCACCTTCTAATCCACATTTTTTCTTAGTGTTAGGATCCTTATACAAAGTCGTAAAGGCATCAACATAAGGCACTTCATCCCATTTTTCAAATTGGCAACAAAACAACATCAATTGCAATATAGTATTAAATTGTAAAGACCCATTTTACGGCCACCGTTCACCATCATTTAGCTTATAATTTGGCCACCATTGATTAAAATATCTTTTAATTTTCTCGTGAGTCATCGGATCCATTGTTCCAATTTTTCAAAATACAACCCAAAGGGCTACAAAGGATGGATTAGTTTGATCCCATTACAACCTATACCTGGGTCTCACTTTGAGAAACTTTGTGGAGTTTCCACCTAGCACCCATCTCTGCGCAGACATGAAATAAACAAATATCTCGACCCTGTGTGTGGATTGACTCTTTGCACACTGGGTAAAGAACCCAGATTTGGGACACCACCACCACATCTCCATGATGCCAATAAGATAATAGCCTTGCAGATGTGTGCATGTCTCTAACTCCTCTTGTTTATTCCCAATGCTACGTGCATAAGCATAGAGGCATTTAAGGTCACTTATATTAGTACCACATAGAAATATTTATATTTGAATCAGATTATTTTCATGTTGTCATAGAAATATCTAAATGTAAATAGATGTGGAACAATACTGTGCCCCATGCCTTTGAACTGTATGGGCAATATTGCTTTCTAAGCAGATGGTGACAAGGTTTTGTGACACGTTCAGCTGGAGTGATGGCTGCTTTGGTGACCTGAACATATAAAATAATGCGTAGCAGAGATTTGCAGCACTTCTACATGAAGTTCAGTCTCCTATTTTCACTCTGCACTTCTTTGGCTCTGTCAGAGTCACTTTAACTGCTTGAGCCAGGAAAACAGCCCTTGAAGAGAAGCCTCACAGCTCTGCTCAGCTTGTGAATGCATGAGTACGGTTTGGAAGTCTGTTAGATTGAGGGTCTGCAGAGATGATATTGGGGGGAGGGGATTCACCAGTGACTAGAAATTGCAGCTGCAATGTCATGCTTTCCCTCTCTCTTACAAATTTTCGAAGTGAAATAGTGAACAGAGAGGAGGAAATGGGGCCTCTCGTGCCGTTAGACCAGAATGGCTTCAAGTCTACCAGCTCACTGACACACTGCTCTGAAATTGGTTTGAGTTGTGCAATGTGCAGCGCCTGGGTTAATATGCAAGGAGGCAAATGTATCAAACGGGCAGGTTTCCCTATAGGTCAAATGAAATGTAGTTTTAGACAAATTTTTTTTACTTAGTCGGATCTTAGCTGATGGTGATAAGTGCTGTTCCTGTGAGCTGCTCCTTTTTGTTTCACAGGCAGAATGCTCTTAAGGCTTTGTCAGGTAGTTCAGTGGATGTTTGCCTTTCTTGTTCAAGAAATCATGGAAAAATTACTTTTGTTTAGGGGAAAATCAATTTTAATTTGATTTGATTTGATTTAAATTTGATTGTTATATAAACATAAATATATATGATTGTTGATATTTGATATCAATATGATTGATAATCAATATGATTGTTGATTGTTGATATTTGATTTTTATTTAAATTTTGATGTTCTGATCAATTATAAAACTCCAATTGAGGACTAATTCCTAGATACTGTTAAACACCATATATGAAACAATGCTGTACTGTATCTCTTAAGGATAGTATGTATACCAAGGCATGCAGCAAAGGATTAAACAGACATGGAAGTAAATCTCTCCCATAAAAAAGATATTGTGTTATATTGTATATGAACTATATCCAAAGACACTTTTATGAACTGCTTATCCACTGCCATCCCAACCCTACTCCCCTGTCTGGTACCAGCACTCATTATAAATCATCAGTGTTTCTCTCTTTCTTTTAATCTCTTCCTGATCTAGTTGCATTATATTTTTTTATAATACTTAAATTAATATTAAGAAAAAGATTTTGCTGGTTTTTGCCTTTAGGTTTTGCTTTGTCTGAGTGATTACCTTGATTTTAAGGATAGTCAGGGTAAGAGAACTGCTGCAAGAACCATCTGTCTGGACTTACTAAATGACTGAGAGAGTGTCAGTCTGGATGATTTGCATTTAAATTGTATCATCTTATCCTCATTATCTTTTTGTGTGACTGGGGATTTTTCTGAAGGATTCCTTTAGCATAAATCACAATGTATGATTTCTGATACCTCATTTTTATCTGTGTGGCTAAACCAGAAAAATATTAAATTTTTTCCTCAGAGTCCTCTTGGGTCATTCTTTTTTTGTGCCTTTATGAATTAAATCCCTTTCCCCCTCTGCCCTTTTTTTCCATCCCTGGATTATTTGTCCACTGGAAAGAGCTGATGTCTGAACTTTACAGGGAATGTGTGTTCCCCAGACTTTCAGAGTGTATTTGTGTTAACATATTAATGTGTTTTTTCCTCATATAATCTAATGATGGTGGCATTATTAATCAATTTTAAAGGACGATTCTGAAATAGCCTGTGAAATTTGAAAAATACTCCAAAAGGAGCTGTCTGACTAGATCTGAGATACTCATTAACAAACATCCATAAATTCATAAATGCAGACTGGCTTCCTTGTTTACCATTTTTCTTTCGTAATGACAATGAGACATGACAGATAGTCCCAGGGGATTACTGCACTTCTCAACTGGTTGATGTCACTCTACCTTTAGATCTGCATCTTGCAGAGCAACCAAGGGACTCGCTGATCTTCCGCAAATGTGCTACCTGTCATGTCTTATTGTCTTAAAAAAAACCCTGTCTGATTACTGAAATGGAGAAATATTTATGCATAAGGTTTAAACTCTTCTGAAAAAGACTGCCTCCGCTTCTGTAATAGATCCAAACATGAGATATGGTTAAAATTAAGAACACAGAAAAAAAATCCAGTTTTACTTTTAAAGATTTTGTTTCTGAATCAGTGTTCCTTTATTTTGGTGTTGTGGAAGAAAAACAACTAATGACTTTCAAATAGATTGAGGTCTTCCACTCTACTGGAAGTCTTCCCATTACATGTTTGATATTTGATTTCTACTGCGAATTAAAATTCTGCTGTTCGAGTGGTAATTTTTCAAGGTGTAGTGAAAACCCAATTCTTCAAATTTAACTGGTTTGATGTAGAATTTGGTCAGAATTTTGTATCCTGGCAAATGCAAAGACTTTTTTGGCCTTTATATTAACATGCTTTTGTAAATTTATTATGATTATTAAGTAAATGCTGTTTTTATTTTATAAATTTTTTGGACTGATCTGGACGTCCCCAGATATTTCTGAATTGGCTGCTATGCTCTGGATTCTGGACTTAATTTTAAACTAGTGTTTGGATCCATTTAACTGTGCCACTTTTAAACTCTAATTGTCATTTTTGGACTAAAAGAGCAAGAAAAAATTTTCCCCGAAGATTTGGGGTTCATCATTCAGCCTTAAAACTGTTAAGCTTGCAAACAATTTGAACTTGATTACTCTTCTGCAGAGCTATGTCCTGCTCCAAAAAAAATTAATGGCAAAAACACTTTTGAATTTTTCTGGGAACAGAATCGGGCTATTACAACCTTATTCAATATCCTCATCTTTCCAAAATTTTCTCAGAATTGGTTTTGCCAGTGTATCTGCACTGATGCTTTGGTCTTTGGTCCAAATGGCCGATTAGTCCACCAGTATGGCTCTACCAGCAAAGAGCAGGTTTAGCTGCCTACCTGTGAGGGTCCCAGCTGTGCCAGGAACTCCTCTGTGTGGCAGCATGAATGCTCGGGAGGCGCAGCTGGAGACTTCCCGTGCTAGAAGGGGATCAAGATTTCTTGTGTACAAAGCTAGCTTCAGCTTGATCGGTGACTTGATGAACTCTCATTACTTGCCTGTCTTGGAAAGAACACACATCTTGCTCCAACATACTGAGATTTGTCAAGTTTCTTGCTCTGAGAATCATGAAATTGTGAGTCCTTGCATATTAAACACTCCTAATGCATTTGATCTCAGTGCCACTTGCTGGCTCAACATCATGGTCTCGCTTGCTCTCTAGCTCCCATTGGGCTGAATGTGGTTGGTTGGGCAATTTTTTAATTTCCTTGTCAGCTGTATTGGCGTGTGAGGCTGTGATACCCATGCAGTTAGGGGAGCTGTGTGTGACCCCCCAGGGAACCCTGATATGGCAAAGTGCCCCGTGCCAAGCCCTGAGTCGCCATCACATCCCTCCACGACTCGCGATCAGTTGGGTCCACCAGGCCTATACCTTCTCACAGGGGCCTGGCTGTCACTGACTCCTGTCAGTCAAGGGGCATTTGCAAATTCTGTATGCTCCTTCCACAAGTTAAAACTTCAAACCTTATCATTGGAACAAGAAGCAGTAATTTGGACTAGTTTCTGAATATATACCTTTATTACTAATTTAGTAATTAGTAATTAATTAGTAAAATGACACACACTTGGTTTGACATCTCACAAATTTCATCTACTGTATTTAAGGGAAGACAACCTTTGTCTGGAAAAGTGACACTGTGAGCCATTCCAGCCCCATCTTTAATTATATGAAGCTGGCATTTTAAGACAAGAAGATGTAATTGCAGAAAGACACAAAATATCTCCATAATTACCACTTTCATAAAGTACTTTAAAATGGTGAGTAGTTTGTAAAGCCATTATCATTATAAAACAGACTTACTTGTGAAGACAGTATTACATGTTAAGGGTAGTCTGTCACTTACGTGTAGTACATATGTGACTTGAAAAAAAAAGTCACTTTGAGCTGTATTAATGATGAATTTTATTACTTTTCTGTAATTTTAATGGATGTAAATGGACCAATTGTGAAAACTAGGAAGGAATGGATAATCTTTTTTAAAATTTAATTTAATTCTGAAAACATTTTTTGAAAATAAAACATGGGCCTACTGGGACTTTGAAAACAAAGCAAAAGTATCCCCTTCATCAATAGATAATCTCTTATTTTGAGCAGTTCTTGTTTTACTTTTTCTTTCATTTTTTAAAACTTAGATTCTATTGCTGACTATATCAGAAAACTAGCAAAATACTATCACTTTCCAAGTAATGTTCTTAACTTCTTGGCATATGTTCCTTCTTTCAAACCCCTCAGAATAATCCACAGCTCCACAAAATCATGAGTCAAATACATAAAAAATTTCCCTCAAAGAATCAACATCTTTTCCAGCTGTTTGGATAGTCTGTCTAAAACCTGACCAGACCTCTCATCTCCCAGTATTGTTTTGGGGTTTATTTTTTTTAACTTCGATTTGTTCAATGTTATAATTTCTAAACTGTGCCAATAATTTGATTCTCTTTTTGTTTTCTTTACAATACTTACACTGGACAATAAAATGATCTATTATCCAAAGAAGATTGCATTGTTTTCAACAATTTCTATTAACTAGTGCAAAATATCTTACCTGTGTCAACAAACCCCCTTTTTAAAATCCTCCCTAGGCAGTTTCATATATTATTTATGGATTAAAATATCTCCCAACCATATTCCTAAATAGACTTCTACTTGTTTTGATTGGTTTCAGATAGATGCACAGCAATTATAGGGGCCATATAAAACTTGGTAGATGTTCTATTTAAAAAAAAAAAAGCATTTGCGATCATTCCAGTTAATTCCTTGTGTATTTTGTCTGGCAAGGTAGTATAAATCTAGTTGTAACACCTTCAAAGATTGGCAAGTTACTTAGTAAGCAGCCTAAGGTGGGAATTTGGCCTCACAAGTTTTCCATCTCAATTAGCAAGAATAAGCTTATCTCCCAGCCTATCTACACAGGACCATTTATTTTCTTCTAATCTTTAATAAACCTTCATTGACTATGGAAAAAGAATTGTTAAGAGACTCCACAGTTGGACCAGTTAATATCCATGAACAATACAATCTCTCCCACTCTATTTTTCATTCGTTGCCTGCAAACAGGGGAGAAAGCAAAGGAGTTTATAGTCATAGTAACACTATGTCCCAAATATCACAATATATTAGATCATACTTTTAAAATAAAGTGCTCTATTAAATATGAAAACCAGTGTTCAGGAAAGTGTTTATCACCTGAGTTGCCCACGTCTCTCTCAGCAGAGGCACTAATTGTGTATTTTTGTACTCAGTGAAGGAAGTTAGCTGCTGCTTTCTCCTGAAGATGGGGACTAACACAATAATGGCTCTTTGAGGTTATTGGCCACAAACTCCTCCAGCGTTCAGCAAGATGGAGGCCAGCTTGTAGGTGTAGGTCATAATGCTCCTCTGCTGGCCCCTGGTAGCCCGACTGAGGATCCCAGTCCTATGCCTGGCCCAACCCTGAAGACCCTGAGCTGTCCTGCTGCCACTGAGTTGCTGCAGGCACGTGCCATCGGGCTTCAGCCTTCCCCTTCCCTCTTTCTCCTCCACTGACTCTGGCTGCTGGCCCCCTTCTCTTGCAGGTCGGCAGGGGGAGCTTGTCCCACACCCCCTGCTCCCTCTGCTCACCCTACTTGCCTCCCTGCCCTGAACTTCCCCACCACTGCCCCTGCTGCAAGTTACCACCTGTTGCATAACCTGTGTGATTGCTCACCAGCCCTGTTCTGTCTGTAAAAAAACCAACCTACTGATGTTGAAGCTAGCCCAGATCATTCTAACTGAACTAAGTAAACAAACAATTACTTCAGCAATTATGCCAGAAGACTGTGGGGAGAGGAAACCTCTGGCATGCTGGGGGAAGGAGCTGACACGTGACAATGACAGCCAGGTTAAGGAATCCGTCATCTTCTCACAGAGCTCAACTGCAGGCAGCACTGGCTGCGCGGACACCATCTCGTGCGCAGCATGGGGCTGCCTTCTGCAGCCACCCATGCATGCTCACCAGCTGGGGAAGACTAGCTGTGTGCTGCAGCATTCAACCATAATGCGACACACTTGGTTTCAGCAGCTTCCACTTTTTGATCATTTTCTTTCAGAGGTGTTTAAAGAGTTGGTACCTGTGCACTTGCCTCAATCAAACCAACGAACCAAAAAAAAAAAAAATAAAAACTTCTGCAGAAAAAAATCTGATTAATCCTTTCCCTGCACACTTGCTTTTGTATTGGCTATATACGACTCAGCAAAACTTGGGAGAGAGTTTAAGAACCATCCAGATGATTCTCTGTGCTGCCCGTGTTCTATGAGATCTCCTATATACCATATTTTAAATGTGCTGCACATTGGACTTTGTGTGTGTGTGTGTAGTTTGAGTTGGAGACATGAAAGAAAAGGAAATTTTCCTAAAGAAAAGCTGTTTTGGGGAGAGCTTTTTGCTTTGCTAGGGAGTCTGAGGTGAGCACAGTCAGAAGGCCTAAACATTGCGAACGTTAATACTTTTGCTAAAATGTTACATGCGGATATCCTCATGACAGCATTTGAGTGTATGTGGAATTATGTGTGGATCTGTTATAGTGGGTGTGCGTTTCTAAAATGTAATATATAATGGAGTTTGCATGCAGTGAAAATTTGAACCTTGTTGTCAACCTAGACACCCTAAATTATGCCAGTGACCACGCTGTGAATTTAGGAGGTCTAATAAAATTTTATTTAGTGCTATTCATGTTTACTATTTACTATTATTTATGGTATTCTTTAAAAATAGCCTTACATTGGTGGTGTTTCAAAGAAGTACAACAATCCTTAGGACCGAACATGCTGCAGTGGGGAGACTATTTGGTTAAGCTGAAGAGGTTCTAGTATTGACCTGTTTGTTTGCAAGAAAGCGAGTGCTTGCTATTTGATCACACTTTGAACTTGAAAAAAATACTGTATTGAATGTTTTATAGAATACATATTCTCTGGCTCTTGAGGCTGTGAATGGCTATTTGATAAAGGCTTTAGCATTTGCAACTCTGTGGAAACTTTCTTGTTTTGTGAATCTAGCTGATTTACTTGGATATAAGTTAATATTAATCTTTCTTATTATAAGGACTACATCTAGCTTCTGTTAGTATGCAGAAGTCATTGTCACATGTTTCTAATTTCTGAAAATTAATAAACATGGAAAGAGAAAACTCTGGACACTTCATTAACAGGAAAGTAGTTGAATTCTGCCATAAACCATAAACACTTATGAAAAACTGTATAATACTGTTTGGCCCCATATAATTTCCTGGGGAATTCCAATCCGTGAATAAGTAATAGTAGTTTTATAATATTCTGTGACAGAGTATGCTTGTTATGTAAACATAGTTACTAAAGATACTAGAACACGTGTTTAATACTATAAATTGATCTTACTTGAGCATGAGTGACTGAAGTCCTTTTGAATACACCTAATGCTTATGCCAAAAGTGCAGAATTTATCTAAATCATTGACCTTTACTAAGCCTTTGTCTTGCTTATGCATTTCAAAGCTGTCTCAAGTCGCAAACTGCTTGATTTAGAAAATCAGCCCCTGAACTTTTCTTGATGTATAATTGAATCTCATTTTCTATGCAGAGCAACAATAAAGGTAGATGAGCATTGATCAAGATACTAAACACTTGAGATGGTACGTTTCTTGTGACATCTCATAAAAAACCTGCATTCTTGTGTTTTTGCTGTGTGTTCCTCAGTTCTGTGGAGTGTATGTGTGAAGCCCGTTCTGAAAGAAATTGCTGATGACACTTGCCATGAGGAGCAGTAAAAAAATGAAGCTATGACCACACAGTCAAAAGTCCACCAAAACTGTTGGTTTTACTCTAGCTCTTATTAATCAGCAATTCCCTCCCCTCCTGTTAGGAGATTGGTGATGCTGTCTAAGAATCAATATAGTTCTCTTTTATTATTCCCCCCCTCAAACTTCAGATTGTAACTACTGGATAGTTTCTTATCTTTGTTTCTGTGCTTTGGAGTTCTTTATCACTGCAGAAGAGTCTTGAGCTTGCACGTGTTTATGTAGGTGCATTCTCTTGGCTAATGGCTATTATCTTTGTTAATAGCAGCTGACTGATTTTTTAAGATGAAAAAGCAACAAATCTATGTTTCTAGTGCAAACTTCTTTTAATTCTTATGAGCTGGAAGGAAATGGATTAAACCTTAAACAATATTAAACATCTCTCAGATTATTAATAATTAAAATCAATGGCAATCTATATTTTACAAGTCCTAATGTAATACTTTCATGTGTCAACCATTTTGCTGATGAGATTTTTGAATAAATTAATTGGGCAATTAGTTAACTTTGCCTAAACATGTCACTGTGTACTCTAAGAAGTGTGTGTATACAGCTTCTGGGTTAATTGTGGCTGTAAACATGCTACTGGCAGATGTCTTTTCATTTAGGACATTGCACCTACCACATGCTATTTCTTCTTCCATCTTGACCACCATATTGGAGTATGGTGGTCAAGAAACATGAGCTACTTTGGTCTTGGATAAAGTTGAAAAAGTCCCCCAAATTATTATGTTGAAAAAGGTCTTTGTTTAAAAAAGAAAAAAAAAACAACACTTGTTGAAACATGTCCTGGTTTGAGGTAAAAGAGAACCAATTTTCTGTTCAGTAATTTTACTTTGCAGCTAAGCTTCTTTGAACTAACTGAACTCTCTGAAGTTAACAGCATATTATGGAGACACTTTGCTCTCAGATAGATAAGACCTGATTATTGTAATTTATGTCAGGGAATGTTATGCAGAGAGGCCCTTGCTTATAATTATTGCTATAAGAACCAATGTCAGCTAATTTTGTTATTTGCCCTGTTGGAGAGTCAGAAGTGGAAAAGCATAGAGGGGTCACACCTGCAGGGAGGAGCGGACAGGACAGGTGACCCAAAACTGACCAACAGGGTATTCCATCCCATCTGCCCCATGCTCAGTATGAAAGCTGAGGGATCAAAGGGTCAGCCCTCATTCTTCAGTGGCTGATGTCCAAGAAGGACTCTGTCTGTTCGTCTGCCTTTGGTCCTGATCCATGCATTCCTGACTCCAGATCCGGAATCCAGTTCCTGTCCGTCACTGAGTCCAGTCTGGGACTTTCCCAGTGCCTGCCAGTGACGTGATCACCATCCTAGGATATGGTCTTGTATATATTGTATATATTTTCTTATTATTTTATTAATATTTCATTGAAGTAGTTTAGTTCCTTCTAAACTCATAATTCTCTCTCTCTCCCCCTCCTCTCCTTGGAGCGAGAGGTGAGGGGAGAGCATCTGTCATTCGTTTCAGTGGCCAGTCTGGCCCAAACGACAATAAAACTGAAATATGTTGTGGGAACCTGTCAGTTTTAATGGTACAAGTATTTAAAAAGTTCAATATTTTATTTTCTATTGAAAAGATTGCTCTAATGTTCTCTGCAGAAAGTTAATATTGAAGATGAAACAAAGGTATTCAAATAATAGCTGAAATGCTTTATTTTGAAACCTAAAAACCTAATGCTTCCTCTGTTCCTGGTATTTAATTCTTCAGGCCCTAGAAAATCACAGCACTTCTTTTTTTACATCAAATTTCCTAATCCCTGAAATAGACTTTTAGATTTTTCTCCCAGGAATATAGTGAGAACTCTCATTATTAAAGTAGCACATAAGAAATATTTCTTTATTTATTATGATCATTATGCCACAGGTAAGGCTTGACTTTAAAATAAATATCCTTTGAGGAATTGTTTTTGAACATGGTGTCCTAAGAAAACAAAGCTCATGTGATCGTGCTTTCTGCATGTGTGCACCTGCCTTTGCGCCTTACTAGCAATAACTTGGAATCTTGTCCAATTTCAACATGTCTGAGCACTCTCCTGAAAAACAAGTTCATCCCGTGCTAGATACCAAAGAATCAGTACAGTACATAAATATGTATTTTACAGAAAACCAAGTTTTACTTGTTTAGCTACTTATGGAACCACTTGTTTCTTATGTAACATATGGGTTTAATTTGTTTCTTTTCCAAATTGGGAAAGATTGTTCTTTTTAAACCAA
Organism: Numenius arquata; assembly: GCF_964106895.1. Taxonomy (NCBI): domain Eukaryota; kingdom Metazoa; phylum Chordata; class Aves; order Charadriiformes; family Scolopacidae; genus Numenius; species Numenius arquata. The sequence continues at coordinate 32,072,149 of NC_133615.1, read as the reverse complement.
TTCTTGTGCTCGTGAGACCCCACCTGGAGTACTGTGTCCAGATCTGGAGTCCTCAACACAGGAAGGACATGGACCTGTTGGAGCGGGTCCAGCGGAGGGCCATGAAGATGATCAGAGGGATGGAGAACCTCCCCTATGAAGACAGACTGAGAGAGCTGGGGTTGTTCAGCCTGGAGAAGAGAAGGCTCTGGGGAGACCTCATAGCAGCCTTCCAATATCTGAAGGGAGCCTACAGGAGAGCCGGAGAGGGACTCTTTGTCAGGAAATGTAGTGACAGGACAAGGGGTAATGGTTTTAAATTGGAAGAGGGGAGATTTAGATTAGATATTAGGAAGAAATTCTTTACTGTGAGGGTGGTGAGACACTGGAACAGGTTGCCCAGAGAAGTTGTGGATGCCCCATCCCTGGAAGTGTTTAAGGCCAGGCTGGATGGGGCTTTGAGCGACCTGCTCTAGTGGAGGTGTCCCTGCCCATGGCAGGGGGGGTGGAACTAGATGATCTCTAAGGTCCCTTCCAACTCTAACCGTTCTGTGATTCTGTGATGACTTTGTCGTGTTCCAGGCTGGATTTTTTAGATGGGGAGTTGTGAGATAACATTTAGTTCTCATACAAGTGTGCAAGCAAGATCTGGCCCCATTTTTATATAGACTTTGTATTATCACTATCCCAATTTTCGTGTACAATGTGGCTTGAAAGCATGGATGCATGTCTGATGTTAATGATCATATTCTCTGGTTCTTTTGATTTTAAAAAACTATTTTAGATTTTCTATAATTTATTTCAGGATGTGTTAGTTGATATAATGAGCATGATTCTCTGTTGTCTCCAGCAACAAACTGTTTCCGTCCTTGCAATCCCAGTTATTCAGCCATACCTGCCTCTAAGCTTCAACTGAAAGCTGAACGAAGGAGGCACATTTCTCCTTTGAATTACGTTTGCCTGCCTTTTTTCAGTTCAGTGTATCCCCTGCCTTGGTCCTGGGGAAGCTAAGGGAGCTCTGCTGCTCTCTGGTTATCCTACATAATTGTTACTTATTGGTTTTGTCTCCTTTTTGTACTGGCTTTACCCAAGATGATTTGGTCTTTCACCTTGACAAGGGTAATATTTTCCATTTTCCTTTGCCTTCCCAGGTGGGATCTGCAGTGACCTCCAGGGCGCCCGGCGGCAGCTAGGTAGGCTGCCTGCTGGGGCTGCAACTCTGCACCGCATGACGTTATGCTGTGCTGCCTCTCCCGCTCTCCTCTGAATTTCACTGAATTTTTTTAGAGTTGGAAGGGACCGTATAGATCATCTAGTCATAACTTATGTTCTGTTGTGTTTTTGCCGCAGCTGATGGACTTTCCTTAAAAGGAATCACTCTTATCATTATGTGAACGCTATTTTAATCTGCTACCTAAAATATAAATAAATGATCATTTGGAGTTAGCTTTTTAGCCTTCCTGAAAATAAGTTGTCTTTGAAAACAAAAGAATATTTCTTTAATTAAAAATATATAGCTTTATAATTTGTTACACTGCCAATGTGTGCCAGTGGAAAATAGGAGTAGGACTGCATTTAGAAGTGTCCTGAAACTTTTATTCACCAAGTTATCAAATAGTAGGTGTTCAGTCTTTTATTTTGATTTCTCAAATTGAAATAGTACAGAGTGGTAACTAGTATTATCTGTGAGGAGAGTTTAGGGAACATTTTTTCTTATTGAACACATCTGCAGTAAAGCAAATGGCTCATCAGGTCCTGGTGTCCCCAGACATACTGTCTTTGTAATCACTTTGCATGAATATTTCCACAACTTTTTGAGTTATCAGTTACTGTCATAAGGAGACGAGTAAATGCTTTCTAATAAAATTTTATCATTTGACTATAGCATTGAGGATGTGTCTCCAAGATACTGCTGTTCAGTGGAAAGTATGCTCTTTCTTTCAAATGTGTCTTGCTTGCAGGCCAGGCTCTAAATCAAGGCTATGCTTAGCACCTTGATCTCAGGTTTGTTCTGTTTGGTTTTGTTAATTTTCCACCACAGCTAAAATGCCAATGTTTTGTCTAGTAGGAAAATTGCTATAAGCTTCTGCATGGAAAAGTATGTCTTATTTATGTACATAGATTATTTCAAAGAATCATAGAATAGTTTTGGTTGGAAGGGACCTTTAAAGGTCATCTAGTCCAACCTCCCCTGCAATGAGCAGGGAGATCTGCAACTAGATCAAGTTTCTCAGAGCCCCATCCAATCTGACCTTAAACGTTGCCAGGGATGAGGCATCTACCACCTCTCTGGGCAACCTGTTCCAGTGTTCCACCACCCTCATTGTAAAAAATATATTCCTTATATCTAGTCTGAATCTACCCTCTTTTAGTTTAAAACCAATCATCTTTGTCCAAGCGCTACAGGCCCTACTAAAAGTCTGTCCCCATCTGTCTTATAAGGCCACTTTAAGTACTGAAAAGCAGCAATAAGGTCACGGAAGTCACGGAACTGTCGGAGTTGGAAGGGACCTCTAGAGATCACCTAGTCCAACTCCCCTGCTAAAGCAGGATTGCCTAGAGCACATTACTCAGGACTGCATCCAGGCAGGTCTTGAAAATCTCCAAAGAAGGGGACTCCACAACCTCCCTGGGCAGCCTGTTCCAGTGCTCTGTCACCCTCACTGTAAAGAAGTTTTTCCTCATATTTAAATGGAACTTCCTATGTTCCAGCTTGTGCCCATTGCCCCTCGTCCTGTCACTGGGAACCACTGAAAAGAGTCCGGCTCCATCCTCCTTCAATCCACCCTTTAGATACTTGTAAACATAGATAAGGTCTCCCCTCAGCCTTCTCTTCTCCAGGCTAAAGAGTCCCAGCTCTCTCAGCCTTTCTTCATAAGGGAGATGCTCCAATCCCTTAATCATCTTTGTTGCCCTATGCTGGACTCTCTCTCCAGTAGTTCCCTGTCTCTCTTGAACTGGGGAGCCCAGAACTGGATGCAGTATTCCAGTTGTGGCCTCACCAGTGCAGAGTAGAGAGGGAGAATGACCTCCCTCGACCTGCTGGCCACACTCTTCCCTATGCAGCCCAGGATTCCATTGGCCCTCTTGGCAACAAGGGCACATTGCTGGCTCATGGATAATTTACTATCCACCAGGACCCCCAGATACTTCTCCTCAGAACTGCTTTCCAGCAGGTCCACCCCTAACCTATATTGGTGCCTGGGGTTCTTCCTCCCCAGGTGCAGGACCCTACACTTGCCCTTGTTGAACCTCATCAGGTTCTCTGCCCAGCTCTCCAGCCTGTCCAGGTCACGCTGGGTGGCAGCACAGCCCTCTGGAGTGTCGGCCAGCCCCTCCCAGTTTGGTATCATCAGCAAACTTGCTGAGGATACACTCTGTCCCCTCGTCCAGGTCATTGATGAATATGTTGAACAAGACTGGGCCGAGTATTGACCCCTGGGGGACACCGCTGGTTACAGGCCTCCAGCTTGAACCTGCTCCATTAATCATTACACTTTGGGTCCTGTCACACAGCCAGTTCTCAATCCACCTCACTGTCCCCTCATCCAGCCCACACTTCCTTAGTTTCCCAATGAGGATGTTATGGGAGACTGTGTCAAAAGCCTTGCTGAAGTCAAGGTAGATGACCTCTGCTGCCCTCCCCTCATCCAACCAACCAGTTATAGCATCGTAGAAAGCTATCAGATTGGTCAAACATGATTTACCCTTGGTAAACCCATGTTGCCCACTTCCAATAACCCCCTGCTCTTCAACTTGTTTGGAGATGACATCTAGAATGAGTCTCTCCATTACATTCCCAGGGACGGAGGTGAGACTAACTGGTCTGTAGTTCCCAGGGTCCTCCTTCTTGCCCTTTTTGAAGACTGGAGTGATGTTGGCCTTCTTCCAGTCTTCAGGCACCTCTCCTGTTCTCCAGCCATCCAGTTATAACATCATAGAAGGCTGTCAGATTGGTCAAGCATGATTTACCCTTGGTAAATCATGGAGGTTGATGACCTCCAGGTCATCAGGGACCTCCAGGTCAACCCAAGGAGGTTGTGGAGTCCCCTTCTTTGGAGATTTTCAAGACCTGCCTGGATGCAATCCTGAGTAACATGCTCTGACATGCTCTGGGCAATCCTGCTTCGGCAGGGGAGTTGGACTAGATGAGCTTTATGGTCCCTTCCAACTCTAAAAATTCAGTGAAAATTCAGTGAAATTAAAATTGCTTCATACTTTAGTATTCTTGAATCAGTTAGCCATTTTCCTGCGGTTTGGGCTAAAATGGTTTTTACTTGGTGAGGGGTGCTAACTTCTATCATTCCCCCGAAGGTAAGCATTCTGCTTTCTTCCACTAACAAAGCAGTTGCTGCTACTGCTTGTACCTACCTACTGCGTGTAGGCCATTCCATTGTCAAAAAAAACAAAGTTATGGTGGTGACACCAGCCACGGAGCCATATATTAATCAACTGGATCTGTCTGTTCCTCCCAGTGTCATTGCCTGCAACTGGAAGGAGTGAGGAAAAAATAAGCTGCGCCCCAGATTCCCTTACCAACCCTCCCAACTCCCTGAAGTCTCTTTTTATTGCTTTTTAACTGCGACTCGTGGATTCCTCTGCACCTACATGGAAAATCAGTAACGGGTAATAGTCTGAGGACCGTACTAAGCCAGGAAGTTTCCCGGTGACGTCCTTGACTGGGACTCCAGAAAGACTGCAGACTTCCCTCTGAGGAGGGTCCACCCAGCATATTGGGCCCTCCATTCCCCTCAGGAAGGAATCACCAACAACTATAACCCATCTTTTCCTCCTGTGAGAAATGCTCCTTATCCAATAACAGTGGCTCAGGCAGTGATCAATACGAAGCACATTTTATTTACACATTCTTGCAAGAATGGGTGATCTGGTAAGTAGGCACACCAGTTCTCCGAGTAATTCCTTTTTATTTCCTGTTCCCGGCCGAAGTTTCCCTCCCCTGTTTACCCATTGATAAGTACTCCAGGGTTTACAGCCTATCCAAAGCACCTAAAACTACTTCCATTTCTCCTGCCTCTGTTTACTTGGTAGCATTCACACCCTGCTGTGAGAGGCACGCTGTATGGTTACTAATTGCTGCGGAAAATATTGGTGGCACTTTAACATCTCTAGACCCCAAGGCAGGAAACAGTAAGGAAAGTGAGTGACAAGTCTTATTTCCCCAGGCGGTCTTTTCTTGGTATAATGCTATCATATACCACATTCCTACAGAATCTTTCATCCACCTCAAGGGAAAAGTGACGATCTGTGCTGTGGGCCTTCCCGAGGCACAAGCATAACAATTGCTTTGGTTCAAACTATTAACGGTATATTTTACCCATTCTACCCAAGCATTTGTCTCACCATACCCTGTTTCAACTTCAAATATTTGTCTAAGATCTTTAATCTCAGTAACCGTTACCAAGGCTGGATCATTCGGTAGTTCCCACTGTTGTATTACTGGGAGTTTAGTAGTCTTAGTTGCCCCTTCCGCTTGACTGCTATTTTCCAATACTGCTATTCTAAATCTTCCCCTTGGATCTCTTCTGGATACATCTGCTCCTATTCCATATACTAGGTTAGCCATGGTTATGGTTATCAACAGAGGATTACATTGTAAAAGGCCACACTCTGGGGAAGGTGATGCTTTGTATAAACTTATTCTCTTTTTGAGAGGGAAATAATAAGAAGACCTGATCCATCCATCATCAATGGTCCACCCTCCAATTTGGGTGGTCCACCACACATTATCCCAAGGTGGGCAAGGTGCAACCTTGTCAGATCCCACTGTGCCACAACAAGTTTCTGGGCACAGATACTTGTTTTTGCTACTCAACTGTCTTTGGGCCTCTAAATCCCCACACTTCAGTACTTGATAGGCATCAAAACATATGGTCTGTGGGGTATCTCCTTTAGTAATATTTATGGTAAGCATGATTGGGTAATCTGGGTGTATAATCCAGCTTCCTGGTAGGAAGCACAACACCACCCCTACGACCAATATCATCACAAAATGCTTCCTGAAATTCATGGTGTACACAGATTTATAGCTCCCGACTGCATTCCGCCCCAACCCACAGCTTATTGTCCTTTAGGGCTACTTGTAGCGAACCGTCAGTAGGATGTACTGTCCACTGTTCTACCAGATCTGTCAGCGGGGGCTCAACTGGTCCTTCTAGCCAGGTGTAGTGAGTCCACCTTACTGCCGTTTCAGTAGCGAGGAGTACTTGGAATGGTCCTTCCCACTCCAGTTGGAGCTTACTCTCCTTCCAGGATTTGACCCAGTCCCCTGGTTTATACGGATGGACAACAAATTCCAACAGTGGAGTTTGAGCAAGAAGGCCTTTAGTCCTGAGTGAAGAGAAAGAAGATGACAATCACAGTATATATTTCTTAAGGAACATATCCTTGATTTCAAATGTGGGCACATCTTCTCTACCTCCAGTGCTGACGTGCGGAAAGCAGACTCCACAACCTGTGAGGTTGCAAAGTAGGTATGTTTATTCGGCGCCGGGCAGCACGGGGGGTCGCCCCACCAAAATCGTGCGCACCCACCACGGCAGTTAGCTTAGGATTTATACAATCAAACCTTACATATTCAAGGGGCGCCTATACATATCCATAACCTTTCCCCAAAAAGACGGTCTTTATTACAATGAGTTACGAGAAATCATTTCCATAGTCTCCGCCTTTAACTCCTCCCAGCTGCGCATGTGCAGTGCCTCCTGGTGGTCGTGGGCCGGGGTCTCAGGGATGAAGGCCAAATGTCTTCCTCGCTGTGTACCTCTCGCCTTTAATGTTAATGTGTTGCTCCAGGCCACGGGACTGGTTTCAGCCAGATGATCGTTCTCTCAAGACAACTGGGTTCCTTCTTTGAATACCAATTGTTCCCTTATCTCCCATCGAGGCTGAGGCGATGCGACCACTTTATGGTTTCAACACATCCTTTCTTTGCCTAAACACCTTAACAATGGTTTAAGGCTATAGATATACAGCTTAAGCCAAGCAATGGCTCTACTATTAACCCTTGAGTGTTAGTTCCCCTTATCAGTGCAAGGTAGTCCAAAAAGCATTTCATAAGGCAAGAGACCAGCATCTTTTCTAGGGGAGGTCCGTATCCTTAATAGTGCTACTGGTAAACACTTAATCCATGGTAATTTTGTTTCAAGAACTAATTTAGATAGTTGCCTCTTAATGGTTTGATTCATTCTTTCAACCTTTCCAGATGTTGGGGGGTGCCAGGGAGTGTGATGATCCCATGTTATCCCTAAACTTTCCATCACCCCCTGTAACACCTTGGAGGTAAAATTTGATCTGAATCCACATTTTCCACTATTCCATACCTGGGAATTATTTGCTCTAGCATCACTCTTATCACTCCTGCAGCTGTTGCAGAGACTAAGGGATAAGCTTCCACCCATCCAGTAAGATGATCTACAAGGACTAAAAGGTACTTAAATCCGCCTGTTGTTCAGTACAATCAACTTGTATACTTTGAAATGGCCTTAACCCTGGTTCTCGTCCTCCTGGGAGTTGTTTTCTAATGGTCTTCTTATTTATTTTCTTACAAATAATACATCTTTTGCAGATTTGCATTGTTACCGTGTAAATGCCAAGACACCCATACTTCTGCAAAACTGTCACACATTGCTTGCGTTCCCCAATGACTTCCCTGATGCAACACCGTCATTATTTCCCTCATAGCTTTTTTGTTAACCATTTCCTTTCCATCAGGCAGAATCCATCTACCATCTTTCTCTGCTGCCCCTACTTCTGTCATTGCTTCCTTTTCTTTTTCCATGAATATCAACGGGGTCGTTACTGTCGGTACTTGAGGAACAAGATTATAAATCTTAATTGTCTCCTGCCCCAAGGCTGCCTCTTTTGCCACCTTGTCAGCTAATCTATTTCCCCTTGCAGTAACTGAATTGCCCTTCTGGTGACCTTTAACATATACAACTGCTATTTCGCTTGGTATTAATATATTAGCTAACACCTGTTTTACGAGTTCTTCATGTACAAGTTCTTTCCCTTTGCTATTTATTAGTCCTCGTTCTTCTCAAATTTTACTGAAGGTATGCACCACCCCAAAGGCATAGTGGGAGTCTGTATATATTGTTCCTTCCCCTTCTCCAATTAATTTTAGTGCCTGGTTTAAGGCATACATCTCACATATTTGAGTGGACCATGCACTAGGTAATTTTTCAGATTCTTTTACTTGTTGGCTCATTTCATCCACCACCGCATATCCATTACACCTTTTTCCTGCTATCACTCTTGAAGAACCATCTACAAACAAATGAAGACCCCCGAATAGGGGTTTTTCCCTTAAGTCAGGTCGGATCTTGGTTTGGTACTCGATTACATCTAAGCACTCGTGTGTAAATTCTTTGTCCTTTGTCTCTACTTTTCCTTTCCACAAAAAGCTCGCTGGGTTGAGGCAAGAGCTGGTAGTTAAAATCAAATCATCCTTTTCAATTAGGCACCTTTCATCCTGGTGCCTGAAGACTGGAGGAAGGCCAACATCACTCCAGTCTTCAAAAAGGGCAAGAAGGAGGATCCTGAGAACTACAGACCAGTTAGTCTCACCTCCGTCCCTGGGAATGTAATGGAGAGACTCATTCTAGATGTCATCTCCAAACAAGTTGAAGAGCAGGGGGTTATTGGAAGTGGGCAACATGGGTTTACCAAGGGTAAATCATGTTTGACCAATCTGATAGCTTTCTACGATGCTATAACTGGTTGGTTGGATGAGGGGAGGGCAGCAGAGGTCATCTACCTTGACTTCAGCAAGGCTTTTGACACAGTCTCCCATAACATCCTCATTGGGAAACTAAGGAAGTGTGGGCTGGATGAGGGGACAGTGAGGTGGATTGAGAACTGGCTGTGTGACAGGACCCAAAGTGTAATGATTAATGGAGCAGGTTCAAGCTGGAGGCCTGTAACCAGCGGTGTCCCCCAGGGGTCAATACTCGGCCCAGTCCTGTTCAACATATTCATCAATGACCTGGACGAGGGGACAGAGTGTATCCTCAGCAAGTTTGCTGATGATACCAAACTGGGAGGGGCTGGCCGACACTCCAGAGGGCTGTGCTGCCATCCAGCGAGACCTGGACAGGCTGGAGAGCTGGGCAAGGAAGAACCTCATGAGGTTCAACAGGGAAAAGTGTAGGGTCCTGCACCCGGGGAAGAAGAATGTTAGGCACCAATACAGGTTAGGGGTGGACCTGCTGGAGTCAAGTTCTGAAGAGAAAGATCTGGGGGTCCTGGTAGACAGCAAAATGACAATGAGCAAGCAGTGTGCTCTTGTGGCCAGGAAGGCCAATGGAATCCTGGGCTGCATAGGGAAGAGTGTGGCCAGTAGGTCGAGGGAAGTCATTCTCCCCCTCTACTCTGCACTGGTGAGGCCACAACTGGAATACTGCATCCAGTTCTGGGCTCCCCAGTTCAAGAGGGATAGGGAACTACTGGAAAGAGTCCAGCGAAGGGCAACGAGGATGATTCAAGGATTGGAGCATCTCCCTTATGAAGAAAGGCTGAGAGAGCTGGGACTCTTTAGCCTGGAGAAGAGAAGGCTGAGGGGAGACCTTATCAATGCTTATAAGTATCTAAAGGGTGGGTTGAAGGAGGAGGGAGCCAGACTCTTTTCAGTGGTTGCCAGTGAGAGGACGAGGGGCAACGGGCACAAGCTGGAACATAGGAGGTTCCACTCAAATATGAGAAGAAACTTCTTCACAGTGAGGGTGACAGAGCACTGGAACAGGCTGCCCAGGGAGGTTGTGGAGTCCCCTTCTTTGGAGATTTTCAAGACCTGCCTGGATGCAATCCTGAGTAACATGCTCTGACATGCTCTGGGCAATCCTGCTTCGGCAGGGGAGTTGGACTAGATGAGCTTTATGGTCCCTTCCAACTCTAAAAATTCAGTGAAAATTCAGTGAAATTAAAATTGCTTCATACTTTAGTATTCTTGAATCAGTTAGCCATTTTCCTGCGGTTTGGGCTAAAATGGTTTTTACTTGGTGAGGGGTGCTAACTTCTATCATTCCCCCGAAGGTAAGCATTCTGCTTTCTTCCACTAACAAAGCAGTTGCTGCTACTGCTTGTACACATTCCAGCCACCCTCGGGAGACCAGATCCAAAAGTTTAGATAAATAGGCCACTGGCTGCCACTTATCCCCCCACTCTTGAGTTAATATTCCTAACGCATCCCCTTTGTCTACAGTTACAAATAGTTGAAAAGGTTTCTCTGAAGAAGGTAAGGCTAAAACTGGAGCTCTAATTAGGCTCTGTTTTAAATCTTCCACTAAATCCTTCTCCTCTTCTGTCCAAACCAATACATTCGTTTCTTCAGCTAACAATTTGGAATATAGTCCTTTAGTCTTTTGAGCATACCCCTCTATCCACAGTCTACAATACTCAGTCAGCCTCAAAAATTTTCTCAGTTCCCTCTTGGTCTCTGGCAGAGTTAAGTCTACTATTCCTTTGATCCTTTCAGGATTTATTTTTTTACTCCCTTCACTGACTAGATGTCCCAAGTACTTTACTTCCATTTCCACATACTGCAATTTTGTTTTTGAGACCCTCAAACCTTGCTGGTCCAAAAAGTTCAATAACTCATTCATAGCTTCTTTTACCCTGCCTTCTTCCTCCCCAGATACCAATAAATCATCCACATACTGAAGCAGGACTACTCCCAATGGAGGTTTGAATTGTTCAAGCACTTGTTCTAACACTTGCCCAAACAAATTCGGGGATTCTGTAAATCCTTGTGGTAGTACAGTCCATCGATACTGCTTCCTTCCCGTGTCTGGATCCTCCCATTCAGATGCAAACAGGTCCCTACTTCCCTCGCCCAAAATGCATCTTTCAAATCAACCACACTGAATCATTTGTGTTGGTGAGGAATTTTACTCATCAGAGTATAGGGATTTGGAACTACTGGATATCGTGTCTGCACTATTTCATTAATTTTTCTCAAGTCTTGTACTAGGCAGTAAGAACCATCCACCTTTTGTACTGGCAGGATCGGAGTGTTAAAAGGGGACATGCAGGGTTCTATCAACCCATCTTTGGCTAGTGCTTGTATTACTGGTTGCAGCCCTCGCCTTCCCTCAAGGGGAATTGGGTACTGCTTTTTTTGTCGAATCACATTTGAATGCAGATTTAGTTTTACCTTGAGGGGTTCTATTTTTTATCCTTCTCTGTTCCCTTCACTCACCCATACCTTGGGACTTATCTTTTGCTCATCCTGTTCTCTTAACAACTTCATAGATACCGCTATCTGTCCTCTTAAAGTTTCTATCTTTGACTCCAAACCAGCAATAAGATCCCTTCCTAGAAGGTTGCTCCCAGCTTCTGGTATGTATAACAGAGTTCCCATCACTTTCTCAGTTTCGCTTCCCACAGTCATGGGTTCAAAAACAGGGACCGAGAGACCTTCACCCTTTATTCCTGACACAACTATTCACTGATTAGACAATCTTGCCCTTTGAGGTATAAAATTCAAAGAAGTTCTAGAAGCTCCGGTGTCAACTAAGAAGACCACTTCTTCTTCCTGAGGTCCCACCTTCAAATTTATCAAGGGTTCCCAGTGGGACCTTGAGCTGGGGAACCCCTGACCATCCTATGCTACATCATCAAAATTCATCAACAACAACACTCGTTCTTCCTTTCTCCAGTCAGGGCACTCTCGCTTAAAACGGCCCATTTTCCCACAATGGTAACACCCTGCCGATGACCCTCGAGCTGCTGGTAGGAGTGGACGGGGGAACCCTCTTCCCCGTCTTCTTCCCCTGTTATTCACCCCTCTTCCTCACCCCCAAGTTTCTTGCCTTTGAGTTATTACAGGATCAATTCTTTGTTTTACCACTTGATCTACAGTAGACACCATAATTTTTGCTTTCTGCTTCTGTTTTTCCTCCTCCCTTTTGACATATACTTTCTGGGCCTCCCTCAGCAAATCATCTAAGGGTCTCTCACTCCACCCTTCCATTTTCTGTAATTTCCTTTGTATATCCAGCCAGGCCTTCATAACAAACTGAACTTCTAATAACCCCAGTGTTACTGGATCATCAGGGTTCATGCCTGAATATTTTCTCATTTGATCCCTCAGCCTTTGTAAAAAGGCCGAGGGTGTCTCATCTTTTCCTTGTTGTATTTCAAAAACTTTAATAAGATTTTGTGACCTAGGAATAGCTTCTCTAATACCCAAAATTATTTCCCTCAGGTCTTTCATATTTGTTCTGTGTTCAGGATCATTATTATCCCACCGGGGATCCACATTCGGGAATTTCTGTTCGTCTGGCACTACACCCTGACCAGGTGGGTTTCGTCTCTCCCACTCTTGCATAGCGGCCCTCCTAATAATTCCCCTCTCTTCTCCCATGAACAAGATGTTCATTATTGACATCATCTCACACCAGGAGTAAAAACTGGGTCCTAAAAATTCATCCAATTGTTCTGACACCCCAATAGGATCTTCAATCAGAGACTTCATTTCCTTCTTAAATGCCCTTACTTTGGTACTAGTAAGTGGAGCACTTACGTAACCTACGTCTCCTAACACCATGGTCAGAGGGTACGCAGTCACCCTTTTCTCATTCCCTTTTGACTGTCCTTTTCTTGGAGGAAAGGGGAGATTTTCTGCTTCCCGGTGGCACTGGTCTCTCTCTTTTTGTAATCTAGAGTACTTCGGGGGGTGGGGGTTGGGGGGTGGCACTAGCAGTTTCTTCTCGCAATTCTTCTTGCGAGGGTAACACTTCCCTCTCCACTATTTCTTCCCTCCTGGGATTTAAAGTGGTCGAATCTGATGGGGCCTGAGGGGGATTATAGGGAGGGGGTAAACAGTCTAAGGGGTCCCACTAAGGGGATTCAACTTCTTTGTCGGTTGAGACATCACTAACGGTCTGGACTGGGAATGCATAAAATGCATTTGGATGGCCCCAAGTCCTAGATCTACTCATCTTAACCCAACAAAAAGCATATTCACTTTCTTCTAATGAAGGTGGTTCCTTATTATTTACATACATGTTTAAAGTCTGACAAACCCAATCCTCATCAGATCCAAATTTAGGCCAAAATACACTAAGAGGTCTTATAGGTTCTTTGGTCCAAACAAAACAATAATGTATCATTTTCTTTTTATCTTTATCCCTTGTACAAGAAGAATTATCCCAAAATCTCAACATTCTCCCTAAAGGACTGTCTGGGGGAATGTTCTCGGGGTCTTTCTTATCATTCCCTTTTTCATCCCTAGGCCTAGAATTATTATTTCCCATTTTAAACAGAGACTTTTCTTACACTCCTTCCTTTCACTTTGTCCTTCTCTGGCTGCACCCCTCGTGGGACTACAGAACCGCGGATCCGGACTCCACACTCACTTCGTACTACAGTATGTCTCAGTCGCTCACAGACACAAAATCTCTCAGAATGCTCCCGACCACCAAGGTAATACTCAGACAATCCAACTTTCTTACCTTGGTCTGTGCACGGAGAGTTGCCTGGTCCTAATCTCTGTGCCTACTGCATTAAGTTATTAAGTTCCTTTGTCCCCCCCTTTTGTGATTCGTATGGTCGGCCGTTTAACAAAGTCTTGGGATCCTGGTCGATTCCCCCCGGAGCCCCAGGTAACGATACCCGAGACCGTTGTGAAACAAGGAAGTGAACTCAACAGCCAATGGGACTGTTAAGTCGGTTTTCTTTATTAGCAGCGCTGGGGTCGCACTGGGGATTCTCCTCCATAAGCACTCCCAACCATGTTCTGATTTAAAACGCCTTATATTTACAAGGTAGTTACATATTCATTCATTTTCCCTGAAATCATTAACATAATCACACCTATTCCCAGAACTAATTGCATAGCCATAAGACAAGTTATTTAAACAATGCATCTGCTAAGTAGGGTCACAAAGCCTTGGGCAACATCTCTTTCTAAACAATACATCTGCTAAGTAGGGTCATCAAGGCAAACTCAAAGCACACTTAATCACAATGTACACGATTCAGCAGCTTCCTTTCAGTTGAAATCAATGGGACTTATCTTCCCGGTGACAAGGACCCCAGAGGGGATGACTTCAGATCCCGGAGGAGCCCTCAAATTTGTGAGAAACACTCCTTATCCAATAACAACGGCTCAGGCAGTGATCAATACAAAGCACATTTTATTTACACATTCTTGCAAGAACTGGTGATCTGGCAAGTAGGCACACCGGTTTTCAGAGTAACTCCTTTTTATTTCCTGTTCCCGGCTGAAGTTTCCCTCCCCTGTTTACTCATTGGCTAGGTACTCCACGGTTTACAGCCTATCCAAAGCACCTAAAACTACTTCAGTTTGTTCCGCCTCTGTTTACTTCTCCCCATCACCCCACCTACACCACTTACTTCACCTGTTTATTTCTTCCCTTTTTTGGTAATATTGCTCAAGGTTGCTGGTCTCAGTTAAACATCCTCCCGTTAAACCGTCGATCCAGCATATACCGGTTTCTCCTTTTTCTAAGGGATGAGCATTCTTGCATGTCTCCTGGTAAGCCTTTGTGTTGCTAATCATTCCCTAGTTACCTTATTGCAGACTGACCAAGTTGTTCCTCTGCAAAAAACAATAGCTTAATTTTTCTTACACTCCTTGTGGATGTGGTGGTGATTCAGGGGGTATGCTTTTTTGACTGAGGAGGCATCTCTGATGTAGATTGCCCATCATCTACATCCTCACTTGACTGGCCTTCCTCAACCAGAACCTCATATCTGTTCTTCAGAGGTACCTGGGGGGGGCGAGGTGGGCAAGGGGGGAGTTTGCTGCTCTGACCATGAACCTGCCTCCATTCACACTTTTCATTTAGGCTTCTGCCTGACTGGGGCAGGATACAGGGGCTCCTTGCCCCTGGCTGCTTTCTGATAGGTGCTCCTGTTTCTGTTTCAAGGAGGGCAGAGCCTGGCTCCACCAGTCTATTTCTTATTCAGCCTCCCTAATGCTCCTTAACCTTTCAACTTCCTCTCACAGCTCTGCCACCAGGCTGAGCAGATCATTCACCTGTTCACAACACACACAGCAGTTCTCATAGCTGCCACCTGTTATCAGTAAAAGGTTCTGGCACTCCCTGCAGCTTGTGACCTAGATAGCTGTATGTTTCTGTGGGAGCTCTGTCTGGGTTCCCACATCCATTTTGGTTGCGGTTGAGAGCATGACCATCTTCCATGTGGAGACCGTAGCTAAGCTCCTTCCGAGGGGAAGATGACCACCAGCAGGACTCACCTGTAAAGCTGGCAGAGCTTCAGTTCCTTCCTACATGCCCTTTCCCCGCTCCCTGCACCTTGTGGTGGTACTCCCAGGTGACACTCTTGGTGACACCCACTTGCTGCTTGCTTGCACAGTGACCTGGTTGCTGCAATCCCAAAAGGCCTCTTTTATGGGGGGGGTGGGGGGGTAGGGAGTGGCCACTCTGCCTGGCTTCAAAAAACCCTCAAAAAGAGCTCCTTGCTGACCCTTTTTGCCATGATTCCATTCCCTAGTGTGGATTTACCTACACTGGAGGTGGTCTCCTCAGCGAGATTTCCTTTTTTAGCAAATCCATCGTGCAACTCTTTTTTTTGTGTGACCCTGAAGCATCCAGTATGTTGTTCAATGTATTTGCCACTTGGATAAAAAATGTTTGAAAAACAATGACCAGAGTTCTAAAAAAGAAGTATACTGCTTTAGACACCTGACCAATACATATAAAGTTTCTGAGTGCCTAATATCTTCTGCCTAAAAGGAAAATGCTTTTGTTTTTCAAGAATCAAAATAAGATGTCCATGGAAGCAAGTGGGAAATGTGGTGTATTCATTAATGAAAGGCGAGTCACTGATACCTGAACTCATTTTTGAGATCTATAGACCTAAATGTAAAATGAGGTCTTAATGCATCTAGCTTTGCTTATTTAGCCTAATAAATGAGCTACATTATTTGAAGGCAGAAATATACATTAGAAAAAGAAAATGATCTGCATGGCATAAAATCATTTGAGTTTTTTATTTCCCTCCTTTTTGCATTCCACCATTTAAATAGGTATATTTTTATGTGTTGTAGTATTAAGTATAGATTGACATAAGTAGTTCATACTATTGAAAAAAAAAGTAAATTTGAGAAGTAATCTGTAGTTAAGAAAAACTAAGCTGACCATTTCAATGTCAATTCATTCATTATAATTATTGCATTAAAACACAGAAAAAACCCCACCCCTAAAAGCTGTTTATGATGAACATCTTCACGTCTTGATAGCTCTGAGATAAATTTAACTCTGACATTATCAGGAGTGGAATATATATGAAACCTTCCTCTCTGTTATATCAAATGTACTTTTTAATTCTTACAGCTGGGATCTTTTTTTTGTGTGTGTCATAGCTGTATCCTTTACAGTAGTGTTAGTAAAATAGTCATAACTGAATCACAGAAACTTAGGGGTTGGAAGGGACCTTCGGAGATCATCTAGTCCAACCCCCCTGCCAAAGCAGGTTCACTTAGAGCAGGCTGGACAGGAACGCATTCAGGCGGGTTTTGAATATCTCTAGAGAAGGAGACTCGACAACCTGTCTGGGCAGCCTGTTCCAGTGCTCTGTCACCCTCAAAGTAAAGAAGTTTTTTCCTCATGTTGAGATGGAATTTCCTGTGATGACAAAGTGCTTTTAGGTCACATGGGCGTGTGCCCTTGCATGCTGGAAGGATGGAGAAAGCATTGTGCTCAAGTAACTGAGATTCAAGTGCTCAAATTGGCAGGAAAATTTCAAATATTGGGCAAAAGTCAGGGCAGGAGTTAGCTACCATCAGTGTACAAAGCTGAACTCGGGGGTCTGACATTTTTTTGGTGGGTAACAGGCACCTGCGAATCCTTCTTTGGGGAGTGCACTGGTGGGCAAGTGCCTGATGGGTTGGTTGTTCCTGTGGGTGGGTACGAGATCCACTGTGCCAGAGTGGTGGGTTATGCAGCTGCAGTCATCAAATACTGCGGTTTTCCAAAGGCTTATAAACAGGCACATAAAAGATCGACCCTAGATCAATAAAGACAAGCAACTACAAAGAATACACGGCAACTGAATAGGTGTATAATATTACAGGAACTCCTCTTATTTTTAAGCTATGCTATGACTTTTTGAGTATGGAGGTGTTTAAAAATAACAGACCAGAGAGCCTTACTACTCTAACAGACAAGCACAGACAACTTTTTATGACTAACACTTCATTCGTTGGCACGTTATCTTTTCAACTTGCTAGGCCGGTGTCTGCAATCACTAAGGACTGTTTGAGGCAACTTTCTATCGTTTACAAAAAGGAAGGTATGTAAACACGAAGGGCCAATCTGGGCCAACTACTAGTTGGTTTACATCCCCCGAGACCTTCCTATGAACTCCATGTGGCAGGAAATTTTGCTGAAGTAGTGCATGAGTAAAGTTACTCATGTTACTACTTTCTGGATCCAGCGTTGAGTGACTGACAGAAAAAGGCCAACAATGGCAAAAAAGGAAAAGTTTACAAAAAAATTCCACAGGCTACCATTTTCTTTTGTCCGTGTGTCTTCAATCAGGTTTAGACAAGCTTAAACATCATTTACTTCCCCTCAAATTCACTCTTCTAGTGAGGCAGGCAGAGGCAACCAGAATTATTGAGTTGGAGGACTCTTAAAATGTTTTTGATGCAAGATAACCTCTACTTACAGAAAAAGTTTAATATTTAAAGAAATTGATTCCTTTCACATAATGGAAAGTCAAGCAATGATTAAAAAAGCAGGACCCTCCTGCTTCCCGTCCCCCCAAAAAACCCAACATATCATTAAATGGTTTAGGCAGGTGAAATCAGTGGTGATTGTCCAGAAGTCAAGACCAGGCAGGTGCTGTGGGTGGCTTTTATTTTTTTTAACTTCTCCTGTGAAAAGTTGGGCAATTCACTTAAAGCAACAAAAGAATTTGCACTGATTATTTCAGACAGCTGCTACAGAAAATGTTTTGGAGAAAAACGTAGAAATCAGAGGCATTAGAAAAGATCATAAGCATCTGACCATGCTTCAGAGGCAGTGAAAATATTCAGAGATGTGGCACAAAGAGACCTGGAAGAGAAGAATAAGTTTCTTCTGAAAAGTTCGCTTTATATGGGGGGGGGGAAGATTTTGGAGACTTCGACCACCCCGATATCTGTTGGAGGGAGAACACAGCAGGGCATAAGCAATCCAGGAGGTTCCTGGAATGCACTGATGATAGCTTCCTTCTCCAAGTGATAGAGGAGCCAATGAGTGGAGGAGCTATGCTGGACCTTGTTCTCACCAACAAGGAGGGACTGGTGGGGAATGTGAAGCTCAAGGGCAGCCTTGGCTGCAGCGACCATGAGATGGTGGAGTTCAAGTTCCTGCCCCTCCTTAGGGCAGCAAGGAGGGCGCAGAGTAAGCTCACTACCCTGGACTTCAGGAGAGCAGACTTTGGCCTCTTCAGGGATCTGCTTGGCAGAGTACCATGGAGTACCAGAGCCCTGGAGGGAAGAGGGGCCCAAGAAATCTGGCTAATATTCAAGGATCACCTCCTCCAAGCTCAGGAGCGATGCATCCCAACGAAGAGGAAGTCAGGCAAAAACGCCAGGAGGCCTGCATGGATGAACAGGGAGCTCCTGGACAATCTCAAACTCAAAAAGGAAGCCTACAGAGGGTGGAAGCAAGGACAGGTAGCCTGGGAGGAATACAGAGAAACTGTCCGAGCGGCCAGCGATCAGGTTAGGAAAGCTAAAGCCCCGATAGACTTAAATCTGGCCAGGGACGTCAACAGCATCAAGAAAAGTTTCTACAGGTATGTCAGTGATAAAAAGAAGACTAGGGAAAATGTGGGCCCTCTCCGGAAGGAAACGGGAGACCTGGTCACCTGGGATATGGAGAAGGCTGAGGTACTCAATGACTTTTTTGCCTCAGTCTTCACCAGCAAGGGCTCTAGCCAACACCACCCAAGTCGCAAAAGGCAAAGGCAGGGACTGGGAGAATGAGGTACTGCCCACTGTAGGAGAATACCAGGTTTGAGACAATCTCAGGAACCTGAAGGTGCACAAAACCATGGGACCTGACGAGATTCATTCGCGGGTCCTGAGGGAAGCTGGCGAATGAAGTTGCTAAGCCACTATCCATCATATTTGAGAAGCTGTGGCAGTCCGGTGAAGTTTCCGCTGACTGGAAAAGGGGAAACATAACCCCCATTTTCAAGAAGGGAAAAAAGGAAGACCCGGGGAACTACAGGCCGGTCAGTCTCACCTCTGTGCCCGGCAAGATCATGGAGCATGTCCTCCTGGAAACTCTGCTAAGGCACATGGAAAATAAGGAGGTGATTGGTGACAGCCAACATGGCTTCACCAAGGGCAAATCATGTCTGACAAATTTGGTGGCCTTCTACGATGGCGTTACAGCATTGGTGGATAAGGGAAGAGCAACTGACGTCATCTACCTGGACTTGTGCAAGGCATTTGACTCTGTCCCGCACGACATCCTGGTCTCTAAATTGGAGAGATGTAGATTTGACAGATGGACCACTCACTGGATAAGGAACTGGCTGTATGGCTGCACTCAAAGAGTTGCGGTCAATGGCTCCGTGTTCAAGCAGAGAGCAGTGATGAGTGGCGTACCTCAGGGGTCGGTACTGGGACCGGTGCTGTTTAAAATTTTTGTTGGTGACATGGACAGTGGGATAGAGCGCATCCTCAGCAAGTTTGCCGATGACACCAAGCTGTGTTGAGTGGTCGACACGCTGGAGGGAAGGGATGCCATCCAAAAGGGCCTGGACAGGCTTGAGAGGTGGGCCCGTGCAAACCTCACGAAGTTCAACAAGGCCAAGTGCAAGGTCCTGCACATGGGTCGGGGCAATCCCAAGCACAAATACAGGTTGGGCGGAGAATGGATTGAGAGTAGCCCTGAGGAGAGGGACTTGGCGGGTATTGGTTAATGAGAAGCTCAACATGAGCTGGCAACGTGCACTCGCAGCCCAGAAGGCCAACTGCATCCTGGGCTGCATCAAAAGAAGCGTGGCCAGCAGGTCGCGGGAGGTGATTCTGCCCCTTTACTCTGATCTGGTGAGACCCCACCTGGAGTTCTGCATCCAACTCTGGGGCCCCCAACATTAGAAGGACATGGACCTCTTGGAGCGAGTGCAGAGAGGGCCACGAAGATGATCAGAGGGGTGGAGCACCTCTCCTATGAGGACAGGCTGAGAGAGTTAGGGTTGTTCAGCCTGGAGAAGAGAAGGCTCCGGGGAGACCTTATTGCGGCCTTGCAGTACCTGAAGGGGGCCTACAGGAGAGACAGGGAGGGACTCTTTATGAGGGAGTGTAGCGATAGGACGAGGGGTAACGGTTTTAAACTGAAAGAGGGTAGATTTAGATTAGATATTAGGAAGAAATTCTTTACCGTGAGGGTGGTGAGACACTGGAACAGGTTGTCCAGCGAAGTTGTGGATGCCTCATCTCTGGAGGTGTTCAAGGCCACCTTTTTACTGTGCTAGCAGAGTAGAAGTCACAAAAGATAGGACTTAGATAAATTGCTGCTCTTAATCGGAGTGATGCTCATCATCCAATTATCTTAAAGTGACTGTTATTGCTGTAAAATCTTACAAGTTTTCCACAAAACTTTGCATTAACTCTTCTCTTTCGCTCTCTCCGGATAACAGCAGCAGCAATTTGGTATTTTATCAGTTGTCAAAAAGAAATCCAATTAAACAAGAAAGGCCTTCTTGGAAAACAAGCTTTCAGAAGGAACAACATTATTTTTTGTTTAATGTTATATCAAACTCCATGGTTTATCCCTGTGGGAGCTACAAAGTAGCGTATATCATATGTACAAGAATTTAAACTTAGTGTGACCACCAGTGTTAGATGGAGGTGTGTGCTGTTGGGGAACTGTGTCTATCATTAGGTTTATGTGAGGGTCTATGAACAATTTTCATCCTATAGCTTTTTTTAGTTATGATATAACATAGACGTTGGTTAACACAACTGGGATTTCTAACTGCTACTTATGACAAATTAGAGGTCTGGGCCTGAAACAGGCAAACTTTTGTGCCTGAAGCTGACTTCATTAGGAAACGAGAAACCTTAATTCTTCTCCAAATCAGGATGCTGACTTGGTTCCGTTAATAGTATATCCAAATTTGACATCCCGGTCTTATTCTTTTGCTTGATTACACTCATATCATTAACATTGTATTAAATAATTAGGCTGGAAAGGGCATGACTTTAGTACACAATCAAATATATATAATCATCAAATATATTGCATTGCATAATTTTATTACATATTGTGATATTTGAGGATGAAATATTTTGCAAATTTAACTCCTTCCATTAAAGAATAATATGGCTTGTGATATTCCATTAGTTTTGCAGTTCGACCATATAAACCATCGCTGTCTAAAATGAACAGAGCGCTTCCACTTTTAACACTTTCTATGCAAGCTAGACGGTTGTTTTTGTGAGGTATTATATTATGTAAAGAGGTGTCTGCTCCAGTATTTTGCCTTAATGCTTTATTTTGTTGCTTTTATAGGCTTAAACCAGACCCTTTATATTGCTTTAATGTATTTTTGCGTGTATTATAAACATACCCCCACAAGCATCAGTTCAAGGCAGCTGATTTAAAAAAACTGTTGTTTCAACAAGTTGAAACTGGTTGGCACATATCTGAAGAAAGCAAGCAAATAAAACTGGCAACTAAAGAGGAAGGGAAGTTGATATTGACACTTCATCAGAGGTCTCTAGGTAAAACATGTGCAAATGCCCTTAAAATGTAGTTCTACTTTGAAAAGTGACTATGTAAAAATGTCACCTTACTCAACAGATCTATTCCTTGTATGGTACTCAGTGTTGCATCTGCTTGCCCTTGTAATAAAATATGTATTTTTTTTTCTTTGATTGCTTTTCCTGTTAACTCTACAGTATCAACAAAAAACTTGCATTTTGACATTTGTACTACCAAAGCTCAGTCACTTGACACAGTTTGCAAAGGCTCTTAGGGAATACGTAACGTCTCTAACCGATGGACAGCAAGAAAAGATCATACTTAAGCTGTCAAATTACAGCCCGATTTTGAATTACTGGTACCTTGAACTTCATGTCCCCCTTTTTACCTTTCTGAATTTTTGTCGTCCCAGTTCCTTTGATAGTAATGCTCAGATTTAAGTTTTAGCTTCAGTGGGCTAGTATTTCATGACAGAGCATAGAAAATTAATTCTTGGAATTTAAGCCCATGATTGCAAATTACATAAATTGAAACTAGAAAGAATGGTATGGGAAGAAGCCACTCACTTATTTCTAGAATTACTTTCTACATCAGGAAAATGCTTTGAGGTACAACTTGTACAGGTCTTGCTTAAATCACGTAATTAATGATTTTTTTTTTAAAGGTTTGATAATGTAGTATTGAAAGAAAGTTTTTCAGTCTTGTCCTTTTGCCTTTAGTGTAAAGTTGCTCAGAAGAGTTTTTAATATTAATTATCATTTTGCAGGATTCATTTTGTCAAGGTAAGTTTTTTGTATCCTTTTATCATGACAGACACTTCATTAGGCATGCTGAAAATATAATTATGCTTGATCACCTACTTGTTACACCCCTGAATTGATCTTGCCATAATGCGGATATTCGTTTGTGTATCTACTTAACCTGTCAAGGTGCTTACTTAAGTTTGTTGCCCATATACTAGATGTAAAGTAGCACTGAAACATGCAAATAAATGAAAGGTGTCTAACTATAGGGTACTGAGGGAGCTGGCAGAAGTGCTCACCAAGCCACTTTCCACCATTTATCAACAGTCCTGGATAACCAGGGAGGTCCCAGCTGACTGGAAGTTAGCAAATGTGACGCCCATCTACAAGAAGGGCTGGAAGAAGGATCTGGGGAACTACAGGCCTGTCAGTCTGACCTTGGTGCTGGGGAAGGTTATGGAGCAGATCATCTTGAGCACCATCAGGCGGCACATACAGGACAACCAGGCGATCAGACCCAGTCAGCATGGGTTTATGAAAGGCAGGTCCTGCTTGACTAACCTGATCTCCTTCTATGACAAGGTGACCCACTTAGTGGACGAAGGAAAGGCTGTGGATGTTGTTTATCTGGACTTTAGTAAAGCCTTTGACACCGTTTCCCATAGCATTCCCCTGGAGAAATTGGCTGCTCATGGCTTGGATGGGTGTACTCTTCGCTGGGTAAAATCTGGCTGGAGGGCCGGGATGTGGAGGGACTCTCTATCAGGGAGCGTAGCGATAGGACAAGGGGTAACATTAAACGGAAAGAGGGTAGATTTAGATTAGATATTAGGAAGAAATTCTTTACTGTGAGGGTGGTGAGATACTGGAACAGGCTTCCCAGAGAAGTTGTGGATGCCCCATCCCTGGAGGTGTTCAGGGCCAGATTGGATGGGGCTTTGAGCAACCTGGTCTAGTGGGAGGTGTCCCTGCCCATGGTAGGGGGGGGTTGGAACTCAATGATCTTTAAGGTCCCTTCCAACCCAAGCCATTCTATGATTCTATGATGATACTATGACACAAAGAGGAGATTGATTAAATTTCAAAAATCATTGTTAGCTATACAATCAAAGTAAACACGTAGTGCACAGCAAGAAAAAAACCAAAACTGAAGTATTTCAGTGAAATTACATGAATCATCATTAAAATATATGAAGGAATTCAAACATACTAATATAATAATATTCCTTTTAGAATTAAATAAGAAAATTACTATGGATGATCCAAAATAGGACCAGGGATCCTATATTTGTAGAAGTGATTTTATTTGATACAGATCAACATATCACAGCCAGATTAACAAAATATTTGAAGAATGTAACATTATAATGCTTGAACATCGCATATCCCAACTCCTACACAGTATTTGATGTAGGTACAAGTGCCTTCCTTTTTCAAATTTCAGGTATAAATGGATCCAAGGGGAATCACATCTTCTTGCTTAACAGCTGTAGCAGTATATAAAGTTACCGTGCTGCAGATGTTTCTACTGACATTCCCCGCACACGCGCTTACTTGAGCAAGATAAAGTAGTTAATTGTATACACTCCAGTACATTTCAGCTCAAAGGTTAGTTTAAACCGTCTTCATCAGTAGATTACACCAGCACATTTTAATTTGCTCAGAAAATAATGAGGAGCACTCTACTGGGTTTGTGTGGCAAAGTTCTGGTAGTGGGGGGGCTACAGGGGTGGCTTCTGTGAGAAGCTGCTAGAAGCTTCCCCTATGTCCGATAGAGCCAATGCCAGGCAGCTCCAAGACAGACCCGCCACTGGCCAAGGCCAAGCCCACCAGCGATGGTGGTAGCGCCTCCGTCATAACATATTTAAGAAGGGGAAAAAGCTGTTGCGCAACAGCAACTGCAGCCGTAGAGAGGAGTGAGAATATGTGAGAGAAAACAACTCTGCAGACACCAAGGTCAGTGAAGAAGGAGGGGGAGGAGGTGCTCCGGTCATCACAGCAGAGATTCCCCTGCAGCCCGTGGTGAAGACCACAGTGAAGCAGGTTTTCCCCCTGCAGTCCGTGGAGGACTCGCATTGGAGAAGTTCATGGAGAACTGTCTCCCATGAGAGGGATCCCAGGCTGGAGCAGGGGAAGAGTGTGAGGAGTCCTCCCCATGAGAAGGAAGGGGCGGCAGAAACAACGTGTGATGAACTGACTGCAGCCACCATTCCCTGTCCCCCTGCGTCACTCGGGGGGAGGAGGTAGAGAAAACTGGGAGTAAAGTTAAGCCTGGGAAGAAGGGAGGGGTGGGGGGAAGGTATTTTAAGATTTAGGTTTTATTTTCTCATTACCCTAGTCATTTGATTGGTAATAAATTAAAGTCATTTTCCCCAAGTCGAGTCTGTTTTGACCATGACGGTAATTGGTGAGTGATCTCCCTGTCCTTATCTTGACCCACGAGCTTTTATATTCTCTCTCCCCTGTCCAGCTGAGGAGGGGAGTGATAGAGCGTCTTTGGTGAGCACATGGCCTCCAGCCAGGGTCAACGCACCACAAGCACTTACACTGCTGGTTATGTCATCATAGTTCAGGGCCAGTAATCAATGTTTTCTGGAGTAACTTCTGAAACAGCTTGTGGCTGTTCCACACAAAACCTGATTTGGCTCCATTTTTATTTTGGTTGTTGCAATTATAGTTTCAAGTTGAAGGCAATAAGAAAGATGGGCGATTTTTGCTACAAGAAACCCACTATTTTCTTCTCTTGGTACGGGGTAACAAACTATGAAGCTATTGTCAAAAACTCAATCTTTTAAAGGAAAATTAATAATACCATTCCTAAAGGAAGTCATAATCAGCATCCATATCAAGTCTTATGAGTCCAGGATTTTAGAGGATTTAAGAGTCTGTAGCAGCCAAAGTAAAAACTTTTTATTTCAAGGCATCAATATTTCTCCATTTTCACCTATCTCCGATACAGAATTATATTTTTTTGAACTGCTGGAATTCACTTTATTAACAGCTTTCAGAGATAGCTGCTAAGAATCGTTCATATTTTGTGGGGTTTAGGTGTTTTTTTTGGGAGGGGGGGTTGGTTTGTTTGTAATAGTCACCATAAATCAGGCTCTACTGGCTTGAGAAAGAATACAGTTAAAGAGTTTCCAGCACTGGCATTTTTTCCCCTCAGAACAGGTAAAATTATTGCAGAATGGTAGGAGCTGTGCATTGTCTGATCTTTTTATTTAAATCAAAACCTTTATTTGTAACTTCAAGAATGATGAACAACTTGCTGAAGGCATATGATTAAGGACTTGAGACAAAACTTATAGGGAAAACCTGCCTCTACAGTTTTTGATCACTTTGACTTAATCAAGCCACGGAGAATGTTCTTGTCAGAGATGAGCATGGTCTTTGCAGACACAGAGCGTCATAAGAAACAAAAGCAGAGTTACCGAATGGAAACTGTCTAGATAGTCAGCATAAACTTGGGCATTAGCAGCAGGCATCAGCATGCCTGAGCCATGACAAGAGAGGATTTTGCTCTTTCCCTAGAGGGACTCCTCTCTTGAGCAGAGTCCCCACCTATGAGCAAAATGCATAATCACTCCACAACCTTCTAAAGTTGGTAGGTACCTGACCTTCTGCTAGAAGCTTCCCCTATGTCCGATAGAGCCAATGCCAGGCAGCTCCAAGACAGACCCGCCACTGGCCAAGGCCAAGCCCACCAGCGATGGTGGTAGCGCCTCCGTCATAACATATTTAAGAAGGGGAAAAAGCTGTTGCGCAACAGCAACTGCAGCCGTAGAGAGGAGTGAGAATACGTGAGAGAAAACAACTCCGTTTACAACTCTGCCAGTTTCAAGTGGTTTTCCCCAGGTCTCAGTAATGGGGCCAGTTCTCTTTAATATCTTTATCAATGATATGGACAAGGGGATTAAGTGCGCCCTCAGTTAGTTTGCAGATGACACCTAGATGGGTGGGAGTGTTGAAATACTTGAGGGTAGGATGGCTCTGCAGAGAGATCTGGACAGGCTGGATCAATGGGCCAAGGCCAATTATATGCAATTCAAAAAGGCTAAGTGCCGGGTCCTGCACTTGTGTCACAACAGCGCCATGCAGTGATACAGGCTTGGGGAAGAGTGGCTGGAAAGCTGCCCAGCAGAAAAGGACCTGGGGGTGTTGGTAGACAACCAGCTGAATATGAGCCATCAGTGTGCCCAGGTGGCCAAGAAGGCCAACAGCATCCTGGCCTGTATCAGGAATAGTGTGGTGAGTAGGACTAAGGAAGTGATCATCCCCCTGTACTTGGCACTGGTGAGGCCCCACCTCGAATACTGTGGTCAGTTTTGGGCTATTTCCTTCAAGAAAGACATTGAGGTGCTGTAGAGTGTCCAAAGAAGGGCAATGAAGCTGATGAATGGTCTAGAGCACAAGTCTTATGAGGAGCGGCTGAGGGAACTGGGGTTGTTTAGCCTGGAGAAAAGGAGGCTGAGGGGAGACTTTATCGCTCTCTACAGCTATCTGAAAGGAGATTGCACTGAGGTGGGTGTCAGTCTCTTTTCCCAAGTTACAAGCTATAGGACAAGAGGAAACAGCCTCAAGTTGTGCCAGGGGAGGTTTAGATTGGATATTAGAAAAATTTCTTCACTGGAAGGATTATCAAGCATTGGAACAGCCTGCCCAAGGAAGTGGTTGAGTCACCATCCCATAAGGTATTTAAAAGACGTGTAGATGTGGCACTTAGGGACATGATTTAGTGGTGGAATCAGGTTAACAGCTGGACTTGATGATCTTAAAGGTCTTTTACAACCTAGATGATTCTATGATTCTATGTTAGCACTGTTAAAATCTAATTATCAGTGTTCTTTGTGATTGATTGATGATTACCTGTCTTACAGTCAACCTGTGTTTCTTTTGCTACTTGTATTTTTTTAATCTGTCCTTATATGGTGTCGTGGTTTTGACCGGATTGACTAATCAAAACGACAGATGGCCCCTCCCTCCCCCCTCTAAGGAAGAGAGAGGAGAGGAAGAGATAAAAGAGATTTATGAGTTTAGGAAAAAAAAATGAAACTACTTTAATGAAAATATTAATAAATAATGAAATAATAAATCATAATAAGAAAATTTAAAAAAGGGGAAAAAAAGTATACAGTATGTACAAAACCATATCAAGCTCCCAGGGTGATGATCATGTCACCAGCAGGCACAGGGGAAAGTCCCAGACTGGACTCGGTGATGGACAGGAGCTGGATTCCAGATCTGGAGTCAGGAATGCTCGGATCGGGATCAAAGGCAGACAAACAGACAGGGTCCTCCTTGGATATCGGCCATTGAAGAGAGTTGACCCTTTGATCCCTCAGCTTTTATACTGAGCATGATGCAGATGGGATGGAATATCCCTGTTGGTCAGTTTTGGGTCACCTGTCCTGTCCGCTCCTCCCTGCAGGTGGGACCCCTCTATGCTTTTCCGCTTCCGACCCTCCAACGGGGCAAATAACAAATTTACCTGACCTTGGTTGTTATAGCAATAAGTATAAGCAAGGGCCTCTCTGCTCACCATTCCTTGGTATAATCAGGTCTTATCACTGTGAGAGTGAACAGTTTCTGAACAATATGCTGTTAATTTCAGAGTTTAGTTAGTTAGAAGAGGCCCAGCTAAAAAAGTAAAATTACTGAACAGAAAATTAGTTCTGTTTTACCTCAAAACCAGGACATTCCACCCCTTATTCCATACCATTTGCATCATGCTCAGATTACTGTCACTTCTTATCTATCAAATATATATATACAAATATATACACGTAGGCTCCTTATTTATGATTTATCTTTATACACAAAAGTTCATTGAGTTCATTTAGTTCATAATTGCAGGTTTCCGTCACAGCAAACTCTCGGGGCAGAAAAGATGATATGAAATTCATTGTGATCCATATCCACAGGTAGCATGTCCATCTTGAAGAGTTTGCTGGACATCACTTGGAGAAGCTAGCTCAGGTTTCATCACCACTATTTATCCTGAAAAACACTTATTGAACACTGTTAGTATTATATGACAATTAACATCATACAGCTCAGAATTGAGTATTCTCACCGAGGGTTAAATTTCCTTGAGGTACACATTGACTTTCTCCATTCTCCAGCATCACCCACCAAGTACATCCAGGTCCTTGGGCAAAAAGCAGTCCCATGAATGGGTTTGCCATTGCCTGAAGTAGGAAAAACCCAAACAGTTTTCCCCAACATATTCCTGTCATGCACCACAGGGACTTTATCCCCTTCTACATTATGTCAAAGGTCTGATTGAGCAGGACCAGCTCGATTGATGGATCCCCTGGTATTAACTAACCAGGTAGCTTGTGCTAGATGCTTGTCCCAATTTTTAAAGGTTCCACCCCCCATTGATCAGTTTTTAACAGTCCATTGTATTGCTCAATTTTCCCAGAAGCTGGTGCATGATAGGGGATATGATATACCCACTCGATGCCGTGTTCTTTTGCCCAAGTACTTATCAGATTGTTTTTGAAATGAGTCCCATTGTCTGACTCAATTCTTTCTGGAGTACCATGTCGCCACAAGACTTGCTTTTCAAGGCCCAGGATGGTATTCCGGGCAGTGGCATGGGGCACGGCATAGGTTTCCAACCATCCGGTGCTTGCTTCCACCATTGTAAGCACGTAACGCTTACCCTGGCGGGTTTGAGGGAGTGTGATGTAGTCTATTTGCCAAGACTCTCCGTACTTATATTTCAGCCATCGTCCCCCATACCACAAAGGTTTTAACCTTTTTGCTTGCTTGATTTCGGCACATGTTTCACAATCATGGATAACCTGCGCAATAGCGTCCACGGTTAAATCCACCCCTCGGTCACGGGCCCATGTGTATGTTGCATCCCTTCCTTGATAACCTGAAGTGTCATGGGCCCACCGAGCTAAAAATAGTTCACCTTTATGTTCCTGGTCCAAATCTGTCTGGAAAATCTTAGCAGCCTGGTCCGCTTGCTGATTGTTTTGATGTTCCTCAGTGGCTCGACTCATGGGTACATGAGCATCTTACATGACGTACCTTTACGACTAGTTTCTCTAGCCATTTGGCAATATTTTGCCACAATTCAGCAGCCTAGATGGGTTTACCTCTGCACTGCCAGTTGCTCTGCTTCCACTGTAAAATTACTGAACAGAAAATTAGTTCTGTTTTACCTCAAACCAGGACATATGGTAGTGCTTCCCTTTTAAACTATATGAAACACAACAAAAATATGTCCAAAACTGTCCTCAATTGTATAAAAAATTTCAAAAAGACGTGAAGAATTTCAGGTTGGACAACTGACAAAACTATTATTAGAGCATTTTGATAAGCTTGAGTTTAAAACTCGAAGTTAAAATACTGCATGGGTATCAACATAGCTATTTTAAATTTTGATTAGGAAATGGGATGTTTCAAGAATATTGAGTTGCTTGAAGTGAGTAAACAAGGTGAAGATAGGTGCATTAGGGGCTTTTGTTGTGGGTATTTTTTCACAAAAATTTCTGAACAGTTTTGCATTCTGTAGGTATCAACACATTGTCTGGCGCAGTGCAAACACACTTATGTGATGGCACAGCTCCTGATGGGATCACAGAAGCATTCAAAATTGCCTGGAGAATGTTAGAAAAGGCTTAAGAATTTATTTTATGATATTCTAAAAAAGCTAAAACTTAACCAGTATTACTATTTTTTTTTCTTGGTGTTTTAAATCTGTAAGTTGGGGTGGTGTGACAAATACTGTTCTTCACATTTTTCTATTTTTAGCATTGTGACCCTGGAAGAGTATTTGGCTCCTCGGGTGATTGATCAGATGAGGTAAAGAGCCATGCACTTCCACAATGCTTGAGAAACACTGCAGTGAAGCAAATGTATGCTAAGCAGAGGACATTGGCCTTATCACCTTTTCTTTTTGTCTTTTACTGACATGCATGTAGTCAACAGTTTGCTGCTGATCAAAGCCATCATTTCAGCTAATGGAAGGAGCCATCTACATACAGAACACATTTCTTAGATATGCCTTTTGTTCTAGTCCATTTTTATACAGCTTTAAGAAGATTTTCTAGTTGATGTATGTGCACTGAAAGAGGCTGATAAGTGCTCATTTCTCTCTTTTCTACATTTGTGATACAGTAGCAGTTTGTGAAACTAAACAGCTCTTTTTTATGGGTCAGGTTAAGTACTTTGGGATAAAGATATGTATTATTCGCATACACAGCCCATACTTTAAAAGTGTTTTCTGACCGAGCTTTCTGTTTATATGATGTAGAGAATACACCATGGAAATCGTGACAGTCATGATTTTTTTTTTCCTTTGAAACAAAAAGCTAAATTTGGTGAAAATTTTCTAATCTGGTGCTTGTTACCATGGCAACCTAAAATATGGCTTTGTGTGTGTTTCTACTATGCAAACGTTAGCAAAAATATGTTAAATTACTTTGCTTCCATCCTCCCTGCAGTTTCTCTTCCAGCCTTCCCATGCCTAACACTTACTTTTGGATCATATGTGATTGTACCTCCGAGAAACAGGAATCCTAGGAGAATGGGGTGAATGAGTTACTAGTTACAGGTCATTGTAGTGATTGCATGAAATGCTGCCTGAAATGCCTAATGTGTGTAATGCGAATTGTCAAAACAGGCTATCTAATTATCTCTCTGAACCTTAAATCTATGGACTGCAGTCTTAGTAGGCATGTCAACACTTCAGGGTTTTTATGTATTCAATTCAGTAATATCAAAAGTCTGATGTCATATCTTTGACACACTGGACTTTCACTAGTCTCAAAAAGAAAATGTCACACATTTTTGGGGGGACTTTTTTTTCATTGTAATGTAGGATCTGTCATGGCTATGCCAAAAATCTGTTGCCAGTGCTTTTAATCAGGGAGGGATAAAAACTCAACATAAAAGCATATGTCATAGGATTTAGATCTAAATGCCAGCTTCTCAGGATGGCCATGGGCATTATCTGTCTGTAGAAAAAGATCTACAACCACCACCTCTAGTTATTGTGACATGCATATTTTTCAAACAAGATACAGTATTAGAAGATAGAGGGTTATTCTCTACTTTTCATGTCCACTTCAGAGCCATAGAAAGAGACTTGGCAAAGCAGTCCCCTGTGAAGACTGGAGAGTGATGATTATGTTCCTTCTATTCATAATAAATGCATCATACTGTTTTTCTAACTACTTTCAGCTGTTCAAAAACAACCAAAACTGATAGCAATTAATTATCTTGAGCTGCACTAAAGTAATTCTGCTAATAGTTATTGCAGATCATTTTCTTCCAATTTGATATTTAGAAAATGTTTTCTGGTTTATACTGTTGCTTTGAATAGAAATTGGCTTCAGAAAAAAGAGAGAAGAGTACTGTGCTAGGTCCAAGTAGCTTAAGTAAAACATACAAAGGTCTAAAGTCACTACCAGGTTGTTAAATTGGAAAATACTCATTAGATGTCAAAAAAATATAGGTATGTAGTACCCTGAAGCTCATGAGAACATATACAGATATGAACTATTTATCTTTTCTATTAGTGCTAGGCTTGGTGGTATAAATTTTTGCTCTTTTTTATTTACTTATATCCATTCTATTCAACATCACAATCAGGAATAGTTAGTTACCATTCAGGACTGACTCCAAAAATGTCTGGAGAAAGTCAGCTCTCCACTTAGATTTGATCTCTATTTCCATATGGTAGAGAGCCCAGATGATGTACTTAATAGTATAGTTGGCATTTTTTCCCAGGAATGGGGATGCCTTAAATATATGAAAATTATCCAAACTAAATAAAGCTTTGAATCTTGAAAAGCAGTCACTGGGAGTCAACCCCTAATTCAAAAGAAATTCTAAGTGTGGTAGTAATATTCAGAGCTATAAGGACTTGTATGCCGGCAATGTTTTATGTCCCAAAGTTGCTTTTGATTTCATATTACAGGCAGGCAAGCTCTTTCAGTGTCTGAGCACTCTTGTGTATGCTAACTTTAGTTTCTGCAGTTTCCTTCGCTCTGTTCCCTTGAAACCTTGGGAACTTCACATTTCGTCACCAACTGTGTTCTTAAAATGCAGGTCTCCTTTCTCCATTCTTGCTTAAGTGCCCTAGTAGGGCTGCAGGCTAGGGATCTTAGATTTTGTACTTCTTGCTCACTTAAGTAATCTCCAGATAAATCTATCCCACCAATTTTTTTTCTTTATTTTTTTCTAGAATCAAGCAACAAATTTTATATTTGTCATGTATTAAATGGCTTAATGTTTAGATAGGAATTAGGAGTACTACTGTAGTTTCACTTTGAGACTTCAGCTTTAAAAGCCCTACTTTTCCTTTGGAAGAAACTATTCTTAGGAAGGACTGTGCTATTACAGATACATTTAATGAGCACACCAAATACTGTGAACAGAATCGCTATTGAATATAGGCTTGTTTTTTAATATTATGCAATGTTTTAATTTAAATAATAATTCATTATAGTCTGAGATAAATATTGTGGCTGACTGATACTTTCAGTTCTATTTCAGTATTCCTAATTTTCACAAAAACATAGTAACAAATCACATCATTGAGTTTTGTAGTCCATATTTTATTGACTACTTTACCAATACTGCCATGGTCAGACTTTGAACTTTTCCCAGTGTTTCTTCTCATTGAATTCTTAACAGTTCTAACACCTTTTCATTTTTCTAAAAACTGATAAAGTGTGATGTTTTTATACAGAGGTAGAAACTTAGATTTTTGCATGCCACCACTTTGTCCCCTGTCATGTTGATTGGAGGGGTTTTACTTTTTTTTTTTAAAAAAACTGATTATACCTAAAGACTGACACTCTGAAAGTAAGTGGTAAACTTCTGGAAATTTGAGGATAATTATGCGTGAGGCTAACACGA
Source organism: Numenius arquata (assembly GCF_964106895.1). Lineage (NCBI taxonomy): Eukaryota > Metazoa > Chordata > Aves > Charadriiformes > Scolopacidae > Numenius > Numenius arquata. The sequence goes on along the minus strand of NC_133615.1, from coordinate 32,038,824 downwards.
GGCTCAAGAGCCTCTTTTCCTACAGATGCTCAGATGTTATTAATGATCAAGTGTAAATGATCTATGTTTCTTATGCGTTTTAGTTGATCTTGTTCAGAAATGTGCTTAGATTTACACCTCTGCTTTCATTATTGGGGCCAGGATGTTTGCAGTCACTACTTTTTTTTTTTAAATAGTCTCTCCATCCTGTTCACCTCACCACAATAATTTATTTCTTGGATACAGTGTTGGACTGAGGTTGAACTTATTTCCCTGAACATACATGGGACATGTCCTGATAGTTTTATTTACTGGTAGTGCCTGAATTTTAGTCAGGAGAACATGTAAAATGTAAAGAGGAAATATCTCTATGCAGAGACCCAAGAGAGAAGAAAGAGATGACTAAAACTGAAGGGGGGAGGATCGCACAGTTAACATGTGGCAAGCTTGTGCCTTTAAGTAAGTAGAAATAACAATGTCATAGAAGTGAGTAATCCCTTTACAGGCTGTCCAAAAGATGTTGACAATTTATGGAGATAACGGAAGAGTGGGAAGGATCAAATGGAAAGAATAATCTGGAAGAAAAAATGATGGTCTTTCTGGGACAAGTAAAGATAGATTTTAAATCTGGTACGTGTAATTGGGAAGTATGAAAATGTAGATAAAACAGAAGTCCTAACTTGTGGGGAGTTGGGGGAAAAGGAATATAAAGAGATCTGGCAGATATCATCAAAAGGAAAAAACAAGCGGAAGAAAAACTGATTAAAAACTTGATTGAGGTTTTACTGCGTAATAATGGAAGGAGAGACATACAGAAGGGTGACTGGCTTCATGGATATACAAATCCAAGAAAATAAACTTTCGAATTATTAAACAATATAGATAACCAGACAAAAAAGATGAAAACAAGAAGGGAGATGAGGAATCTGCAGATGCTACATTAAAAATGAGAAGATGAGAAAAGTGCTGGAAGGAAATGTTCCATAAGCTACGGACTTCTAATGGACTTGAGTCTTACAGTTGATCTGAGGATTATCTGGGGTTTTTCCGTAGTTAAAATGTGTACAGTTGTCGCGACGGAGGGAAGACAGGGTCACTCAATATGAGTGATCAGCAAGCTTCGTTTATTGAATAGTACAGCCGTCTTTTATGCTTCGTTATAATTAGCTAATACATATTCTGCAATACATCTTTCTGATTGGCCTGTCCTCCAAACTTCAACCCCGCCCTTAGTTCCTTCTTTACAGTTACTTTCATCCTCTTTTCCCATGCCTGAGCAGCTGCAATCTCCCTGTTATCATACAACAATTACAGTCAAGGACAGGGTGTCCTTGCCAGCTCAGTAGTTACGGGGGCTGAATCCGATGTTTCTCAAGTTCTTGCTCGGCCAGCTGGATCATGTCTACGCGACCCTTCTCAGCTAGCCAGTCTCCCACAATTCCCCCGTTTTTATTTTGGGCAAGTAATACCTTTTCGGTGACTTGTTCAACTTTCTTAACTACACATCCCAGTATTGCACGTACTGCTATCAAAATCAGTATAATGATACCAACCCAACGAAGACCTTCCTTAATTCCATAATTATTTGCGTGGTTACATTAGATTGCTTAACTGCCCAACAAGCAAGCTTCTTTATGTTAGCTAAAGCATGTGCGGTCCCAACAGCGGGGATGATAGAGGCGACTACGTTAGTTGCTGTCCCCCACAACTCCACATTGTCATTACAATCAGAACCTAGGGTAGAAAGAGATCGACTATTTCTAGTATGATATCTGAGGGTATGTATATCTGGAGCAAACAGTGTTAGTTGGCCCAGATAGCAGGGGCCTAGCGTAACATTAAGGCTATTAATTATGCATGATGCAGTTTCAGACACCTTGTCTTGGTTAGTACAGTTGCCTGTAAAGAACCCTTTCATTACAGTGGCTAGATGCTCAGGGTCTCCTATAGGCGCGCCAAACAAACAGGTTCGAAAGGGATCAGTAGCCGAGGCGAGGGACAGACAAAAGGAGGTCTGCCCTGTTTGGTTGGCCCACGTGACCCACATGTTTTTAGTTGGTTGAACTTCGTGGAGGCTGACGGCAGCGATGCCGCCCGCGTTGCCGTGGGGTCCGTTGGCGAGGAGGCATAGTAGCAAAACGATGACACAACTCCCCCCAATCCAGGGGACTGACCATCCACAGGCGGGGGACCTTAATGCCATCCCCGCACACTCTGGTCAAGATTTGTGATTGTTGTTGCCCAAGGATTCTGTTAACCTCCCTGGTGATCTTCCAGCGCACCCTTGCTATGGTCTTTTGCTCCTCGCTTTCATACAATCGTGCTCCTTGGAATTCTGCAAGTACCATTCCAGGTCAATTTGCTTTATTGGCACCCATATTGTGCTTGGCGGGGTGCCATCCACCTGTAGGATACGGCAGCGACCCTTCCTGATCAGATCTGCTAGCGTGGCAATTTTTTCCTGTATTATCTGCCGTGGTTGTAGCGGAGGGGCTATCCATTCCAATACGATAGTGGTGGACCCCTGCTTCTCCCCTGTTTTTATTTTTTTTTTGCTGAGTTAAGGCTGCCATAAGATACTGCTCACCACATAAAACAGTCAAGTCAATGGGCAGACCTTCAACACGCCGATGCGTGAAATGCATAGTTACCATAGAAGCTATTTGTTGCAGCGTTTGTCTTTGTTGCTCAGTAAGCTGCACTGGCGTTGCAGGATCCGTTCCGAGGCTTCCGCTTGTGGCTGGCTGGAGAGGAAGGGGTTGTGCGCTGCTGGGTAGGCAGCCACTTTTTGTGTTGGCGCGGGGCGGCTTTTCTCACTGGGTCGTCCGTTTCCCGATCCAGCTCGACGACAGGCAGCTTCGTTGTGAGTGTCTGATCGACAGTTCTTGCACGACACGGAGTTGGCATTGCAGTCCCGCCTCATGTGTCCGGCGACGCTGCAACGGAAGCACCGCAAACGAGGTGTGCCGCGGGCATTTGACCGCCCAGCAGAGGTGTGCAAAGGAGCAAGAGCTGCTAAAACCTGACTCTGCGTAGCCTGCGCGTGTTCCTTTAAACTATTCCCTAGTTCCTTTACTGCCTCAACTAACATTGCCTGTGGCCCCACCGGTACCTGTGCCATTCTTTCTAGTCCTTCCTCGATGGTCCATGTCCCTGGCAATGTAGCCAAGATGTTATGCGTGGCCGGATTACTATTTTGTATAGCACACTGCTTTAGTATAGTGCCTTTGAGATAATCGGGCACCCCGTCCGCCTGTATGGCGTTTGCTACTTGATCAATAAACAAACCAAATGGCTCCTCTCTTCCTTGCTTAATACCCATATATGAAGGGATTCCTTTTTTTTTTCCTCTTTTTTTTTTTTTGAGTGAACGGCTTTTTTTTTTTCTTTTTCTCTCTTTTTTTTTTTTGAGTGAATGGCTTTTTTTTTTTTTTTTCCTTTTTTTTTTTTTTTTTCTCAGCTCGGTGTTGCAACGGGGCGTTAGCAACTGCCCGCCACGGCTTTATCAACTTTTTGGCTGATTTATTATTGCATATAACTTCGTCAAACAATTTATCCCCATATTTACGCCATTCCTCGTGTTCAAAAACCGTATCTGGATTATCAAAGCAACCTCTCGCTACTCCATACGCTGATAACCCAGGCAACTCCCTTTTACAATCTATACCCTGAACACTCCGCTTTTCTAAAAAGCATTTGAGCAAATCGTACGCCGCTTGTCTATTCATACCTTCGTTATCTATACCCTGAATGCTCCGCTTTTCTAAAAAGCATTTGAGCAAATCATACGCCGCTTGTCTATTCATACCTTCGTCAGTGCTGTTGCAGCCTTTGCAGACCTCGGCAGCGCGTGGCCGGCGGGACCCTCTATAGGTGCTCCCGGGCGTGGGGATCAATCCCTTAATCCCTTTCGCCTCCTGCGCTGCTTTCAGGACCGGTACCCAGGCTCCGTTGACTCGTGGCTCGCAGGTTCAGCCCTCTCTAGGGTCCCTGTTCGGGCGCCATTTGTCGCGACGGAGGGAAGACAGGGTCACTCAATATGAGTGATCAGCAAGCTTCGTTTATTGAATAGTACAGCCGTCTTTTATGCTTCGTTATAATTAGCTAATACATATTCTGCAATACATCTTTCTGATTGGCCTGTCCTCCAAACTTCAACCCCGCCCTTAGTTCCTTCTTTACAGTTACTTTCATCCTCTTTTCCCATGCCTGAGCAGTTGCAATCTCCCTGTTATCATACAACAATTACAGTCAAGGACAGGGTGTCCTTGCCAGCTCAGTAGTTACGGGGGCTGAATCCGATGTTTCTCAAGTTCTTGCTCGGCCAGCTGGATCATGTCTACGCGACCCTTCTCAGCTAGCCAGTCTCCCACATACAGTTACATCCCTCTGTGGATTCTCCAGTTTCTAATGAGGAATGAATCTGGGCTGCATTCTTTTAGAGTGGGTCTATTAATTGGATTACAGTCCTCTGCACACTTGTTCATTTTCATGAAACTCAGAGGTTTAATATATTGGAGGCATGTCTCCTCTGCCAAATTACTAGGGGGATAGAGTCAGACAGATGAAGTCTCCTTAGTACATCAAGTGTCTTTTCTGCTGGAATGAGAGAGAGAGAACTAATTTGCCTTAGATCCTTATCATAGAACTTTTTTTAAGTGTTCAGAGACTGGCATTTCAAAGTAACTATTGGTTGATGTAAATTGATGTAAATTGGATGATGTAAATTGTGAAATGAAACCATGAGAATGTTGACTCATATGCTCCAAGCCACAGGTACACAGCCCAAGTATATATTCATAGAATCATAGAATCATAGAATGGTTCGGGTTGGAAGGGACCTTAAAGATCATCGAGTTCCAACCCCCCTGCCATGACCAGGGACACCTCCCACTAGACCAGGTTGCTCAAAGCCCCATCCAGCCTGGCCTTGAACACTTCCAGGGAAGGGGCATCCACAACTTCTCTTGTTTTCTTCCTAATATCTAATCTAAATCTACCCTCTTTCAGTTTAAAACCGTTACCCCTCGTCCTATTGCTACACTCCTTCATAAAGAGTCCCTCCCCATCTGTCCTGTAGGCCCCCTTCAGGTACTGCAAGGCCGCAATAAGGTCTCCCCAGAGTCTTCTCTTCTCCCAGCTGAATGACCCCAACTCTCTCAGCCTGTCCTCATAGGAGAGGTGCTCCACCCCTCTGATCATCTTCGTGGCCCTATTCTGTGTTAGAAAGTAGAAAAATATATGAAACTATTTAGGAACAGAGGAGGGGTGGCCCTGTATGTTAGGGAGGGTTATGAATGTTGAGAACTAATTGAGGGTCGAGTGCCTATGGGTAAGAATCAGGGGGAGGGACAGCAAGGCTGATATCGTGGTGGGAGTCTGTTACAGACCGCCCAACCAGGATGTAGAGGTAGATGAAATATTCTATAAGCAGCTGGGAGAGGTCTCAAGATCGCTTGCCCTTGTCCTGGTGGGAGACTTTAACCTACCCAATATCAGCTGGGTACACAATACAGCTGAGAGGGAACAGTCTAGGAGGTTCCTGGAGTGTGTTGGGGATAACTTCCTGACACAGCTGGTGAGGGAGCCGACTAGGGAGGGAGCCCTGCTGGATCTGCTGTTTGCGAATAGAGAAGGACTGCCAAATAAATGAGTGCAGAATGTCTATGGATATATACATGGATTTAATGCTGAATAAAATCATAACAACTTGTAAATTAATTTTAAAAAAACAGGTGAAGAAAAAATTTGTCAGCTAAAATTATTTTACATTATATACTTGTCCTGGGTTGAGAGACACAGGACTAACTTTTCTTCTAATGCTGGGGAAAATTACACTTTTAGAAGACTCTAGTGTCTGAATTTGTGAAAATATTTACTTTATAGCCAGCCCGGCTCCATGGGATTCAAGGTTAGTGTTTTCGAGCCTTGCCAGGTGCAGGGACAAGGAGGAGCAAGGCCTGGGCATTTGACCCAGGCTGGCCAACAGATTATTTCATACCATGAACGTCACATCCAATATAAATTAGAAAAGTTTTCTGCGTAGTGGGCTCTCTCCCTGATGGCGGCGGTCCAGACAACTCCTTGCCCTGGTGCTGGAACCCTGAGGCCTTCCCTTCCTCCTGAAGCCATTGTGCTCGCAGTGTCCGATATTTGCTGTCCACTGCTGGGAGTGCACAGCTTCCTACTGATATAGTCAGCTGAGTCTAATTCCTGTATATCTTATATCAGTATCGGGATTAATACTGGTTCTTTAGTATTATTGTTAATTATTTAGTCTTAGTCTATTAAATCTATTTATATTTCAACCCTTGTGTTTCTTTGTGTTCCCCGATTCCCCTTTCCGGGTGTGGAGGGGTCATCGGGTGATAGAATAATTGTCTAACGACAATAGATTGTTAAGGGTTCTCTCAAACCATAACAATACTTTAGTTGAAGTGAAAGGATTCCATCTACCCACACTAATTTATGTGTACTGGAGAATGATAAATCACAGGACCTAGAACTTACATGTCATCGGCCATGCCAGGACTTTGGAATGCTCTGCAGATGTTAATGGGAAAATACAGCCTACCTAACCTTGCCTTCCAAAAACAAAGACAGATGAGATCACTGTGTAACTCAATGAACTGATCTCATTGCGTTGATTCTTATCAATAGGCCACATGGTGATACAAAGGCTTTAGAAAGAACATTGCTGAAACATGTCACTGTCTCTTTCCAGTACATGAAAAGCTATTCTGTTTAGCTGAAGATTATACATTTAGGTTTTTTTATTATACAGTACCATTTTCGGCAAAGGTGTATTTTTCACAATTTCTAATAACAAGTTTGTTTATAGGGCTTTGAGTTTTCAAATCATTTGATGAATGTATGTAACCTCTACTTCTGAAAGGTAGGTCAAAATAAGTATTATCTACATGTTGCAGACAGGTAAATAGTTTCTAGTTGCCTTTACTAGGACTAGGATAACCAAGCAAAAGGAACTAATTAAAAATATTTCACAGTGGCATAGCAAGGGTTAGAGCTACAGAAGTAATAAGTAAGCGACTTTTAAAATATGGAGTACTCGCTAATTCCGTATGCTGAAAGGTGTTCCTGAAAAATCAAGGTGGTCATTTCTAATGATACCCAGCAGAGGTTTTTAATTCAATATTGTATTTTGCAATATAGTAGGCTCTTGTTTTGTACAGGTATCTCTTCATGGTGTGATTTGGAAAAGTCATTCTGGAGGGAAAAAATGCTTGAAATTCACAATATTTGTGATGTGAAAATGTGCTGAAATGGCCATATGGAAATTATGAGAACAGGTTAAAAAGCATGGAAATATGCAAAGGAAAACATATAGATTCTTAACACTATTTTAAGACTGTATGATAAGAACAGGAATTTTGCTTAACTACTTGTGTCCACTGGAGCTAATATTTCTATCAACATGTATTTTGTTTTGAGATAAATCATCCCAATGTAGAAACACTTCTGTGCAATAGAAAGGACATACATCCCTGGTTGCTCTTATTTAGTTTCTTACATTTTTATGGAATGTTAATGGGACTTTTTGTTTCCTTCTGTCAGTGCATAAGATTAATGTACAAAAATGTCAATAATATATGAGATCCATCAATACTTGCCTCCATGCCGCTCTCACCATCCCTGAACATCTCTATCAGCCATAGATTTTCACTCTCCTTAAGTTTTTCCACCCATACACGAACTAAAACTGGAAAAAAATTAGAACCTGGGGACATATGGTCAAGGAATGCTGTGAGCAATCCCCTGTTTTGGTCTTGTGGTGATTCCTCCTGCAAGGCGAGCCTTTTGGGCCACAGTTATTCCTTACAGAGATCCTAATTAAGATCACATAGGCTTTTTTTATATCTTAATGCTTATAATCTCTTTGATCCCAAGCTTGGTGTTGGTGAAAACAAAGTAAGATTTAGTCTGAATTCTTAGATAACGCTTTACATAAATTCAGTTTACTTCTTTTATCCATCATGTGAAAATAATCTTCCTATAACTGACCCAGGGCTGACTGCTAAGAAACTCAATAGTAGTCTGTAAATTTAAAATATTTTATTTTGTTTTCCTTTTTTTATATACCCAAAGCAAGAGGAAAAACAATCAGGAAGTTTGGGAGGTCTGAATTTTGTTGGCTGCAAAAGGTGTGCTGCAATACATGAGTTCCTCCACTTTGTTTTTCAGCTTAGCTGTGGATCTCTTTTGGTAGCTCTGAGTCATGTTTAAACTATTTATGGCCATTCACACTATACTGAATACCCTGCACTCAGAAAGTCTCTGAAAGTCAAGTCCAACAGGCAGCTGTCCAGAATACAAGGTTAAAGCACATACTACTATTGTTTTTAACCAATGTAACATTAATAATATAAGGCAGAATGGTATGTGATAGAAACCTAGAAGCTGCCATGCTAATCACGTAGAAGTCTAATTACTAATGTTTTATACCTGAGGAATGTTTCCTCCCTCCCTGCAAAAGCACCCATAAATGAACTGCACCCTATCACAATATCACTTCTTTTGGCTCAACCTTGTAATCTTCTCTTGAAGTGCAATTATTTATACCTCTTGATGTTTTAGCCTACCAGTCTTTTTGGAATTTTTATAATTAATTTGTGTTGGTAGAAAGCTGCAATTGGCTTCCATGGATTAATATTTTTGCTAATGATTTTTAATCTATTTAATTTTTATTTCATTACATCATGTAGTTGGTTTGCTTCCATGTTTAAAAAGAAAAAGACAGACCTTTAAAGCTATTCCATTCTTTCAGGTTTTACCTTATTTTTCCTCTTAAAATTTTGAAAACCAAAGTCACAAATTCCGATTCCTAGCTCTGTTTCATTATAATGATGCTTGTCCTTATTTACATTAGTGCATGAGAGGAGTGGAACCCCGCAGGAACATTTGCTATGTGGTGTTGGTTTAGTTATGTTTTTGCTCCTTTAAAAGAATTACGTTTTAATGTTAATCAAAATTGTACTCCCCTCCTACCATCTAGCATAATTTTCTTGTTCAGAAATAATTGGATTTTTTTTAACCTGTTTTTATAGGGATTACTCATAATTTATATTCAAATACTACATAGGAAATTATAGTTGTGTTTTCTTGTTTATGGGAGCTGATGTCTGCTGCAGTTGAGTAACAGGAATTGCCCGTATTCCAGGGTGTTCTGTTCTCGGACTGAGAGTTTTCATGTGTTGCCACATCCAAAGACTTCCCTCCTTCCTGTGATCTTCTCAGATATTTTAGCATCACTTCCTGTATTCAGAAAGTGTGGGGTTTTTTTGTATTTATAGAAAAATCTCATCATGAACTTGCATTGTGGCAAAGATGACTTCTGATTATTAAAAGGATTTTAAAAATAATTCTAAAAAATTATTTGTTTTGGAAGTTAACACTCACATCTTATGAATATGGATAAAATATGGGCATTTTGATTTGCAAGACAATGAAAAGGGTTTTACATTTAATTAGAGGGATATATTTTAAGTCTTTTTTATCAATCAAAATTTAGAGCCACTTTCTTAATTTTGTAACATTCTTACTAATCAATTTGCATTAATCCTTATTTCGTTTCCCTCACACCTTTTTTTTATTCCTATACTGTGTTAATATAGGTATGGTCCATAGGTGAGCAACATAGGTATACAGTTGCTAGTGGTGAAGCATGAGCATACAGAGTGACAGTGAGGTTCATGTAGTCATCTGTATGTTGGCTTCACTAGTCGGTTCATCATTCTAATTAGCATTACATTTCTGTCAATATGTAAAATACATATGTATGATGCTCAAATTAAAATGGCATAAAGTAGATTGCGTTTCAGATAAAAACTTTAAGTTTGAACTGAAAGACTAGAAATTACACTCTCATCAAGAGTGTAAGAGTTGCTGCACTGGGTCACACCAAAGGCTTATTTTTCCCTGTCTCCCCTTTCTGACCATGGCTCGCTCAGACTCCCATTGTACAAGTGCAAGAACATGTTAGATATACAGCGATACCCGTTGTCCTTTCTCAGCTTCCAGTACTCTTTAGTTTAGGGATTTCCTAAGCATGGAGGTTGCATTCACACCTTTCTGCCTAATAGATTGTTTCTTCCATGAAGTTGTCAAATTAATTTGCGAATGTATTTATACTTCTGGCATCCATAGCATTCCGTGACAGTGAGTTTCACACTTTGGTTGTACTTTATGTGTGGGAAATATACTTCCTTTAAAAGACCCATATTCATGAGTAGGTAGATAATTTCACTGGAGGAAATGTAAAAACTGAGAATATTAGCTGGGTTTCTTTTTTTTTTGAATTTTCCTTCACTGAACTTCATCCATTTGTGGCATATTATACACAGCTTGTGTAAGAGGAAACAGATGTGGTGAAAAACACTGAAGAAGTTGCTTCTCTCCATAACTTATGTTTTAACATGCATTTTCTCCTAATAAAATGTTTAGTAATTCCAGTTACAAATAAGAATCAAGAAATAATGCTAGACACCAAACAGTCATCATATTACATTTTTTGGCAGATGGAAGAGAAGCAAATGTTCAAGTATGTGAACTATCCTAAAACTGGCAATTTATTAGGAATATTACAAACATTCTAGATGTCTTCTGATACAACACTGCATGAAGTCATTTATTCCTCTATAGATATGTGTAAGTTGGTATTATGTATAATATGACATTTGGGAGTGAAAAAGGGAATTGCAGGAGGGAGAGAATTTTCCCTCTTAGCTCCACGAGAAGCTGTTTTTATGTAGATAGATGTGCATACAGTAGCTACATGAATATTGGTTTTAGGGGGGGAATTTTCTTACCTCTATATACCTATCATCCTTCTGCAATTTAATCTGATTACAGAATCATCCTGATTGTTGGTGGATGATTTTTGGTGATCAGTATTGCCACATTTGAGAAGAGTTTTTCTCTTCCAAATAAATTAGTTCTCCAGGTTCTGATTGTTCAATGCATTATTTTGAGAAACAGTCCATTTGCTTTTTTGGAACCTGTACTAAGGTTCTGCCCCATGTGCATGGCTTCCAGGAGTATGCAAGATAGGATCTTGGTGGTATGCGGGAGAGAGGGCTTATGCTTCCAGCACATTTCTCTCTGTAGGGTTCTGTTTCTCTGCTAATCTTTTGCATCAACAGCAAACAGCAGTGACCAGTTATACTCAAGTCTTATGTGGACCTCTGTCTAAGCAGGTTTTGTATAATCATGTTTTGTAGTTGTAATTGTTGCTCTTATGTTAGCGGTTGGTAGCATGTAGGATGGTGTGTTCTCCCTTTCAAGCATGCTATAGTTTGTGTTCAGTGTAAGCTGCATTCTTTTTGCTCTTTGTAATAGATAACACTTACATTAGTTGGATGCATAATTCATGTTTTATTTTTAGTTCTTGTGTGGATGCATTTCAGCTGTGGGGTGATTTGGCCATCTATGGAAATGTTTTCTTTGCCTGAATGATTTACAACTATATTCCCCAAAAACCTCAAGTGAGAGAGGAAAAGATGATTCAAAATTGTGTACAGCAAAGAATGTCAGTACTTTTTTTCCCATTTCCATGTTGAAAACTAGCTGTAGAGATGTCGCAGGGGAGATTTAGACTGCTTAAAGAACTACTGCCAAAATAGCAGCAAAAGTGGTTTTATTAAAGTAAAAGTGTTGTAAAAGGAAGACTTAAGTTCAATGGCAAGGTTCACTCTATAACTGCAGAGGATATAATAATGATTCAAAGTTACCAATACAAAATCTTAGTGCACTATAATACGAAGTTATGCATGATATCGGTCACTTACCAAAGATCTGCAGTTGGTAAGGGATCTCTCAGCCTTGAGGAGTAACCTTGAGAGGTATCCCAGCTCAAGGGGAGATCACTGTCATATAGACAGCTGCTTAGCAGGGAGAGCTCAAAAAAGGCTCACATCACTTAGGTTGTCATATTTGTGGAATAAAGTGGTTGGCTCATCACAAAAGAATGCAGAAAGTAACTTTCTTAGATACTGAAATTTGGTTTCAGGTAGCTACCCAGGGGCTGCGTACGGCTATAAAATGGAAACGCACCATATGGTTTTGGATGCTCCCATCGGTCATTTAATTAAGATAAAGTAGTGACTAATTTTAATTTCAATTTTCTCATCTAAAAATTTTAAAGCAAGTCAGTCCAGCCTGAAGTTATGTTACATAATTTATATTTAGTCACTTCAACAAACAGCTTGATGTTTCAGTGATATTGAAGTTCTGAAACCCTGAGCTTTACAAGTTCTCAACACCTCTGAAAACTGGCCAGTGCTCAAGTCAGCATTCAAATCTGGGTTAGGAATCTAAATGTAGGTATCTCACTTGAAAAATTTGACCTAAATTCACTCCTGATTATTTTTGGCATTACATATTGGTGAAATATTAATTTCATTCATGTGATATAGTGCTCTTGACATTGCTGGGTGTCACTTTCCTTCTGCACCTTCCTCTGCAGTGTCTTTGTGAAAGATGTTCTCCACAGACCTTAGTACCAAGTGTGGAGAGACAAAAATAGGCCATCAGGCAGGCTGAAGTGCATGCAGATACTTCTGTGGTGAGGGAAAAGAGGAAGATTCAGCAAAGATTCTTTTGGAGATCAGCATATAGTGATACTTCTTAGTGTTTAAGCCTTGATTCAGCAAAGCTCTTAAACAAAGACTTAATTTTAGAGACGATAAAGGTCTCATCTCTGTTCCTTAAAGCTCTTCAATGTGTTTTTAACTAGTAATGGGCCTATTTAAATAATTCAAGTTCAGCATATGCTTAAAAGCCTTAGTGAATATGGGAATTTTGCTTAGTGTTTTACTTAATCCTGGTCTTTGCTGGTGCTCCTTGGAGTAATGGGAAATGTAAAATCTTTGGAGAAAGGAATAGGATCAATTTGGGAGGATGTGCGAGGCAGTGTACAAATAATTATATGGTTGAAGTAATTGAATGCTTCTCTAAGTGCCTTTGACATAGAATTTTTTTTAATGCTCAATAAATAGTGAAACCTAGCCTTTTTGAGTTTCTTATTCTGTGTTCTCCCAGTTCTCTTTTCTTGATATTCAACTTGAGAGAACTTTTCTGTGTTAAATATTGTCAATCAGAGATTCAGTAGGCGCTTTGAATCTAGAAAGTGCTACAAAATGCTAAGAACTGACAAATCAGACAATGAATGACTGGAACTTGGAATAACTAGAATTTTTTTGCCTTTATTTCTGTAGCTCAGGGTTTTTTTAAGATAGTTGGTTTGTTCATTTCACAGCTGGTATTGTTTTCATGCCATTTCTATGTATGTTTATCTGTTTCTTTTCCATGCAAATAATTTACATGAGCATCCTGAACATTTAGTAAGAAAAGATGTGGTCTCAAGCATGAGATATGGGAGTTTCCATGGGGATAGTGCCATCAGAAAATGCCAGTCTCTTCAGGCTGACATTTCTCTTTTTTCATCTAAGAGCTCTTTATTCTCAGTTGGGAGCTTTTGCACTCAGGCATATTGCTGTTGCATGAGCAGATTGTAAACAAGCATAACCTAGCAGGGCTTCCCATGGGAATGGTTGCAGCTGAACTTGTAGTTGCCCTCAAAGGGAGCAGGGAAGGACAAGGTCTCTATGAACAATTCTTCCTTCATTGTCACAGCATTTATGGTAGTTACTGAGACTCAGCAGTCTTTTTCAGAGTCTTTGCTTTGGAGCATCAGGGCCTTCAAAACAGAAAATAAGCTCCTCTGAGTTTGAGATATCTGCCTATAGATATAGAAAGCCAAAATGCAGAAATAATTGCTTGGGTCTGGTTTCAGTCTGCTAGCTGTGTTACGCTCTTCCTTTCTGCATTCAGTAGTCCTGGGTTGGACAAGGTCTCATCCTGATTCTCCATTAGGAGAAGCAGGAAGAGCCATCAGCTGCAGCAAACAGATTAGTAGCGCTTCCTTCTGGCTTGCAGCCCACTGCCTAAAAGTTTCTCACTTTGTGACCCATGATATTTAGTTGGTTTATAAGCACAGACATTAAACTTCTGTTGTCATTAGTACCAAATTATTTTTACCTTTGAAAGGGGAAGGCTTCTGTCATTCAACAGCCAGGTACCTTTTAGTGTTAAAGGACCACAGACCTTTGGGTTGGAACAAGAACATTGTTGTCTGAGGTATGACCTCCACTGTGCTTTTCTCTTCACTTGTCCCAGATAAAGAGCTTTTCCCTTATTTCCTGACACTTGTGTTCAAGTTAGCTAGCAAGGCTTCAAGTCTTCATCTTTTTTTAGTCTACAAAAAGTCTTTACTATATTGTTTATAGCTATTAAAGAAACACCTGTCAACAGCAAAAGAGTCTGACTTTGCAGCCAGCAAAGTTATAAGTGTTTGTAAGTATTTCTGTGTTTGGAAATGCTGGTACCCCTTTCAAGAGTAAAAAAGCACCATTGAAAGTAATTTGTAATGGAGATGCACAGAGCATGGTGACTTCCCAGACTCTTACTCATTGCTTATGTTTGATGCTACTAGTCACCTTCCTTCTATCCTTCAGCAAATGTCGCAAACACATGGAGAAATAATTTCCTTGTTTTTTTTTCTTTGCCTCCCTTTTCTGATTCCTGAGCTAACATTAGTGATGATATTGTATTGAAATAAGCTTGGTTGTGCTGCCTTGCACAACTTTCTGGTGTTCCAGAATTCTACAGTGGCTTTTAAAATATTTTTGAAACTAGTGCAACAAGGTATTTTGTTTGTACATATTTGCATTTTGTAATACAAAAATTTTAATGGAACTATTGGTCATATTTTTAATTGGAAAAATAAGCAATGTTTATGATACTAATTAGGTACTCATGATATTGCTTTATATCAGATGCTCTCAATGCACTTTTGATACTGCTGTCTTTAGAGTAGTATCAGACTGTGGTGAACCTCTTAATTAGAGAACATGAAGAATAACACTAAATAAAGGCAATACTATTTAACTTGCTTATTATAGCTCTCTTTCTGTAAGAAGATTTCATATCTAAGTTGCTTCCATATAAAATATCAATAGGAAAGTCACTCTGTTGACTTCACATGGTACCTGGATCTTTTTCAAGAAAATGGTTTTGAAAATATTTGAGGAGCTGTTTGGGCTTTTTTGCAGTTTGGTCAATTTCTGTGTTGTCTGTGTGTGTGTGTTTATGGAGAGGATGAGGAAAACATAAGGGAAGCTCAGTATATAAACATCTTTCTTGCTATGATTTAATTGCCAGAATAACTTCTACTACATAGTAAGCAGAAACCAAAAAGGAAGCATATATTATAATTCCATCTGAGTTCTGCTGCTGTGGAGTTTATTAATTTTTATTATTTAAAGATATTCTGTCTCTATCAGTAACCTCTCCCTTTCTCTGTATCATTTTTATAGTCTGTGAAGTTGACTCACATAAATGTGTGCATGCTTTACTGACCTAGAACTAATTAATCAAATCACTAAAATAACCATTGCTTTAGCACAATACAGCGTTAGGACTCCAGGGTTTGGATATGCATTTGCTTCAAGAGGTCCTCAAAAAATGCAAATAAAATGTATTTATGTGATACCAATTAGTTGTTTGGTTTAGTTTGATGAAGCATCATTTTAAAAAAAACATGTTAACAAAAACAAGTTGTCCAGTGTTAAACTGAATCGCACATCCGTTCTCATTGAATTTCCCCAAGTTTCATTTGGGTCTGCTCCTAAAAGGCACTTATTTGTCAGAGCTGTCTGCCAGAACACTTTTAAATGATTTGAAAATAGGATTTGCAGAGTGGCTGTAAGAGGGGTGAATTAGTTCCGTGTATGACAGCGGCAGGTTGGCCTAGCAGACTACTTTTGACCCAGAAGGATCCTGAGTCACCACAATCTGTTCTGTGGGAGATGGAAGGCAGTATGACCTAGCTCTTGGACATGTTTTGACCAGTTGTGAAAAAACAGCCTGTGGGCTAAGTGATGCTATGGTTCTCCATGCTGTTCCTGATCTTGTGGGCTGTGGTGCTGCAGCAGATGGTTCTTGTCCAGTTGGGTGATTTTCACAGATCAGAGCAAGGTAAGCACAGGAAAGGCACTTGGCTGAGGGGGAGAAGGGAAGGAATGAAAAGGGGTAATCAGGCCATGTTTATTTTCTCCTTTTTCTTTGATGTTTTTCCTTTCTATCTTTAAAATCTGTATAAATATATATAAATATATTAACAGGTACACAGTAAGACCACTTTGGTGGGGGAGGAGGACAACAAAACCTACCATTAATGTTTCCATATTCAGATAATGTTCTGACATTCTTTTTGTATTTACTTGGAGAATCTTCAGTGGTGTTCATAAACCCTTTGTCCATGAACTTCTCAAATGTGTTAGTAGCTAAAATGAGTTAATATTAGCTTTGTAGTGTCACAGAATATAAATGGGAAAGCCAGAAAAAGAGCTTGGAGCTTCTTAAACATCCTTGTTCTTTTAAATATAGTCTTTTTGGTATTTAAATACAAGACTTTCTACATCCATAAAATCTGGCTTCTCAGGACTTAAGTGTTTGAGGGAGTATAAAAGCTAACTTACAAAACACTTTATACTCATTTTATAATCTATTGTGAAAAAAGTAGTAATTTTATTCCCGAGACTTGCTATACTATTCTTGACTAATGGGCCAGACATACTTAAAAATATTACTTTTTGCAGCCACTGTCAGAGACATACCTCTAGCTTGCAGCATTCATCTTCTGGACTGGGCAAAACTTCTGTGCAAGGAACAGCTATTTTTACCTTGTTTAGACAGAGTTTGGTGGGGTGAGAGTTTTGTTTTGATCTTTTTAGGTAGTTTATGATTTTGAAGTGGGAATTCTAGTTTCCCAGCAGTGCTTGCTGTGTAATTATTGTCATTGATAGCCTGAAGGCATTTGGTAATATTTTGATTCCTTCAGAGAATCTCCAAGTTCCAGAGAATATCAGCTTGAGAAATACAGATAAAATCTATGCTAAGTCTAATCAGGTTCTTTTTTTTTCAATTAGCTATAAATGCTTGACTGTCTGCAGACTTTTTCAACGCTATGGATCTGACACAAGTCAGTTATATTGCTGTACACATTTAAATGATCTATTACTAGTCTGCTGCCGGGCACTAATAAAAATATATTAACCCTTTGATCAATTTTTATTATTTTTCTCATTTTCTTTCTAGACAGTTTATGGTTCCACAGGGTTCTTTCATTCACAGTCATGATGCACTGTTAATAGACTTTAGTATCTTGTCAAGCAGAAGTCTCAGCTATCATCTTTTGAACAGCTGTACGTATGGCAAATACATAGCACTGGGACTGCTAATACAGCTGTAAATGTGGGGTAATGGGACAAAATGTTTGACATATTGCAGTTGTTTATACATAAACTTACCTGTAAGAATAAGAAATATATATGCCAACAAAAGATCGTTTGTATAAACTTGGTCTTACTCTATTTTAAACCCCTAGAATTTGCATATTCAAACTTATCTGGAAGGGAAAGTAAAATTAGCACTCTGGTCATATCACAGGGGTCATATCACATATCATATGGTCATATCACAGGGCTGTGAAAAAGTTGAGACGTAAATAAGAACAAGTACTGTATTTATTACTAGTATAATTCATTATACTAATGTATACTAGGGAAGAGATTAGTAAAAAAATTCTAAATCTTCCATAATTTACTGCTTCCCAATATATGATCTAAAGAGAGACAGGTTATCTTTGGAACAAACCAGCCCTCTACACCTTTTTCTGTTGTTACCTGCCTGACAGTCTAACTTCTGTCAGTGTTATCTGACTGAGAGCCTGTATTCATTCCTTTACAAGGAATTTAGTGAATAGCTATAGCATAATAATTCTTTGTCAGGAAGTGTAGTGACAGGACAAGGGGTAACGGTTTTAAATTGGAAGAGGGGAGATTTAGATTGGATACCAGAAAGAAATTCTTTACTGTGAGGGTGGTGAGACACTGGAACAGGTTGCCCAGGGAAGTTGTGGATGCCCCATCCCTGGAAGTGTTTAAGGCTAGGCTGGATAGGGCTTTGAGCAACCTGGTCTAGTGGGAGGTGTCCCTGCCCATGGCAGGGGGGTTGGAACTTGATGATCTTTGAGGTCCCTTCCAACTCTAACCATTCTATGATTCTATGAATTCCCCATGTTTTCAAAAAAGACAAGGGCCTAAGGAAAATCAAGAAACATGTCATGGCTCCTTACCAACTCACCTGTCTCATTCCCTTTCTGGGGTCAGAATTGCCAGATACTGGTGCTGACAGAGTCCGTTTATAAGGGAATCTATTCTAGACTATTTTTAGGAGACAGTTTCTGTGTAGAAATGACAAGTTTCCTGAACTTCTCCAAGGCACAGACTGAGAAAAGAACAAGTTGCACTGGTGTCGGTTCCTAAAAAGAAGTGTTGCTTTTCTTCTGGCTGGCCATTACCTGGCTGAGCTTATTCCAAGATACTTGTGATGGGAGTGGGTAGAAAGAATTGCAAAAATTGATTGCAAGTCATAAGTGAAGTATTTATTCACCTGAGTGGGACTGCTCACAACTGATAATCAAACAGTTGATGAAATAATTTGCCAATTTGAGGATTTTAATCTCTACCTTCAGCTTTCCATCTGTAAAACTGGGAAAATAATACTTATTTAGCTCACAGGGATATATGACATTTCCTTCATTAATATCTTTAACGTCAGATGGTATTCTTGCACAAAAGCCTTATAGAATCCAACAATTCTTTTTGAGAAAGAGATCTGGTGTACCTATCGTAATTTGTATCAATTTAGACCTTATTTATACCTGCAAAAGTGATACCCAAACTAGATGTGAACTTAAATATGAAAGGAAGCAATGTAGCAGTAAATAAACCAAATTTGCTGAACTCATAATGCTCAAGGATTATGTATTTAAAAAAAAAAAGAAAGAAATTCCAAGATCTGAATTTTAATTTTATTGAAGATGTGCTTTGAATGTTTTACCATATGGTATATGATTCTAGATATTGTTAGCCGAATAGTAGATCCTGTAACTGGGTATGAGGACAGTAAATGTTACCATATTGGTTTATTAGCCATGCTTTCAGGAAATGTCATGATGATGATTTGCAATTAATAGTGGAATTGCTGAACTGGCATGAATAACAAAAACTCTGCTCACATTGAATCTTTTGCAGATTAAGGTGGGTCTGAAAGACATGGAGTAGTATTCTTTTAACACCTCAGTACAATTTGCAAAATATATTTTTTTTTAACCTCTGGTTTGTGTCACAAAATACGGGCTTTATGGAATGAGAGCTTTCAGATGACTTCTGAAATGAATGGAAAACACTGGAGACAAACGAGTAGCTATAATGCAAGGTGGAGTTCTCATACAATAATGCCTCATATCAGCCTCTTGCAGTTTCCAATAAACAAAACTAATCTGAAACTAATAATGATCTGAACTTTCTGCTTTGAGTTCTATGTCTTTCCCTCTGTCTTGACATGTTCCTAATGGAGCATGTGTGTCTTTTGCTGCTGCTTGCCTCTATCCTTCACCATTTCTTCACCTGTTCCTACCATCTGTGGGCTCTCTTTTGAGCTGAATTAGAGGAAGAGAGAAAGAGTTAAAAAAACCCAAACCACAACTGTGTAGTCCCCTTAGCTCTTTTTACTTCCATCTCTTCTGGCCAAACTTGACTTAATTTTGATGTATGCCTACAACTGGAGCTCCAGTCACCATGCATTGTGGAGGGCTGCATGTGGACAATTCTACCGGTACAGTGAAATTTGAATAGCAAATGAAGCAGACTGAGCTCGTGGATAGTGAATGCAAGGAAAATTTGCTTTTTCGTGTTTGACTGCTGCAGATATGCCAAATTCTCATTCTTCATCCTAGCTGCAACTGGATATTTGGTTGTTACTGGGAGCCAAAGGTGGGTTCGCAGCTACCCAAATAAAAGCTCTACTCTGCACATGTATTTTAGACAAGTTCAATCAAAAGTTTGCTGTGACTTTGACTTTGACCTTAGGAAGGAAGTGACAAAACTGGGCATAACTGTACAGCTGCAATACAGCAATACTCTGCATACAATTTAATTATCATAATCTGTAGCAACAACCCCTAAGATAGTGCATTTCTTTGCTTGAAAGTTAATGTCAAAAAAACAGTTTCTTTGTCACCAGAATGGAACAAAGCAGACTTTCCAAACCTCAGAATATAATGTAATTACTGAAAATTAATTGTCACACAATTATGTGTGGGGTACTTTTGCAGTATAGACAACTCTGAAAAGTTGTTTGTCTACTACTAAAGGTGAAGAAGAGGAGTCACACTGCTGTCAAGCATCTCAGCTATGTGGGGATGTATGACAAGTTTCAAAAGCACAGATGTCACTCAGGTGACAAGGTCCTGTTGCAGGTTGGCAGTAAGTAGCAGCTGGCCTAACTGCTTACTTGCCATTAAAATCTATGCTTTTTTTGTTTATTTTAAATAGGGTCAATAAAAGCAGGGCTGTGTGAGATCAGCTGATAACCATAGTCCCCTGAGAATGTTGTTTTGGTCTGTCAGACCATGGTGTGCAGTAATATTGTAGAGTCCTTAATGAACTGCAACTTTGTGAATGTCATGGCAGAGTGCTGCTGTCCAGATTCCTGCCTGTCGCGGACGGAGTGATTAACTTCACTAGTTAGAGTGAAGTAGTGAAATGTTTATTAAGGTGAAACAGTGATTTAACAAAATCAGTAGTAAGTGCAATAAAACCATTAGTAAATGCGATAGTGTTTTACGAGATTCGATGTCAAGGTACACTCTATTATTTACTGCACAGAGGACAGGGTCAAACAAGCTGTCAGGGAGACCCTCCTGTTGAGTCACGAGGTTCAGAAAGGACCCCCTTGCTTTCTAAACTCCTTCTCAGAGATGAGTCTAGGTGCGGCTGGATCCAATCCTAGTCCCAGACTTGGTCAATGGTTTATGTCTAAAGGATTATATATGTGCAATCAATCCTTTACATTACTTAGCTAAGATTTCAGTTTAGCATGCTATTAGTCACTTACCGAGAATCTGTTGCGGCAAGGAATCTCTCAGCCTCGAGGAGTAGAACCTTAAGTGAGCGTCCTCACAAAAGGGGAGATCCTGGCTTGCAGCCTGCTGCCGTACAGGAGAGCTCAAAGGGCTCTTGGGCTGTCCACTATTTATACAGTAAGATAATTGACCTATAGTCATATTCTCATGGGAACAAAATTTCTAGGTCCCCACTCCAGACAGTATTTTGACTATGTCGCCAGCCATCCCCCAAAAGCCAGGTGCAAGTTATCACAACTGATGTTGTGATGGCCATGGTGGCCAAGGCCCGAGTAGGAGCCGGGGGTGTGTGTGTGGAAACAAAACAGTGAGAGCACACTGCCACACTGCCCCTCCACTAACTTGAAAGTCAGTCCTAGGGAACAATCCATTCTTAGATTTCCAAAAGGACTGATTTCTTGTCTACAGTTCTATAGTTTAAAAAAAAAAAAAAAATTGTATTGAATTTAAAGTGTTTTCTGAAGCGAAAAATGTTGTACCAGATAGTCAGAGAGCTGAGCCATCCCCAGGTGAACTTGGAAGCATCCAACCCAAATATGAAAAGGAGAGTTAGCTTCCAAAATAGATTATTAAGAGTAGACATTTGTAGTAGACAAAGCCAAATATGTTTTCCCTCTTCTGCTTTTATATCAACAGATGATGGATGTTACTTAGTTTATACTGAAAATGTTGGAATGTGATAGTCGAGCAGA
Organism: Numenius arquata; assembly: GCF_964106895.1. Taxonomy (NCBI): domain Eukaryota; kingdom Metazoa; phylum Chordata; class Aves; order Charadriiformes; family Scolopacidae; genus Numenius; species Numenius arquata. Next base: position 32,017,086 of record NC_133615.1, on the reverse strand, counting down.
GTTGTCACACCTGTGTTATGCTTTCCTGCTTGTCTAGACATTCCAGCTTCCGTTCATTCCTGCAGATCTGAATCCATTGCCTGTGCTTAATACTTATGTCTGTCGAAAAAAGTGAATACTCCTCCAAATGGTGTGTTATGTACATGCTCTTCTAACTTGAAACAGGCCTTTAATTCTCTTGGGTTATGTGAAGTATGTTGGTGTCAAGATAGAAAGATTACTTTCAAGGAACCAGGTGTTCATTCTCTGAGATATTTTTAAATAGACCTACCCATACATCTCCTGCTGTTTTCAACTACATCAGAGTGAGGAAGTGTGTATCTGTGACTGTGGTACCGCAAGCTTTTCAAACATATCTGTGAAAGATGCTATCCAATTTGCTGTAATGATTGTCCATTTATGTCCTTTTTTGTTGCAATATGTCTTGCAACAGCTAACTCAATTTTCTTCTCTTGAAAATGAATCTTATTCCTTCTTCAAAAAGATGAATTTATTCTTTGTACTTGAAACACTGTTACCACAATTCACTCCTCTTTTCCATACCTCAGTCACCTGTCATCTTTCCCAAGCTTCAAAACTCTCAAGAGAGTAAGTTGGATCTTTTAATCACATATGAATGGCTCCAGAAGGGATCAGGGGCCAAAACCAGTGCCAGCATCCATAGAGAAAACATGTAAACCTCTATTTGGTCATTCAGTGAACCATGTCACTCTAGGCTTGACCTCCACTTCTTTGCACAAACTTCCTTCTGCAGGAAGGTGGCCTAGATCACAGTCCTAAAATATATAAATGCTAGTAATTAGGCAGAAAGGGGTTATTTTTTTTAATTCTGTTTGATGTCCCTCTACTAATTTTACTCCTCGCAGTTTCCTGCTTCTGAATATCCACAGCTTTAAGTACAAACCAGGATTCAAAATGTTCCAGATTTACCTGTCTCAGATACAGGCATGGTCTATATCACTGCAGTATCACAGTGTCTTGCAATCTGTAGTGTTTTTAAAAGAATAATAAAATAAAAAAATCCCACAAACCACTGTTAGCTGTGAGAGATGTTGTTGCCCTCTTCTCTCCCCTCTGGTTTTGGAAGTGTGGCTGTTGTGAGGTTAGTATCGTGTGGCCAAGCCCAGTGCACTATGGAGAGGTCTGAACAGTAGCTGTTTCTACCAGTAGAAAGAAATAGCCTTAATATATGTTTGAATGGGAAATGAGTAATTAAATTAAATAGTACTATTCCCTCACAAAGAATACTTATAAGAAGGAATCTAAAAGCTTTTTGAATTGCGCCTGTTCCAAACAATGTTATTATTTCCAGCAGACAACTCCTGTTTTACTCTCTCTCCCTTCCCCTCACTTTTCCATGCAGTCAATCATTCACTAGTTCAGTTAGCACAGATGTGTGTTTAAAAATGAACTTGAGTCTAACTTGCAGTGGTAAAAATGTACTATGCACAAGTATGTGCCAATATCAAAGTATAAGACCATAGATGTTTTTTTTCTTTCTATAAAATGGGTTTCTGTTGCACTGGATGTGTACATATCTCCGCTGATTGGGACTGGTGATAGGTAGATGAACTGTTCATGAAAAAAAATTACTTGAAGCGTTTTTACTTCTTCATAGCCCATTAAGATGTTGGGTGTGCTTAATGAGGTGAAACAGTATTAGATATGACATTAACAAGACATACCTCTATATTTCTCCTCTTGCTTCAGTCAGACATTTTTGCAGCCATTTTAATGATGTTACTTTTCCTTTTTATATGATACAAATTGAGATGTTCTTCTTGCCTCTAGATTAATGTGTAGTTGATGTCTCCAGTATAGCTAAAGTGCAATCCTGCATCTTTCTTACACTGTTGTATGAAGCATGAGTAAATTACATAACTGATAAACTTACTGTCATCTCTGAATGTTAGTGAAAAGAAGACAGAGAATGAGTTGTGTGTCATCCGGGATATTTGTGCACAAACACAAGTGTTGTTTTTTGAGTTATTTGTCTGTTAATACCATGTTTTAAAACATCATCCAGTGAAGAAGGAAAACCAAATGAATTAACTGGTCAATCATATACTGTGAATAATGAAAAGTAAATAATTGAACTGTTCATGTGTACCCTTTAGGTTAGAAAATTCATTGTGCAAAGTAAATGACTGAGTGTGTTCACAGAAATAAGGATTGGTTTATATGTGATCTGTGAGCATACAAGCCATATTAGCAGAACAATATATCTTCAAAAATAATTTCATTGGCTTTTTATCTTCATATACTCTATCCATAAATGCAGACAAGGCTAAAAGGGAAGGAACTTAGTGTTTTAACTAATACTTCTGGTAAAATTAATAACATTTGCATATGTTAACCTTTAGTACAAAATGGAATATACAAATCCTACTGGAAACATTATGGTGTTGCATGTGTTTTGTATAAAATAAGCAGAACTTCTATCTCTCTCCCCTCTCCCAAGAATAGCTGAAGATCCAATCAGACCACCAGCCAGTGGATTTTTTTTTTTATAGGATCCGGTAGTACTTGTTTGTCCTGTATTTGTCTTTAATCTAAACTCAGTAGATTGCATTTATACCTTAATTTTACTGATAGCTGCTGTTGATGCATTTTAACTCTTATCAAAGGAACAAATGAATCATTTCTTGTTTCCCAAGACAAATGTTCACCTTGATTTTTTGAGCATTGTCCACATTTCAGTATGCTCTACTTCAAGCACCCTCAAGTCCATTTGCAGATTTGTGCTTTCTAGTTGGCAAACATCAAGCTGATACACTACCAGCTGGGCTGGAATTTTTTTTTAAAATATGATGTCATTTCTGCTATGATGGATAAGACATCTTTAGAAGCAGGATGTTTTATTGCTTGTAAGTCTTTTAAAGCCATTTTATGTGGTTGATCTCTTCACACCTCTCTCTACCTCCCCTCTCCAATTCCTGCTGCACTGCCGGTGGTCTGACTGACATGATGATGACACTGTCCTTTCTATTAATGTGTCTACAACTGGGCTTATAAAACAGCATGGCTGGTGGCACTCTTCACTGGATGTTGAGTAAACTGCTGTACAATGTGCAAATACTTCTTTATTCAAAGTCTGAGAATCTTATTCTTCTCCAAAATATTTTTTCAGTAGGCAGCATAGTATCTTTTCCAGCTTTTCTGGACCAATATATAAAACATTTTATTTGTTGTATTGATTTCTAAAAAACCCACTATTATTAGTGCTTCATCTTGTAATGAGGTCATTTCTTTTTTGAGAGGACAATTGGAAATGTTCCATTAGCAAGATTTCAAATTTTAGCTATTACCACATAGACTTCTTTTTGGTTTTAGTCGCTAAAGCAACATACCGTTAGTACACTGATTCATTATAAAACAATAGCAACATTTTCCAGTTATGGAAGCAAACATTAAACATTACTTTGCAAAATCTAATCTATTCAGTAACCCTGGCTTGGTCTATCTGCCTGTATTTATAGGACCACGCTAAACAATTACATCTAAAATACTATTGAACATATTTTTAGCTGTGGGGTTTCTTTATATCTTCAACTCCATGATCTCCTTGCAATGGTCCTTTCAGATCATCGAGCCCAATCCTCAACCTAACACTGACAAAACCATCACTAAACCATGTCGCTAAGCACCACGTCTACCTGTCTTTTAAATACTGCCAGGGATGGTGATTTCACCACTTCCCTGGGCAGCCTCTTCCAATGCTTGATAACCCTTTCTGTGAAGAAATTTTTCCTAAATCTAAAATTTTTCCAATCTAAACCTCCCCTGGCGCAACTTGAGGCTGTTTCCTCTTGTCCTATAGCTTGTTATGTGGGAGAAGAGATCAAGCCCCAACTTTCTACAACCTCCTTTCAGGTAGTTGTAGAGAGCAATAAGGTCTCCCCTCAGCCTCCTTTTCTCCAGACTAAACAACCCCAGTTCCCTCAGCCGCTCCTCATAAGACTTATTCTCCAGACCCCTCACCAGCTTCGTTGCTCTTCTCTGGACCCGCTCCAGCACCTCAATGTCTTTCCTGTAGTGAGGGGCCCAGAAATGAACACAGTACTCAAGGTGAGGCCTCACCAGGGCCGAGTACAGGGGGATGATCACTTCCCCAGTCCTGCTGGCCATGCTATTCCTGATACAGGCCAGGATGCTGTTGGCCTTCTTGGCCACCTGGGCACACTGATGGCTCATATTCAGCCGGCTGTTCACCAACACTCCCAGGTCCTTTTCTGCTGGGCAGCTCTCCAGCCACTCTTCCCCAAGCCTGTATCACTGCATGGGGTTGTTGTGACCCAAGTGCAGGACCCGGCACTTGGCCTTGTTGAACCTCATTCCGTTGGCCTCGGCCCATTGATCCAGCCTGTCCAGATCCCTCTGTAGAGCCATCTTACCCTCAAGTAGGTCGACACTCCCGCCCAACTTGGTGTCATCTATAAAATTATTGAAGGTACACTCAGTCCCCTCGTCCAGATCATTGATAAAGATGTTAAAGAGTACAGGCCCCAATACTGAGCCCTGGGGGACACCACTTGTGACTGTCCGCCAATTGGATTTAACTCCATTCACCACCACTCTCTGGGCCCGTGACTCTAGCCAGCTTTTTACCCAGTGAGGAGTATACCCATTCAAGCCATGAGCAGCCAGTTTCTCCAGGAGAATGCTGTGGAAACGGTGTCAAAGGCTTTACTAACGTCCAGGTAAACAACATCCACAGCCTTTCTCTCATCCACTAAGTGGGTCACCTTATTGTAGAAGATCAAGTTAGTCAAGCAGGACCTGCCTTTCATGAACCCATGCTGACTGGGCCTGATCACTTGGTTTTCCTGCATGTGCCGCATAATGGCATCCTATACCATACATCTTAGCATAGAAATGGCAGAATAGTTTAATCATATTAAACCTTTCAATTACTGCCCTACAAATGACTATTTGTTCTTGATGAGTTTCGCATTCAAGGAACCCTTAACCTCATAAAATACTACTCATACTAAAACCTAAGCTTTATAATGCCAGATTTTTTTCACATTATCAGTTTACACAGTTAACTTCTATATAGTTTAAAAATACAGAACAAGTGGAATAGGCACAACTTCTGTCTGATCTTCTGTGCATGAGAGAACCACAGCTACTGCTGAATAAATGGCTTTTCTTTCGTGTTCATACTGGCTTGGAATGGTTTCACCAGTGTAAATGTGGGGAACCAACCACAAAGCCCTTAGTAATCCTATTCTTTGCTGTTGATACAAGAATACATGTCCATACAGTGTTTTGGTGCTTTGCAGATGTGGACACAGTATACGTATGTTATTTTTTCAAGTACTAGATTTATATACGTGTTCAGGCAAACACAGGTGAATCATCACATATGCACCTCTCCAGAAAATACTGTTTAACTGTTATCTGAACAGAAAGCATGCCATTTGCAGAAGGGATGTCATAATAAGGGTTGATCTTTGGACTTGTCATTATTCTAAAGGTTATTTTGGCATTCAACAGGTAAACTTGAGGGGGGGTGTTAAAACTCAGCACTTGTGCACCTGCGTCTCAGGTTTTGTTATTAGTTGAAGCCACAATCTGTATTTAAAGCTAGCATGTTTTGCTGCTGAAATCAGTATACTCTGTTCTATAGTATTGTATTTTGAAGTAAACCATGAATATCTGCAGTCTATTTAAAAAAATTAAAAAAAGGTACAAAACCTCTAAAAGGCTCTGAAAGATATCTGCCTAAAGTTCTCGAGTGTTGAATTTCTACTAGTTTGTATTCCTTAAGTTATTTAACTGATGATGTAGCAAAAAACTAAACCTGAGTGAGAGAGGGTAGAAAGGAGATGAATGGCGGTATAGTAAAAGCTTTTGATAGGTTTCTTGTAAAATTTTCTTTGGATATGCTCTTTTTTTTAAACATGTTTGGGCAATGATAGCTATTTAAGCAAATTATCCTATGTTTAAATTGATCTTAAATTCAAACAGTTATTTTAGGATATCTTAAGAATATATTTGGATATGCTAAGAATAAACTTGTATAGAAAATTGTCCTTATATGCAGTAAATTGGCATTTTTGCATCTATGTAGTATGTAGAAAAAAAAATGATTTTTAGATGTCCTCCAAATATCTGACTTTAACCAGGGCTAATTTTCAGCATTACTAACACTTTAACTGTAAGTATGTAGCTGTCAGACAGTATCTGTTGCAACCCAAAGTACTTAGGAAAAACACAGTGGGTAAGAGAGAAAGCAATAGGAGCAGTAACTTAAAGGATTAGTTGTGGGGTGAAAATGTACAGTCCAATACAGAGAAATTACAGGTTAATACTGCATTTGAAAGTCTGTTATCTGATTTCCACTTCTCTCCTAATTAATTCCTTGGAACAGTTTAAAAAATTAAAGCTATAGATATTGAAGGAAAATGTTTTTTTTTACTTTGCTTTCATTGCATGCTTTTTTGTACAATGCCTTCTCTGTTCTTGTTGTTTCACTCGTCACTCAAGAAGGGATGCTCACTTTGGGGTTTGAATATTGTGAACCCCTGTCTTGGTTGTCCAGCACAGCACTGGTTCTATGAATCTTCATCTGGAATTCTGGTTTTCTCTATATAGATATGCTGCTGCCGTTCTCATGTTATCTGTATGTCTTCCAGTTGCAGGAAAAGCACATGCTTATATAAACAGAATATTCTGGGTGAATGAGACACGGAAGGCAAACTATAGGTGTATTTCACTGAATTTCACTGAATTTTTAGAGTTGGAAGGGACCATAAAGATCATCTAGTCCAACTCCCCTGCCGAAGCAGGATTGCCCAGAGCATGTCAGAGCATGTTACTCAGGATGTTTTTGGCAATTACCTGATTATTACTATTTCTTTTGAACAAATTAACAGAATGTAACAAAAAACCCTAATATGCCGTAGTACATTGTTGCATGGTAAAGACTTGCGTGAAAAGAACTGATAGATGTTAGTAGCGCCTCAAAGTCTGTCTTTGCTTTCATCCACATACATGCAAATCTCAGCAGTATATTTGCACCCTCAGCAGTTTTCTGTCCTCATTCTCATCAGTCTTATTTGTTCCACACCCATCATTACATGATTGTACATATTTGCATAAAAAATACTTATCCATTTAAAAAATTTTCCACTCTCTCCATCCTGATAGATTATGCAATATTTTATATTTTACATTAAGCACCCCTCTGTGTTCTTCTTCCAGCTCTCTAGCTCTCTCCCCTTTTTCTTGTCTCACACTTGGATTTGACAGTGTGGCAGTATTTTTTTTCTATGCCACCTGCAAGCATTTTACCTTTTTAGCTGCACAGTTAATTTTCTTTAAGATACTAATTTTATGTAGTTTCCCTTTTTAAAACTTAATGCTATGTGATGGACTTTTGCCTTTTTCTCTTCTCCAAAGGTATTGAATTTGTGCATGCTTTGGTCATTGTTACAGGCAGTTCTGTTGTTCATGCACTCGGCAATCAAAATTGCTTTTCTCTCCTGGGTCTTCTAAACTGTTGCTCCAAAAGACAGATTTTTATGGTGTCCAAAAATGTAATCTCAGCATCACAGCTCAATAAAACATTTGCAATATGAATATGGGGATGGCCCCAATCTCCTGTTATTACTGCGTTTCTTGTCCATGCCGATTTGAGATAAATGAATGAATCATTTCTTGTGGTTAATACATGGATTCAGCAAATTAGATAATTTTAGTTTAATCCATACCTCCACCACTCACCCTCTTGCAGTAGTACTTGCTTATCCCTGTAAGTGTCTTTGAAAAATTCAAATTAGTGAGGATACTGACATGGCTGTGCAGTTTTTAATAAGATATAATATACACGTGTTATTACAGGTATTTTTATGTCCAGCAAAATTGTTCAGTAAAACATCAATGGATGAAAATTCTTTTTATCAATTAAATCCTCTAAATATAGCCTGGTAATATAAGTAACTGCCTGCATTTTGTATTTGTTTTCAACAAATTAATCAGAGTGGGTTGGAAGCCTTTTTGTGATGGTGAAATTCAGTATTAAAATTTTGAATTTGAATGAAAAATAATCATAGAATCATAGAATGGTTTGAGTTGGAAGGGACCTTAGAGATCATCGAGTTCCAACCCCACTGCCCTGGGCAGGGACACCTTCCACTAGAGGAGGTTGCTCAAAGCCCCATCCAGCCTCGTCTTGAATACCCCCAGGGATGGGGCATCCACAACTTCTCTGGGCAACATGTTCCAATGCCTCAGAACCCTCATAGTGAAAAATTTCTTCCTTATATCTAATCTAAATCTATCCTCTTCCAGTTTGAAGCCATTACCCCTCGTCCTATCACTACATGGCCTTGTAAAAAGGCCCTCTCAGGCTTTCTTGTAGGACCCCTTCAGATGCTGGAAAGCTGCTATAAGGTCTCTGCGAAGCCTTTTCTTCTCCCAGCTGAAAAACCCCCAACTCTCTCAGCCTGCCTTCATAGGAGAGGTGCTCCAGCCCTCTGATCATCTTCATGGTCCTCCTCTGGACCTGCTCCAACAGATCCATGTCCTTCGTATGTTGGGGGCCCCAGAGCTGGACGCAGTACTCCAGTTGGGGTCCAATGAGAGTGGAGTAGACGGGTAGAATCACCTCCTGCGACCTGCTGGCCACGCTTCTTTTGATGCAGCCCAGGATATGGTTGGCCTTCTGGGCTGTGAGTGCACGTTGCCAGCTCACGTTGAGCTTCTCATTAACCAATACCCATCAAGTCCCTCTCCTCAGGGCTACTCTCAATCCATTCTCTGCCCAACCTGTATTTGTGCTTGGGATTGCCCTGACCCATGTGCAGGACCTTGCACTTGGCCTTGTTGAACTTCGTGAGGTTTGCACGGGCCCACCTCTCAAGCCTGTCCAGGCCCTTTTGGATGGCATCCCTTCCCTCCAGCGTGTCGACCACTCAACACAGCTTAGTGTTGTTGAGCCATTGACCGCATCCCTTTGAGTGTGGCCATCCAGCCAATTCCTTATCCACCGTATGGCCCATCCATCAAATCCATGTCTCTCCAATTTAGGAACATGGATGTCATGCTGAAGTCCAGGTAGATGACATCTGTTGCTCTTCCCTTATCCACCAACACTATAACCCCATCATAGAAGGCCACCAGATTTGTCAGACATGATTTGCCTTTGGTGAAGCCATGTTGGATGTCACCAATCACCTCCTTATTCTCCATGTTCCTTAGCAGAGATTCCAGGAGGATCTGCTCCATGATCTTGCCAGGCACAGAGGTGAGACTGACCGGCCTGTAGTTCTCCGGGTCTTCCTTTTTTCCCTTCTTGAAAATGGGGGTTATGTTTCCCCTTTTCCGGTCAAGAGGAACTTCACCAGACTGCCATGACTTTTCAAATGTAATGGAAAGTGGCTTAGCAACTTCCTCCACCAGCTCCCTCAGGACTCATGGATGGATTTCATCAGGTCCCATGGATTTGTGTACCTTCAGGTTCCTGAGATTGTCTTGTACTTTATCTTCACCTACAGTAGGCAGTTCCTCATCCTCCCAGTTCCTGCATTTGCTTTGCGTGACTTGGTCCCTGTGATTAGAGCCCTTGCCGGTGAAGACTGAGGCAAAAAAGTCATTGAGTACCTCAGTCTTCTCCTTATCCTGGGTGACCAAGTCTCCCATTTCCTTCCAGAGATGGTCCAGGTCTTCCCTAGTCTTCCTTTTATCTCTGTCATGCTTACAGAAGTTTTTCTTGTTGCCCTTGATGTCCCTGGCCAGATTTAAGTCTATCGGGGCTTTAGCTTTCCTCACCTGGTCCATGGCTGCTCGGACAGTTTCTCTGTATTCCTCCCAGGCTATCTGTTCTTGCTTCCACCCTCTGTAGAACTCCTTTTTGAATTTGAGGTTGTCCAAGAGCTTCTTGTTCATCTCTGCAGGTCTCCTGGCATTTTTGCCTGACTTCCTCTTTGTTGGGATGCATCGCTCCTGAGCTTGGAGGAGGTGATCCTTAAATATTAGCCAGATTTCTTGGGCCCCTCTCCCCTCCAGTGCTTTATCCCATGGAACCCGACCAAGCAGATCCCTGAAGAGGCCAAAGTCTGCTCTCCTGAAGTCCAGGGTAGTGAGCGTGCTGCACACCCTCCTCACTGCCCTAAGGATCTTGAACTCTACCATTTCATGATCACTGCAGCCAAGGCTACCCTTGAGCTACCCTTGAGCTTCCCTTGACCAATAGGGTATTCCATCCCATTTGCCATGCTCACTATAGAAGCTGAGGGATCAAAAGGGTCAGCTCTGGATCTTTAATTGCTCTTTTCTTCAGTGGCTGACATCTGAGGAGAACCCTGCGTGTTTGTTTGCCTTTGATCCTGATCTGTGCGTTCCTGAATCCAGTTCCCATCTGTTGCTGAGTCTGGTCTGGGACTTCCCCAGTGCTTGCTGGTTACATCTTCCTGGGAACTTGATAGAGTTTTGTATATATTGTATCTGTTTTGTTACTTCCTTTTTATTTTATTATTAATCCTTTATTAAAGTAGTTTAGTTCCTTCTAAACTCATAAATCTTTTTATCTTTCTTCTTCCTCTCCTTGGAATGAGAGGTGGGAGAGAGCATCTGTTGTTTCATCATTGGCCAATCCAGCGCAAACCATTACATGTTTCTATCTGTCTATAGAGGGCCTTGTCTGCTCCATTATCCTGGAGCAGTTATCTGAAGTTATTTAGTTATCTGAAGCATGTTTGAGTCTTTATATTTTGCTTTGGCATCCATGAACAGGCAGAAAGCTTTTCACCATTTATATGAGGGGAAGACAAAGAGCTCCTCTTAGGAACTCACCCCTTTTGTACTAGTGCAGTTGAAGGGATTATCTGATTATGCAAGAACTACCTAGGTGAGTATTTAGAGAATTTCAGCTTCCTTCAGACATTTTCAGTGATTAGTGTGCATCCTCATAGGAAATCTGGTAGGGAATGAGTGTGAATGATGGCTATCGGGCAGAAAGCAACTAGAAAAACAAAAGGAACACAGATGGAGAGCTGAGAGTATTCCAGTGGGAAACTCAACTGTATAAACGGTGTTGGGCATCTGATTGTGTTGGTCTATTTTTGTCTGGTTGTTTTACTCTTGCATGTAAAAAAGGGTTCCTTTTTAAGTCTGGAAAAACTTACTTGTTTTTAGAACTGAATGATGACACCTGTGTTAAAGGGGGCAGAAGCTATAGTAAATTGGAAAATATTTGTGTCTGCAAACTTCTATTTGGAACTTTCAAAGTAGTAGAGCCCGCTTGCAAAGCTCTAGGGTTTTGTAGATGTGATGGGTTGACCCTGGCTGGACACCAGGTGCCCACCAAGCTGTTCTATCACTCCCCTCCTCAGCT